>NC_023757.2:39050782-39678404 GCF_000499845.2 Phaseolus vulgaris | reverse complement strand
ATGAAATAAGGATTCACTTTTAGTTGATTAATCAATTAATTTATTTAACACTATAAGTATCAGGTATTGTCTAAATCTTTAATATGATTGTGATCCATAAGCCAACTTGGCTCATCAATGGGTCAGATTAATGAAATTTAGACTCGCTTTTTCTTGAGTCAGTGTACCTAACCCGCTTCTCATATTGGGTTTAAGTTGGATTGAGAGAATTAACTTAACCTTTTCTTTAAGTCTTTTAAACCATTTAATAATCTTTTAAAAGAAAGGTTATTAAGATGGTCGTCGGTAATGGTTTACAGTACTTTAGATTTGTTAACTGTGGTTTTTATTTTATTTATTTATTTATTTTTACAATTTAAAAAAAAAATACTTATCGATTCACAGTGAGTCAAGCCAGGTTATATATAGCTCACCAAATGAAGCAACTTATTTGACTGGTTTTTTTCTCAACCTGTCATGTTGAAGTTGAGCAAGTCAAGTTCACTCAAATGTACACCTCTAATATCAGCATGGATGTTCAAAATATATCATGGGAAGAAGTAACTAATAAGTAGCATTTTATGTGGATAGGGATAATTGCATTAATAAAAACTTAAAAAATAAATTATGTATGAAGAAAAATAGGATAGCTAGAAATTTTTCTAATCTTTTATGGCTACATCTGATTGCTATTTTTGGTTGGTAGCAGTGCAGGAGAAAGCAGTAATCAGAGCTTCATGTGAATGGTGGCATATTTTGGTATTCTTCTTCTTTTATGCATGGTCGTGGGATTCTTAGATCTTACGGTTAGCGTGAACCTGAATTGATGGACTCTGGAACTAAAGGGTCATAAAATTAATCACTGTTTAGAAATAGTATTTGTTACAGAAAATTAGCCCTGTTATTGTTGTATATGAGGCTGCTGCCGCTTGATATCTGATATTGATGCACACACAATTAATCTTTTCCATTTAATGGGTAGCATGCTGATACATATATATTTTTCTGCTTCTCTGTTATTCGGTTCAAAATATCTAGTATTAAACAAATTTTATGAGAGCTTTACTAAGAAGTTTTACTATTTTATTTGTGAAACTTACAAAAAATTCATATGCGTAGTGTTTGTATCCATTCAAACGGTGCATAGTGTAAATTTATCATCTATAGCAATATATTATGAGATTTCTTCATTGTACATAATTATTTTTTGAAATTACCTTTAATTTATAAATAAGGTAACTGATTTTTCTACAACTATTCCATTGATCAACTCTTTTTTAATATCTCTTCCAAAAGACAAAGTAAATAAGATAACTTCAAAATAGATTTTAAAGAATTTATTTTTCATACTTTTTTAATTATAATATTTAATAATTATTCAGATTTTTTATATAATTTAAAAAGTTATAACACTGTGTTAATGAGGTCTGTGTTTTCAATAGTATAAATAAAAATGAAAGGCTTATTATAGGGTTAAATAGAGAAGCATGGAAGTTGCAAGAGAGGGGAGAACTTCCAATTGGGTTCCTACAAGAAAAGGATTTGGCATACATATATAAACCAAAAGGAAAAGTATTGCTCAATCCAACGCGTTTACTTTTGGAGTGGAATCCCCATATGTCTACAACTTCAAATCTTACTTTTTTTTCATCCTCAAAAAACTATGCTTTGCGTGAACAATCCAAATTCTTTTCTTCCATCTCTATCTTAAGAAAGAGGATATTGTTCAAACTAAACTTTGCCCACAAACTTTATTTTTGGTGGGTACCCTCTTCAACTACTTTTCTTTTCATATTTTGCCATTCAGCAAAGTTTAGCAAGAGGAATTAAAATCGGAATTTTACTGAAAGTGGTGGAAAAAGAACGATACCATCTTCACTCAATGAATGATAATTACAAGACTAATTAAGATCAGAATCATGTAAACAAGTTTAGGCAACAAGAATTAATAGATGTTTAAGAAAAGAAGAACATTGATGCACGTATCATGATTCATTTTGGCGACGCCCTGGAGCAGCAAACCTGGCTGAGAAGCTGTAAGGCATGGCTTCATCTTCACTCTGAGCCCCACTGTTGAAGTTGAGATTATAGCTTTGTTCATCATACTGGAACCTGTTTCTTTGCTGCTTCATCTTCTTCCCATACCCACTTATCTTTCTTATGAAAGTTTTCCACTTGGGACCAGCAATCACTTCTGAGGCCTCCTTTGCCTTCCTCAGCTTCTCCACCACCCATGACTCTCTCTCACCCCTTTGCTCATCAAGTAGCCCTTTATCCTCTTCATCACTTTCTCGCCACCATTTCTTTAAGTCAAAACCTCTGAAACATCCACACCCACACCCACTGTTGCTGCCTTCATCGAAATCTTCCTCACGTTCCATTTCCATCACCAATGGCCTTGCCTCGTGAGATGTCATGTTTTCGTGTGTGAGGCTTCTGGTTGTGACGGCTTTAAAAATTGAGGAAAGATTTATAGGACAAGAGAGATAAAGGAGGAAAAGTCAAAGAAAAATTAGGAGACACATTTGAACTTTGAATTTGGAAGTTTCCAAGCAAATATCTTCCTATTCCATGGAGTTTATAGCATGTTAGTGTATGATTGAGGTATAAAAATATGACGATGTGATTTTATGACACCTTAAAAATGAAAAAATTTAATTATATTTTTTAAGTAGTGACAAATTAAAATATAAATAAAAAAATAAAAAATAGTTTTATAAAATTTTGTCGTTAAAACAAAATTTAAAAAGGAAACGTGAGATGATGAAGTTTAGTTAAAATAAAATAATACTAAAAATAAGCCTTTGAAGATGCTAACAATACTCATTGATGCCTTGAAGTGAAGTGATGGTAATTAATATTTAAAATTTGAGTTATCCACACGGGGCCATGCTCAATTATCGCAAAAAGTAGACACGACTTTGACAAACATAAAACACACCTTCCACACGCGATATTCATAATGAAAATTCAAGGAATGCACGCGATTTAAACAATACAGGTACAACTTTTTACAATTTTAACAAGCAATATCAAAATATTGACAATTTTTCTCTTCTCCTTTTGTTTTCTCACACTCAAATGACACGTTTCGTGTTGAGGGTTGGAAGTAATAGAAAATATGCAGTAAAACTAAAAAAACTACACTTATTGACAACCTCGGAGGTAACTATATCTGTCTGAACCAATAACGCATCATTCCTTCTCCTATAATATGCAATTGGATGAAAAACACAAAATTAAGGAAAAATCATTTGTGGAGTTGAGTGTGCAATGGAGAGTGTTGCAGCTGTTGGTTTTGTCCTTTGGGAGAGATCTTGGCCGCTATAGAACGCAATTCATTGGCAATCTCAGTGAAGGTTGGTCTCTCTGATGGTTCTGATGACCAGCACCTCTCCATCAACAATGTCCATTCTGGATCACAAGATTCTGGAACAGGAGGACGCAAAGTGTTGCTCACTATACCACCTGAATTTTTTTTAGCAACCACATGTGCAACCGGTCAATTTAACTCAAACCTTCGTAATTAAATCACAAAATTGGATTCAACAGGAAAGTTACCAATAATAGCACCATAGTGCAAGTCAGCATATGGCTCCTCCCCAGTCAAGAGTTCCCACATCACAATGCCAAATGAAAATACGTCAACCTAAAACGCCAAATATCAAAACACAAGCCTTTCATTTAGAGAGGGTGAGAAACTATGAAGGTATCAAAACACATCAACCATTCAAATTGATTTAAGTTAAAGCATAAACCTTCTCTGAAACAAGGCTGCTGCTTCCGTTCAGCAGTTCCGGAGCCATCCACGGCAGAGTTCCTCTCACCCCACCAGATATCAGTGTCTGACATTTTACTTTGGACAGACCCAAGTCTCCAACCTGATATCACATGTAAAAGTGTAAAAATAAACTAACTAATGAAGGATCAATCAATCAATTGCACCATGCTACAAGTAGAGCTGTTTTGACCAAGAAAGCAAGCATTGAATATGAAAATCGGTTAACAAAAAATTAAGGAGAGAAGATGACGGTACTAGATCTTGCAAAAATGGAGCTAGGAGCAAATTCTAAATCATTAAGAGAATGGGTGTTCTGATCCAATGCAAATTGATGGGACAGCTCGTACAGGACCTTTTGGCATTATTTTGTTGATGGATCGGTAGTTTGACAGAGTAGTCATGTTTTGTATATTTGAGCTCTCAGATAACGTATCTAGATTTAATAGATTGTTTCCCATGATTAAATCCTGACAATATACGCTGAGTTTCAAAACTAAGAGAACAAAAACCCTCTTGCTTTTTGGGGCAAAACACAAAATAAAATTCTTAAAATTTGGTTTTCGGACCTAATTCCACTCACAAAACCTATTTAAAAGGTGAAGACTGCTCAAGTTTTATAAGATCTATTTAAGTCATATTTCTGATCAATATGGAACTAAATCAGCACTCCCGAGACTGCAATTAAGATAGTCCCCAAAGAGACCGTGACTAAGGTAGAGGTAAGCCATGAGTATGAAGATGAGCAAGTTAGGTTACTTTCAGAAAAATCACAAACTGTAGCATTTTAAATACTAATTCAACACATAAATATTCTATTGTCTTATGATATAAACATAATTTATTCATCATCCTCCAAGATGATAAAATTATCCGAACACAGAAACTACCAAGAGAACAGAATCATCAAACATAAGATCGTCGTAAATATCAATCGGAGAAATTACAGCAGAACCAAGGAGCCATGACTTTCAATGGTAAAACATCTTTTTTCCAACGAGTGGCAAAGTAATGCCAACTAGTACGCAATGGATAATCTTATGTGAAAAGCCAGTCCTACAAATTCATAGGTCAAAGTCCTTAGTTTTAAGTGAGGTGTGCATCAGCATCTGCAAGTTAATGACTCGTCTTCAAAGGAATACCCATTATTCTCTGTTTTGTGTTTATGATACCCATCCAGAGACTGGAGTGCAAATCTGCAATAACTGATTTCCCTCCAAAAATAGTGCTATAGATTTCTAACTAATGTATGACTTTCACCTTTTGCATATTAAGTTTCACTTATGCCATCTGTGATGCACTCGTTCAAAACTTAGTCTATACAACAAATATAATTTATTCAAACAATATATAAAATATGACATGTGTAAGGTACATATCCACATACTGTAAAAAATCGTAAAACATAATATATAATTGGAATTCTGAAATTCAAATCATGAACATACTTCTGGACATCAGTAAAAACAAAATAAAAATTTTAAGTAATCGGCTTGATAGAATAGTATCAATGTCATTCATACAAAGGAATGATTTCTATCTGTGGTTCATCAAGGGACCATTTTTACTTGTTTCTATATATTGCACACTTCTATATCTCATATGGGTATTGGATATTCATAACTTGATTTAAAGTCCTGGATACTTGGCTAATATTTATGGTTGAAGTATCCAAAGAGTATTGGCATCAAATGCAAATTAAAGTATCGGTGGTTCATACTCACATGATGCCAGATTAAACTTTCAGCACAGCCAATTAGTACCTATGCCTGGTTAACAGATATATCTAGATCTTAGACAAAGTCAATATAAAATATCACAAACAATATTTTAGTACTTTTGATGGGTCAAATTCCTTAAATCGGACTAAAGCAGCAAACTGATCATTCTATCTCATCCGGATCCATCAAGGTAAGCCACTTCAGTATATTCCAAAGACTTTAATGGCGGATAGGTTATAAATTAATAAGAACCTAAATCCTAAACATATATGAAAGAAAATGTGCAATCTAGGATATCTCATACAAAATACTGAAAGCATATCTACCCCCACAATAAGATGCAATGGAACAAGATTCTTGATATGACAACATCAGTATCAAGCATTTAAACCTTGCATATTGGGCGGTGTGGATCTCGGAGATTAACAAGCAAGTTGTCACTTTTCAAGTCAAAGTGTACAATATTTTTTCCATGTAGGTACTCCATGCCAAAGGCCACGTCCATTGCAATCAAAAGTCGCTTGCGCTTGTCAGGATTCCTAATATGATAACAACAGCATCAAGCATTTATCAATAGGGAAACATATTAATCAGGGCAATGCAAAGTAACTAACAAAAATGAGCATATACAAGGAACATGCCCATGAATATATGCAGAAATTACCTCTCACTCTTCTGCAATGCGTTTCTTAAAGAACCGTTAACCATATATTCAGTAACTGTTGCCACAGAACCCCCTGGACCATCAAGCACAACACCGTAGAAAGCTACCACATTTGGATGGTGCAAGTCAGCAAGCTTGATTGCCTCACTCCAGAAGTCATTTCTCTGTTTGATGCATAAACCGAGAATCATTGTAAGTTAATTCTTAGGTCATGGAAAACAAAACAATTAATGAGACACAAACCATGCGCTCCTGCTCTGAAGGTTTTCCCGCAAAACACCTATCAGTAATGCGCTTGATTGCAACATCAGTGCCCCTCCATTTTCCATGATAGACGGTCCCAAATGTACCAGAACCGAGTTCTTTCTGTTCTTCAAGATCACAGTTCTTTATAACCTAGTAAAGTTCCACCAACAAGGTGTTAGCTCTGCTGCGCTGACAACATAAAATCATAAAGGGGATCATGAGAAAGACATCCAACCTGTAATTTTCCAAAACCTGATGCTGGAAATCCAAAATTTGTCTTTTCTAGTTGCTTGCTCGTGACATCCTAAAGGGAGAAAATATAATATCATAATAATTCTAAAGTGGCATACAGAATACTTTGCTCTATTTCTGCAATTATAAGGCAAAAGATAATACAAACACTGAGGAATATGTAGACAATATCACCTGAGTTTTATGTCCACAATTTACATCCATTAGATTATTTTGAACACTGCCATCCTCAATGTTATCACAGCAGGAAACATCTCTGGAATGCAAGTCAGAATTTGAAGGATTTCTTGAGTGCAAAACAGAAGCTGCTACATTTTCAGCAACAGCTTGGAGTTGTTGGTCTTCTGCTGAACCTTCAATGAAGAAACCAAAACATGAAGAGTATATGCTATGGGATCCTACAATCTAACAGCAACAAAATTACTTATTTTAGGCTTCAACAATTTACGGACCTTTGGCAGATCGACCATGTTCTAAAGTTAAATTTTGTTTGAATGACTGATAGAGGCTATCATCCAACTGGGCTTCTTCTAAACTTTGTTCTCCAAAGTGGCCAGGATCCTCACGAAAGGGATCCTGACAAGAATAGGATTCTTTCTTCAATGAAGCATTGCTAGGTCTTGCAGGTGGAAGGAAGGTACCATGCTGTATATTCCATGGATCCTGATTGCTGAAAAGTGAGTTCGGAGTATCCTGCACATCTTCAAACCTGACAGATGGGGATGATGAAGACAGTGCTGGATCGTTGGTGTGGGGGTTTCCAATATTCGATTGAGGATTTGAGACAGGAATGCCCCAAACAGGGGATTGTGTGGCCTCATTGTGTTCCCCTGACCTGGAATTTTTCCTGTATGAAATTTCCATAGAAGAACAAGGCAGCACACCTGCCATCTTATTTTGATTTGCATCAACTATCAGCTTTGACCTGCCAAAGTTGTTATCCAGAATGACCTCTTCCTCTGCAGATTTCTGAGTGTTGTAACCTAAATTATCATTCCCACTGGGTATATCAGCTGGCAGAAAAGAGTAGTCATTACTTACATAAGCATCAGAATTGTGTATCTTGAAGGTGTCCATCCTTCCATCAATAGGTTTTAGATGGTCTTGTCTAATCCAATTATCTATCTCATCTGATTTAGAAACAACCCCACTACGTTCATCAGTATATTCATTTGGAGATCCTTGAACCGTGCACTCTGAAGTTCGTATAGATGTTCCATCAACTGCAGACATATCACTATTCATAGGTTTGTTAATAAGCACATCCTGTTTAACCCAGTTTTCAACTGGTACTATGTGTTGGTCGCCAACATCATCTAAATAAGACAGTGCTGCTGTTCCCATGAGCTCATCATTTGGAGATTGATTTCTACCTTTGAATGCAATTTTTTCCTGGAAAAATGAATTCCCAGGATGATCAGATTCTTCTGGCTGTGGCTCAATATTATGAGAAAGCCCAGTGGTCTCAGTATGATGAACTCCATCAGGAGGTTCCAGTTTGCCAACGACACAGGGTCTGGTCCCAGCCCCTTGTTCAGCAAGGCCTTCCTTCAACGGCGACATCACCACTGGCGTAATCCTATTTGGTGCTTGAGCTTTTATGTTGTCCTCCATTGGGAAGCTATAGTGACTTGGGGTTGAATCAGGAACAGGACCTGCACCACTACTACGCTCATCCTGAACTACAGGATCTGAATGTGCATGAGGTAGTTTTGTCTGACACAGAGAACATTCCTCGGTTCTTTGGAATTTCTCAGGGGTCGTTACCTGTTGTTGAGGTAATAGTCCATCAGAGATAACAACGCGCTCTTGTGAAGGAACCTGAACCCAGCTATAATTGCCTCCAACTATGACAGATGGTACTTGATTCACTGGAACCTGGTAAGTGTTGTAGCTACGTTCGGCAGGAAGTTGGATAATCCTTACCCCTGATGTATTATCATCATGGTATTGATCCAAAAGATGTTGCTGTGATTGCACGAACGATTGTGACTGAATAACATTCGGTCTCACACCAGCGTGAGAAGATTGTGGAGCCACAGGCATTTGTACCCCAGGGATGACCTGATGATGGAAGGCTAAGCCGGGAGTATTATCAGAAAACTGCTGTTGCATCAAGCCAGGCCCAGTCGTTCCTACAAGCTGAGGGTTTGTGAACCTCATCTGTGAAGTAACCTGGACAAAGTCTGTATGGTTCATAACCTCCTGGCTAGGATCAACCCAAGGCTGCAAATAAGATGAAGGGGCTGGAACTTCTATTCCAGCTTGCTGAAATCCAAAAGGCTGCTGGGGCAAAGCAACAGGGACAGACCTTTCTAACTCAACCTCATTCTGAAAATAAGTATTGTGGGATGGGGTTGGACTAGCCCTAGCCACAGGCATGGCAACCGGAACTGCACAAACACCCGAGTAAACCGGTGCACTGGAATCTGAAATCCCCATATTAGCACTTGAGTCTGGGGAAGCTGCTGCCACATTCTCTTTAGGTGATGAGAAGGGCACAATGACATCCCCTTGACCAGTAATTGAACTATCAAAAGTCTCAGGCCCGCTAAAATCCGAATTCTGGGTTGAGGCCGCACTTGCAACACTCTCCTTCCGATTGATCCCACCTGCAAACCCAGTTGCCTCTGTCGTACCAATTCCATTCACAGCATCGAAATATTTCTGCCCAGTATCCTGCAAGTCCCCCAACTGCACCCCACTAGAAACTTCGGTCTCCGAAACAGAAAACAGAAAAACTCTTAGTTTTGCAGAACCATCGGGTGATCTCTCAACCAACTTATCATACTCTTCCATCATATTCTCAACATCATCGGGACACGACACGGACACCAAGGCATCAAGATCTTCCTCGGGAAGCTGATACTTGATAACCACGGCCTGCCCATAAGTGTCAACCATCTTCTGCACCAAATCATTGAAACTCACATCCTTCGTAACACTAATAATCCTTGTTTGCCCCCCAACATATCTCAACATTCCATCACTAGGCCTAGGCAATATCTTCCCACCAAAACTGCAGAGAAACTTCACCTTCCTCCCGGACGCCGAATCATCACTGTTGCCACCACCCTCGCCCCTGCCACCCTGATTGCTGCCACTCCCGACCACTCTGCTGCCCCGAACCCCGCCAACACCATAACCAAAACCATTCGCATCATTGCAGGCCTTGTCCAATCCATTACACCCCACAAGCTTCCCCAAACTCATAGCATTCCCAGCCACGACGCGATTGCCAAAGCTGGAACCGCTGTAGTTAAACCCATACGCCGCGGCAGGGCTCACGTTGGCATGCGTAATTGGGCGGACGCACCACGTTGTACAGGCGGCGGAGGACGCCGGCTGGTAAAAAAGCTCGCCGACAGAATTCGGAGTCGGCGGCGTGATGGTAGCCGGCGAAATGATCGGCTCCTCCGCCACCGCGGCGGCTACATTCAACGGCCGGAGATCCAACGGAACGGAATTCTGATCAAACGCCATGTCTGGAAAAAAAACGTTTGAATCTGAATCGCAAGGAAAGTAATGAATGAGGAATGAATGCCGTCGTGGGAAATTGATTAAGGATTAAGGATTAACGATTAACAATTAATGATTAGTTTATTAGAAGTGGAATTAAAACCCTAGTAAAATTGGGGGAAAATGAGAGCGAAAAAAAAAATTGAAGGTTGAAGTAAGAGTGATGATAGACAGAGAATAAGAGAGAGAAAGAGAAAAATGGAGAATTCCCGAAAAAGAAAAAAATAGAAGAACGGTCACAAACGTAAACAATTAATCCCTTCTCAGTCTCACTCGTCCCAACAAATCAGCCTTCTTTTTTGCTCTTTTTTATTTATTTTTTTTTAATTTAATCAAATTTTTCTTTCTTTCTTTCTTTCTTTCTCTCTTCTTAATTTTTACTTTTTTTTCTCGTTCTTCTGTTGCTGCTCCCACACATGGAACCACGCCACATCGGAAAAAATGGCGAAATTTTCATCTTTTCCCGCCAAAACCACAACGGCACGGCCAGAGGAGGAAGGAGGACGCCCAGTATTAATTTTTTTATTTATTTAATTCACCTTATTTATTATGGGATCAAGTAATATTTAATTTCTATTATTTATAAATAATAATCAAATTTATAAAGTTAATTTCGTATTTAAAGTAGTTAGCTGATAATTTTTAATTTATCCTCTAGTTTAAGAAATTTAGACCATTTACTGTAAATTTTAATAATTAACTTTGTAGAAAGAAAGATGTTATTGGTTTTCTTTTTATCAGTATAAACACTAATAATATTATGTCTGTGTGTCCATGTTTTAAACCAAATGTTTATTGATGTAATAGGTGGAGTTAAAAGTTAATTTGTTGGAAAATGAGTTAAAAATAGAAAGTGGGATAAATTATGTTAGAAATAAGGATATTGTTTTTATTTATTGTTATATTTATTTTATAAGATTGATTTGATTTGATTTGTTTCTTTGTTGAAGGAAATGAAGTGGCACATTACAAGTGATGGCCCAAAAGAAGGTAAAAAGGTAACCCACAAGAAAATCCAATTAAAAGAAGATTTCAAAGTGGGAAGTGAAGAATCAAATAGGGTTAGTTGTTGGTTATGTGAATCTTTTGTAGGGTTTGTTACTCTTTCATAGGATAGTGACACTCTAAATAGAGATTAAAAACCAAAAGAGGGAAAAAAAAAGATGTTTGATTCATAATAAAGAGGCATAAGGAGACAAAAAGTGTTTGGGTTAAGAGAAAGTGGAGGAAGGGGTCCACACAAACGTCATGTATTTAGGTGGCATTAAGGATTAGCTTCCATTCCATTCACGTATCTTCCTTTAAGATCACACTATGCTTCTCATCTATTTTATATTAAGAGTTTTACTTTATCTTCTTACATTTTTTTTTATATTTTGTTTGCATTCTATAGTTTATTTGGTCTTAATTGAAGAATACACAGAGAATATAAATGCAAAAAATAGAGAGTAATGATGAAAAATATATTTAAATTATTTTTGGTTTCAACTTTGTTTATTAAAACAAATTTTTTCAATTTTGTTCATCTTTTAAAACCACTTCGACAATGAATAAAAGTTTATTTTTAAAATTATTTTTCCATTCTTTTAGAAGATGTCAATGTTTTAATCTTAAATTTATTGAAATAATAAAATTATAATTAATCACCAAATATTATTATCTTTTAAATTTAAAGTTTTATCACGTTTTTATCTTTAAAAATATATATATATATATATATATATTTAAATCATCTTAATCTCAACTAGTAAATTGTATATTATTATCTGTAGTGAAATACATATTTTTAATAGATTTGTAGATATATTTTTTAGAGATTTTTTTCTTGCTTCCATGTTTATAGCTTCTAACCTATTTTTTTTTATCACACCTTAGGTAGGCATCTAACACGACGATCTATCATTGAGGTTTGGAATGACTGAAAAACAAATGAAGGTATTTGGACTAAAACTTTTTATATAGACAAAAAAAATAGTTACTACTTTGTAAATATGAAAAAAAAAAACATTAAAGTTAAAAATAATGACATCGTATCTTTTAATACATTAGAAGAATGTAACATGTGAGAGAGATATATAAGTCAAACACTATTGTCTAAAAAGGATTGCATACCAATATTTAGTTTGTTATTCTAAATTTTACAACAGTGTTTAATCCATAAACTTAAAAATGTAAAAAAAAATAATATTATAGTGTTTTAAATTTCAAGTTCTCGATCCCTTAAAGAATGTTAGTAAATATTTTTAATTGATAAAGTTAATAAATAATATTTATTTTCAAACAAATTATAATGAAATCAATATTATAAAATTTAAAATGGCAGTAACAAAATAGTAAAGGAATGAAAATATTAAAAAAATGTCTAAAGCAAAATATTATTTTTCCTAATGAAAACTATAAAAATAAAATAAATTTAAAAAATGAATTGAGTAAAATATCATAACTAGTTTTTTTCCCACTCAGAGATAATTTTGTGCACTAGAAAGTTCTGGAATCTATTAAAAAAACTATCCATCATGCATTTTGTTTCATTTATATGGATTGAATGGAGTAAAGAAATAAAGTGATAGAAGCAATTCATGTGTATATTTTTGTATTACTTTTATGGGTAATGACTTATCTCCAAGGCAATCATATGTTCAAACCAATTATAGACCACAAGAGGGTTTTAATAAATTTAAAAGTTGTACACTACAAATGAAATTCAATTGAGTCACAACTCATTCTACTTGTTTATGCCAAAATGAACTCTAAGAAGCATCTTTGTAGTTTTGTGGACAATGAATAAATGTGATGTGAATTGAAGTGCAACACCATCAACTTTTAATTAGGTTAAAAGTTAAGCTTTCATGGTGAGAGTGAGTGCAACATCAATTTTTATTGTGAAAAATATTATCTCTACAATAAACTAGGGAAGATGTGCAATCCCTTTTACTTGGTCGAGTAAAACTAGTCAAAAATATAAAAGGTTAATTTTTTGTTATAATATAAAATTAGTTTTTATTTATAGTTCAAATTTTAAATATCATGATTACTTGTAGTAAAAAAATTATTGAAATAAATTTTATCAGCAATTTTTCACATAATAAATTAAATTTGTTTGTTATGTAAAAAAAAAAATAATCATTTTAATATTTTTTTTACTATAATATTTAGGAGGTTTAAAGTTCATACTACACTACAATAAAATCATGAAATAAAATTCAATTTTAGAAATAAAAAATAATTAGTTGTTATAATGACTAAATTAAAAATCATTTTATAAACTAAAAAGAAATTAGTTTCTAAATTATTTTCTATTATTGTTAAATGGTTTATAAATTGGTATGTTTTTGTTACCAAATTTAGAATCTAAATAATTGATAGTTAAAACTTGGTTGCTAATTAGATACTAATTTAGAAACTATTTAATAATAATAGAAACTAATTTAGAAACCAACTTTTTTTTAGTTGCTAAAATGAACTATAATTTAGTCACTATAACAACTAATTATTTTTTGTTTTTAAAATTAGTTTTTATTTCATGATTTTCTTATAGTTCTAGGAACAAAGTTAATTTTGCATGAAAATAATAAAAAAAACAAAAAATATATTTAATTTAAATATAAATATTTTCTTTATTAACAATCATCCTAATTTTACTTTATTCACTGGGAAGATGAACAATTTGATGATATAGACAACAATAAATCTTAAGTATAATGTTATTCTATGAAAAAAGAATACAAAGGTGAAATTGTCTCAAAATTGGTAGTATTTTTTCATTTTTGTATTCCTTTAAAATGACTTTTGTCTGAGTACATAAATATCATACATATTTATAACCCATTACTTAAAACACTTATACCTGAAAACTGCACGTTGGGATTTTGTTTTTTAGATTTAAAATTGTAATCGTTAATTTTAAAAATATGTTTCAAATGCGAGACCAAACATAGTTATAAAGATTAGTGTTGTATTTTCTTTACCGGTACAGTTATTAGTTTTATACGAATACGCTATAATTTAACAAGTAATTTCACCTTAAATTACTTTCTTGTGTTTTGTAATTTTCTGTTTAGAGGAATTGATAGGGCATGCATGCATTTTTATCATATAATTTTCTTCTTTTCATGAGGTAATGAAATGTAAGAGAATACAGAGTGATAGAGAAAATGGTATTTTCTAAGATATTTTCTAAAAATGGAACGCAAGGAAAAGAGTGAGAGGGGTGATAAACAGAAGATTTAGGAATAATTTGGTAGTTTACTCACCTTTATAGGAGTGCATATTAGAATTTGCGGGGTGCAAAAAGAAGCATCCAAGTAAAAGTCGTGAAATGAATCTCTTTTGGGCCCGAGCATTACTGGGCTGATAACCCAGAGACCAACATGCGTATGAAAATATGAAGCTTCTTAAAATAAAATAAAAATATATAGTATTGTAATTTGCAATAAGTCAAAGAGTTAATGTTGAACATTTTCCTTGAAAGATGGTTAAATCCTTTATTAAATAGCATCTTTGATGAATCACCACCATTAGTCTAACTTTTTTTAAAAGTTAATTGGTATTTGCGACCCATGTTCACTGAAACACTGTATATCGGTAAATAGCGAAGCCTGTTTCCCAGTTAAGTGAGTCAAATCAATTTTATGGGTACATAAACAAGGCTGAAACAAATAAATTGAAATTATAATATTTAATTTTTGAAGTGTGTCACCTTAATTACAATACTTCATCTTAATTATCACCTATATTTATATATAAAGATATATACAGAATATTATTCTTTATAGCTGTTATAAATCTTTTTAAATTTTATCTTTATTAATATATTTTATTTTATTTAGTTAAATATGTTTTTTGTTCTTATACTTTTAAATGAAATTAGTTTATGTTTTTTATCCAATCCAATTTCTACACCATTCAGGTATTTGTAGTATAAAAATGATTGGAATGAGTCATTCTTCATGTAAAATTGGTTCAATTTGAGGTTTTACTTCATCAATCCATTGGAAGTAGTTATCCTAAACATTAGTATGCAATCAAAACAACAACAAATTTTAACAAAAAGTAACAATCATTTCTCATACAAAACGACTTATTCCAAACATTTTCATACTACAAGTAATTGGATAGTCTAAAGTTTCAATAATGATGAAAATTGTACATGTATGGACAAAGAGGAGCCTAAATAATACCTTAAACTAGTTGTACAATGGTTGACGATCATCCCTCGTTCCTCACTTTAACCCTCCTCCTTTAATTGTTGGTGTTTGGTCGAGATTGACTTGAAAAAAGTACTTCAACACTCAAGTATTGTAGAGTTGATAGGAGCGTACCTTACTCATTTGCGAAGAATTTATTTACAATGTTTAGTCATGGGGTCTTTATTGTGATGGGCTGAATCTATCAAATATTAGTGTTAACTGATTTATAAGGAGGTATATTAGTAGATTAGAATATTGGTATATTTGAAGATTATATTTAATAAATCAATATCTTTCACTAAAACAATGTTAGCTAATTAATTGTGGATGTCGTGAGACATGATTATGATTACTATAAAGTTTCCTTAATTGTTATTACTGTCATTTATTAAACACTTTTAATGTATATTAATGCGTTCGATCTCAAATAATCACCGAGATCGAGTGACATGACTTGTTAAGTACTGACCGATATGAAAAAAACATATTTAACTATTTTTTAAAATTATGATAATGAGATCATCATTTCATATGAATCACTTATAAAAATGATTTTTCCTTTTAGTTATTATTTGATGTACACAAATATTTACCAATTTTATTCTTATTAATATATTTTATTTTATTAATAAGCATTTAATATGAATCACTTAAAAATAAATTATTCTTTTAAATTTTTAAATTAATGTTAATAGGCAGTTTAATATAACCTTCATTCCTCAAATTTTTATTTGAAGATATAAGACACAACTTTTATGAAGATATTTTTTTATAAAAAAAAATAAGAAAGAAAGAGTATACTAACCATTCTTTTAAATTTTATTTTTTATTTTTTAAATTTGACTTATCCAAATCATTATGGTCTATGCAGCCTCAAGATATTACATTGGCTCTGAAAATCTAACATAAAAGAAATTTATAAATTTATTCAACTAAAATTAAAAAATGATGATACACAAAGGTCTGTTTCCGCTACTATATACTAATTCATCCGTTTTTGCAGATAAAAGGGATTAGCAAAATACTGTCGTGATAACATTCTTAGATTATGTCAAAAGAGTTACATTTTCCTAAAAAAAAGTTTTAAACATTTTAAATAACTTAAAAAAAATGGTGGAATGGTGGGAAGGGAAAAGAAATGTGGTAAATCCCAGTCTGGCAGTCTCCCCAAAACCGTTTGCAACAAGAAGACAAAAGAGAATGGTGTCGTCATCTGTCAGACATTCAGTTAGCAAATCCACCACATCTCTGCCTTCAGAGTTCACACTATTTTCTCAAATTTCAATGCACGCAAAATATCCAACTAACAAACAACACAGTGAAGGTGGAAGTGAAAAAAACACGTCATCATCATCATCATCATCATCATCACTTTCGCACTTTTAACTTTTCTTTTTTTGCCTTTTCATAATATACCTCTTCTTTGCATATTGCACTTTTCCGTTGCACAATGACGTTATCTACAACAAAGCGAATTAAACAACAAGACAAAAACTATTCAAACGACGCCGCAACCGCCGTTTGGCTTCGCATTCTCAGATCTGCCGATTCACGAAGTGGCGGTTACGGCGAGGTCTTCGACGGCGGAGAAGCCGGCAATCTGGCGGAGAAACTCTTGAGATCGTCGACGGACCTCTCGTCAGAGGCGTCGTCTTCGAAGTTGAGTGCGTAGCTGAGCGCGTCGTATCGGAAGTCGGCGGAGTGGCGGCGGCGGTGGCGTCCGCCGATGCGGTTGATGAAGTTGCAGCACTTTTCCTTGAGGTGCGGGAAGGGGAAATCGGAGGAGCGCGGCTTGTTGTTGAGCGACGCGCTTCGAACGATTTTGGGCCTGACGCGGTGGTGAGGGAAGCAACAGGAGAAACAGAGGGAGGATCTGAGCCTGTTCTTGAAAGAGTGTGGTGATCCAGGTGTGGATTCTTCTTCCGCCATTAACACGAGCGATAAAACTTCTGCAACGCAACGAAGAGTGAATAGGAAAGGTAGGTAAATAGGTAGGGAAAGAGGGTAGAGAAAAAATGACGAAAAAGGACAGGGAGGTCACGGGAAAGAAGTGTATATTGGGAAGAGAAACGCACTAGCGCGTTTTTTTGGAGGCTATTTGCGTCAATTCGTATTTGGAAACATCGTATTCTTGGTTATTCTTATTTGGTATGAGATTGCATTATAGTGGAAAAGCTTTTCTCTTTTCGCCTTTCTACTATTTTATACTGATTTTCCTCCTAGATTCCTTTTCTGTCAGAACAACCTTTTTCTTATTCAAAAGGTTGATTTCTCTCTACTATCACACCAATTCTAGGGGAGTGTTTGCCAAAAGTTAAAAAATTTATACTTAACCATAAAGAGTTTTTGGATTTGAACGACACAAAATTATTATATTATAATAATTAAATTACATTTTAAAGCGGTCAAAGATAAAAGTATAAATAAAAATTATAAAAACTTAGATTCTGTAAAAAATATTATTGAAACAGTTTATTTAAATTTATATTTCAAATTATTAAGATGGTAGAGTTCAGAATACATTCGAAAAAATAGATTAAACAATTTAAAAGTTAAAATAATATTATAAATTATGTAATTTTTACTAATCAAAATAACTAAATAGATTGTATAATTTGAAACCCAATTTTCTTTTTCAAAACACTGTTTTCAGTTCTGACAATCCAAAGCTTATATACTCTTTATATAAGGTTCCGTAATATGTATTATTATTGGAGGTCTCTATATTACATAATATAAAAGTTAAATTGAAAATCATAAATCAGAAAAAAAAAATTGTGAAATAGAAGACAAACTTCTTTCCCTTCTTACATTGTCTTCACTTCACCACGAATCTAACAAGTTAACCACCATAAACATGGTGTGTAAAATTACTCAAACTAGCCACAACAACGTAACATCAAAACAAATAATCCTTCCCGCTACCATTTAATAGCAAGGATAATTTTAGAATTTTAAAATTTATAGGGGTGTATATGAAAATTACGAGGGTACAAAAAGAAATAGCCCTGATTTAAGACTGAACCTAATTATTCAGCCCAAGAGTATTTCGTTTATGTTTTTTCTGGGGCAGTTTCTTCCTGCACCTCTACATTTTTCTTCCTGCACCCCCACAATGTAATACAAAGACAATAATATCCCTAATATTTTTAAAAAACCCCAAAATACACATAAAATCCATACTACTCTTTCTTTTTCCGGACAATGCAATTCGATAATTTTACAGAATGGGAAATCCGCATTTATTTTTTTACATTCTGGATTGAAAAATCCATAAATAATCCGGATTGATGAATCTGGTAATCTTCCGGATCCATCAATCCGTAACAAAAATTAGACTTCTGGATTCAGCAATCCAGAAATCAACAAGTTGCTTTCGAAACAAGGTGAAAGTCAGTTTTGGGATTTACAAAATTGTGGGGGTGCAGGAAGAAAAACGTAGGGGTGCAGGAAGAAGAAACCTTTTTCTGTCATTCAAGACAGACATTTTGGACAAAAATAATACAGTTCTTATAGGCTGTAAGGGATTTCTTCCTGCACTCTATGCATTTCTTTCCTCACTCCATACTTTAAAAAATATTTAAATTAATTTTTGATATTTTTCGTTGTTTTTATTTTATTTTTGGAATATTAAATTACGAAATTATCTGATTATAAAATATAAAAGTTAAAATTTAGGATTTTTTAACTATAGATTGTACAATCCAAAATATAATATATCAGCACAATTCTTTGAAATGCAAATTTGTATTTCGTAAATTACATAATTAAAATCATAATTTCTTATTTTTTATTGTATATTCTAGAATGTAATTTTTTATTCCAAATTAAAAAATCCAAAATAAACATTTTTTATATTTTAGAAGGTATGATATGTATGTAGGAAGAATGTATGGAAGTAGAGGAAAAAAAAGTTAATGGACCAATTTAGTGATTAGAAGAAACTTCTTTTATCTTCATTTTCTATTCTGGATTGAGAAATAATATAAGTTAAAATGAAGATAAGAAATAGGATATGTTTTAATAATTTTCTATACAATGTCTTCTTTTGTATTTCTTACTCTTTTTTTTCATTACCTAATTAAAGTTTCCTTTGGGTTGAGGTCAAAATATCAAAACATTTTAATTTCTTTGAATAAGTAAATTTTAAAAATTAAATAGACAAGTCGTGTTTAAAAATATTTTTTATAAAGAAATTATGTTTTGTAACATGACTTTAGGTAATAATTTTTTTAGTTTATAGAGAAGTTGCCTTTAGAAACCTGACTTTAGAATTTTATTAATTTTTTAAAATTAAAATATAAGTTGTATTTATAATAACAACATCATAGTTTTATTTTTTAAAATATTTAAGTTTAAAGTTTTGTTTTTTTATTTGTGATAATTTTTTAAATAAAATATCCAAAATTAATTTTTGAATTAATTAAATATAAAATAATATTAAAGTGACATAAATAAGATGATTGAAGATTCCGACTACAAACAATGTTAGATTATAAAGTGTAAATCTCATTTTAAAAATCAATCAAATTTGTAGGGTTGAGTTAAATATAATCTCACTTACTAAAATAATATCAAAGTCATTCAAAATTTATTTTATTTAAGTTTTTTTGAGACTTTTATATCACCGTTATTAATTTCTTGTTAAACAATCCATAGATATATAATTTCATATCTAATGATATTGTTATGAAAATAATGATAGGTATATTTAGTTAGAATTTAAAAATATTATTTATAAACATACTTTAAAATATTTAATTGAATTATTTTATCATTGCTTAGTTGTTTAATCTTGGGCTAGTTTTGGTAAACAAGCCATAAAAGAGAAACTAAGCATAAGTTATCCATGTTCTCACTGATATTGAATAATTTTATTGATATAGATGGATGAAGACACAATTTGCATAAATAAATTTAAGACATTAAGAATTTTGTCAACAAATCACAATCCATGCAAAGGATTATTAACAATTATAAATAACTATAGTTCGTTCCACGAGGACTTCAAAAAATAACTCAAGTTTGTAATTAACAAAATTAATTGTTTGCAGTTTTTGTGAAACTTATTTTCTTAAACTAAATTATTGTCACAATCGTTTCACTTTGCAGTCTACTTTAATATTATTGTGGTTAATATTTTCCCAACAACATTAAGCATCTAAGTTAAACTTTATGATAAGGACTCATTAAAATATGCAATATAGGATATTGTAGTTGTCAATTGTGAAGACTGAGATGACCTATTATAAAAATAATAAAAATAATTATAACATGAAATTAATAATAGAACATGTATTGATGTAAAATATTATACATTTTGGCATGCATGTACATGGTTAGAGAAATAATACTTAGTCTTCGATATTATTATCAATTCTCAATATATAGCTTGATAAAGAAATTCCAATAAGCTTAATCTCAACTATAATTTTCCATATAATACATCAACCATATCCTACACCATTAAATTGTTTATGAACATAATAATATAACTTTATAAATAATAATTTATACCTATATATAAATGAATTTTCCATTATAACCATTTTTTGATATACACAACTTTTTTTTTTATTCTACTCTTATTTAATATATCTCATTTTATTAGTATCATAAAGTATTTTGTCATTTCATATGAATTACTTAAAAAATAATTTTTTTTTAAATTAATATTAATGTACAGTTTTTATACGGAGACTAACTTCTCCACAATTTTCTTCATTCCTTATTTTAAGACAACAAGAAGAAAGAGAGCATAATGTCACTCATTTTCGACTCATCCAACATTGTTTCTATATGTATATTAAATTTCTATCATTATAAAACTTGAGTAAAAAAAGAAAATATTATGGTAAAATATTTTTATTGACTTTTTTAATCATGTGGGTGAAAATGAATTTAATTAAAGATCCTTATTAGTGATAAAAAAAATTAAAGATCCTACAAAACCACCAAATAGTCATTATCAACATAAGTAATAACATCTTTATAAACAGTAAAACAATTATTATATGAGATGAATAAATAATAATAATGCATTCTTTATAACAAAATGAGAGATACAACTGTGGTAATTATATATACCAATAATAATAATAATATATTATAACATTTAATTTTTAATGGATAATTATTTCAAATTTACCAAAAATTATTTAAACTTTTAATTTACATTAAAGAAAATGTTATTATATATTTAAAAAAATCATATTACTTATTTATGAAAACATGCTTCTAAATTAGAATCACCTTTTGAGATTTAAAAAAAAAATTAATATAAATTAATAAATTGGACCATTTTAGACTGCTGCACCGAGTAATGATTTATTAAATTATTAAAAGTATATTATTAGTTTGACTTGGTAGGTGAAAAAGAGAAAGAAGGTGCAAGGAAAGTTCGTGGAGGTCGTGGGTGGTTTCCTCGAAATTAACGAAACCCCGTTTCGTGTTTATCTTCTTATAGTTATTATCATTTACAACGAGCGGAGAGAAGTTGTTTGACAACATTGTTGTAGTGAATCGAAGTCATGTCTGGCATGCTTCCAGGAGTTGAATGTGCTCGAAGAAGACGATTGCATAACAGTTCCTCTCGCGATTCCAGCACTCGCTCCTCTCTGTGTTTGTATACTGCCAGGAACCTCCAATCCCCTGCTTCTTCTTCTTCTTCCTCTCTATTGGTTCGTTTCACTTTTATTTCTTAATTTCACACTTTTTTTTTTCTTCCCTCTCTGTGTGCCTAATGGGTCTGTGATGTGTGAATGGAAACAGGAAAGAAACACGGTGAATCAAGCAAACCCAGATGAAAATCTGGGAGGAGCAGCACTCGAAGCCAAGCGGAGATTGGATGAGAAGTTCGCGACACATTTAGCAGCAGAAAACAGAGCACAAAGCAAAAGCCTTTTTCAATACTTTGCCGCAGCAACTCAGATCAAATTACGATGAAACATTTTTTGTTTCTGTTTGGGAGATTGTTTTTATTAGTCTAAGCAATTCCCAGAAAAAGGAAGAAGAAATAAACAGACATTTCGGTGCCAACTAGAAAACAAGTATTGAGATATGTATTATTTGTTTATCTGCTCCAATGCTTGAAATGGTTAAAAAATTATGGATTTGGGTGTTTTCTCTGTAGATTTTGTTAAGCTGTAACTTTCTTTTATTTGTCCTCAATGCTTGTTTGGTTAATCTTATTGAACTATTCAATCATTTATCACTCTCAGAAAAAAGAACTTCCTTGTATAGATTTCTCTCTGTGAAAGTACAATCTTTTTTTAGAGAGCAAAAACGTTGATAGAAAAAAAGGTAGATGAAAGTGCGTGCAATTATTATCCACCAAAAACAATTTTGCTTAAATTAGAAAAATTGTAAGAAAACAATCATACACAGTCATTAATCAATTATGATGGTGAAATTGTATAATTGATAAACTTTCTATCTCATTCTCTCTCGTTTATGCTTTTGTTTGTTTCTAAGAATGAAAAGATGGAAGGGGAGAAAGGTAAAGAAAATGAAGATTGAAAAAATGTAAAATCGCCTAAAAAAACAAAATTTGATGACTTAGACTTCCCTTTTTTGAAAGATTTGTAAAGAAGTTCTCTATCTTCGAAAGATAATCAATTTTTACTAAAAAAAACAATTAAATAAAAATTAGTTTTAGATATTAAAATAATTAGTTATTAATTGACTAAATTATAAATATTTTACATTGGTAAGATTTTAGCTATTTACTATTTTATATCCTAAATTCATCTTTATTAATATTTTAGAGAATAATTCATAATATAAAATATTAATAACTAAAACAAATTTAGATACCAACTGATAAATTATTTTATAATTTTTTATTAATAATATAAATCAATTTAGATATCAATTATATCTTAATCTCTAAAATATTATTTAATTTAGTTAGTGTACTAGTAGTGTCCATACGGTTGAGACCATGACTCGCCACATGATCCAAGTCGACCAACACTACAAAGACCATTACGTCTAAACAGAATTAACGAGACTAATCAGTGATTAAGCATTAGATAATACACTCTTAAGCATGACCCAATTTCCTAATCCGACACAATAACAAAGGGCCTATGATAATCATATAAATAGGCACAAATTCTAAGAATCAAGTACGTCATCATACCGTATTAATAGCACCAAGTGCCGAATATCGAATTCTCACTTGAGCATCGGAGTGCCTTTTGCAGGTACCATCCAAGCTTAGAGTTGATGAAGACCGAAAGGCATAATGACGAAGGTAGGTTGAGCAAGGAGTTTGATTTGAGAGGAATGGAAGAAGTGCAAACAGACCGACCAAGGAGTAGCCTGAATCGTTCTCTTGGTTCCAACCCCGATCGAGAACAATTGGAAGTGCACTAGTAGGGTCCGCACGATCGAGACCATGACTTAGCACATGGTCCAAGCCGACCGACACCATAAAGACCATTACGCCTAAACAGAATTAACAAGACTAATCAGTGAAAAAAACACTGGGTAATACACTTTTAAGTATGACCCAATTCCCTAATCCAGAATAACAAGGAGCCCATGATAATCATAAAAATAGGCACAGATTCCAAGAATCAGATACATCATCATACAGTATTAGTAGCACCGAGTGCCAAATACCGAATTCTAACTTAAGCGTCGAAGTGCCTTTTGCAGGTACCATCCAAGCTTGAAGTTCACAGAGACTGAGAGGCAGAGTGACGAAGGGAATGGAAGGAGTTCGTTTTGAGAGGAAGGGAAGAACTGCAGACCGATCGACCGACTGAGGAGTAGCCCAAATTGTTCTCTTGGTTCCGACCTCATTCGAGAACAATTGGCGCCCACCGTGGGACCAAGAGAATTAGCGTGAAGAAGAAAGTAGATTGTGTCAACCAAAAGCATGGTGAACGAGAAGATGTTTGATATTGAGCAGATGGCGCTCTTGATGTCTCTCAGAAAGAGATGGCTAAGATGAAGAGAAAGAATAAGGAGACTAAGCGGAAGAATGGGGATGAGATTCTTGCTCTTCAAAAGGAGAATGAAGAGATGAACAAGAAGTTTGTGGAAGGGGGTCCATCTGTCAGGTCGGCCAACCCTGTTGAGAGGTCCTTCACCACCCCTCACGGGCCCCAAAATTGTTGAGGAGCCAAACAATAAGATCCACACCCAAGGAGCCAAACAATAAGATCCACACCCAAGCGGTTGACGATGAGTCCTATTTGAACAAGTTGGTCCCTACGACCGGTACTTTGGACCTGACCTACCGACATCCATTTACCGACTCTATAATCGGAGTACCTCTATCAGCAAGGGGAAGGCTTTAATAGAGACCGTTATGACGGTATGATTGATCCCGACGAGCACATGAGCGTGTACACCATGCACATGAGCTTGTACACCTCGAACAGTGCAATTATGTGTCGAGTATTCCCCACCTCGTTGAAAGGATGAGCTTTAAACTGGTTTACGAAACTTTCCCCAAACTCCATTGACTGTTTTGAGACCTTGATGTCCAAGTTTGAGACACAGTTTGCTACCAGCCGACTACATCTCCTAACTTCCACCGCCCTCGTCAACATTCGCCAGGAGAAGGGGAATCTTTGAGGAAGATCATAGTTAGGTTGGGTAAAATAGCCATGAACATCCAGAATCTGAGTCCGGACGTGGCCATGCATCACATGGTCACAACCCTATGGCCAAGACCGTTTGCCGACAACTTATGCATGGAGCCAGTTGCAGCTTGGAAGAGCTCAGGCGGAGGGTCGCCAAGTTCATGCAACTGGAGAAACTAAAGGAGTTCAGGAACTAGACCTGAGCCAAAACAAGTGGAGATAAGGAAAAAGAAAAGGAGAAGGAACGTTAGAACCGACCAGCTGTTGGTCGAGGAGATAAGCAGAGGACAACCGTGGGCATCGATTCACAAGATACAACCCCCTTAAGCACCGACAAGGGAAGGATCCTAGATGAGGCAATGAGTGTTGATCTGATTTCACCACCAAAAAGAGCTGCAAGTGCTCAAAACGCCGACCGAACTCGTAGATGTCGGTACCATAGAAACAGTGGACATACCACTGAGGAGTGTTAGGCGTTGAAGTATAAGATTGAGGAACTTATCTAAGTTGGGCACCTTCGGCGATTTATGTAGGGGGACCGCGAAGGGAAGAGGTGACGAGGCGAAGGGACTACTCCCCTCAAAAGACGAAAAAACACGACCACCGACCTGAGCGTCGACCTATAAGAGATGACCCCGCGAAAAGAAAAGGAGGAAGGGGCGACCGAGAAGTCATCAACACCATCGTTGGGGGTGGAAGCTCCAACAATGCCAGAAAGAAACATTTGAGAGTGGTCCATGAGGTGAATACCATTTCTTTCCGATCGATTCCCCCAATCACCTTCACCACTGAGGATTTTAAGGGTGTCGACCCTTCACAAGACGACCCTATGGTAATATTAGTTGACATCGATAAGTTCACCATCATGAAGACACTAGTGGATTAGGGGAGTTCAATGGACATCCTCTATTGGAAGATGTTCAAACAAATTACGATAGCTGAGGAGGAGATGAACCCGTACGATGATCATGTAGTCGGTTTCTCAGGTGAGAGAGTAGGCACCTGAGGTTATATCGAACTTTATACCACCTTCCGCGAAGCAGAGACAAACAAGATCATCAAAGTTCGGTACCTAGTAATAGACGCCAACACCTCTTACAACATTTTGCTGAGACGATTGTCCATCAATAGGTTGAAGGCGATCGTTTCCACGCCTCATTTGGCCATAAAGTTCCCATCAGCGTCGGGAGACATTCTCACAGTCCATGTAGATCAAAAGGTGTTACAAGAATGTTACGCAGAAAGCCTAAGGGTAAAGCTTACACAGAAAAACACCTATCGCGACCGATACCCTAGGCGGAAACCCTCTCGAGGACGGAAGTCCCCTCGAAGAGACGCTCAACTGGTACGCAGAGAGTACACAGTCACTTTAGTCGACCAGGATCCCCAAACGGTCGAGCCAAGGCTCGAAGCTAAAGAAGAGTTGTGCCAGGTCCCTCTCCTTGATGAGGAGCACAACACCTGTGTAGGCACGACCATAGCGACGATTGAGGCCGAGATGGTGCACCAGGCGTTGAAGAGGAACGTTGATGTCTTCGCTTGGACAACAACCGATATGTCGGGGGTGAGCCCGAAAATCATTACCCACAAGCTCTTGGTCTACAAGGAGGCACGTTCGGTAGCCCAAAAAAAGTGCAAGCTTAGCGAGGAAAAGATGTTGGCAACAAAGGAAGAGGCGAAGAGGCCGAGAAACTCCTATCAGTCGAGTTTATACGAGAGGCCCGGTACACCACTTGGTTAGCTAATGTAGTCATGGTCACCAAGGCTAATGGAAAGTGGAGGATATTTGTAGACTACACAAACCTCAACAAGGCATGCCCAAAGGATTCGTACCCACTTCCAAGCATTGACCGGCTGGTGGATGGTGCAGCCAGCCAAAAAAATTAGACTTTCTTGGACGCATATTTTGGCTATAACCAAATAAGCGTGCATCTGAGGGATAAAGAGAAGACTGTCTTCATGACAGATGGTGCGAATTGTTACTATGAAGTAATTTCGTTCACCCTAAAGAATGCTGGAGCAACCTATCAGAGGCTCATAGACAAGGTCTTTAAAGGGATGATCGGCCGAAGCGTGAAGGTATACGTGGACGACATAGTCGTAAAGTCGCACTCGTGTGACCACCACATCAAAGACTTGGACGAAGTCTTTGAAGCTCTGAGAAGGACGAACATGAAGCTCAACCCCGAGAAGTGACCGTTCGATGTTGAAGGCGACACGTTTTTGGGTTTTATGTTAACCCACCGAGGAATTGAGGCGAATACGAATAAATGTCAGACACTAACCGAGATGAGAAGCCCTCAAAACGTGAAGGAGGTGCAACAACTCATCGGGCGTCTTACCACCCTCTCGAGGTTCGTCCCTTGTTTGGTCGACCGCACGCGGCCGATGGTGCAATTGCTTTGTAAAGCGGCAAAGTTCAGCTGGGGTGAGAAATGCGAAGAAATCTTCTAGCAACCTTGTTCGAACAAAGAGTAGCCTGAATCGTTATCTTGATTCCAAGTTCGTTCGAGAACAGATAACATAGTGACTAATTACTATCTAATTTAGTTAGTATAGTGACTAACTATTTTTTATCTCTAAATTTAATTGTTATTTATAATTTTCTTGTAGTGTATATAAATATGAACCATCTCAATTTCAGTTTACCTGATAAATATAATTAATTATCATTTTAATATTTATGTTTTTATATAATAAAACAATTATATTAAAATAAATATTATTAAATTTTATTTTATTTATATTTTTTTAAAATTATTTATATTTGAAATTATTTAAAAAATATATATTTTATAAATTAATTTTAAATATTATAAAAAAATTATTATACTAAATCAATCAAATCATTTACTATTTTTTCACTCATTTATACATTTTTTTTAGTTCCTGCATCTCACACCATTTATTTATACATTTAGATGATAATGATAAATTAACATTACTTCGAAATAATGTGAAATTGGATGATGTAGAGTTACATATGTTTTTTATGTTTAAAAATTTATTTATTTATTTTATTAAAATTAGTACTTTCAAAATTATTTTATTATTTAATATTTAATAAATATATGAATTCCATCCTACTAATAATTTGGTTACTTTATAAATGAATTTGCCACAAGTAATAGAAAAGTTTCTGCATAATATTTTTATAATGTAATACAAAAATAAGAGAGTTATTTTAAGGGCCAAATCAATATATTTACTATTTTTTTTAAGAAGTAAAACAAAAGTTTTATTAAAAGATACCACACACAATAATGTATCATTTCATTGAGATAATTATATTATGTTTCATAAGTACATATATGCCCATGTATATTCTCATGAAGCACTCCACCAAAGTTGTATTTGCCTTTTATAAATGTTGAATAAAAAAATATACCAAAGATAGTAATAACAAAAATAATTGATTTAATGGCAATCATAAAATTAAATAAATAGAGATTTTTTTTTCTGTAAAATAATGTAATAAATAATTTATTTTCATTTCATTATGAGATGGAAAATAATTAATGAAAAGATGTTGGGGAGTGGTCACATGCATAGGTGTTTCTTCCACATTCACAACGGCTAGTTTGTAATTAAGCACGAAGTGACTGTTTATAGTATTCTTTCCAAATTCAAAATCTGACCAACACATAATTTCAGACACCTTCTTCAACTTCTACAAAACAAAAACATCATCACTCTTTTGCCGCAAAAGTCACAGTCTCTCTGTTCACAAACCTTCATCTAACTTCAACAATCCATAATGGTGTACTCCTATTACACGCCCACCTACTACTCAACCCTCCATGACTCCATCACCTCGCTGTGCAAGACCATTCTTCCTTTCAGCTTCAAGAAACGACCGTTACCTGCGGCAGAACACAAATTGTCGAAGCTGCAATCAGACAACCTTAAATGGCAGCAAGACTCTTTCCACCAGGTGCTGAACCTGATGGGTCTCCACAAAGAAGGCATTGTGGCTGAATCTGAGGTTTCAGCCTTCAGAACTCACTTGCTAGACACCCTCATTGCTTCTCCTCCAGAACAAGAACACCCTGTTATATTAAGAGACAAGCTTCTCTTTCTCCAGGTCAGTTTGAATTGGAGTAATTTTTCAATGAAAGCAAATCTTTGGATGTTTTTTTTAGTTTGGATTCGTGCTAGATGATCTAGTATCACGTCAGTAAAGTGGTTTTAGGTTAATATTTACGTATTTGATTTCGCGTGGAACAATTGATTATGGATCTGGAATTGATTTTGAATGAAATAGTTTAGATAATTATTTGGGATAATATAAACTTTGTTTCTGATCTTTTACTACTATTTTTGACTTTTGAGTTGAAACACTAAAACATGCATTTTTTACAACTAGTTTATGTTAAATTCACAGTCAATTTTGCAAAATGTTTGTTGAAACTTGGATTTTTCTTTGTCACCAGGAACTTCTTTATGGGAAGTGCATTTCTGAAGAAGAATACCACTCTTCTAAGAGGCCATTGCTTCAGAGGCTGGCGGCTCAAGGCGCTCAGATTGAAGCCAGGGATGTGATAGTGGCAAAGACTAAGGAATCAAAAGAGAAGTTGGAAGAAGAGTGGTCGGTGATTGACTTGAAGGATGAGAAAGGCTCAGTGAACAAAGAGAATTCGGGTTGTAAGAGCAGATCTAGTCAGGGATCATCTATGAAGCAGATTAAAGGAGCTGCATCTGTTTTTGGCTTTGGCAAAGGTGGAAAAAATGGGACGGAAAAGAGCATATTTGATTCACCTTACTTGTCTGCCAAAAATGAAAACCCTTTCTGGGATGCTCAACCAAAGGGAGCACAAAGTGAAGGAGGTTCAATTCTTATGGAGGGAAGTGAGCCTCCAGAAGCAGTTAAGGAGAGTAGTGGTTTGGAGAAGTTGAAGAGGAAACCATTTAGGGCTTTGTTTCATAAGGAGCAAAGAGAGAGAGATGGTGGTGGTGCTGAGCAAGATCAAAGATCAGGGAAATCAGCTAAAAAGCAATGGGGATTTGAAGGGTTCAAGAAATGGAAGAGAAATGAGTTAGAAGATGAGACATCTTCTTTGTCATTTGGTGAGAGGTCAGATAATGAGGTATACTCAGGTCCCTTTGCAAAGGGAATTGGGGAGGGACCAGACACCAAGTTAATGAAGAAGAAGTTGCATTCTGATGGTTCCCCATCTGATTTTTTCATAGATAAGGTTTTATGATCCTCCCTTCCTTTCAATCTATGAATCTCATTTCCTTATTCAGTTAATTTTGGGCGTGTAATGCAAAATCTTTTGTACACCATAAATAGGTTTTGGGAGACAAGATAAAGAAGGAGTTGTCCAGAATCCAGACAGAACTCAGCAGCACAAACCCACATCTTAAATTTTCGTGAGTATTTTCTCATATGTGTATGTCATTTTTCTTAGCTTTTTGTTACATCAAATCTTACATATGAAATTTGACAAGTTACTTGTACAAACAGGAATGATCAGATTGAAGCAATTTCTACCAGAATTCCAGTGGACAAGGCTGAGTTGAAAAACTACTTTCCCAAGTGAGTCAACATAAACCCCTCTCTTTCATATATATATACGTTAAAATTTCAGCATTGTTTTTATGTAATTTTGAAATAATTGTTGTGTTCGAAGATCTTGGTGTGACCGATACGGAGATGTTGTGCTGGACGTAGTGAAGAAAGAATTCAAAGATCATGTTGCGGAAATGGAGAACATGCGCAACGTTACTAGAGAAAAACACAGCAACTCTAGGTGGTGGACAACGACAACAACAACATTTGACAAAGACGAAAACATTCATCCAAATCTTTTTGCTCATCGTGAAAACTCAATTCGCTGCAGTAACATCAATCCATTTTCTCATGGTTTCGCTTAGTTTAAGGTCTGGATCAAGCTTCCTCTCTACGAAGCTCATCCGTACAGTATCTGTTGTATTTGAGAAAAAAAAAACCTAGAATTTGTAATTACCGTCTCAATGTTTCTACAGTCTATGATCGTGCATTTCTAGTGACAAGTTAAATATTGTTCTGTCAATTGATTTTACCTTCAAAAATTTTATTCTTGTTATGGTGTTCGCTCAAACATACAATTATTATTTGATGTTTCCCATATAAAAGAAAGGTTCGAAAACAAAAACAGCATTTCAAAGAAACACAATGGATATAACAAAACCATGGTTATAATTTGTAGACAGTGTTCGGATCACGATTCACGAATAATGTGGGGACAAAAAGGAAATCGATAAACGAAATCTAGTAGAAAATAATTGGCAGCAGAAGGCGGTAACTTTTTTCACCATCTTGGCTTCAAAGTTTAAGACTGTTAACATGTAAGAGAAAAAAGAGAAATATATTGCACCCACTAAGACACTAATTCTTTAAAAAAAAAACATAAAGGAAAAACTAATCTAAGTTGATATAAGGGTTATAAGCTAATACAACCTTCTCAATTTGGAAGAAACATGTTAATAGAAGTCAATTTGTTTTTGAGCTTATTAAAAAGAGGTTGTAACTTGTAAAAGAGTTTTGTTGAACATACAATTTTCAGCTTTGACATGAATAACTTTTAATGAATTTGTTGTTGACTAGTTCTTGAATATAATGAAGGTCTCTATTTACAGCAAGGATGTTGTCATAGAAACGTGTCTCATTCAAACTTTTAAAATATTTACAAAACATGCAACATATTAAAATTTATGCATTATATAGATTTTTTTTACAATAAATATCTTCGAATATAAAAACTATTTTTTTTTTATTTGCAATAAACACTTTAAACTTTACGGTTTCGTAACATATTCTAATACATGTATTCTATAAGATAAATGTTTTATATATAATTGAGATTTTAAATAAATGAATATCTTTGATGTAATAAATTATATTTTTCTTTTAGTATGCACAATCTAGACATTAAATTGACAAAAAAAATAAAATCGGATAAATAAGGTACAAATTGTGTGTCATATGAATATGTGCTAGATAAATAAGACTACGGAATCATCATAAAATTCGGATACAAAATCTCACTTTGTACTCCAGACTCTAAAAACGTTTTATGCATATCATTGGCAGTGGCCGAATGTGTTTTAAACCATTATTTTTAGCTATTTGAAGACACAGTTCGTATCAATTCAGTCTATTGAAGATCTGTGATGTCAAATTAGTCTCTTGAAGATTTTGGGTGACACCAAAAACAGTTTCTTGGTCATGTTTGTGTCTGACAATAGCCTGAACAGTGTTGGTGCCAAGTGGATATCTTTAAGAGGACCCAAATGGAAGCTTGGTCTAAATTTTAATATTTACATTTTATGTACAATGTCAATGAGATTGCACTTCTGAGTTGGCAGAAGACTCTGTGAACCCTCCACAGACATTGCCACGACACAGAGGACATACACTGCATAAGAGGAAAGCTAGGTAAGTGGTTGTCTATGAAATGGAAATAGGTAAATATGAAAAAGAATGATACAAGAAGACTAGTTTTGGCTATAATGACAGTACCCGTGTATTTCTTTAAGCCACTTGTCCACACATGACATGTGATACTCATGGAGGCAAGGAAGAACTCGTATTTGGTCCCCTTCTTCGTACTCCGCCAGACATATGTAACATCTAGCATATTCCAAATTAATGTTTAAGAAATAAAAATAATAAAAAACATGAAGTTTCATGTAAGTATTCAAGACCAAACAAACTATCATTACCACACTGACATGGACTTTTCAAGCATTAAAAGCTAACAAACCATAACATTTAATCACATTATTCAGACCCACATTCTTGCTTAACACAACTAGGATAAGAACCCTTACTGTTCAACATCATTGCCTCCATCAGCCACTTCAACCTTTTTGTGAGATTTCAGGGGAAAGGAATCAACAATTGATTCAGGGGCAGGGAGTGAGACCATGGATAGAGACAGTGATCCAGGTTGCCGATGGATTTCATCTAAAACCTGCAATCCAAAACACTAGATGACATCTCAACACTCCAAAACATTCACTGACCTATTAGATAAGAAATAAAAATTGGTTTTCCTACAGAGAAGTGGCACAGTAAAAGAAGTCCAATATCGTATAAAAAATGGCCTAACTTAATCACAACATCAGATAGTCTCAATTATCAGGAGGCATGACACTCTACACTTGGGATGCTCTTATCTAACGAGCACACTACATTGTCAACGGTATCATAATTAGATTTCACTGGCTGAAATGAAACTCGGTAAGAACTGGGTTTAAATGAAATGCTTAATGTAAAGCAAAAAATTAAGATGTAAAGCAAAATAGTGCAGGAAAAAAAGGGTGGAAAGCTAAATTGAATTAAAACTAGCAGCAAACAGTAAATGTGAGAGAAGGTTAAAACCTCAAACAACGCCTCAGCCAGCATGACTATTCTTGAAATACTTGCTCGAGTGCTTGATTCATCAGCCATTGGGGAAGACTCGCATGAGCACATGCCATCTGCATGGAGTCCTAGTGGACATGAATTCCATCGACCAATCTCATCAAAGCCACCACGAAGCCTATCCCAGATCTATAAAAGTAATCAAACAGCTTAAGCAACACGAAAGGGTTCATGAATCCAGATAACAAATCCAAGTAGATGATATAAGCAATTTGAGGCATTCTACGCTCCAAATTTTCAAAATCACCTCAGATCTTGAGTGCCGCCTTCTTCGTTCATTCAATCTGTGAATTCTACTGCCCATATATCCAGAAGCACCTCCAACCCCATCATTTGACAAATCACCACCAAAATCAACAAGCCATCGATCTTGAGATCCAGGATCATCAGCAACTGCAGTAGAGAAGACAATGGTTGGAGAATCACCAAGCCTTCTAGAACTACGTCGTGAAAAAGCATCCCAAAATAATCTTCTACCACTCCTTCTAGCATCATGATCATTAGCATCAGCATTGCTTCCAGACAAAATATTGGAAGATATTGTGACCACGTCAACTTGAAGCACACTATCATTTCCTGGTCCTCTTTCCCGATTGGATACAAGAATACCTAAACCTGAAGGTATTGTCTCACGACAAGGTTCTTCTTCTTGCCCTTGAGAAGTAGCTGCTAAGTTGGAACCTTGAGCAAGGTTGGAAGAATTCTGGATAGAAATGAATGCACTATTGTGATTCTCAACAGAAATTTCCCCAGAACTGAAATTCACATGCTCCCGGGGGGTTGAACTTCTTGGATGCACTGTCTCATGAGAGACTTGAGAGACACCACCACTAACCACTGGATAATTAACGTCATTAACTACATCCTTGTTAGCAGAAACATTTACAGAGACTGGATCTGAAGACTGCTGTGCTACAAATGAAGTACTAGCTGTGTTGCTACTATCACTATATGATTCACGACCACTACGACCAGCACTTACCTGACAAGGAGGGGCTTGCTCCTCATGTTCAGACAAGCAGTTCCTGTGACCATGTGTTGCAACGTTTCTATAAGAACTTCCAGCACTAGTATTCCCATGGAACTCGGTTCTCATATCAGATGAGGTTGAAGTTTCAGCAGGGGGACTGCAGCTAATTCTAGCTTCTGTACATAATAAAGATGTTTCCTCAGTGACTTTATGAATTTCACCTTCAAAATTTCTTGCTAAATGAACCTGAAGTTCAGCTGAATGTTCTTCCATCTAAAAACACAATATAAGAATATCACTTCCTTCATCAACCTCTCTCGGCTATTTAAACAATCTTCCTCAAATTGTACCATCTATTTAACATAGCTAGTGCACAGAATTTCAAACAATACTAATAAGTTATAGAAAGTATTCAATAAGTTAACATATATGATCTTTGGAATGCATCCATGTATAGATTCAGACGTGCATAAAATAATATTGACCAACTCGTCTCCAGAATTCAGACAATTCAATAAAAAGTAAAGGAGAAAGAGTTGAATTCAAAATATTGTAAATTGTGAAATTTTAAGTTCTCCAGATGTTAGAGATTTGCACCATTTACTGAATCATTCAAACCACCCAGGGAAAACAATAACAAGAAGCTAAATCCGATCATTCTGACAAAGAATGATACCACGGCCAATTAGGCATCATCAGCTGATAGTTCCATTGATTAAGCTCAAATACGTCAAACCGTATTATTCAATTGACAAATTATCGGATTATAAAAGCTCCAACAACTATGACAATCAATCAACACCCCCCATAAACTGCGAACAAGTTTATGTGTAAAAGATGATCTCACACAATCAATTCCGAAAAAGGAAAATAAAAAACCTACTAAAAAAGCCAATACTTTGACAAAAATTCTATCCATGAGTCAAACTCAATCGATTGTCATGGCCCTCTGAAAAAACTAAATTTGCATTTTGCAACTACACAGAAAAAAAGGGGCCACGGATTTTTAAAAAAAGGCACATACAATTACTTTTGTTTATCCCTGTGGTTAAGGAGGGGGATCAGATGGATGAATCCCAGATGAGAAAAATCAATTTTTTGAATTTTAAAAAGTGTAGGAGAAGGCAAAATAAGAAATGGGTATTAAGGAAATAGAGTGGAAGAAGGGATTTTGGGGATAGAGGGAGAAGGGTACCTGGTGAATGGAGCGAGAGGTGGAGGTGCCACATAGAAGAGACGACAATCTGAAGCGGTTGACCCTGTGAGTAGAAGAAGCAGAAGGGCGAGAAGCATGTCTACTAGAAGAGGAACCCATGGTCTTGGAGAGAGAGATGAGAAGAGAAGAGAAGAGAAGATTAGAGGCACACAAAGAACTCACCACAACCAAGTAGCTTCCTTGCTTGCTACCTAGCTAGATGTAAGATGTGGATGCTTATTGCTTCATCACAATGGAAAGCATACCAACTTGGAGCTTTTCTTCATTTTCAATTATTTCTCTACTTTGGGGGCTCTCAATTCAAACACTCATAAGTGTTTTCTTTCTTGTCTTTTTAATATTATCACTTTCTTTTCTCACCTTTTTCTCTAAATCTATTTTAAAATATCATAAATAATTTTCATTTCTATTTCTGTAGATATTACATGTATTGTTAAGTGAAAACTCCACTTTGACTCATGTTAAAGAAAACTACTTCCACCAAATATTCTTCTTTATTACTTCTTTAAAATACATTGGATTTTCTACTATCAAATTTCCAATCAGAAAAACAACCTTAACCAAAATACTCTTCGAGTATAATGAAATTATTTAGAAATGAAATAATCTCATATCTATTCTGATGTTCTTTTGGATAGCTGCAAAATTTAGATTTATCTAATCACAATTATTTTGCTGAAAATGACTAATTTCATTTGGATATAAAAAAAGAAATCGGTTTATACATGGGAAAAAGAGTCTCCATGAAGTCGAAAAGGAAAAAATGTCGAAAAATAATCACAAGCTACAAATTTTCATATTACAAAAAACTTATATTTTTATATTTTTCTTTACGAATTTAAGTTATTATCTTAAACACACCACTTATTTTACAAACATTTTTTCCTTAGAAAGAGCAATTGAAATATTATAATTTAGTTATCCCAAATAAACTCTTGAACTTCGAGTCTGATAAAAAAAATGTATGTTTTACTTTACTCGTTGAGAGGGTAGGCAAAGTTCTTTATTATATCTTAAGTATTTAATGTATTTATATAATTACAAGTTAATTTTAAGGTTATTAGCTATTTGATATTGTGGCATGCCAGTTCTCTTTAACCGATTACATGAAAATAAATAATAATAACAACACTATATTAAAATAACTGTATACTTAGGGATTTTAGGATTTTTTAACACTTCAGTATTTAGTAAATACCGACGAACTCCATAAAAACAAATTGTTAAAATTAAAATATAGTAATATAAGTTAAATTGTACGAAGTTAGGATGTACCAATATGGACTCATTAGTAAAAAAAATTATTAATACCATATAAATAGACACAATAGTTAAAAAAAAAAATATGTTATTACTATAATATTTATTATGTATACCAAAGGTGTACTTTCATTTAGAGTCGAAATTCAAATACTAAGAAAAAAAAATTACATAGAGATTAACTGATAAAAGATATTATATCAATATCCAATTACATAAGTGAGAGATGAAATTGTTATTTTTATAATAATGATCTATAAAATATATTTTAACAAGATTTTTGTTTGATTAACAGTAAAAAAAAAATGATCCAAATAAATAATACATAAAATTGTAAGAGGAAGATCAATTTCAACTAAACATCCGTTTATAGGGTCTGAAAGGTTAATAGAGATATGAATTTGTTGAATTATATATTATTATACATAGCAGTAAAAGTAACGAATGAGATGATGTTATGATTGAAAGTAAAAGGAAGCAGAAGACCGAATGGAGAAGAAAAAGCCAAATCCATAACAGCTCACAGCACGTAAAAATGTGGTAAGTTTTTGTTTTGTTGTGTAAATGGCCATAGATGTGGTGGCAATAACAAAGAGAAGAAATGTGTGATAATAAAGCATAATAATTGGCAGGGTGATGAAAACAAAAATTGTTAATTTCCACGAAATCTAAGTAAATTAGAGAAAAACAACAAAAAAACAATGCTTTATGACAATGTTGTATACGGTAGACTATTGACTTTGTCTATGAAACATACTTGCCCGTTTCTTCTTTCTACCATAAATGATAAATAGACAAACCATTCGTTGCTTACTGTGTTTGAATTTAAATTGGTACAACGTCACATTTTCTTTCATTCTACAAACGTCTCACCTAAATCATCTCTCTTTTTATTTGCCTTTTTCAAATCCTTAATGTTCTTTCTTCACATATTATTTCATGGCTCAATTTGTACGTGAAGGGTCAAGCTCGTCAGAGAGAACAGCATGAAAAAATTGATAAAATTGTTAAATTAATAAATAAATTATTATTATTTGGTAGCGGGTTTGGGGAAATTTGTGAAGAGACAGAAAAACATAATTACCAAAATAGGTTGCAATTTTATTTTTTTTTTATTTTTTTTTACTGATAAAATCCGTCCATGTGATACTGTTGAAGTGAAATTGATCCACACGATTGCTTTTGTATCAACTGTTTACTATCCAACACATGCTTTGAAAGATTGTCGTACTTTAATTAAAAGATTGTCGTACTTTAATTAAAAGAAGTATAATATTCAAATAAATCTCATGTTTTTTTTAAGGTTTTTTTTTTTGCCATCTCCCGAAAATTAGGCAACCCTTGGGCCACCTAGGCTTAAGATATATGACCCATTTGCTCTTTGATAAGCTTTCTAAGAGTGTCTTTTCCTACCTCTTCATAACTTTTTGTGTCACTTCATATTTTTAAAATATTTAAAATATTCTTTTATTTAATTAATATTTTTCTATACTGTATTATTTAAAAAAATCGGATTTTAGAGTTTGCTTGAAAAAATCTTATAAATTCTGTAATACACAATATATTTCTTTTAAAAAAATACATTCTCAAAATTCAAAAGATTTTTGTTTATTGTAGAATTCAGAATGTGTTTTTAGATCTAATAATACACTTTGGATTTTTAATTTAAAATTTATTCTTTTAAACATAAAATTGTTTTTTGGTCTGACATGTTGTGGTTCTAGACAAAGTTGAAGAAACAGCCTGAACTTTATTTGCCTAAGTTTAAAAATTCACTTAGTTTTTCTTTGCATCTGGTAATTTATTCTAGAAAGAAAATGACACATCATAAAAAAATTGTGAGAAAGTGGTGGAGCTACTGTATTCTCGCTCTACATGCAATCCTGACATGATTTTAAATGAAAGTCATAAGACATTATAAATTTCCTTAATTGACCATTTGTCAAATTGTTATGTAAAGGAATGTAAAAGCACTTTTTTCTTGTGCTACATGTCAATATTTGTGTAGCCATATTGATGACAAGCTACCACATTACAAAAAAAAATGGTTAATACGTGCAAAACAGTGAGAATGTTGTAAAATCATATTGATAATGCTAGCTAGCATACTACCAAAACATTAATGTGGCTATGTAAAAGCACAAAGGTAATCACTTCATTTAGTGCTTTGTTTTGGTTTACATCACATATCACTTTTTTTCAGTTTCTATCAATCCAGGTTTTATTTTTAATTAATTTAAATCAAAATTATTTTTCAAATAAGTATTTATCAAGACTTAATTAACTAAATTTCAATTAAACTTAAAAGTCTGTTTCTTGATATGATATCAAAGTTATATAAAATCTATTACAATAAGAGTTTGTTAAGCTTATCAGGTCATGTTATTAGGTCGTTATTTGACTATTCATAAATATATAATCCTACACACAGATTGGAGAGTCTCGACTCATAAGAATGTGTTGTGTGTTGGAGATCCTATATTGAATAAAGATAAAAATATTTCACAATATATAAGTGAATGCAAACTTCGTCTTATGAATTATTTTTTTATAGTTAGAATAAACTTAATGTTCACTTCTTGAAAGTAAGTCAGTAATATTTATTTTAATTAATTTTAATTAAAAAAAAATCAACTACTATTTTTTTGTACATGTAATGGGTTTTTTAATTTATGTTTTGATAACTTTTTTATATTGGACATTAGAATTATTTATGTTTTATATTTTAAATTTGTAACAAGTGTTATTATAGGTAAAGACCTAGAAGTGCATATTGTGCAGTCCATGACCATCAGCTTAAATTGTTGACGCGTTATGATGAATGTTAGTTACTCAACTACTAAAAACAAAACTCATTGACTAGTAGATTGTTAAAAGATAAGGAACTAGTTATTCAGTTTTGTCCAAAATTGTAGTTTATGGAAAGTAGTGCTTTGAATTCCTTCACTCTACAACCAAAATTTTAGTAACTAAAAATATTATATAAGGTTTCGTTGATGCTCACTGTGTGCTTCATCGATTCAACATAAGAGAGAAGAAACATGCACATTCCTCCCCCACCGGGCGCTCCAGGCCCACCACCTCACCACGGTCCTCCCGGCCCAGGCCCACCACCTCACCATGGCCCTACCGGCCCAGACCCATCACCTCACCACGGCCCGTCCGGCCCACCCAATCACGGATCTGCTCCACCACCGCATGCTGCTCCTGGGCCACACGGTCTCCACCCTCCGGCGCCTCCACACCACCGCCAACGCTTCTGATGTAATGCATATCATATGGAGCTTATGAATAAAAATATGCTCATCATATATATATATATATATATATATATATATATATATATATATATATAAATAATGTATTATTGAAAGTGCTTTGATTTGTTTTTGGTATTTTCCATCGTATTTACACTGCAATGTCTATGTTTGATTTCGTATCAAATAATGTGAAATACGTATCTATAATTTAGAAGCGTGCTGAAATTATTTTGAATATTTTTATTTTATTTTGTTACATTGGGAAGATAGATAAAAAAATTAAAACAAAAATGTTATTTTGTGGATAGTTTTTAAGCGGAAAGGAGGCACTTGCAAGAGATAAAAGCTTTTGAAAAAGGTCAATTTCTATAATTCACTAATATCTATACAAAGAAGTTATCCTAAAGAGAAAAAACAGATGAGCATGCTTGAAAATTTTTAGTTTAGAGATAAAGATGAAAGGTAGTATTTAAAAGAAATGGGTGATTGAAAAAATACAGGAGTCCAAACAAAATAATAGTATTTTGTAATTATGAAAATATATTGTTTCGGGTCAAACGAAAATATAAATAACAATGATAACAATTTTTTTATATGTAAGAATGTAGCAAACATCTCTCATGCTGAAAAAAACATACTTATAAACTTAGCTTTAGTATTGGGTATTAGATCAAATACTTATTAGTTCAATTGTAACTTCATTCATACAACTTGCAACACAATAAACTCAGAGTATGAATAACTAAGTGGAATTTAGAAAGACCATCATTATATGTAGTTTATCAAAGAAAAAAAAGTGTGTACAAAATAATTTTATGACATGTAATAAAAGTAAATATTGCAAACTCTTAGAGTGAAAGATAAGATTTTGTAAACATTGATGATTCTTTAAGATATTCAAGTAAATTTAATGTAGAATTATATTATATTATGTATGAAAGTTATGCACAAATACTTTAGAAAATAACACTTAAATTACTTGCACACATATGAAGCAAATTGAGGTTCTTTTGACCATGACGGGTTTTTTTTTTTTGGTTTTTACAAAAATGGAGTCCGTTTAAAAAAAATTACAAATTTAGGCAAGTCGTGCCAATTCGGTACGACTTCATATGCAGAAGTCGTCCCAATTAGGCACGACTTCTGCCATGTCATACTAAAGTCGTGCCAACTTGGCACGACTTCTGCCCCGTCATATTGAAGTCGTGCCAAGTTGGCACGACTTCTGCCCTGTCATACAAAAGTCGTGCCAACTTGGCACGACTTCTACCACGTCATAATTTTTATTTTATTTTTTAATTTTATTGTTTATATATTGGGTAGTAAGTTATGTAACGTTAAAAATTAATTTGATACATAATTTTCTAAAAGAGTGTATCAAATTCACAACAATAATTCTCTATTTATTTTCCAAATACAATAAATTTTCATTTATATATCTATTTCCAAATTCAATAACAATTTTCTTCATTTTTTAATTAATCAAATAATCAAGTTATTGTATTACATTACTGTCAAACATGATCCATACACGATTATCCAATTTTTTGTTCCTTAAAACTAACACTTTTAGAAAATTATGTATCAAATTAATTTTTAACATTACGTAACTTACTACCCAATATATAAACAGTAAAATTAAAAATAAAAAACAATTATGACGTGGCAGAAGTCGTGCCAAGTTGGCACGACTTCTGTATGACAGGGCAGAAGTTGTGCCAAGTTGACACGACTTCAGTATGACAGAATATGACATGGCAGGAGTCGTGCCTAATTGGGACGACTTTTGCATATGAAGTCGTACCGAATTGACATGACTTGCCTAAATTTGTAATTTTTTTTAAACGGACCCCATTTTGGTAAAAACAAAAAAAAAAACCTCATCATGGTAAAAAAAACCGCAAATTGAATGCCTACTTTTTTTTATATTATTTTAAAAAAATACATCTAAAAAAAATTCAGAATATAATATTTGATTTTAGGAATTTCCGTTTCTCTTCAAAATCCTCTTTAAAAGATAATAATAAAAAATAGTAAGATATTATAGGAAATGAATTTCTATTCGATGAAGACAAGATTTTTAAAATTGATATCTTTATCTTCTCCTAAGTCATAATTAAAAACATAACCACGTAATATAATATATACAATTTTGTTTTATAACACTTTTTTTATAATTTATTTTGTTATTTTTTTAATTATAAAATATGATTAGTATGTTTTAATAAAGTTATATATATATATATATATATATATTTATTGTGTTTTATGATTCTTTTTGGACTTTTTGAGTTGGTCCTTCTTATCCTTTCACATTATACACTTATAAGAAAATCAAAAACCATGTAGCCGCTTTTGAAACTGCCGAACTTTAGAGGGCAAAACAGAGATTTGGCGAGGCCGATAAAAACCAAATATGAGTAAATATTTTAAATGACATGGTGGAAAACACACTAATAAAATGCATGCTTTTTCTGGCACGCTAATTAGACTAGTAAAAATTAAAAAGAAAAAACAAGTATTTTATAAATTAGAAGAATCTTATATTGAAGACCCTCCCTCCATCATATCAAATCAAATTTGCAGTCAAACATGTTGAGGGGTGAAATATCTGTTTTATTTTTAATAATTTAAAAGATTTTATATTTTAAATATTTATATTTATAAGTCAAACATAAAATTATGGATATAAAAAAAATATTGAAATAATATGTCATTTTTGAATTTTATCATCCAAAAACTTAGTTAGTATAAATGACATTCCAGATATCAAGATTCATAAACAAAAATAAATGAGTTATGGATCTCGATCCTCAACACTATTTACAACACACCATTTTGAACATGAAAATCCATAACTCATAACTAACTTCCTGAAAAATCTTAAATATAACAGAAAATGATCTTTTGAATATCTAAATGCAGAATATTTTGGATATGGGAATCCAATAAGATCTCAACACTATGAGCTAACATAAATAATTTTCTTTATCTCATAAGAGATTTTCACCTACCTAAAAGTAATGGCTTCACTACAGTATCACAACAACCCACTTCAGTCAAACACACACATCCTACTTCAGTCAAAATGCACAATACAGTAAAAAAACACTTCTTTGCAGTTTCTTTTTTCAAAACAAAAAATATAAAAATAATGTTGGGTTTTAAATTAAATTTTTATGTTGAATGCATGTTGAAAATGGCAACTTAAAAATTATAGTGGGCCGTAGATGTTTATTTCTACGGGCCTGGTCCAGTCCACTTGAAATCCCATCTCCCCTACCGTTCCATCGAGTGGTCACGTTACCCTAAAACCCAAACACCCTGTCTCCGTCTGTTTGAAACGACGGTGAGCATTTCCCTCGCATTCTCTATTCTTCACTCTCCACGCTTCACATTCCGCCATGGACGATAGCTTGTACGACGAGTTTGGCAACTACATCGGCCCGGAAATGGAGTCCGACCAGGACTCTGACCGCGACTCCGACCCCGAAGCCGACGACAACGCCGACGGGAAGTCCGACGGCGGCGCTGCGTCGGACGGCGAGGATCCGAGCAACGGATGGATGACGACGATCTCGGAGGACATGGAGAATCAGGTGGTTCTGGCGGAAGACAAGAAGTACTACCCAACCGCGGAGGAGGTCTACGGCGACGACGTGGAAACCCTAGTCATGGACGAGGACGAGCAGCCCCTGGAGCAACCTATCATTAAGCCCGTGAGGAACATCAAGTTCGAGGTTGGAGTGAAGGACTCCTCCACCTATGTCTCCTCTCAGTTCCTCCTCGGTCTCATGTCGAACCCTACGCTTGTGCGCAACGTGGCGCTGGTGGGGCACTTGCAGCACGGGAAGACCGTGTTCATGGACATGCTCGTGGAGCAGACGCATCACATGTCCACGTTCGATCCCCAGAGCGAGAAGCACACGCGATATACAGACACTCGGATTGATGAGCAGGAGAGGAAGATTTCGATCAAGGCTATTCCCATGTCACTTGTGCTGGAGGATAGCAACTCCAAGTCGTATCTGTGTAACATCATGGACGCGCCTGGCCATGTTAACTTCTCCGATGAAATGACCGCCGCTTTGAGGCTTGCTGATGGCGCTGTCTTGATTGTAGATGCTGCTGAAGGAGTCATGGTATTGCTTATTATACTTTTTTGTTTTTAGACTTTTAAGCATTGGAATTGGAGTGATACTATTATGGAGTTGGGTCTAGCGGATAGGACATACATTGTGAAGAACTAAGGTAGGAATCTCCCGAGAGAGGTGCTTAGGTTTAGTGTTTCATTGTGACTCCCTATGAAGGAGAAACTAAAAGCCATTTAGTTGTTAGCTTCTTGTGATTTCTGCTCCCGTTATGGGGTGAACCACGATTTGAAACTCTGTTAGAAGGGGCGTTTTCATTTAGTGTCTAACCATTTCTTGAATAAGATTGCCTTTGAAGGGGGATTTTTGAAAAGCCAAAAAGGAATATTGTTGCTTTGTAGTTAGTTATTTTGGTATAGTTGCAAATTGCTAAACACTGAGCTTTTAGTGTGTTGTGGTCCGTAGGTAAACACGGAAAGGGCGATACGTCATGCAATTCAGGAGCGGTTGCCGATTGTAGTTGTAATCAATAAGGTAAACTATTTCTTGATTGATGTTAAAGTTGAGTTTAAGTTCTGGTCTTAGTTTTCATGTTTTGACTTTAGGTTGACAGGCTTATAACTGAACTTAAGTTGCCGCCGAAGGATGCTTATCATAAACTAAGGCATACTTTGGAGGTTATTAATACTCACATATCTGCTGCCTCCTCGATTGCTGGTGATGTTCAAGTTGTGGATCCGGTTGCTGGAAATGTTTGTTTTGCTAGTGGTACTGCTGGATGGTCCTTTACGTTGCAGTCATTTGCTAAGTTGTATGGGAAGCTGCATGGAATTCCTTTGGAAGCTAGTAAATTTGCTTCTCGACTGTGGGGAGACTATTATTTTCATCCAGATACTAGAGCCTTCAAAAAGAAGCCCCCTGCCACTGGAGGGGAGCGATCTTTTGTAGAGTTTGTGCTGGAGCCTCTTTACAAGATATACAGCCAAGTGATCGGGGAACATAAAAAGAGTGTAGAGACAACACTTGCTGAACTAGGAGTCACACTAAGTAATGCAGCCTACAGATTAAATGTCAGACCCTTGCTAAGGTTGGCATGCAGCTCAGTTTTTGGTCAAGCTTCAGGTTTCACTGATATGCTTGTTCAACATATACCTTCCCCTAGGGATGCTGCAATTACGAAAGTTGACCATATATATACTGGTCCGAAAGACTCGTCCATTTACAAAGCCATGGCACAGTGTGATGCTGATGGCCCCCTAATGGTTAATGTGACCAAATTGTATCCAAAATCTGATTGCAGTGTGTTTGATGCCTTTGGTAGAGTTTATAGTGGCAAGATACAGACAGGACAGACTGTACGTGTTCTAGGAGAAGGATACTCACCAGATGATGAGGAGGATATGACAGTTAAAGAAGTAACTAAGTTGTGGGTGTATCAAGCTCGAGATAGGATGCCAGTAGCTGAGGCTCCTCCTGGTTCTTGGGTCCTAATTGAAGGTGTGGATGCTTCAATCATGAAAACTGCCACTCTTTGTAATGTGGATTATGATGAAGATGTGTATATATTCCGGCCTCTTCAGTTCAATACACTGTCAGTGGTAAAAACTGCTACTGAACCATTAAATCCAAGTGAATTGCCAAAAATGGTGGAGGGCCTGCGAAAAATAAGCAAAAGTTATCCTCTTGCAGTTACTAAAGTAGAGGAATCTGGTGAGCACACTATATTAGGGACTGGTGAGCTGTACTTGGATTCAATTATGAAGGACCTGAGAGAGCTCTATTCTGAAGTAGAAGTCAAGGTGATCTATTAATTTTCTCTACTCAATTAATTCTGTCATTAACTTTTTGTTCTCTTTTTTTTAGACATGGACTTTAATGTGAAACTATTATTTTGTAATTTGTGAAGCTGTTCATTTGCTGTTTTAGGTTGCAGATCCTGTTGTCTCATTTTGTGAAACTGTCGTGGAATCTTCATCAATGAAATGCTTTGCTGAAACACCGAACAAGAAGAATAAAATAACTATGGTAGGTATATGGCTTAGTTCTTGAATTGAATACGTTTTATATCAGGCTGTTCTATTGCTCGTGTCATCACCACTCATAGTGACCTTGATTTTTCTTTAGATTACTGAACCATTAGAAAGAGGCCTTGCAGAGGATATAGAGAATGGTGTTGTTAGCACTGACTGGAATAGAAAAAAACTAGGTGAATTTTTCCAGACAAAATATGATTGGGATCTTCTTGCTGCACGGTCAATATGGGCATTTGGCCCTGATAAGCAGGTAAATTCTCTTTATGGATCTATTTACCAGTCTGTCATTCTCCGTTAAACTCTGTAACATATGCAAATATAATGCAGGGCCCCAATATTCTGTTAGACGATACTCTTCCAACTGAAGTTGACAAGAATCTGCTGAATGCTGTGAAGGATTCCATTGTTCAGGGGTAACCATACCTGACATCGAACTATTTTCACTTGTTTAATCGATTATGAAATAATTATGATTTGTGAGATTTTATGTCATTTGACAGATTTCAGTGGGGTGCACGAGAAGGACCTCTGTGTGATGAGCCCATCAGAAACGTTAAGTTCAAGATTGTTGATGCAAGGATTGCCCCTGAACCACTTCACCGGGGATCTGGCCAGATCATTCCCACAGCTCGGCGAGTGGCCTATTCAGCCTTCCTCATGGCTACTCCGAGGCTTATGGAACCTGTATATTATGTGGAGGTATATACTCTTACCATGCTTCAATGATGGTTACGTGCCAAATTTGATTGTAATTATTTGTGGTTTTTTACGTTGACTAATGAAATATGTCTGGAATAGCGGACTTTCACTGAAGGCAATAAATTTTATATTTGCACTAATAATGTTATTCTTTTGGCCTTTGCATCAGATTCAAACACCAATTGATTGTGTATCTGCAATCTACACTGTATTATCTAGAAGGCGTGGACATGTTACTGCTGATGTTCCTCAGCCCGGCACCCCAGCCTATATCGTTAAGGTTGGTGGTTAACTTTTACCTATAAACTGTAATAATGGATGTCGTTTCTTTAGACTGCTATGGTCTTGATGGTAGTATTGAGTACATAAAAAATTTGGTTTCTGACTTCATTCCCAATTTATATCAGGCATTTTTGCCCGTGATAGAATCTTTTGGATTTGAGACAGACTTGAGATACCATACACAAGGTCAAGCGTTTTGCATGTCAGTTTTTGATCATTGGGCTATTGTTCCTGGAGATCCTCTAGACAAAAACATTGTTTTGCGCCCACTTGAACCAGCACCTATCCAGCATCTTGCTCGTGAGTTTATGGTGAAGACAAGGCGGAGAAAGGTAAAGCCTTTTCCTCGTTCTAGGCACTCACTAAAGATTATAGAATTTTAGCCCTTTTATTTTATTTTTTTTCTTTAGGGCTCTTGGTGATAATACCATAACGCATTTATGTTAAAGACAGTAGTCCATGATTTGCTTTTATCCTTTTTGTGGAATAACTAGCTAGTGCAAAGCATTTAATACATTTTGCTCTTACATTAAATCTCGCAGGGGATGAGCGAGGATGTAAGCATAAATAAGTTCTTTGATGAGGCTATGATGGTGGAATTGGCTCAGCAGGCAGCAGACCTTCATCAACAAATGATGTGATTCTGTATAAATAATTATTCTGTCGATTTGATCTTCATTCCGGGGTTTTCTTCAGAAGTTTGGGCCTTAAGCAGTTCCGTTATATGTGATGCAAGCAAAGTTTCTAGTGCTTGGCATTGCGAGTTATCTGGATATGGCTCAGCTATTTTCACATACTGGTGCAAGCATCGATGCCGTTGAAATTGCAGTCTACTAAATTCTCTCCAGTGTGAAAAAGCTACTTATTTCGGACGGGGCAGCTTTTTCTATACAAAATTCTGTATTGATGGTATCATTGATCGTGTGGTAGTACTTAATCTTTTCTTTTCTTTTCTTTTCTTTCCTCCATAGATCGTAATTGTACGAGTGCTTGTATTTCTAAGTTCTAACACCTTCATACTATAGGTTCAACTAAATCCTATTTGCAACGTAGATGCAGTAGTTATGGACGTTAGTCAAACCACAAAACCAGATAATGCAGAGAAAAATTTATAAATTCTTCCTGGTCGTCGATTTATATACGGTTGATAGCTGTCTTGAACGACTACAGATCGAGATTTGCTGAAAAGCGTTCAATTGATGTTTATATTATTTTCTCACTGTTAGCGGATGGTGAAAACATGGACGAAAAAAATTATGATAAGTTTCTAGCGAGACAATCAAACACTTTTTAATGTTGTACTGTTCACGACGTCCTATTGCAGCATGTTGATGGAAAATAACTCATCAAATGAATTCTCACATGATACACATGTACCTGCGTCATTCAATGTCGACACTTACTTTGTATGTATCTTCACGTCTTGTTAGGCCGAAAAGTGTTTTTCTTTTGTTGTCCGCTTTGTGACGAGGCCCTTGAATGTTTTGTTTTATGTTTATTTGATTACGATGGAATTCATGGATCAAATCTAGTTTCTACATGTGATACGTAAGAGCATTTTGGAAAATTTCCATGCTTAGAGTAAAGCAATTTGAGTAGTATTTTAATGCCTTTCCTTTTGCTGTTTTTTTTGTTGGTAATATATGATACTCAAGCATTATAAGGAATGTCGCTCTTACAAAGGGCACAGAAGTTTTCAGGTATATCATGTGTTTATCTATTTTGATGAAATAAATCCATTGAGGGAAATTGTACAGATGCTTCTCATATGATACCTGAAGTGGAGACTCTAGTCGATAAAACCATTTGATATAAAAAAGAAGAGGGTGATTGTGTTTGAAATTTAGTTCTCTTCCAAGTTATAGAGCAGTTTTGGTTTAAACGTTCATATGATTGTGCTAATAAAAAAAAGTTCACGGTTTAAAGCCAAAACTACGGGTGATTGTGCGTATAAATCACATTTTGCATGATACACATGATTCAAATTTCTCACTTCCAATTAACAATGAGAAAAACAAATATACGAGATGGTATGGATTTTATTAGAATTTGCATCTTGGTGTGTTCCTTACTCAATCCCCAGAGCAAGAGGAAGCAGAAGGGCATTTTCAGTGTTTTGCATGAATTTATGTACACAGTCCTAGCTCAAAAAAATAATTTGCCTTGCAGACAAGATCGTTCTATCCTTCTAGCAAGCATTTAAGATTTTGAAGTCCCTCAGCAGATATGCTTCTTCTGACTCTAGGCCTTTCTACTACCACAGGAGGTGGTGGTTCTGAGTGAAAACACACCATCACCACTGTCAAGTTGTCTGTTGCTTCTCTCTTTATTGCTTCTTCTATTATCTCTTTGCAACACTGCTTCACGTCATTGTGTTCTTGAAGCCTTCTTCGAGCAAAGTCCACTGCGTTCTGGCTGCGAAAAACATCCCATATTCCATCACTGCCAATTATAAAAAATTCATCTTCTTTGGTCAATGTCAGCAATTTAAGTTCAGGCTCAGCACTCAATGGTCCATCCTTTCCATTCATTTCCTTCATTCCTTCAAGATGCCAGTCGCCTAGAGCACGAGTCACACCTAACTGCCCATTCAGGTAACCATCATCTATGTATCCACCTACAGACTCAATCCTCTTCCTTTCTTTCATGCACAACGGCCTGTGATCTTTGGACATTTCTATGGCCCGTCCACCACGAGATAACACTGCGCGGCAGTCTCCGGCATTGGCTACAAGTAAAGACCTATAGATACAATGACTTTCGTTTAGAACATACAAATAGCTTCATCAAATATCCACTCAACATGTATCACCATTGTTATCATTCAATATTTATGCAACTTGCATTAGGCACTCACGTTTGCCTTCAAGTTCAGTGTGCAACTTTGCCACTGTGAGCTGTGAAAATTATTCTGTGGTTGTGAAGCTAAAGAGTAGCAGAAACGAATTGTTGCTTACCTTCCAAATATAATGGCAGTCAATGCAGTTGTGCCAGAAGACAGGGAAGACTCAATAGAACATGTTCTTGCAAACTCAGCATCAGTCTCCAAAAATGACCTTGTGACAACCTTCTCAAGTTCCAAAGGAAAGTCAGCATCCTCAACAATCACCCGTGGTAGATGATCACGAACGAATTGTGCAGCACTCTTCCCTCCATGTCCGTCAAATACCTGAACAGATATAATTTTCTCTACATGTCAAATCAAATCCTGATTAATAGGTGCATATTCAACTATTTGAAAATTACTAAAATTTGTTTAGCTTTCTTTTGCTCTGAGGTGAATTTCCCTATGATTTTCTCTACTCACAAGTTTTAAGTCAGACTTCAGAGTGGGTATATCATTACAACTTGTAAAGGGAGGAAGAGAGTGACAATGATGAAAGAGTCCATGATCTCAACTCTAAGAAAGTTCAAACAAGGAAACGTTCTCAACACTGAATCTTGTGAACCAGATTGAGGTATTTAATGGAAAATCCCTAACTTTGACTCATGACATCATTTAACATTTATGGTCATTGTCTAGTTTTATAAACATCCATTTATAAGTTAATTTGCTTGCTAAATTTTTGGGAGATGAAACTTTTGTGGCTTGAGTTAACAATGTGAAATGAGACCACTTCTGCAGAAGAAAAAACATATCTAACTAAAGATACTTTCCTATGGGCCAATATGGACTCAACAAGATACTTGACCTTTCTTTTATGTTGTCCATCAGTATCATGGACTACTTTCTTCCTTCATGCTGGGGTCTATTTAGGGTTGAACCATGCATGTTCATTTTTTTTTCTGTTTATTATGACAAATATAATATGACTGAGGATGGTATATACTGAAATTTATGACAACAGGGAAAAAACATAATTGGTTAGATAGCTTACACCATAAAAAGAAATAGCTTCCTCGGAAAGTACGTTATTGCCAAATTTTTTGGCCAAGTCTCCAATGCATATGTGGGTATCCTCCATGGAAGTGCGCTCTCCAATATAACACCACTCTCCAGACCGAAGAGTAGGGACAAAGTTCATCAGGTTCTGTTTTTTGTCCACAGTTTCTGTATCCTCACATATGCTTTCCAGCTAAAAAGTACCAGAGCAGAGAAATGAAAATAGGCTAAGAGGATAAGAGCTCTGTACAGTGAAATAAAGTTAACAAATAGTACATACTATGCAAACTCAATAAAGACATAAAAGGTAAGAAACAGAGGAGAATTCCTAAAAGGTGTATAAGCACAAATGTAATTCTTGAATTATATTCACTGTCAATTTCAGTAGTTTTTAACTGTCATATCTAGAAAGTCACTGACAATTATGAACCAACAAATTGTTCTAACAAGTAGAATCATGTGGAAAATCTAATCGGGATTTACACGGCAATCCAATAATACAATTGACAGCACAATCAATTTCAACATTGATGTGAACTAGTACACGAAGTTAATCTCTATCCAAGGAGAGTAATTAATTTCTACCATAGCAAATTCTAACAATCACTCTTTGATAATCACATCTGAGAGAATTTCAAAATCATGTAAGCTTTATCGGTCATATTTCTCCAGCAGGTTTTTTTCATCTTCTGATACACAAGAAGAATCCAAATAAACCATTAACAGCCATCTGGGCAGACACAGACCAAAATCTAATTCAGAAAAGGACAACATAGAAGAATCCATGACTTCACAAAAGGAAAAAAAAAAAAACAGTGAACAAGATTCACGAATAATAACAAATAAATACTATTGATGTCTCCTCAGCAGAATTGAAACAGTGGCTACAAATTAAAACTACAGTATTGTACAGAAAAAAAAAAAAATGAGACATCCCACAAAGGAACAGAAGAAAGAGAAAATAAGGGAAGTCAATGCTTACAGGAAATGAATTTGCAACACTGATCTGGTCAGTGGGAGCTCTAAAGGAAGAGTCTTTTTCCCTGTTGTCCATGTGGGCTTGCAAGAGATCACAATGTAATGGCCATGACACCCTTCTGTTATCAACGCTCTTCTCTATATCCTCACCAACTTGTTCACCCTCTTGCACACACATGGTGTCAAGTGGCCTGTTCAACTCAGCAACTGGCTCTTGCACTTGCAGGCACAGAAATTAAGTAACAGTCACACATACACAACTCCACACATTAGAATAGAACACTTGATGGAATTTTGTTGCTTAAACCACAGAGAAAGAGAAAGAGAAAGATAGAGAGAGAGAGAAAGAAGATTCTTGGAATATGTTGGGAAAATGATGGCGTTTTGTGTTTATATATATTAGTGTCAGTGGAAAGCAGTGTGAAAGGAGGGAAGGGGTAGCAGTTAAGCACCAGATTTTTCTAAGAAAGCGTGGTCCAAAATTGTTGGTTGAGTTTATTAGGTTGATTCTTTATATTATAATGTTTTGTAACAAAAATAAGTTCCATGATGTCCTTTTCTATGCTTACCTATCATCTTGTCATCCCACCTAGTTTTCTTTTTTATATTCATTTCCCTGTCTTTTCTCTCTTTATTGCAACACTCCCATAATAATATCCCATGTCAAAAATCTTCTCCCATTTTCTTGTTTTTCTCTTCTAACCTCATTCTATTATTCATTTTGTGGCTTTTATTTAATCCTCAGAAGTTGTAGTGCATAATGTTCTTTGGGCTCAAACTGGGTAAGATAATTTCCACCGAGATAAGGGAATTGGTTTGGGAAGTAGGAATACATCATTAAATAAAATTGACCATAGATGTTTTTTTAAAAATATCTAACTTTTTAATATTGTTATTGAGTAATATTAGGTAATAATATTTTTAATACTTTCTTTTTTCCAAATTAGATACTTAAGAAATCAATCATTTTTTATTTAGTTATTTCCTTTACTGATGTCACATTTACTATTTATGTGTTTCTTAAGTTCAGGTATGAAACCATAATTTGGTTTTTTAATCCAATTGGTGCAATTTTAGAGAAATTACCAGAATTAATAAATTTAAAAAAAAAAATTGTTATAAATAATATGTGTTAATATATTATAATTTTATTGCATGAAGTTGTACATACAAAATTTAAGTTCGAATTTGTGAAAGTCAAGTAAAACTAGTTTGACACAGCTTTAATTAAAGGAGAAATTACTGTTAATCAATAATTGTATCTTTATTTAAATTAAAGTTGTGCAACATGACTTTAATTGTCTTTTATATTAAATTGAAGTTATATATCTTTTACAATGAGATTATATTACTAATGTTTCTTAAAATTTAGTGTATTATTAAAAAGATGTTTGATATTTTAGTATAAATGTTTTTAAATAAAAATATTTGTAAAATTAAAAATATGAAAATAACTTCATGTAAATAATGCATAAATTCAGTTTATTATAAAAATATAATTAAAATTGTAACACTCATACATACTTCAACATAACTTCAGTTTAAATTATATTACATTAAAATTGTGTTTGACATGACTTGAATATAATTTTATTTAAATTAAACTAGTATCATACTAACCTAACTTCATTTAAAATAAGAAAAAAACTAACTAATATTAATCGTGGGTCAAACATAACTTTATCTCTCATTAACTTTTAACTTAAAGTTGTGTCAAGTTGCTACATTTTACAAATTTAAACCTATATCATACCTGCACAACTTTTTCATAGTTGACTTAGTCTCATAAAATTTTCAAAAACTACCATTTTTTTTAAAGAACTAAACTAATTCCATTAAAAAACCCAATCAATATTAAGTATCTTTATTACATATATTAACATGGTAGGTTAGTTCATATTAATTTTTTTTAATTATTATAACATAAAATAATATTTCAGAAAATTAAATCAAAATAAATATAAATAAATGTTGAATTTATAAATTTAAAAAAAATGTTAATTTATCAGGTACTCGTTGAAAAACAAAAGTTATTAGATACTAAAAAATATTAATTCTATATTTAAAGATTTAAATCTTATTTAAGATTACATTAATTATTGATAAATTTTCCTGTTGTATTTAGGCAATTTTATTCATTTTAACCATTTATAAGTTGATTTGTTTTGAAAGGTTGACTTATACGAAGATATTACATGAAGATGGAAATAATTTTTGTTGTCACTTTTATTTTTAAAGTGTTTTAAGATGCATGCATATAACAAAACAAATTATAGTTGCATAATAAAATTTGTATTATTATTTTATAATATGAAGAGAAGAAAGAAATATAAATGATGTGATAGGAAAAAATATCATAGAAAAGTTATTAAAAAGGTTACATACATAATATGATTTATATGAAAAATATAAAAAATAATTAAAACAGATAATTATATACAATATTAAAAATGGTGCCACTTATTTATTTGTTAGTCAAATAATAAAACTGAAACTTAAATATGAATAAATAATTGCGAAAAACAAAACCACTGGATGCATGAATCACCTAGCATAATATTATTTTGACTTATAAGTTCTTTGAACCAAATCTTTAATATGTAATATTAATATCCTAAAGAACAATTTTGTGACATCTTGTTCCACTTGAGAAAAATTGTTTCTGAAAAAAATAAAATGTAAAACATATTTGTTTATTATATTAAAAGATGAAAATAAATAAATAAAATTATATTCCTTGGCCATTATTAATTATGATGAGTTGAATTTGTTGATAACATTCACTTGCAACCCTATTTATTGGAAATAATTAAAGTCATGTATGCTAAGTCTAAAATGTTTTAGGAAATGGATTTTTTATTTTTTATTATAAATTTATACTTCAGAAAATTTCAAGAAAATTCATCTCAACATTTTTAAACAATTATCAAGTTCTCTCTGAGTTATAACAGATAATTTTTAGTTTAAGTAAATTTCGTAAACAAAATTATACTAACGAAATTATTAAATTTTACTACTAATAATGAATATTTATCTTCCTAAACGGAATAGATTTCAAGATATAAGACTTTTAAAATTAAAATTAAATTACTAAAATAAAATACATGAATTAAGATTTTGATAACTTTCAACTTGAATTTATCTATTGAAATTTGGAATAATATAGGTTGAAATATTTCTTTTGAGTTTCATCTGGTTTTGGTCTACAAATTTAATTAATATTTTTAATTTGGCAAATACTTGTTTCAATATTTCTGCTTCAAATACTTTGAGTATAGTTGAAGATTTCATTCATACGAAAAAACCATATAAATATTTTACATGATAATTTATTTATTTAATTTATTTTTTCTCATGAAAAAAAAGCAGACGTCAAAACAGGTCTTCACCAAAATATAGCTTTAAAAAATAGCTTCTATAAATTTAAAATTCTGAATATTTACCCATTTTAGTATTAATGTTTTTTTAGAATTACGCAGTGAATAATTATAAAATTTTAGTTTTAGTATTCAAAAGTTGTATTTTGTCATTGTTATATGAATGATCTCAACTGATACTTTCAAACTTATTTATTTTTATCATGAATAATTGGAATTTATTTATTTTATTAATGTATTTTTAAGAGGTGAAAGTTAGAACATTTTTATGTGTTTTGAAGAATTGCAATTTAGAATATATGATGATAGATTGAAAGTTTTGTGTTTATTTTTACCTTTTACCTTTATCTTTGAAGTTGAATTCCATTGATTTCAAACCCATTTGCTATTTTGAATGTAATTGACAACCTTTTAAGGAGATTCTTTAACCATTTCTTGAATATTTGTGTCAAATTCAAAAGGTGGAGCACCTTATAAGGTTATGAGATAAAAATAACGATAAAATTAATTGATTATAAGTTTTGTATAATTAATTTTTCTAAAAATGAGATAGGATTGGGGAGAGAGAAACTCAATCAACCACAACATAAGTATATTAAATATATAATTTCTATTCTAGATAGTATAACATACATTTCTAGAAAAAAAAAACTTAAATCGAAATATTTAATTTAATAGATATATATTTAAAAAACATTATTAGGTACTCAAAATAAAAATAAATAATAGATTTGGGACATAAAATTTATTGAAAACCTTAAATAAATTATCCTCAAAGTTTTATTATTCTGTAGCTATAAAAAGATTAGTTTCATACCTGTGAGATTATTTTGAAGAAAACTATTGCAAGTGTGTGACTATACTTTTTTGGGGAGAGGATTAGTCAGAACCCACTTTAGGTACTTTTAAAAAAAAAATCTTATATGGATAAAATAGAAGTATGTGCTTAATTTTGAAGAACATGTGTATGACAAATAATAGGAAATACAGCAACATATTGAGTTAAGAGACAAGTTGACTATGGAGTTTGTTTTATTTTATAATTACCACTAATTAGCAAAAAAAAAAAAATGAATTGAAAAGCAAAGTTTTAAAGATTGTATTGGTTAGTACCAATAAAGAAGTTATTGAATGGAAAGATGATACGTAAATCACATTATACTTCTCTATGATAAGTGTGCAAAATAAGTCAGCACAAGCTTTAAATATATGTCTATGATTTTTGTAGGCTTGGAACCTTTGCCAATTTCTCATAAATATCTTAATTGAATTTTTGTCAATTTTTCATAAATATCTTAATTGAATTAATGATAAGTTAACACAAGTTTCGAAGCCTTGTTTTATTATTGATGAATGATGTTTATTTATTTTTGTCTATAATTGTTCTGGTTCGGTCACAAATTTTTTGTAAGGATATTTATAAAAAAACCTTCAATACTCAAGTCAAAATTTAATATTCGATGATTAATATGTACTTTTGTCTTATTCTTAAATGTATATTTGTAGGATTAAAAGATAATTTTTATGCAGATAGATTCGATTTAACATAACTTACTGAATTAACCTCATGATTAGAATATGATTTCGTAAGAATGAATTATGTTTAAATTTGTATGTCTCATAGGTATTCGATTTGTAGATAATTTTGTATGTGTATAGATGAATAAGAAAAAGAAATAAAAGTGTAATGACTTTTTTTTTAATATGAGAAGGAGCTTTTCAAATATAGTGGCTATCACTATGAGATTCCAACAAGGACATGAATGTTGATACATAGTGCATGTAAGTCTTTATGGTTAAGTCAAGGGTAGCAAAAGGAAGGAACCCTTTTGCACTATAAAGTTGTCATGGCACTAAGCTATGCATAAGAATCTTTCTTATGTCTTTGATGGGAAAATAGAGATGTTGGACTAAGACGTGGGACAATGGTGTTCACTCAAGTTTTGTGTCCTTCGCATTAAGTCATCAGTGGAGGGACTTAAATAGTTTCATGCCCTTTGTTAGGGTTCGTTTGATATGTGAGATATTTTCAACACCAAAAAATAACAAAATTGAAGTCAACTTAACACTAAATAAAAGCATTAAAGTATTTTTAATTAAACAAAGCGATAAAAAAATTATCTAAAAAATAAGATGAGAAATAAATTTGCATCTATGGGTATTATCTCAATCTGTGTGGACTTTGATGAGAAATATTTGCATAAAAGTTAGAACAAAATAAGTTTATTTTTATGAAGGGTGTTTCTTAGTGCAGTCTTGCATTATTGTGTTAACTTCGGAATTACCTTAGGCCAGTGCATGCGTCTTATTTTCAAACCTTGCCATGGTGGTAGAATAGATGTTGCATACTATCATATGTAGTCTCATATTTTAAATTTAGATATAATTATATATTCTTCTTACATTCTAACTGCCCATAACTATAAAAAAATGTTTTCATTTATAATAAAGAAATTAATTCTCAAGAGAAAGAACGAATATATAATTATTAAAAAATACATTTTCGATTCCCTAATCCATAAGTTAAAAATAAGTTAAAAATGTGTTTCGAATTCACCAATTTTTATTAAAAAAATCATCATGAATTCATAGACTCATAAGTAAAAAAATGTATTATAAATTCATGAATGTATAAATATAGTGGAACTCAATTTTCAGAAATCTCTAAACCTTATAACACATATTTTCAAATAAAAATGACAATGTTAGTTTTGATATTTTAAAAAATATTGGGGTGCAGGAAGAAACATGCCTTTTTTAAAAGAACTTAAAATGAAACTATTTTTTAGAAAAATAATGTTATAGCAAATTTACAGCCCACAACGAAAAGCCCAGAACTGGAAATCTTAAGAAAGGCAGCGTTTTCCCTGGAAACAGCCGTGAGAGAAGTGACTAAGGTTTGTAGGTGCGGCAACTCCAGCACTCTCCTCTGCAGCATTCTCCGTCTAATCAAATCCCTTTAGCATGGCTGAACAAGTACGATTCTCCTCCAATTCTCCATTTGGCTTTGTTAATTGTCCTTAGTTCTTCTGTGGATCTTCCGTTTATTTTCTTCTTTATTTTGTATTGCAGACCGAGAAGGCGTTTCTGAAGCAACCAAAAGTGTTCCTCAGGTACGCTACACACTACAAAGACCAATTAACTTTGTTTTTCACGTAGTTGTTTTGATGCTCATTAGTTTTTCTTATTTTTCCCGCTTTCGCAGCTCGAAGAAAACTGGCAAGGGGAAGAGACCTGGTAAAGGTGGAAACCGTTTTTGGAAATCTATTGGTCTTGGATTTAAGACTCCCAGAGATGCCATCGAAGGTATCTCTCCTCTCTCTTTCACCCAATTTTCTCTTTTTTAATGTTTGTTCTTTGAGATGTAAATCTATAGGTTATTGTTTTGGCCGTGTGTATTTTTTAATTAGGTTAAAATTCACATTCTTGTATGAAACCGTCTCTTTGATGGTATGTTTCATGTTATAGAAGTGCATTTTTATAATTGATACTTTGGACTGTCTTTTTACTATAATGATTCTTAAACAAGCATTTCAAGTCCAACTCGTTAGAGATGTTTCTGATATGAACATTTTTATGTACATGATTTAAGGATTAGTCTCTATGATGGTGTCTCATGTTTGCTCTCTTATATATGCTAAACAAAATAATATGCATTTGTCTATGCAATTGAACATTCAAATTTTTGGTGAGAATCATTGACAAAAAAAAACTCTTGACATTACACATGTCATATCATTATCTCTGTTTTAATCTTTTATTTCATACGAAAGGATGTGGTTAATTCTGTTGTCTAAATAGGTAATTTAAACATCTCCGACTCCTTTTGATTTATTACAGGAACATACATTGACAAGAAGTGCCCCTTCACTGGCAATGTCTCTATTCGTGGCCGTATCCTAGCAGGAACATGTCACAGTGCTAAGATGAATAGGACTATTGTTGTTAGGAGGAATTATCTCCATTTTATTAAGAAGTACCAGAGGTATTATCCTACCATGTTTATTTTTGTATGTTTATGATTGCAGAAATGTAATTATAAATGTTTTTTTATGTAAAGGTATGAGAAGAGGCACTCCAATATTCCTGCTCATATATCACCTTGTTTCCGTGTGAAGGAAGGTGATCATGTCATTATTGGTCAATGCAGGTAAGATTTTATGAATGTAATTGTTTTGGGGTATTTTTATAGGTTTATGCATCTGTCTGATGTTTGTTTATTTCTACCACCTATGCAGGCCACTCTCCAAGACAGTGAGGTTCAATGTCTTGAAAGTGATTCCTGCAGGATCTTCTAGCGGTGCAAAGAAAGCATTTACTGGAATGTGAGCTTTGATTTCCAGTAGTCTTATGATTTTGTTATACGTTGTGGCCTATGATAACTAGTTTTTTACTTTTCAAACAATGTAAAACTCATCCTGTTTTCAGTCTATTTATTTTAGTGTTTTTTTGTATTGTGTTTAGACTGAAAATCAAAGGTTTTGCCCTAATTAATGTGAAACAATTATTTTTGGTAGAATGCCTTTGTCATTGGAAACTAAATTGAGAGCATCAGTTCTAGGTCTTAAATGTAGTATTGGAAACCAAATATTTAGATTAGAAATCAGAGTAGTTTTGTATCTCTAAAACAGTATTTATCAATAGGACATTTACCCGTTGTGGCGGACTGGATTTGTAGTAGTTAAACTTGTCAAACAGGATTGTTTCAGTCTGTCAAACTGTATTGCTTTCTTTAAGTTTAATAAAAATAAAACTTATGGTTTTTGTTCCTAAGGACCTACTCTGGAATTCGTGTGGAAATAGTTGGACTAATTACAGAATATTTTATGCTGTGTTTGGACAATTTTTGGGGATAGATGATTTGTGAGGATTAAATATGTGTGGGGATATATGAAGTTGTTTGGATTGAGGAATGATATAGTGGATTTGTGAGATAGTTGATTGTAAGTTTATAAATTTATTTTTGTTGTTATAAAATATTTGAATAATGAATTATGATTTTTTTTTATTGTGTAAGTTTGAAGTTTTTTTAATAGGTAATATCTATAATTTTTTTTGTATTTTAAATAAAAACACTAAAAAATATATTGTGTTAAATTTATGAAAGTAATATTTATTATTATATTTATTGGTTATTTTATATAATTATATATGTTTGTTGATATTAATATTATTCTCATTATTTATAATTATATGTTATTATTAATAGTATAATTAAATATTTTTAAAATTATTAAATAAATTTATGTAAAATTTAATTTTATATATTTTAATAGAATACATGCACTTGGATAAAATATAAGAATACAAGAATTTTAAATTTCTCCATCCTCTCTTCATTTATTCTTTCATTTTTAAAATCATTGAAATAAAAAAAAACACAGACTCCTTTTACTTGGAAACAAACTCAGCATTAAGGATTAATAATTAGTGAAAACAAGCACTGTATTAGGGATCAATAATTAGTGAAAGACAATTGCTTTAATTTGAGTGAGTATAAGTAACTGTTTAAAAAAAAATAATGAACAAGAATAATTGGGATAAATAATTTTTGTCAAAAAGGTATAAATATTTTATACCATTTATCTGAAGAAGAATAATTAGTGCAATTCTTTTTCTATTTTTTCAAAATGGGCAAAACAATTTGTAAATGGATAAATCATCAATGTAAAGTTGTGAAATAGAATACTGAAATTGCCTTATGTTATATACTTTTTAAAAAAAAATTATATATGAAATTGTATATGCTATATATGTTTTCTAATTTTACAATATGCAATGACATATTTTTAAAAAATATTCAAAAATCTAGAATTCGTGTATTATATACTATTTTTAGTTAAAATCGTATATACGTTTTAAGATTTTTAGTATATAATAATTTTAATCCACGTTTTTTAATATTTAAAATTAAAAAATTAAAAATAATGAAAGTTAAATAAGTTTAATTTATTATTTATAAATTTTCTATATATATAATTAAAAAATAATTGTTTTCTTTAAAAAAAATTTTAACAGAAAATTTTTGTAAAATATTTTTATTATATATAATCAATGGTTGAATTTTTAGAAAATAATTTTTTATTATATATAATCAACAATTAAATACATTAAAAAAATTAATTTTTAACAAAATTAGTTATGTAATAATTTAATAATATAAGTTAATTATTTTTTTTTAAAAATGATTAAATTAAATTTAATTCATAATAAAAGTTAAGTTGGTAAAATCCTAAATTCAAAATAAAACAGAAATTTTAATCGAAAAACTAAAATAAAGAAGGTTAATAGGAAACTTTAATTACCATATGGCAATTTATTATCCTGTAGATTTTATCCCTATATAATCACGGTCATTAAGTTTTACTATGTATATAATTAAAAATGATTTTATAAAAATTCAATCATTCTTTAATTATATAATAAAAAAATATATTATTAAAGCTTATTTAGTTAAAAAATATATTTTAAGAAATACTAATTTTCTTTAATTATATGTATAACTATAATAATTAAAATTATCTAATTTCTTATTATTTTTAAAAATTTTAAATATTTATTAAAATTATTATATATTAAAAAATTAAAAACGTATATTTTATATACGATGTTAACTAAAATTGGTGATTTTGGTATTCATAAAACGTATTTCACATCGGTAATTTACCCATTTATGAAAAAAAAATCATTTTGAAAATTTGAAAAAAAATTGCACTACCTAAGAAAAAAATACGTTGAAGTAAAAATATCTTTGAGTGCCTATAGTTTTTCTTTTAAAATGTATTAAGTAAGTTTTATTAAAGTATATCGACTTTTTTATTGATAAAGGTTAACTAACTTTTTCGAGCCTTTAGGCCCTGTTTGGTTCTAGGAGTGGTATTGTTGTCGACGACGGAAGTCTCAGTACCACCCCGTTTGCTTCTAGCATTCAATGCGGGTGAGGGAGGAAGTGCAGAGAAAGTGGAGTGGGTTTAGGCTCTTCTCCATATTGAAGAGAAAGTAGGGATCATCAGAGCGAGGGCCACGTCACAACTAGGAAGTTACCCTTGTGACATTTCTTTTCTCCTCTCCATTCCAGGACAAACCACTGCCCCCTGCATGCATGCCACATCAAAGCATGAGATTCCTGACTTGGCTTAGGAATCGTTTGACCATTGAAGGCTGTGAATGCAGTGGGTGAGGAGTAGGTGTGCATTAAGTTGGTTGTTCAATATATAAAACCATGCATAGTTGTTTCACTAATCAAAGAAACCAAAGAAACCGAAGCTTGTCCTCATATGTATTGAGTTCTATTGGGGTTGGAGAGATTAGTAAGGCATCAGAGTGTGTGGTAGGGGTTCACTAACGTTGTGCTTGAGTCATCTCAGGTGCTTGGTTGATCTCAGGTGAGCATATATCTTTGCTTCAATGGTGCTTAATTGATTATGGCTGAAAAAGCATTGGCCACATAATCAATTATGTGTTAAAAATTCAAGACATAATCAATTATCTTAAGCGTTCATAAATTGTGATAATCGATTATGGCTTTTGATAATCGATTAAGCCTGTTTTTTGCCTTGTTCAATAATCGGTTATGCTTGATTTTTTTGGATAATCGATTATCCTTTGTTTGTAACTGATGAGATAATCGATTATGTTCTAATTTTTTGTGAGCTTTGTGAAATTTTCTGGGTTGCTTAATTTGCTTAATTTCCAGGTACTCTCCTGGTGTGTTCTTCATGCCTATTGTGCTGTTCTTTAGGTTTTTTAATTTTTTATGTTAACATTTTGTTTTTAATTTCTGTTTTATATTTATGTTTGGATGATTATTGTTTTGTAATATAATTTGTTTAGGGTTTAGTTTAATTAATTATGTTAATGAGTTAGTAAATTAATGTTGTTTCTAATTCCTTTATTTGAATTTTTTTTTTAAATTTTTGTACATAATTATTATTTTTTTAACATTTAAGAAAAATATTTATTTGTATAAAATTAATGATTAACATATGGAAATAGAAATTTGTAAAGTTTAGGTTTTCTTTATATTTAGCATAAATTATTAATGTTATAATTAAAACAATTAAAAAAATGTTGTAGTAATTAAAGAAAACTGAAAAAGTTTAAATAAATATTGTTTATATTTTTAATAATAAATGTACATAGTTATTTTTTTTATAAGAGAATAGATTTATTTATTTAAAATGAATATTGGTATTATGTAGGGTTATTTTTTATTTTACATAAATTATTGATGTTAGAATTAAATGTTATAAAAAATGTTATAGTAATTTAAAAAGGGAGAAAAAGTTTAGAGAAGAAATTTGAATTTGTAATAATAAATGTAGATAGTTATTAGTTTTTAAAAATTAAATTGTTTATAAGAAATAGTTTTTTATTTGTAAATAGTATTTTTACAGAATGGAAATAAAATTTGATAATGTTTAGTTAATATTTTTTTTAGATTTGACATGAATTATTAATGTTATGCCGTCAAACACTTCTTCTATGCCGTCTGTTGGCTCTGCGGGCACATCCTCATCTCGAGGATCAAAGAGAAAAGCCCCTACTATAGACGACATTGATGAACATTTTGCAATGTTGAATATTAATCTTCAACAATGCGTGTCATCAATGAAGGATGGAAATGAAAATGCCTCTCAGTTGGTGAATATTGCTCGTGCACAGGCAACGACAGCTCAAGATATAGCTGTCGAAATTAGACAAAGAAACGACCTATATGCTGAGCATGTACACCACCATCGACGCCATGCCTCATGCCAGTACTTAAAGTCTGATATTTGGGCAATGCTCGTGGAGCTTAACATTTAGGATGAACAACTCATGGATCAATGCTACGAGTTTTTATGTGACCATCCCAGAAGAGTTAAGCAACTATTTGGGATGCCATATGAGCGTCGCATGACAAAGTTGTTTGGATTTATGACTAGGCGTTGATTTCATATATCTGTATGTCGGCGTTACCTTTAATTATTGGACATGTAATATTTGACTGTGTTTGTTTATTATTGGACATGTAATATTTTTCTTTGTGAACTTGTACTTTCATTGGCCATGTAATATTTTCCTTTGTGAACTTGTACTATTGGGTTTGAAAAGACCTTCCATTATGTTTATGATATTATGTTAACTTCGGTTTAGTTATTTATTGTAGTAATTGCATTATACATGGCATCATCATCCCAGAAACGTAACATAACCCATATGGGTAAATCTCTAGCAGAAGATGTTGTTGTTCCTCCTCAGCCAGCAACGAGGATTGAACAAGTTCTTGATTATAAAAGATACTTTAGTACAAGACGTCAAATGGTGGTGTTTGAAAAAAGTTTCACGCAAGACCAGTATTACCACAAAAAGTTATGGATACTCCATTTTTTGCTGCTCCAGGATTTGAATTCCAAAATGTTTTGAATTGGCAAGGTTTACAACCTTTACTTGGAATTAATCTTCCGTATTATGAGGACTTGGTGAGAGTATTTTATACAAATGTAAAAATCACACATGTTGGTCACCTTGCCATTGAGATTTGCGGAAGGATGATACACATTAAAGAAATGGATTGGATGACCATTGCTCATCTATAGTATGACGGTCTTAAGTTAACCCTGAGACGATCCCTGAGGAACTGAATTTTATCGTCCATGATTCGTGAAGATGTTGAAGGTAAAAATCTCAGAAATGTCGGTAGTCTGAAAATGAATGACTGACTGTTGCATTACACATGGGTGCATATCTTGTGCCCTCGTGGAAGCAACTTTGCACAACTTCTGAATAAAGATATTTTTATGTTGTGGTTAATAAAAAAATAATGTACTCATTAATTGGCCTCATTACATCATGCAACACATCATCAAATGTCGGGATAACAAGATGCCTCTCCCATTTGCAAATTTGATAACGAGGATCTTGCAGGTGTATGGCTTCGACTTGTCGAATGAACAAGCAATAATGCTAGGCTGAAATCATTACTTTGGGAAAAAAAGTATGACAAAATTAAATATATTCCAGGTCAATGGCGTATGGCAACTTGGTAGGCCTCACCGTGCACACGAAGAAGATGTTGAAAAGGATGAATTGCCAACACAAGATGTTGAAGGTGGTCAACCTGAGGCGGCAATCCCCCATCAAACCGAATTGTTAATCCAAATTTTGTTTGGGATACAAAGCATGAATACCCCAATTGACAGGGTTGATCAAAGGATGAATCCAATTGAGGATACTCTGAATGACATTCGATGTCATCAAGGCCATTGATTGTGTTATCATTATGTTATTGTCATTGTTATTTTTATTTCTAATTTTCATGTTGAACATTAATGAATTGTTATTGTTATTTTTTATGTTGACCATTGACAATTGTTATTTAATATTAAGGTTTTATGCTACTTTTCATGCTACTTATTTACATAATCATATTGTTTTGAATGCAACTTTTTTACCATTTTATTTCTATTATGCATAAATCATATTTGTGTCCCTAAACCCTAATACGAAACTTTGACAACATTGGTTAAGTGCCATTCAATGTCTGTGTATCAGAACACGTTGTCATCTAGTTTTACTAGTTGTAGTGTGCAAAATCGTGGTACTTTTACTCATGCTACTGGGAGCACAAGTGCCTTCGTTGCTCCTATTTGTGATTGTGGACAGTTTGCTGTTTTGAGAATAGCGACAACAGAAAAAAAATGCTGGAAATTTTTTTTGGGGTTGTCCCAACTACAAGGTAAAAATTATTCAATTAGGTTTGATACAAACTTAAGAATGCTATTTTAAATTTATTCATTGTTCAATTTTATTGTTTTCTTGAAAATAGATTAGAAGTGGCATGGTTATAGGCTGTAATTTTTTCAAATGGTGCATTGAAGACGTTGCCGATGAAAAAGATACAATTATTATCATACAACGGAATAAGATATGTCTTCCAGAAAACCGTTTGAAGGTCTCCACAAGAAGGATTAAAATGTTATTACTGGGGATGTCTTTTCTTTTTCTAATTAACATTATTATGTTCTTCATTTTTACATAATTTCAAAATTACAAACAAATTAACATAATCTTTATATCTCTTTCCGGATTAAATGTAATGTAATTTTTTCAAATGGTGCATTGAAGACGTTGCCGATGAAAAATATACAATTATTATCATACAACGGAATAAGATATGTCTTATAGAAAACCGTTTGAAGGTCTCCACAAGAAGAATTAAAATGTTATTACTGGGGATGTCTTTTCTTTTTCTAATTAACATTATTATGTTCTTCATTTTTACATAATTTCAAAATTACAAACAAATTAACATATCTTTATATCTCTTTCCGGATTAAATGTAATGAATTTATATTATATATTTAATTTATATTCATGTTATATTCTAAATATCTATTTTCTTTTTAAAATATATTCATTTTGCTATTCATAATAATGAAAATCATTATTAAAATTAATTTTTTATATATTTGTATATATATAACATAACATAATTTAAAAATTCATATATAATATTAAAATTATGTAAATAAATTCAGTTAAGTAAAAAATAAAATAAAATAAATAAAATGTTAAATAATCAAATTATACTTAAATTTAAAATTATAATTCATGGTTTCTTTCAATTTTACATTTTTTTTTATTTATAAATGAAACTTAAAATTATTTTAATTAACTAAAATATGAAAATGATTCTTCATTATTTATTCTTCTTTTTTATACAAGGGTAAATTTGTAATCTTACAAATTTTACTATTCAAAATAATTTATAATATTCTTACAACCATCACATCACTCGCAAATTTCAATAAACTTTCTTCAGACATCTACTCTAACATACTCAAATCCAAACAACCTCAATTTTTTCACACTTCCACTCCCCTCACCCTCTAATCCAAACAAAGCGAAAATATAAAATATAAAAGAATGTGTACACCTGATGAAACTAAATAAGGATTTAAATAAGGATTTAGAACATACAGGAGGCTGCAAAGACCCTAGAGATACTGTCACTGGAGCTCCAAAGGCATTACGTCATCTATCAGACATGAGACGAATCAAATATCCCACTAGAGCCTCAAATTCATCATGCTCCTTCATTCATTCCAATATGGCAAATGTAGTGGAAAAGAATTTCAGATGAATATAAACTTAAAAAGACATGCAAATACCATTTTTTATTGGTCAGAGATCATAAATTCATTATAGCAATCTAATAACAGATTTTTGACCATGATGAGGTTATTTTTTTTTCCATCAAAATAGAATCTGTTTAAAAAAAATTACAATATTAGCTGATTTGACCCGTGTCATCACTTATAATCATTACTTTTCAAGATATTTATTTTACTAATTCACAACAATAATTCTCTATTTATTTTCCAAATACAATAAATTTTTATTTATCTATTTATTTCCAAATTCAATAACAATTTTGTTTATTTTTTAATTAATCAAATAATCAAGTTATTGTATTACATTACCGTCAAACATGATCCATACACGATTATCCAGTTTTTTATTCCTTAAAACTAACACTTTTAGAAAATTATGTATCAAATTAATTTTTAACATTACATAACTTACTACCCAATATATAAACAATAAAATTTTAAAAAATAATAAATTATGACGTGTTGGCACGACTTCAGTATGACAGGGCAGAAATCGTGTCAAATTGACACGACTTCAGTATGACATGACAAAGTCGTGTCAAATTGAGACGATTTGTGCATATAAAGTCGTGCCGAATTGGCACGACTTGTCTAAATTTGTAATTTTTTTAAAAGGACTCCATTTTGATAAAAAAAAAAACCCATGATGGTCAAAAAGCGGCTCAATTCCCTATCTAGCACCATTTACATCTTTATTTCCCTATCTAGCACCCTTTTGTTTTTATTTCCGTATCTAGCACGCTTTTGTTTTTATTTCCCTATCTAGCACCCTTTTGTTTTTATTTCTCTATCTAGCACTCTTTTATTTTTTATTTCCCTATCTAGCACCATTTTAAAAATAAATAAATAAATAATAAATTATTATTTTTTTAATAATTTTAATTTTTGAATGCATTAAAAAATAAATATTTTTAATGTTTAAAATAATTAGAAATATAATTAATGAATAAATAAATGAATTTTTACAAAATAAAAATAAAAAAGTAATAAATTAAAAATGTTTAGTTTAAAATTATTTTTTTTAAAAATAAGAAAATAAAAAATTAAACTATACAACAACATAAAAGTTGAATCTATAAACATAAATTAGTATTTATTTTTATTATTATTAATGATATAATCATGTTAATTTCAAGTAAAAAATACAGGACATAATTATTAAAAAACCAAAGTCAATTAGTATTAATGAATAGTGAACACATAAATAATATTGAAGTGTCTACCCTAAATGCAAAATTCTAAAAAAAAGCTAATGCAAATGCTACACTTAATGCATTAAAAAATAAATATTTTTAATGTTTAAAATAATTAGAAATATAATTAATGAATAAATAAATGAGTTTTTACAAAATAAAAACAAAAAAGTAATAAATTAAAAATGTTTAGTTTAAAATTATTATTTTTAAATGAAGAAAATAAAAAATTAAACTCTACAACAACATAAAAGTTGAATCTATAAACATACATTAGTATTTATTTTTATTATTATTGATGATGTAATCATGTTAATTTCAAGTAAAAAATAGAGGACATATTTATAAAAAAAACCAAAGTCAAATAGTATTAATTAATAAATAATATTGAAGTGTTTACCTAAATGCAAAATTCTAAAAAAACTAATACAAATGTTACACTTAATGCTTAAAAATGAGAAGAAAAAAATGTAAAAATAAATAAGTCTAGAAAATAAAAACAACAACAATAAAATAAAAACAAAAACCATAAATAAATAAATAAAGATTGCAGAAAAAATAATAATAACTAAAAACATAAAAGGTATAAAATAAAGGAAAAACAAAATAAGATAAAGATAAAAGATATAAAAAAAAATCAAATAAATCAAAACAAGATAAATATAATAGATATAAGACGATACTAAATAAGTATATATTGATCATAAAAAGGAAAATAAATGAGAGATGATCATTAATTTAATATGTTTCTAGTTATTATTATTTTTTCTGCCATTCTTTATTTATTTCTATTTATGTTTTTATTCATTAATTATATTTCTAACTATTTTAAATACTAAAAATATTTTTTTTAATGCATTCAAAATTAAAATTATAAAAAAAATTACTAGATTGTGCAATTCTCGTCATTAATTATGTTTCATTTTGCACAAACTATTTAATGTACCACTGAAGAAAATATCAAATGAATGATCATCTTTTATTTATTTTCCTTTTTATGATCAACATATACTTATTTAATATTGCCTTATATCTCTTATCTTTATCTTGTTTGAATTTTTTTTATATCTTTTATCTTTATCTTATTTTGTTTTGCCTTTATTTTATATCTTTTATGTTTTTAGTTTTTTTTTTCTGTCATTCTTTATTTATATCTATTTTTTGTTTTTATTTTATTGTTGCTGTTTTTATTTACTATACTTATTTTTTTGATCTCATTTTTAAGCATTAAGTGTAACATTTGTATTAGTTTTTTTTAGAATTTTGCATTTAGGTAAACACTTCAATATTATTTATGTGTCCACTATTAATTAATACTAATTGACTTTGTTTTTTTTTTTATAAATATGTCCTGTATTTTTTTACTTGAAATTAATATGATTACATAAGCAATAATAATAAAAATAAATACTAATTTATGTTTATAGATTCAACTTTTATGTTGTTGTAGAGTTTAATTTTTTATTTTCTTCATTTTTTTAAAAAATAATTTTAAACTAAACATTTTTAATTTATTACTTTTTTTTTGTAAAAACTCATTTATTTATTCATTAATTATATTTATAATTGTTTTAAACATTAAAAATATTTATTTTTTAATGCATTCAAAATTAAAATTATTAAAAAAATAATAATTTATTATTTATTTATTTATTTTTAAAATAGTGCTAGATAGGGAAATAAAAAATAAAAGAGTGCTAGATAGGGAAATAAAAACAAAAGGGTGCTAGATAGGGAAATAAAAACAAAAGGGTACTAGATAGGGAAATAAAGATGTAAATGGTGCTAGATAGGGAATTGAGCCTAAAAAAGCCCCAATACCCAATGAAAAAAGAATAAATATACAGAAACCTGAATTTACCCTGACGTCAATCCAGAATAATAAAATTTGCAATATACAGAATGAATATATTTGCATAATAAAATTTGTATTATTATTTTATAATATGAGCACGAAGAAGAGAAGAAAGAAATATAAATGATGTGATGGAAAAAAAATATCATACAAAAGTTATTAAAAATGTTATTACATAATATGACATACATAAGTATATTAAATATATAATTTCTATTTTAGATAGTATGACATACATTTCTAGAAAATAAACTTAAATCAAAATATTTAATTTAATAGATATATATTTAAAAAACAGTATTAGGTACTCAAAATAAAAATAAATAATAGATTTGGGACATAAAAATGATTGAAAACCTTAAATAAATTATCCTCAAAGTTTTAATATTCTGTAGCCATAAAACGATTAATTTCATATTTGTGAGATTATTTTGAAGAAAACTATTGGCAAAACCATCTTATATGGATAAAATAGAAGTATGTGCCTAATTTTGAAGAACATGTGTATGACAAATAATAGGAAATACAGCAACATATTGAGTTAAGAGACAAGTTGACTATGGAGTTTGTTTTATTTTATAATTACCACTAATTAGCAAAAAAAAAAAATGAATTGAAAAGCAAAGTTTTAAAGATTGTATTGGTTAGTACCAATAAAGAAGTTATTGAATGGAAAGATGATACGTAAATCACATTATACTTCTCTATGATAAGTGTGCAAAATAAGTCAGCACAAGCTTTAAATATATGTCTATGATTTTTGTAGGCTTGGAACCTTTGCCAATTTCTCATAAATGTCTTAGAGTTAATATAATGGTTTTTATTTTATGAAAAGAGAAAGCCTCATTTTATTATTGATGAATGGTATTTATTTTTTTTTTAATTTTTTTTCATTATTATTATTTTGGTTGATTATCGATAAAAGAAAGATATACGTAAAAAGGTTCTCTAATATTCAAATCAGAATTTAATATTCGGTGATTGAAATTTACAAATATTAATAAATATGTACACTTGTCTTGTTATTGAATGTGTATTTTATATTCTATTTTAAGATTTATGTAATTTTTTTCTTTATGTTTAATATAAAATAAAAGAAATGTGTGTGATTTTAACGTTAAATCCTTAATATTGTTAAATCATTTCATTGTAATTTTTTAAAATTACTTAATTAATATAATAAACAATATTCAACAAGTACTACAAATTTACAAATATACATGAAGATGAAGATGGAAATAGATAAAAACAAAAAAATAAATATAAATATATATTTATATTTATATTTAAAAAATAAGTATAAGCCGCCTTGACTACTACCAAATTGGAAAATGAAAAAAAAAAGTTATTACCACTGCCACTAATTTGAGTCTTATAAGCTGTTGAAACGTCCAAAAGAAATTATGTAGAGTATTGTGGCACATATTCTACCACTAAAGAATTCTAATTAAAAGGTATAAGACAATGTGTACTTATAAATGAATTTTTTATTGATATAATAGATTTTCATGATTTTAGAATTTTTTATTATGAATTTTGGTTTGATCCTCATATTTTAATATTTTTTTTAATAATATTTGTTTCAGTATGATGCTAAATGATCGTTTTATTTAAAATGTCAGCTTGATTGAAATGAGATGTAAAATGATGTCTAAAATAAAAAAAAATTATAATAAAAAATCTAATTAATTACAGTAACTTAATTAGTATTTAAAAATTAAAAAATTTAGTAGTTAAATAGTCATTGTTCATCAAATAAATAAATAAAAAGTAATGAGCAACCACACTATAAAGTGGAATATGTTAGTTAGTGTTAGGCAATAATAATTTAAAATATCATGTTAAAAAAGATAGAAAAAAGTGATGCGAATCAAAACAAGAACAGTTCTTAGAAAGTGGGGTGACAGTTTGATAATTGATGGAGTGCAGACTCCAACCTTGCACCGACACAGTCATTTGTTGTGACAGACAGCTTCAACAATAGGTCCTGTTCCTGCCATATCAATAATGTTTTTTTGTCTCTCTTTCCAATGCATCACCCATGATTCAATTTAAGTCACTTAATCAATTTAACTCACTTTCAAAACAAATTAAAATTTAACACATCATGAACTACTTTCATTTATTATTTTATTGGATTTTTTTTAATTATTAAAATGTCATTTTGTTATATATTTATATGATTTTAATGAATTTAACTGTACCATCTTTCAAAATTCAATTATAACAGAATCATAACAAAATTTATCTATTTTGTTAATTATGATATAAAATTATATTACATTGGTAAAAAATATCTATTTCATTTGCATATCTCAATCTAAATCACAATAACTCCTTAAGTATGGTTTTCAGTATGTGTTCGATGTACGTATATTATCATAGAGAAATAAGAAAGTTTAGTTCCTCTGAAAGAAAAGTTTAGTTTATGTTGATAAATATTGATTTATATGCGATAAAGTGGGTAGTTATTTGGTTTGGATTATTAGTTTTTGTTTATTTTTTTCTCATATTTTTGGTCTATACTTCCCTTTTTATAAGTGTATCCCTGTAATTACAACTAAGTTACTGAAGTAAATAATATTTTTGTCCTTACCTTCGTATCAGTTTATCTTCTTCTTGTGCATCTTTAGACTTAGGGTTCATCAAGACCTTTTTTCTGTTCATTTTGGTTTGTTTACTGTGTTGATATTGCAGTCCCTCTTTTGATCCAAAGTGCAAGCGTTTTTGTCTTCTACACAGGGTCTCTTTTTCACCGATTGGATTGAGGCCACAACACCTACAACCATCTCCCGCAAGGCGCATTTTCATCTCATTTTTGCATTGATCATGTTATGGTATCAGAGCTCTTCAATTGAAGAGCTTTGTTGCGTAACTCTGATTTTCTTGTTTCAATCTCTTGTTCTTTCTCAATCAGTTTCTGATTCTCGCTTTTCTAATTTTTCTTTTTCTTATTGTTTTTCCTTACAGATATGGCGGAAGAACAAAATAAAACCCCTTCCTCCTCCACTCAAACGAAACAGTCGACCCCATCAGCCGGAAGTTACATGTACTTGCATCCTAGCGAAAATCTAGCCACACTGTTGGTGTCGCCGCTGCTAGAACCTTCGAATTACCATTCTTGGAACGCACCCTTATCCGGCAAAGGATCACTCCTCTTACCCTTCCTGGTACAGGTGTAACAATATGGTAGCGTCTTGGTTAGTCCACTCTGTCTCTATACCCAATAGACAAAGTATTGTATGAATGGAAAAAGCTATGGATATTTGGAATGATTTGAAAGTTAGGTATTCAGGGTAATTTGTCTAGGGTTTCTGATTTACAATTTGAGGTTGCTTCTTTAAACCAAGGTGATCTATCAGTGACATATTATTTTACTAAGTTGAGGATTATTTGGGATGAATTAGACAACTTTAGGCCTAATCCTCTGTGTATTCATCAAGATACATGTACTGTTGCTTCTATCATATGTCAAAGAAAATGTGAGGATCAAGCTATGCAGTTTCTTAGGGGTCTAAACGATCAATATCACAACATTCGATCCCATGTCTTGCTGATGGATCTTGTTCCCTCTATAACGAAAATTTTATCCCTTGTGGTTCAACAAGAATTAGCTAGCACTCATCCTGTTTCGAATATCAATAGTGCTAACACTAAACATATGAATACTTCTGCTGTTTGTACCTTTTGTGGTAAATTTGGACATTCTGAGAATGCATGTTTTAGAAAAATTGGCTTTCCCAGTCAAGATAATAGAACCCTAAAAAATAGTGGAAATAGAAAACATTGTACCTATTGTAATAGAAGTGGTCATACCATTGAATCTTGCTACAAGAAACATGACTATCTTGCTGGATATAGGTTTTATGGTAATGGTCAACATAACCAAGCTAATAATATGATTGTTGTTGCTGATGATAGTTTTTCTGAGCATTGTGCAAAAGAACAGGAACACAGAGATAGTCCTTTTACAGCTCAACAATATCAAATCTTATCTGAGATGTTCAAACAAAATTGCAACAGTGGTGTTGCCCAAATAAATCAAGTGGGATCCTTCTCTGCAGATCCAAATCACAAATTTTTTTAGCAATCTTCAACGGGTAATACCATTTTAAATTCTGCAATTAAAACTGAAAATGTCTGGATTCTTGACTCTGGAGCAACAGATCATGTATGCACTGTTTTATCAGCTCTTATTGCTTATAGGAAAATCAAACCTACTCTGGAACTGTCATTTTCAATAAAAAGTTATTTTTTAAAGATGTTTTGTATGTACCTCAATTTTCTTTCAATTTGATTTCTACTTCCAAACTTTGTCTACATCTGAACTGCCATTTTGATCTTTTTCTCTACCCACTGTATTATACATGACATCATAACTCAAGAGAAGATTGGTTTAGTTAGTGCCAAAGCTGGCTTGTACATGTTTAATTCTGCCATTTTTCTTTTTTCTGCCACGCTTAATATTGTTCCTTCTATTCATTACATTTCTAAGGACTTTAATTTGTGGCACTATAGACTGGGACATCTTTCTGATGAAAGATTACATGCGTTGAGAACTCAATATCCTTTTATTTCTTTTGAAAAATACATTTGTGTGATATTTACAATCGTGCCATACAAAAGAAACTCCCTTTTACTTTAAGCACTTCGAAAACTACAGTTGTATTTGATTTTATACACATGGACATTTGGGGTCCTTGTTCTATCAATTCTATGCAAGGTTTCAAATATTGTTTGACTGTTGTAGATGACTTTTCTCGTTATACTTGCACTTTTCTTTTACATGCAAAATCTGAAGTTAGACAAAAGATTGTTAGTTTTATTGCCTATATTGAAAATCATTTTCATACTACTGCTAAAATCATTCGTACGGACAATGGTTCTGAATTTTCTATGAAAGATTTCTTTTCCTCCAAAGGTATTATTCACCAAACAACATGCATTGAAACACCTAAACAAAATGGCATTGTTGAGCGCAAGCACCAACAACTTTTAAATATCACTCGTGCTTTAATCTTTCAAGCTCATCTACTTTCTCTTTTTTGGGATTTTGCTGTTCAACATGCTACTTATCTTATTAATTGTACTCCTACTCCATTGCTGCAAAACATTGCCCCATATGTGAAGCTACATGATAAACCTTGTGATATATCTAATTTACGTGTTTTTGGATGTCTTTGTTAGTCTAGCACTCTTACTGCACATAGAAAAAAGTTAGATGATAGGTCTGTGCATGACATTTTTCTTGGATTTCCAGCTCATACAAAGGGATATATTTTCTTAAATCTAAAATATCATCGTATTGAGATCTCAAGGCACACAGTCTTTTACGAAAATCATTTTCCATACATGTCGAAAAATGATAAAAATGACAGTCCCAACAGTTTGTTTTTACCTATACCTTCGAATTATATGATACAAATTATGATCTTACTTTTGAATCTGAAAATACTACACCTAAGGACACTGTTTTACATAAGGATACAACTCCACATGAGGATAATTCTCTTATTCAAACCGTACCTGGAACACCACCTAGACGGTCCAATAGACCACGAAGACCACCCACGTAGTTAGAAGATTTCCATACTCAAATACCAAATGCAAGCAATGTAAGTTCTAAATACCCTATTCACAAGTTTCTTTCTTATTCAGCTTTATCATCTACTTTTAAAAACATTGTTCTTTCTATATCCTCACACACAGAGCCTCGAAATTATAATGAGGCTTCCAAGCACGACTGTTGGCAGCAAGCAGTGCAAGAAGAGCTTGATGCTCTTACTACCAATCATACCTAGTAGCTCATCCCTCTTCCCGAAGGGAAAACAACAATAGGTTGTAGACGGGTCTACAAAATCAAACACAAATTTGATGGCACTCTTGATCGCTACAAGGCATGCTAAGTGGCCAAGGGTTATACTCAACTCGAAGGTCTTGATTTTCTCGATACATTCGCTCCTGTCGCCAAGCTCACTACCTTACGACTCTTGCTTGCGGTTGCCACTGCTAATGACTGGTATTTAAAGCAACTAGATGTCAACAACGCCTTTTTACATGGCGATCTACACGAAGAAGTTTATATGCAACCACCTCCTAACTTATATATCCCTACATCTCAACATGTTTGCAAACTTCAACGATCCCTTTATGGACTTCGCCAAGCTGGTAGGCAGTGGTATGCTAAGTTATCATCTTTTCTCATTTTCCATAATTATATCTTATCATCTGTCGATCATTCCCTTTTTTTGAAACAAGATACAAACAATATTAAACTAACTGCTATCCTTGTCTATGTTGATGATCTTGTACTTACTGGAAACAATATCGAGGAAATCAATCACATTACTGCCACACTACATCAACAATTCAAGATCAAGAATCTTGGAGATCTCACATACTTTCTAGGACTTGAAGTTGCTCGAAACAACAGTGGTTTACATCTCAATCAACGAAAGTATGTTCTGGATCTTCTCCATGAATGTTAGATTATGCTCCAGTGCCCACTCCAATGATCCACTCCTCTTGATTGAAATCTTCTGAAGGCACTCTCCTTTCTGAGAAAGACTCTTCCACATATCGTCGTCTGATTGGCAAACTTATTTATCTTACTAACACAAGACCAGACATCACTTTCAGTGTAAACAACCTCAGCCACATTCTCTCTTCTCCAACTAAAGCTCATCAACAAGCTGTTTTTCGTGTTCTCCTTTACCTCAAAGGCAATCCGGGTTCTGGTATCTTCCTTCACCGCAACAGCCCCATTCATCTACGTGCCTACAGTGATTCGGACTGACACCAGAAAATCTATAACAGGGCACTTGCCACTACCACTTGTGAGTTATAGTGGCTTACTTTCATTCTCCAAGATCTTGGAATTTCATACACTCAACCAGCCACTCTTTTTTGTGACAATCAATCTGCTATCCAAATCGCTTCCAATCCAATCTTTCATGAGCGTACCAAGCACATTGAAATCGACTATCATATTGTCAGAGAAAAGGTCACTACTGGGTTTCTCAAACTACTTCCAATTTCATATTCTCTACAAATTGCCGACATATTCACAAAACTTCTTGCTCCAGCTCTGTTTACTCAACTTAAATCCAAGCTGGGAATGAAAAATATTTACACCCAGCTTGAGTGGGGTGATAAAGTGGGTAGTTATTTGGTTTGGGTTGTTATATGGGTTGTTAGTTTTTGTTTATTTCTTTGGCCCATGTCTTTTGGCTCATGCTCCCTTTTTTATAAGTGTATACCCTGGAATTAATATTTTTCTCCTTACCTTCGTATCAGTTTATCTTCTTCTTGTGCATCTTTAGACTTAGGGTTCATCAAGACCCTTTTTATGTTCATCATGGTTTGTTTATTGTGTTGATATTGCAACCCCTCTTTTGATCCAAAGTGCAAGCGCTTTTGTCTTCTACATAGGGCCTCTTTTTCACCGATTGGATTGAGGCCACAACACCTACAACCATCTCCCGCAATACGCATTTTCATCTCAGTTTTGCATTTATCATGTTAGTATAATCCAAACTTTACAAATCCTTTACAACTTTTTTCTGAGCTTGTTTAATATGCGTATGTTTCTACAAATATATTAAAACCAAACAACTCGAACCTATCAAAACAGTAAATGGTGAAATAAAATTGAATTTGATTATGTTTAACGGATATATATTGAGTTGAGCTTTATGTTTTAATAAATTGGATATATTTTTGTCTAAAATTAAAAACGATTATCATGTCTACAACCATATATTAAAAAAACTAAAAATATTAAAAGACATGTTTTTATAATATTTTTTTATACTTCTAAGGTCGAAAAAAGTTAGTTACCAAAATTGACATACTTTAATAAAACTTACTTAATACATTTAAAAAGAAAAACTATAGGCACTTAAAGATATTTTTACTTCAAAAGGTTTTTTTTTTCTTAGGTAGTGCATTTTTTTTTCAAATTTTTCAAAATGATTTTTTTTTCATAAATGAGTAAATTACCGATGTGAAATACGTTTTATAATACCAAAATCATCAATTTTAGTTAACATCGTATATAAAATATACGTTTTTATTTTTTAATATATAATAATTTTAATATTCGGTTTTAATATTTAAAATTTTAAAAAATAAAGAAAATTAGTATTTCTTAAAATATATTTTTTTAACTAAATAAGCTTTTATAACATTTTTTTATTATTTAAACTAAGAATGACTGAATTTTTATAAAATCATTTGTAATTATATACATAATAGAACTTAATAACTGGTGGTGTATATAGGTATAAAAGCTACAATATAATAAATTGCTATTGCCATTAAAGTTTTCGATTAATCTTCTTTATTTTAGTTTTTCGATTAAAATTTCTGTTTTATTTTAAATTTAGGATTTTACCAACTAAACTTTTATTATGAATTAAATTTACTTTAATAATTTTTTAAAAATAATTAACTTATATTATTTTATATTATTAAAGTATTACATAATTAATTTTGTTAAGAATTAATGTTTTTTAATGTATTTAATTGTTGTTTATATATAATAAAAAATTATTTTCTAAAAATTTAACCATTGATTATATTTACAAAAGTTTTCTGTTAAAAAAAATTAAAAGAAAACAATTTTCTTTAATTATATATATAGAAAAATTTATAAATAATAAATAAATTAATCTTATTTAATTTCCATTATTTTTAATTTTTTAATTTTAAATATTAAAAACGTGGATTAAAATTATTATATACTAAAAATCTTAAAACGTATATACGATTTTAACTAAAAATAGTATATAATACAAGAATTCTAGATTTTTGAATATTTTTTAAAAATTTGTTATTGCATATACAATTTCATATATAATTTTTTTAAAAGAAAGTATACAACATAGGCGATTTTAGTATTCTATTTCACAACGTATTTTACATTGATGATTTATCCATTTACGAATTGTTTTGCCCATTTTGAAAAATTCGAAAAAGAATTGAACTACCTAAAGAAAAAAAATCCATTATTCAATATTCATTTATAATTACTTTAAAAATCATATCAGAAATTCTTCTTCAGATAAATGGTATAAAATATTTATACCTTTTTGACAAAATAAATTATTTATCCCAATTATTCTTGTTCATTATTTTTTTTAAACAGTTACTTATACTCACTCCAATAAAAGCAATTGTCTTTCACTAATTATTGATCCCTAATACAGTTCTTGTTTTCACTAATTTGTGTTGAATCATGTAAAATTCTTGTATTCTTATATTTTATCCAAGTGCATGTATTCTATTAAAATATATAAAATAACAAATAACATATAATTATAAATAATGAGAATAATAATAATTTCAACAAAACATATATAATTATATAAAATAACAAATAAATATAATAAATATAAATTTAACACAAATTTATATTTTTTAGCTTTTTTATTTAAAATACAAAAAAATTATAGATATTACCTATTAAAAAATCTTCAAACTTTCACACACAAAAAATTATAAATCATTATTCAAATATTAAAATCCAAATGCATGTATTCTATTAAAATATATAAAATAACAAATAACATATAATTATACATAATGAGAATAATAATAATATCAACAAAACATATATAATTATATAAAATAACAAATAAATATAATAAATATAAATTTAACACAAATTTATATTTTTTAGCTTTTCTATTTAAAATACAACAAATTATAGATATTACCTATTAAAAAATCTTCAAACTTTCACACACCAAAAACTATAATTCATTATTAAAATATTTTATAACAACAAAAATAAATTTATGAACTTAATTTATGAACTTACAATCAACTGGATTTGTATCATTTCTAAATCCAAATAACTTCATATATCCCCACACATTTTGAAATAAAAAATCTTCACAAATCATCTATCTCCCCTACCCAAAAATTGTCCAAACATAGCATAAAATATTCTGTAATTAGTCTAACTATTCCCACACGAATTCCAGAGTAGGTCCTTAGGAACAAAAACCATAAGTTTTTTTTATATTAAACTTAAAGAAAGGAATACATTTTGACAGACTGAAACAATCCTGTTTGACAAGTTTAACTACCTACAAATCCAGTCCGCCACAACGGGTAAATGTCCTATTGATAAATTAGAACCAACTTAGTTTTGAGTCAGGATAGATTCATATAGAATAATGTTACACTAACAACAAAATTTACTAGTTTGCGTGGCCAACATTCAACATTGTAAATGAACCACAAAAATAAATATAATGGACAGTAGAAGTATTGGTTGTGGCTGTGCAATGGGCAATAAAAAATTAAATGTGCATAACCATTCTCGTCGGCATACAGTATCTTATTATTATATTCATGCGGTGTCAAATATACGATCAAATACCCATAAGTTAAATGACAAATTCAATAATTACTGTTTTAGAGATACAAAACTACTGTGATTTCTAATCTAAATATTTGGTTTCCAATACTACATTTAAGACCTAGAACTGATGTTCTCAATTTAATTTCCAATGACAAAGGCATTCTACCAAAAATAATTGTTTCACATTAATTAGGGCAAAAACTTTGATTTTCAGTCTAAACACAATTCAAAAAAACACTAAATAAATAGACTGAAAACAGGATGAGTCTACATTGTTTGAAAAGTAAAAAACTAGTTATCATAGGCCACAACGTATAACAAAATCATAAGACTACTGGAAATCAAAGCTCACATTCCAGTAAATGCTTTCTTTGCACCGCTAGAAGATCCTGCAGGAATCACTTTCAAGACATTGAACCTCACTGTCTTGGAGAGTGGCCTGCATAGGTGGTAGAAATAAACAAACATCAGACAGATGCATAAACCTATAAAAATACCCCAAAACAATTACATTCATAAAATCTTACCTGCATTGACCAATAATGACATGATCACCTTCCTTCACACGGAAACAAGGTGATATATGAGCAGGAATATTGGAGTGCCTCTTCTCATACCTTTACATAAAAAAACATTTATAATTACATTTCTGCAATCATAAACATACAAAAATAAACATGGTAGGATAATACCTCTGGTACTTCTTAATAAAATGGAGATAATTCCTCCTAACAACAATAGTCCTATTCATCTTAGCACTGTGACATGTTCCTGCTAGGATACGGCCACGAATAGAGACATTGCCAGTGAAGGGGCACTTCTTGTCAATGTATGTTCCTGTAATAAATCAAAAGGAGTCGGAAATGTTTAAATTACCTATTTAGACAACAGAATTAACCATATCCTTTCATATGAAATAATGAAACATACCATCAAAGAGACGGTTTCATACAGGAATGTGAATTTTAACCTAATTAAAAAATATTCACATCCGAAATTTAACTTGTACAATAATAAAATACACACGGCCAAAACAATAACCTATAGATTTAAATCTCAAAGAACAAACATTAAACAAGAGAAAATTGGGTGAAAGAGAGAGGAGAGATACCTTCGATAGCATCCCTGGGAGTCTTAAATCCAAGACCAATAGATTTCCAAAAACGGTTTCCACCTTTACCAGGTCTCTTCCCCTTGCCAGTTTTCTTCGAGCTGCGAAAGCGGGAAAAATAAGAAAAACTAATCAGCATCAAAACCACTACGTGAAAAACAAAGTTAATTGGTCTTTGTAGTGTGTAGCGTACCTGAGGAACACTTTTGGTTGCTTCAGAAACGCCTTCTCGGTCTGCAATACAAAATAAAGAACAAAATAAACGGAAGATCCACAGAAGAACTAAGGACAATTAACAAAGCTAAATGGAGAGATGGAGGAGAATCGTACTTGTTCAGCCATGCTAAAGGGATTTGATTTCTCGGAGAATGCTGCAGAGGAGAGTGTTGGAGTTGCCGCACCTACAAACCCTAGTCACTTCTCTCACTGTTGTTTCCAGGGAAAACGCCGCTTTTCTTTAGATTTCCAGTTCTGGGCTTTTGGGCTTTTCCTTGTGGGCTGTAAATTTCATATAACATTATTTTTTTTAAAAATAGTTTCATTTTAAGTGCTTTTAAAAAGACAATAATTTAATCAAAATTTATAATAACAATTTTAAAATTTAATTAAGTTTCAAATTCACGATAAATTTTGATATTTTTAGTTAAGTCTATTAATTTTTTTAATATTTAGAAGTTTTATAATATTTAATTAATATCTTTCGCTTAGTTTCATCCGATAATAAGTAACTGATTATGTTAACCACACAAAATTATGTAACTATTATTAACACAAAATAACACCTAAAAACAACAAAGCAAGATGAATAAACAATACACAATACAAATAGTCACGTCACTCAAATATTTAAGGAAAATTAAACAGTAAAAATTCAATTAAAAAGTATAACTTTTTAAAATATTCAATAAAAACTTGATTAAAATATTCAAATTTATCAAAAAAAACTTGAAATCTAATTAAACCTAATTTCAACAATAAATTCTTAACCTTAACAAAAAAATAAGATAAGTGACATTGATTTGATGAAGAAAACTTTCATTAAAATGACGATATATTTTTTCATGGCTGTTAACTAATATTTAAAACTATATTTTTATTTTTATTTTTTTGTTTTTAAAGTTATATTATTAATAATTTTGAAATTGAATGTTATATCATGGCTGTGATATAGAAATTGTGATGTGTAGGATTTGAATAAAACTTTCACATACTTTTCACTCTATTCAAAACCTCACTTTCCTTTTCCCCAACTCTCTAAAATCTTAACAGTTTCCACTTGCCAATCAACATAAATTTTAAAAATCACTATCTCTTGTCTTAGAAACATAGTTATTACTAGTTTGCTAATAAATTCAAATATTATTCCAATTCACTTTTTTAATGTCTCAGTTCCATATTTACATTATCTTTAAAAAGGTTTTAAATTCAACCATCATTAACATAAAGAGAAGAGGGTTACGAAGAAAAGTAATGTTTATTAGAATACTTTATTCTTGCATCAGAAATTAGTAATGGTCCATCAGTATTCGCATCTATGTATTATTATTATTAAACAAATATGCTAAGAACATACTATTGTTATAAAATAAATAAAAAATTTGTGAAATTAAGAATAATTTAAAACTAAAATGTAAAACAATTTTATAAACAATTGAAAATCAAAATTTAATAAGTTTAAGATAATTATTGTAAAAGCCAACAAATTTATCACATTGAACGGTTTATGATAGTATAAATATGCAAATAAAACTCAATTGACAACTGGCAAAATAAATAAAAAATAACAAACGACTTTTTTAAGTGCTTATTAATACACTTAAAATTAAAAATAATGATCATAGAGTATTCTAGCTTGTTTAATTAAGAGTAAAATCTTTCATTCTTTTATAATATAACAACGAATCTTCAATCTTAAGATAGCGAAGATTTTCAATTTTTACAGTTTTAAAATCAAATTGTTAATTACATGTATAAAACAATATCTCTACAATTATTATACAAAGTCGTGCTTAAGTGAAAATATTTACAGAATTGACATAATTGCAATATCCCTTGTAAAAGAACAAAACACCGATTTCATTTCAATACTCTCTAGTAATTCTTAAAGTAACAAAATTATACAAGTAATTTTACAAATAATGAATATCCATCAACTTAATCCCTATTGATTCATGTCAAACAAATTTAAAGAACAATCAATAATTAGAAAATAACAACATATTTGTAATCCTTTTATTTATTTATACTTTAACAACCAGATTAGAGAAAGAATAACATTATAACTATTAAATAAAATAAAAGGATATTGCAATATTGAAACATACAGACCAATGACAACTATTGGAAAAAGGTAATAGAACCGGTACAATATACCTGCATCTCAATTATTGCTTTCTTGAAAGGAAAATTCTTCCTAAAAATAGAGAAATGTTTGATTCAGTTCTTCAATAAAGACCTCACGGACGCCAAATTTAATTCATAAGATGACTAATCTCAATTCTAATGTTGAATTCTATTACCATCCAAGCATAATAAACCGAACTTTGGGGAAGCTCAATTCCAATGCCAATAACGTACAAGTTGTCACATAAACAGTCTTCTTAAAATTTGTGTACAGCATGAGTAAATGAAATCATGCTTCATATAGAAAACTAGGAAAGAACATAATACCATATTGACATCTTGAGTTTCACACCAAATTCTATTTCTTGTGATCGTAATCTTCCTTGACCGCACACTCAACATTGTCTTCTATTTCATTCCATCTGCATTAAGAAACCATGACATTGTTAAAAATTGCAGTTGTAGTTGAAATTGTAACGAAAAATAATTCAAAAATGTTATTAGATACTTAACGCCCATGTTTTTATTTTTAACGTCCATACAACTTACAGTATGGGCAAATAAAAATATAAACTTTCATCATTTAATCTGTATTAACAAGAGAAAAGCTGTTTTATTCAGAAATTAATCCAGAGACCATCATAATTAATGGCAGATAAGATTCACGGTAGCTTATACTTCAATATCACACTGTAGCTTATTCTAAATCAACTTATCAGGTTCAGCCTGACAAGACAATTGAAAACTTTTTCCTCCCCTTAAAAGAGTACTGGGGATATGATCCAACAGGATCCCACACGGAATGAAAATAGCAGACACGTGGTCATGGGAACAGAAACATCCTTAGAAAGAAAGAGAATCAGATATCAGCTTTGCACTCACTCTCACCTACTTACGGGTTGGGATGCCTTTGTATTTTGTAATTATTCACCCCCTCTGCCCCTCGTTAGGAAGCAAGGAGAACTAAGCTTTGAAAGATTATCAAATCCAATTAGCTTAATCATAGTGGTTTAGAAAATCTCTTGTACAAATCTACCCTGTATGCATTTAAACATGTACTTTTCATAATGCAATATATAGATACATTGAAGGTTCTTAGGCATAATTATATATTAATATATCTGAAAGGAATGAGTTAGCGGGAAGTAAGAGTGATATTTACTGAGAAAAAGGTGGCAGTACCTAGGATGATCTAGGCCATGTACAAAGAAGACCAATGGAAATCTTGATTAGAAGAGCTCATCAAATGATACGATAGCCAAATAATTAGAGGCAGGGGTAGACCAGTAAAGGCTCTTCAATTGAAACCATTAGAAAGTATATATAATTAAATGGCCTCTTTAAAGAATTGTTTACAACAGAAACAAACCGGCATCCTTTGACTCATGTACCTGACCCAATGAATAGGATTTTGGTGGTATTATTATCATTTTTTAACAGTTATAATTGTAGGCAAATGCAGTCCAACCTAAAACTGGGATGCTAATCCTAGCTGGGGTTTTAAATAAATTGTGCACAAGAACAGTTTACAAACTCAAAAGTAGAAGAGAAACCTTTTGACGTTTTGGATTTGGTGGGCTTGAGTCAGAATCACCCGGTCTGCGTGATGTCCCAACATCAGTTTCAACCTGCATGTACATAGGCTGATCAGTTTCTTTTCTCTCTTTTTTTAGGAGACGTAGTTACAATACTTAATTTTCACAATTAGACATTCTATGGTTTAACAGGGAAAAAAAGACAATAATAAGAAAATTCTCCTGCATAATCTCGCCTGAATTTTTTGATATATTATATCTGTTCAGCAACTCCGGAGAAAGTGAAACCCAGAGGGATTTGAGTAAAGTATAAAGAAATTGGAATCTTTCAAACAAAATATTCCCTACGTGTGTGTCAAAAGTGAAGAAGCACTCACAATGGGTGAGAGAGGCTTTGGTAGTTGATGTTGACCTAATAGCAAATGTAATCAAGCAAATAAAAATAGAATAAGGAAAGCAAACTATGCACACCTGGGTTGAAGAATCTTGAGCCATGTGATCTTCTGAAGGAATTCCCTCCTCTGACCCTACTTGTTGAGATATGACTGGCATGATTTCACGGAGCATATTTGACAAAAATATTCCTTCTTCACTGACATTAGGTTGTGCTTCAGGGACTTGGGCAGCACCCGTTGATGTTGCAGCATGATCTGAGGTAGAGCCAGCAGCTATTCCTTGTACACTTGAATCTTCCACATGAATTTCTCCACCAGGAAAGAGTGACCTTAATAACTGAAGTACACTGCTTGGTATTTGTCGCTCAGGTTCTTGGTTGTTTTGGGGTCCACTAGCAGCAAGAATATTGATATTTACAACACGAGAATTAGATGGCTCCGGTCTTGTGCTTGGAGTTGATAAGGATCCTACTACAACAGAGTTCAGTGGCAAATTAAATAAAATCAAATTTATCTCTCAACTCTTTACAGTATATATCAGATAATTTTAAAATCGGAAAAATAAGTAGACCATGAGTTATATGAACAGAGGTATTGACTGCTCACAAACTGACAAATTTATATGAGAAACCAATTGAATGATTACAAAGATGGGCTACATGTGAAACCTCTAAGTGCTCCATTCTTGTCCATGGAGTAACAAAAAAATGGGGTCAGTATAATAAAACTAAGTATATTTATAGAAATGATACACTTTAGAAGGTTTGTAGAAGTACCAATATATCTTCCTCACCAAAATGAAAAAAACATATTGAATTCAATAAAATGATTTGAAAGCATGGTTAATCAATCATTCAATCATAAGAATAATCTGGAAGATATCTTTAGTTCATAGAAGAAGAACATCATATCCAGGATAAGGTAAATTTAGTCAGTTATGAGTTTAACCCACTGAATTACTGAAAAACATCACAAAGGGTCATCTATCTTAGGAAAATGAAAGGAACATTGCCATCAAGTGTTTAGGAAAGAATAAATTAGCACTTGAAATTACTTGAATAAATAAGATGGAGAGAATACAGTGTATTCAACTTACACACTGTTTTACCTTTTATAGATGTATATATATATATATATATGTGTGTGTGTGTGTGTGTGTACATATATGTACACATACACACACATATATATGGTTACAAAAAAGAGGCAAGACACTTACCTTAAACCCTAACCCTAAAATTGGGTACATACAAAAAGAAATAATAATAAAAAAATATTACATTTCAACACTCCCCTCAAGCTGGAGAATATATATAGATCATATGCACCAAGCTTGGACATATAAACTGAATCCTAGGTCCTCTTAGAGATTTAGTTAAAATGTCTGAGTTGTTCATTAGAGCTGACAAACTCAGTAATAAGATCCTCGGACAACAAGTTCTATCTAACAAAATGACAATCTCTATATGCTTAGTTCTCTCATGAAACATCGGATTGGAGGCAATATGAAGAGTTGTCTAATTGTCACTATTCATCTCCCATTTTCACAAAATTTCAACTCTTGAAGGAGTTGTTTAATCCACACAAGTTCACAAGTAGCTAGGACCGTAGATCTATATTCAGCTTCTGCACTAGATCGGTTAACAACATTTTGTTTCTTACTTTTCCAAAATATAAGGTTCCCTCCAACAAAAGACTTTAATTCCATTATTTTTGTTTGAACTCAGTTAATGGTTTGAGGTAATTGAGTATGTCTTTGGTTTTTAGTAATTATCACATGTGCTTATTAAAAAGATAATTAATGTTAATATGCAATTATCCCAACTCTACTCACATGTATTCTAAAAGAAGGTTAATTGCATATTAACATTAATTTTTCCTTTTTATAAACATACATGTCAATGAGTAAAGATGAAACATGTGTTTAATTACTTCAATCATTAATGGAGTTCAAACAAAACTAACGGAATTGAAACTTTTGTACTACGACTATTCTTTTTACTTATTGTAGTAAAAATAAAATACATCAATATTTGTTTTACTGAACCACCATTTACCCAGAAAAATAAAATAACCTAATGAGAGAGCATAAAAAAAAAAAAAAAAAAGCGAACCTAGGAGAAATGTTCGCAAAAAAAGAAAAAACCCTCAGTAGTTCATGGGTAGGTCTCCTGAGTCAACACAATTTTGAAAAAAAAATCTAGATAACATGTAAAAACTCCAAGGAAGAGAAAAACATTGAGCTCAAACTGTATGCTTCTGAAACAGCACATGCACTTTATTTATAGAGAAAAAGGAATTAATACAATAGAGATTTGACATCCCCTAATAACAAAGATAAGATACGAGAATAAATGAATAAATAAAAGTTCCTAATAATACATATATAATCTACATATTCCTGATTATATAAGATCAACTCCTTATTTCTAAAATTATAACAATATTCTTGATTGTAAAAATTTCTATAATTATCACAACACTATTATTTCTATAAAATAATTTTCGATGTTTAATCATTGCACTGGAAAACAATGTATAAACAGCTCTCAAGTTTCAAATACAAGACCCAAAAAAAAACAGGAATAAATAACATCAGATTTCATAGCACCAATCAAACGAAATAAGTATTGATTACTTCTCAAATTTTCAATACAGTAGCCAAAAAAAAATAGGAAGAATATAACATCAGATTGCATAGCACCACATCTTCAATCAAAATAAATAAGCATTTATTATTTTAACAAATTATAGAAAGATAGTTTTGGATCACATACTCTGCATACCAACTAGAAAAAAGAATCAAATATTAATCTGAAAACTTCTTGTAACAGGAAGCAATCAGTGGTTTCAGATATTGAAAGACATTTGTTAAATTACCATTCCTTGTAGAATCATCTGTGGTTTGCCTTTCCAACATGGATTCAGTAGTTGATGGTACCGCAGCATTATGTTGACTTGAATGTTGAGATCTCTGTTCACTATTTACATGTCCAGAAGACACATGTTGAAATCTCCCAAGAATTGGATAGTAAAGCCCTATAGAATTACCAGATGATTCCGAGGGTGGACGGACCACCGGACCTGGTACTGCAGCTGCAACCATGGTTCTAATAGGCACTAACCTTACTCCTGGTTCCCCAGCAAAAGATGCATCTGAACGCCTAGAGTTTGCCAGATTAACAGGATTTTCACCTGGATTTCTTTGTACTGAGGCAGGTTGTGTATCATTGCGTTCTTCTTGATTGGTATTGGTTGATGTTGATGAGGTACCTAATTATACAAATGATGTTATATACAAGTTAAAAACATCATGCAAAACAACAGAACCTAGTAGACTAAATATATATATATATATATATATATATATATATATATATATATATATATATATAATGTACCTCGTCGTATCTGTATGTCTATACGCCTAGGGAAAAAGCTTGAACCAAGCCCACTACCTAAACTTGAGTTAGACTGTGCAGCTCCCACAGGGACAGCGCCAAAGCTTGTTCCAGGTTGAAAAGGAAGGGGCTGGAACCATGCAGGTCAATAAGCAAAAGCAGTATGGTCATCGAGACAAGAACTATAGGAAGACAAAAGTACCTGAACCATGATATGGTTAGGACCATTTGGGGATATAAAAACTGCAGGCCCACCATTAACTACCGCTTCAGTCTGCAGAGAAAGTTAATTAGTACTTAGAAGCACAAAACCGAACAAATAACTAACAAGATACCGACAGTGGGAAACCAAGCCTACCGGTGTTTGACCCAAACGCAGTGTCATGGTTGTGCGACCAAGCTCAAGTAAAAATGCACCAAGGTTATAAAACAAAACTCCAGTTCTCAAAGCCCTAGACTGAATGCTTGACCGCAACAATGGATCAGTTATATCTGCTTGGTTCTCTAGCTGCCGTGATAGTTGCTGTGGAAGTATATAATGAACTTGGCAATTTTATATGTTTAGCAGAATAAAGAAAATAGTTATATAACTCCAAATGCCTACTTGCAAACAGTGCAGCAAGAAAGAATAAACACTTCAAATTTTGAATCATTACAAAGTCATGTCAAACACAGAAGAAAAATCTGAGATGTTTTAAAACTCACAAGTAGGCATTCGCCAGCTTGTTCAACAATCATTCGTCTTGTAGAAAGTAAAACTTCTGCCAACAACGTTGGAGATGAAAACCCTTCTGGAGCTGAACCAGATCGTGAAGAAACAGGTCTAGTTTCTACATTCCTCTGAGCCTCAGCTGCTTGGGCAATATCCCCCCCTTCTCTGACTGCCAGTAAAATGTGTCATTCTCAAAGAACAATAATGCAACAGAGCCAATGAAGGATAACTATTAGATTCAACATGGCATGCTTACCAATTGCATCAAATTCATGGCTTATGTGACTTAAATATTGGGACAAAGTTGTCAAAGAATCAGGAATGACCTACAAAGCCATATACAAGAAATAAATTGTTTGATTTCTAGTCAGAAACAGAGGAAAAGGCTCAAAATGTCAAATATAAAAGAATGTGTACACCTGAATGAAACTAAATAAGGATTTAGCACATACAGGAGGCTGCAAAGACCCTAGAGATACTGGCACTGGAGCTCCAAAGGCATTACGTGATCTATCAGACAAAATCCGAAAACCCGATTGTTCGGGTTGAGGATGAGACGAATCAAATATCCCACTAGAGCCTGAAATTCTTCCAGGGCCTTGGGAATCATGCTCCTTCATTCAATCCAATATGCCAAATGAAGTGGAAAAGAATTTCAGATGAATATAAACTTAAAAAGACATGCAAATACCATTTTTTATTGGTCACGGATCATAAATTCATTATAGCACTCCAATACCCAATGGAAAAGGAATGAATATACAGAAAGCTGAATTTACCCTGACATCAATCCCTTCACCACTTGCAAAATTTTGAAGTCCAATGGATCCTAGAACAGCAGAAACGATCTGCACAGGAAAAAGATAAAAATTAAATTTCCAACCGCAAAAGAAAACCTTCAATGTGGCCCCTTTTCTTCAAATTTTAACTATACCCTATTGATTTCAGGTGCAACACCATCACCCTGAAAAGGCACATTGAAAGTCTCAATAAAAACACCAGGAGCTACTTGACTACTGTGACTGAGGCTCGAGCTTGAATTCGGTTCAGTCACTGCAAAATGGAGGTAAGCATGGAGATTAGTATACCTTATCTCTTTTTATTAAGGGTGAGCATGTAGGTAAGCCACAAGACAAGATCAACTAGAAATTTCCTCACCCAGTTCCCCACCCCTTCAAGAAAAAAAATAACAGTGACAATTTTGTGAGTGCTTAAATGGAAAATCATCAAACACGATGACCACTTCTTGAATTTCTCCTTACACAAATAAGGCATGTTCTTGGGAATATTTTCCAACACAATCAGGTAAAAAATTTGTGAAACTAAACTAACCTAGTTTAATTCTTGCAGGTGCACCAGATAAATGGCACTATGAATGTGTGCTTTGATCATCTTACCTGATTCTCCAGGCAAAAAAAAATTAAAAGTTGCAAACCTACTTTGTCCACTTGTTGAATTACAATTCATGTTTTCCCCCAGGCATGCTTTTATTTAGGTATAAAATGGAAACAAACAAACGAGTTTCAAGCTATAACAATATCTTCTTTGCAAGAAAGACCAAGTATATCTTATTTCACCAATTTTCTATTTAAAGAATATTTGCTACAGAAAGAAATAAGAAACCTTCATTATAAATCCTACTAAACAAGAGCACATAACTTTCACATCAATTACGATAGCAAATGATAATGTACATAATCACATCAAACCTGAATGATTGGGCAGACTTCCTGGTGGTGGTAGGTCAGGTTGCCTCACAACCAGATGCAAGGTGTGACCATCTTCAACATCTACTTGTGTTAGGGAGGAAACCCATTTTGAAGATATGAAAAAATAGGGATGTAGTTACAGCATCAAAACTTCTTCGACATAACAAATCATGGATTTTGTGTCTAATCAAATCATAAAAGTGCTTCTTTGTTTTTGTTCATAAAATCAATTACTGAGATAATATTAATATGCTTGGCAAACAAAAAAACAAATTATAACACAGGTCAATGGGCCTACATTTCAACTTCATACTTTTCTGTAAAGGTTCAAGCAATTTGGTACAAAAGTCAAAAGTCTCCACTCCATAGAAATTTTACTGTCATGGCAGTGTCCCTTCTTATCAATCTGATTTTTATGTGCTGCAGCCTTTTTGCCTCAAATCTAAACTCTTGACAAAACTTTTGATCACAATACTGATTACAGATCATGTTTTACAAACACACATAAGAAATTTTATCAAGGTGGATTAAAAATTACTACAGAAGCTAAAGACATAGCCCCTTTCCAGACAAGTAAAAGGAACACAAATTTAACACAAAATAAAGGAAACACCAGATTACATCATATCATTTTGTATTTCCAAAATCCAAGTCTTCTCTCCAGAACTAATAACTACTTAAGGGCAAGATAGCATCTCTTTAAAGCTACATTGGCTTCCTTTGTGAGTCCTTCAACACAGTGGAAAGACAAAGAAACAGGATACGATACGCAGACAGAAGCTGATCATCCTTTAGAACTTTTCCTTGGCAAATTAAGCGTTGCCGTTCAGATAATACTCCAGTTACAGAAGCAATCTGCTCTTTCAGGGCAGGGACCGGCATCTGCAGAACAGGGAATATTGTTGTAGGAAAAGAACAATTAGTAACAGATCTTCAAGCAAGTTGTCAGGTAATTCAAAGAGGCAGCCTTATTATCAGATATCTTTAAAATAGTGTTGCAGTTAAAAAACAAACATATTAGGATGTGTTGGATATGCAGAAAAAAATGGTTTTATTCACAATTTATTTAGGAACTTTTCAAGAATCTACTCTTTCCATGCTTTGGAGAAACTTTTTTAGTTTTTTGCCTATTTTGAAAAACCTATTTAACTATTATAATTTTTTCAATTTTACCGATTATCATGCTTCTAAAAGCAAAGCGGAGCAAGAAGCAAGATACACATACAGAAACAGAAAGTCTTCATAAGAAATTCAAAAAACAAGTCAAGAAGAATGATACGGAGTCAAGGAAAGACCTGTTTATCCACTCTGAGGGTGTACGTTTGAGAATCCAATGTTTTAATCTTTATTTCAATAGTGGTTTCTGAACTTTCAGCACTGTTATTGATTGGGATCTTTTCAGTACCATTACTTCCCATCCTCCACGTACCACGTAATACTCTATAAAATTATATAAGATTGTTGAGCAAATCTTGTGAAACCAATAAAACAATACAAAAAAGAAAAAATGTAACCTGCAGTGTTTGGAAAAACAAAAACACAATTAATAATACTACAGCTGGCTTGCTTACAGCCTGGGTAAAAATTAAATCCTAAGACCTTAATGATATAGAGAACCAGTCCAAAAAGTAACCAGATATGAGGGGAAGCTTCAATTATAAATCGGATTTGTGTAGTATAGTAACCCAGTCCATTTGGGACTAACACTCCCCCATTAGGTTGGAAAGAGAAGACCATCCAGAGGAAAGAATAGTCAAACCAGGCTACTATACATTGACACATAAGAAAAATTAGACAAACCAAAAAAAAAAATACAAGGAAAGAAATGTACACTGCCATATTCGGAAAAGCAGAAACACAATTGACACTGAAGCTGGCTTGCTAACTGCCTGGGTAGAAATCTTATCATAAGGCCATAATAATATAGAGAACCAGTCAAAAAAGTAATCAGATAAGAGGGAAGCCTTAATTTATAAATAAATGGGAGTTGTGTTGCAACCCAGCCAATATGGGGCTGACACTACTCCATCAACCCCATTATGTTGGAAATAGAAGACCATCCAGAGGAAAGGTTAGACAAACCAGGATATGATACATTGACACATAAGATTAGATTTGTGTTTGTTCAGTGAGAAATCATAACGTTTTGAAATGTAGAAAGAGCATGGGCAGTTTAATGCAAAATACAGATTTAAGAAATCAACTCATTTAGAGATGAGGTTTGTTAACTTTGCCAAAGTAAATACATCCACAAAGAAAAGTACGTGGTTAGTTAAAACAAAGAAATCTGAATTATTTTCATAAATCATTTCCTCATTATTCTCATGTATCAAACAGACAAATGTCATTGTCATTATGTAACAACGAAAGGTTATCAATGACAGATGCTGGAATATGCTGGAAGTCAACATTTCTAGCATATAATCACACCATTGCAAGTGGACCTCCCTTCACAAACTAAAGATGGAGGGTCAAAAATAGCCTCATTATAGCATTATGTGTTGAGGCTATAAAGGTTATTTAACAACATTGAATATGATCATTCTATGTAGTTATGATGTACATTAAGACAGTAAATTTGTTTGAACAAACTAGCTTCAAATATGTTAGATTGCATGAAGAGATGGAAGGTAGTGACTGCAGCAGAGCAACCATAAAAGAAGCCCATTTGTAATCAAGAATAAAATGGTTGTCACAATGATAGAAAAAAAGCTCTTGACCCAGAAGAATATATATTCTATTTTCAAAATAAGTTGATTTCAGCAAATATAGATGACATTGATAAATAAAATCTGTGCAGGAAGCCTATTGTTAATTTGTTACATAGAAGCAAGGAGCTCAAATTTCACTTTATATGATTTGGCACTCTCTAAAACACATGCAATTTTGGCTTTGGTACATCTTACCATTACCTATATTCACGTGATTAAGAAAAACTTAACATGCATTTCATCTCGATGTTTTTGAAGCAATAAATAATAACCCATATAACAACAAAAAGAATATCAGCAATGAAACCAGCCACAAAAAAGAAATGCAATCCAAAATAATCACCCGAATAGTCATGCAGTTATGACAAAACAGGAACTACTTCATAGATATTGGTTCTTGGTGTATCTAAAAAAATTCACACAAAAGGAAATCAAAATCACTAAGCAACCAGAGACTGTAACAAATAGAAGAATCGCTCAAACATGCTATGATTAATCATACACACAATACTATCAGGAACAATGCGAATTCATGAACCTAATCTCACTCTCGTCGTTTGAGGAGCGTTCTGGGTATAATTGAAAACCTAGTTGCAAATTGCCAATAACTGGACAATAAACAGTTGCAAGGTATTGGACAATAAAAAGTTGCAACCCTAGGCCGGGATGGCAGTTAAGGGAATAGGAAAAGAAAAGAACAGAAAACAGTGACTGTTAAAGAAACGCGAAATCGGAGAAGAAAACGAAACGAAGAGAGAATAGAAGAACAAAGAAAAAAGACTGAATAAAGAATGAATCTACCTGAGAGCAGAAGGTTGAGGAATGAGTGGTGGAGTTGGGAAATTAGGGATTGAAGGGAGGGGGTGGGTGTTGGTGCAGCCTTGGCGCTTTCACCGCTCTGTTCCGCACTCTACAAAAGATTTTTCACATGAATCAATGTAGAGTGCATGCGGTTCTATTCTGCAACCTGAAGCACTGGATTCTGACCCACCTTTTGGTATCGACTTGTCCTAAGGAAATTGAGTCGGTCGCCGCCATTTTTTCTTTCTTTCTTACAAATAAAATCATGGCTTCAAGATTATGTTTCCTCGTTACAACTAACTAACATATAGTTTTTTTTTTTTTTCTATCAATATTTTAAGCCAAATGTAACTTCCGCCTTCCTTTCCGTTATTTTTTCTGTTATGTTTCTAATATAATTTAAAATAAAAAATTTATTACTTTTTCAATTTTTTATTAAATATATTTTATATATTATTATATTTTTTATTAATTAAATTATAAATATAATTTAGAAACTTATTATTTTAAATTATAAGAAATAAAACTAACAACTTTATTAAAAATTTACGTTTAATGAAGTTGTAATTACTTTATAAAGTTTGGATATTTTTAAAAAATTTAGTATAAAAATATTAAGTATTTAATATATTATAAAACATAAATACAATATTGGGTTCAAGTAAAGTGAGTGTGATAATAAGGACATCTATCAAGCATTTTAAAAATTAACTTCTTCTAAATTCTAAAAATGAAATACATTTTATTATTATTAAATATTAATTTAATATTAGCTGCCATTTTTTTTCTTTTGTCTAAATTAATATACATTGTTAATTTTCAATGCATCTTTATAGAGAGACATTCTCTTATTATTTAAGTTATAAGTATTGAATATATTGATATTTAACCATTTTATATTTTATCCAAAGTAACAACTTAATTTACTTTTAACAAGTTATATGTTCTAATTTAATGTTATTCATTAATTGTTTGAGTTATTTATTTAATTACGAACATTTGAGACTAAGGAACAACCAGTGAATCTTTTAAAATGTTTATTGCTAACATCTGTATTTTAAACTCAAATATTGTACAAGTTCACTTAAATTGTATTTTTTTTATAAATTGTATTCTTATATGTGTGTTATCTTAATGAAATTATAATTTTATAAATTATTCAGTGATATGATAAGAAATTGAGGAGGCAATGTTTTATGAGTTAGTAAAACAATTACTACTAAATATTTATTTTCCATTATTATTTTTAATATATATTAAGTATTAATAAGGTGAATGGTATTAAATCTATACAATTTGATCATTTTGAACAAAATTAAATATTTTTGTAAGCAATGAAAAAAATTAGAAATTCATAAATAACATCAGCATAATATTTTTAGACACCAAAAATTTTAAAATTATGTTATTTTAAATATAACCTACTTTATTTATATTAAATTTGTCTGTACACTATTTTAAAAAATCATAAATATAATATGTATTGTTAATATTTTTTTTCAAATTAACACTAATCATAATATATATACATAATGAAAAATTAAATGGTTATTCCATATATATATATATATATATATATATATAATTTATAAAAAAAAACAATTAAGATTGATTAAACAAGTAAAAGAGGATGATGAACTCCATTTAAAATTTCGTAAGATAAATAAGACTTTATTTGATACCAAGGGATAATTTATTTCTATGGGTACAAAAATGTATAGCAAAAAGTTTTGAACTATTCAAAACACACATGATATGTGGGATTGTTCGTTTTAACAAAGATAAATTCAAATTCTGATTAAGGTTGATAAAAAAAACTCGTGTAAATAAGGTGTCTAAACTCTATTTTTTTTTTACATATATAAATTAATTTATAAATAATTTTTTTTTAAACAAAATTTAGTATATTTTTTTATTTTAAAACTTTCATATTAGGTATGAATATGCTACTTGATATATCAGTTAGGCTGACACCTCAAGTAACAACAATCATTTGTCATCACATAAAAAAAAGTATTATTAAAATATGGAAGACTAAACCAAAATTCATATGTTAACAAAAATGATACATAGGCAGACTATACCTATTAATAAAGAATTATAAAAACATACTAGATTTGTCTATTATACCAATGAAAGGATTTTTTTATGAATAAATCATAAATTAACCAATTTATCAGCACACACATTCTCTTCACGAAAAATATGAGTAACTCTAAACTTGATTTTTTTACAATAATTAAGACAAGTATTTCATCGATTACGAAACATCCAAAGAACATTTGTTCTAGCAGTAAACGTAACACAAACCAAGGCAAAATCACATTTCAGTCAGACATTAATAAGACCAAACTTTTGAGTTTTTTTCAAAAAATATATAACTCCATAAAATTCAGCAATTAAAACAATCTGAACGTCAAGAAACATAGAGAAATTCTATAGTATATTTCACATTTTCAAAATGTTTATACATTTATAAAAAAAATTGACCCCTCCAAATATTTTTTAAATATATATAACTGCTGGAAAAGAAATGGAGTGATATATGATAAAAAAATTCACATTATTGATTTTGTCCATGAATATTTACAACTATTTTTCAATACCATGAAGGAGTATAAATTCCCCTTATTTTAAAGTTTTGTGAATAATGATTAAGTGCTATTTTACTATCCATTCACAAATTGCACTTTTATACGTCTTATATGTGAGACTTGTTAAATTAATAAAGGTTAATTATTTGGCTTAGATGCATGGTACAAGCAAGCCACTTAGTATTTTTTGTAAATTAGTTTTGTCTAAGCTATTGGTAGCATTTATCATGAGATGTTATCATTTAGAGTACAAACATTTACATTTACAAGTAATATGTTTCCACCATAGTGACATGTAATTGCTAAAGTGAAAAAAATAACTTGCTTAAGAAAGAACATACGCAATTTTTTAAAAATAATTTAAATTAAATTAAAAAACAATATATATATATATATATATGTGTGTCTTACGTTGAAAAAAATAATGTTAATAGTTTAGTTTGACAGAATAAAATAAAATAAAAAATATATTTTAGTTATTTTCTTAAATATTAATTTTAATAAATAGACAAAATGGAAAAGGTTGTTTGGATCTTAACTTTGTGTTCAATCTTTTATTTGTTCTAGCATTCATTCTCTTATTTATTTGATTTCCATAATTGTTCTCTACTGAGCCATGTTAATGTCCTTTCTTAGCTACAAGAAGAAGGGACAAGAATCAACAAAAGATAAAATGTCAAGATTTTTAGTCCCATTTTCCAGATTCAACCAATTAGAGAGGGATACTCAACCCTTAAGGATTAGAAAAACTCATGAGTGATGAAAAGGATAACAACATGAACAATGAAAAAAAGTATGGAGAAACATCAATAGCAAATTAGAGAAAAAACACTATCCTTGATTTCTTCATTACCATGCTAATATAAATGCTTAATAATGATACAAAATAATTTAAACAAAGTTAGAACGGTTAATGTATACAAAATATATTATATGTACATTTGCAATATCTACAAGTTGATTACTCATTATAATAGCTTATGATTTTAATTCTCCATGTTAAAGATTATGTATAAAACTGTTCAGTTTTGCCCTGAAAACCAAACAGGTTAAAAAAATGGTCACACGTTAAGATTAATAAAATTAATAATGTTGCAAAATAACATATTAAAAAATAAGCTCGTTATACAAGCGGATTGTGCATAATAAACAAGCTTCAAACATGATTATTCTAATGATAATAGAAACATGTTTTATACAACCAAACACCTTAGATTTTGAGTTACTTAACAAAAACACATTTTCGTTAGACATACTAAATGAGAAAAAAAATATAAAAACTAGCTTGGAAAAAGAAGATGAGATATAGGTGAGGATGGCATTTTAGAGGGTGCTAATAATACCTGTTGGAATTTAGGTTTTTCAAGGCTTGTTAAGCCCAATTAGTAAAATTCTTCCTACACCATGTCAATTTGGACATGCACCCAATTTTTCAGTGAAATGACGAAAATACCCATGCAAAATGACAACCCTAAATGAGAAGAGGATGTGGATAAAATAATTATTCTGAAACTTTTTTATGAAATACATTTTTGGATTTTGATTTGTGGAAATTTTTGTTGAGAATATATTTCTAGATTTTCTTTTCCGTAATGTATTTTTTGCATTTTGGATTTACTTTTCCAGATTTTAATTTTCTAATATATTTTTTGAATTCTAGTTTTTTAAATTTTAAATAAAGGAAAATTTTGAAAATTTTGAAAAGTGATAGGATGCCGGTTCAAATTGGTATGGTGCAAGAAGAATTTGCCGCCCAATTATTATCCTCATGACCCGCATATTTAACCTAAAGTCCTCACATAATTTGCCATACACAAAATTATAATGTTTTGTTCAATTGGAATGATAAATTGGAATGATAGAAGAATAGGACATTTTCACTCACACGCTATAAAAGATTATAAAAATTTACTTTCAGTAGATTAGGGTGGAGGAAGAGAAAGATACGAGAAAATAGTAATAAATATGATAAGTGTAATAATGATAAGAAAAAATAAATAATTGGAACAAATTTGTATTTAATTATAGTTAAGTTTTGAGTAGTGTCAGATCCATTTGGATCGAGTTTAGTCAAATTTATCTTGGTCAAGTTCAGTTGAGTCGAGTTGAGATCTTCCCTTGTTTAGTTAAGTCAGACTCATCACGGACTTAGTCGAACGAGGTCCACCTTAGGTCATATTGAATTAGACTCACATCTTTCAAGTTGAGTTGGATCTATGTCAAGCAAAGTCGTATTAGGTCCACATCAAGTCGAGTCCATTCCTCCTTGAGTTAAGTCAATCGGGTCAACTTGGGTCGAGATGTGTCGGGCCTACAACGGGTCGAGTAGAATCGACTGACTTTAAATCGACTGACTTTAAATCGACTAAAATATGTAAACGTTAGGTTGAGTAGTGTCAAACCCACCTCGACCTACGTCCATTTGGTCCAGATCAGGCCGAGTTAAGTTGAGTCCATCTTATGTAAAGTTGAGTAGCACTCACCTTGGACCGAGATGAGTCATCTCAAGTCAAGTTGAGTTGGGCACACCTTGAACTAAATCGTGTCGGTCCCACCTTAAGTTAAATCGAGTAAAACCTACCTTGAGTTAAGTAAAGTTAGGTTCATCTCAGATCGATCTTAGGTCGACTTAATCAAACAAACTAGATTAAACTTTAACCTTCCAATTAAGTAGAAAATAATGAAAAGTAATTAACGATCAAATTATAATTAATATAAAATATTTAAAGTTCAATTTGTAAATTTAAAATATTATAAATATTTAAAAAATACTTAACATTTAATTAAAGTCTTAAAAGTATTTAGGAGTTAATTATTATGTGAAGCTTCGGGGTTTGAATTCAGAGTGAATAAAAAAAACTTAATTTTAAAATTGAATTGAAGTTTAACATATAACAGTATATTGCTACATGACCTATTACATTAACTAATTATTCTTTTTATGCGTAATCACTGTATATAAATTTCAATCGATCAATTTCATAATCTATACACAATAAGAAAGTGTGTCTAAACGTCTTTAGATAATTTTCAACAAAATATTTTTTTTTAAATTAAAATTACTTTTATATATAAAAGTTCTTGTATTCTTTTAGCTTGTATATAAAATAAATTTAACTTATAAATAACTTGTTATCTTCCCTAAAAAAATTATCTGTTTAATCTTTCTCAAGTATATATGTATTGATCAATATCATACGAGTCAGTTTCGGTACGATAATTGACCGCCTGAGTCAAATAGCACATAAAGATATATAATAAATAAACAAGTAGCAACAATTATGATGACGTTGGATGAGTCAATTCACACTCTGAAATATACAAAAAATATCTCTAACACAAGAGATAAAATTGATTAAACTAAAAGATACACGTTCTTAGTATTAAGGAATTGATAAGTGCCTAATTTCAATAATATTTCATATTAAGATCTAAACACTTATGAGTATTAATTGCTAACTAACTTATATATGAATTTATACATTTTTACATATTTTATGATTTTTATTTGAATAAGAACATTTTATTCTCAAATTTGTTGTTAATTTCAGGTTTATAGGGAAGACTGGAGATGGGTGGGCTAAAAACGAACAATATAAGTTACAAGGAGAAAGTTGGTAGGCCTAGGAACGCACAAAAGTAAATAAAGCCCAACTCAGCAACAGAGAAACTCGCTCAAGCGAGCCCATGATGAGAACGTGAGTCGGCTCACCAGAAAATTCAGCAGGTTTCTTAGAAAGAAAAACCGTGACAGAACTCAGCAAAGAAAGAGGTATTCCAAACAACCTAATGATTCAAATTCTTCCAATTACACGTGCTTTGGATGTGGTAAACCAGGTCATATAAAAGCTGATTGTCCAAACAATCAAAATAAAGAAAAATCAGCAAGCAAGAGGAGTGACAAAGGCAAAGGTAGAAGAACATATATCTCATGGGAAGAAAATGATGTATCCTCATCTAGTAATTCCTCAACTGAAAGTGAAGAAGCAAATCTTTGCTTCATGGTGAATGATGAGGGATCCAACTCTGACTCAGTAAGTAATTTCTCCACTGATTCTGAAAACTATGATCAGCTGCTAATAGCCTTTAAGGAAACACGTGATGAAGCAAACAGGTTGGCTATAATGTGCAACAGATTAAATAGAGTAAATAGGGTACTTGAACCTAAGGTCAAAGCTCTTGAAGAAGAACTGCACAAAGCTAAAACTGAATTGATTAGTCTTGAATTGACATGTTTGCATGCATCAATTAAAACTTGTGATAATTGTAAAAAGTTGGAAAAACAGGTTGAGTATTTGTTAAAAACACTTTCAAATTTCACTAAAGGAAGAGAAAATCTTGAAACCTTATTAGGTTCACAAAATGCTGTTTTCAATAAAAATGGTTTAGGATATAATCCTGGAATGAAAGGTAATGTGAAAAAGCTGTCCAGTTTCTTTGTTCCTTCCAAAACAGGTTTTTCCTCTTTTAGTTATTAAAAAACAATACATATTGCAACATGCTTTTATTGTATGAAGTCTGGTCATGTATCTAAAAATTGTAAAGCTAGGAGGTACCTTGTTCCTAAAGGATTGGCCAAATGGCTTCCTAAGGAAAGGTATTAATCATGCTGGACCCTAGACTAAAGGGGTACCATAAGTGCTAAATCTGTTTTGTTGCAGAAAAACAGCAGGAGAAACCAGTGGTATCTTGACAGTGGCTGCTCAAAACACATGACTGGTGATGTGACTCAGTTCATAAATTTGAAACTCAAAGCTGAAGGGCATGTCACATATGGAGATAACAATAGAGGAAAAATTCTTGGAAGAGGAGATGTTGGTACTAACGACTCAACCACTATTGAGAATGTATTGTATGTTGAAGGGCTAAAACATAGTCTTCTAAGCATTAGCCAGTTGTGTGACAAGGGATACAAGGTCAAGTTCGAAGCCAACACTTGTACAATTTCAAATGAAAATTCTGGTAAGGTGTTGTTCACTGGAAAAAGGGTAAACAACATCTATCTCTTAGACATTATAAAGAGTTGTTCTGAAAATGAGTGTTTGTTATCTAAAAATGATGAGTCATGGTTGTGGCATAGAAGGCTAGCTCATATTCACACAAATCACTTGAATAAGCTAAAATCTAAGGAACTTGTTTCTGGTTTACCAAACATAAAGTTTCAAAATAACAGATTGTGTGATGCCTGTGTAAAGGGAAAACAAATTAGAACTTCTTTCAAATCAAAAGATATGGTTTCTTCAAATAAAGCTTTGGATGTTTTGCATATGGACTTATTTGGACCATCTAGGACTGCTAGCTTAGCTGGAAATTACTATGATTTGGTGATTGTTGATGACTTTTCAAGATATACATGGACTTTGTTTCTTGCTTCTAAAAATGATGCATATAAAGCCTTTAAGAAACTTGTTAAGGTTCTGCATAATGAAAATGAGAATAGGATAAAACAGATTCGTAGTGATCATGGGGGAGAATTTCAAAATGCAAAGTTTGACAAATATTGTGAGAAAAACATGGGATCATACATAGTTATTCTGCTCCTAGGACACCCCAACAAAATGGTGTTGTTGAAAGAAAGAATAGATCACTAGAAGAGTTAGCTAGAACTATGCTAAATGAATCTGGTTTACCTAAATATTTTTGGGCTGATGCTGTATACACTGCTTCTTATGTGCTTAACAGAACATTAATTAGACCAATTCTTAAGAAAACTCCTTATGAATTGTATAAAGGTAGGAAGCCTAGCATTAGTCATCTTAGGGTGTTTGGCTGCAAATGTTTTGTTTTAAATAATGGTAAAGATAATCTGGGGAAGTTTGATCCTAAATCAGATGAAGGAATACATATTGGTTATGCTATAAATGGTCATGCTTATAGAGTGTATAACAAAAGATTGCTTGCAGTTGAAGAATCTATACATGTTGTGTTTGATGAAACAGATTTTTCTGTGCCCAAATCTGTTCTGGACGAACCTGGTATGGATGATTTAAGAACCATTGTGCAACAGAATCAATCTAGTGAGCTTGATACAACTAATTCAGATTCTATCAAAGAATCTACTATGAATGCAGGACTGCCTAAAGAATGGAAGACTCCAAGGGATCTCACTCTTGACAATGTAATTGGTAAAATTGAGAAAGGAGTCTCAACAAGGAATTCACTCAACAATTTTTGCAGAACAGTAGCTTTTGTGTCACAGATTGAGCCTAAAAGCCTGGAAGAAGCACTGCAAGACAGCAATTGGATAACAGCAATGCAGGAAGAGCTGAACCAGTTTGAATACAATGAAGTATGGACTTTGGTTCCAAGAAAGCATGAGATGAATATCATAGGAACCAAGTGGGTGTACAGGAACAAGATGGATGAACATGGAGCTATCACTAGAAATAAAGCAAGACTGGTTGCTAAAGGGTATAACCAAGAAGAAGGTATTGATTTTGGTGAAACCTATGCACCAGTAACACGTCTTGAAGCTGTCAGACTTCTTCTAGCATTTTCCAGCATACAAGGGTTCAAGCTGTTTCAAATGGATGTCAAGAGTGCATTTCTAAATGGCTACATCAATGAAGAGGTGTTTGTATCTCAGCCTCCAGGGTTTGAAGATCACAAAAATCCAGAACATGTGTACATGCTTAAGAAGGCCTTATATGGATTGAAGCAAGCACCTAGGCAATGGTATGAAAGACTAAGTGAATTTCAGCTGTCTCAAGGTTATAGTCGTGGCAATTTAGATAAAACTCTCTCTCTAAAGAAGAAAAGTGCAGATATCATACTTGTGCAAGTCTATGTATATGATATTATCTTTGGATCCACAAATGAAGAGATGTGTGAAGACTTTGTGAAAACCATGAAAAGTGAGTTTGAGATGTCAATGTTAGGAGAAATGAATTTCTTCCTTGGACTACAAGTTAAGCAACTCAAGGATGGAATTTTCATAAGCCAAGAAAAATACTGCAAGGAACTGCTCAAGAAGTTTGATATGAATCAATGCAAAGCAATCAACACTCCTATTTCAACAAGTTGTCAGCTGGATCAAGATGCTGCAGGAAAATCAGTAGATCAAACGAAGTATAGGGGATTAATTGGTTCCTTATTATACCTAACTGCCAGCAGGCCTGACATTATGTTTGTTGTATGTTTATGTGCTAGATATCAATCTTATCCAAAGGAATCACACTACAATGCAGCAAAGAGAATTCTGAAATATTTGCAAGGATCTAAGGATGTTGGATTGTGGTATCCTAACAAGGTATCTTTGAATTTGATTGGTTTTTCAGATTCTGATTTTGCAGGTTGCAAAGTTGATAGGAAGAGCACAAGTGGGACTTGTCACATGCTTGGATCAAGTCTAATCTCTTGGCATTGCAAGAAGCAAGCTTGTGTTGCTCTCTCCACAACAGAAGCAAAATACATAGCTGCTGGAAGTTGTTGTGCTCAAACCCTATGGCTAAGGCAGCAGCTAAGTGATTTTGGAATTCTGTTAAATAACATACCTATAAATTGTGATAATACTAGGGCCATAAATCTATCTAAGAATCCTGTCATGCACTCAAGGACTAAACACATTGAAATTAGACATCACTTTCTAAGAGAACATATAGCTAATGGAACATGTGATATACAATTCATTGGTACTGAATTTCAACTGGCTGATCTATTCACTAAACCACTTGCCAAAGACAGGTTTCACTTTCTTCTAAATGAATTGGGTATTATTAGCTTAAATTGTCCTTTGCAGTGAAAATTTCAATCTGTTGTTTTATGTTTTAACATGTTTCGTTTCCTGTTTCAGAAATCACAGATGTGACTAGGAAAGAGAAAGATTTTTTTTTTTCTCTCTCACTTTATTGTTGACTGCTTTTACGGTTATTGACCAGCAGATCCATGCAAATTAATGTGTGGGTATCCTAACTAATTGGATTTTGTGTAGATGCAACAGATTTGATGTACCAAAATCAGGTTCCAAGATATTCTTACGTGAATCCACACCTGAACCTGCTGCACCATTGGAATAAAATCTGTAGCATATCTGTGGGATTTGATTTTTCTTCAAAATTCATTATTTCCAAAATCTGATCACATTGCCCTGAATTAAAATTTGTGTTTTTCAATTTTGGTTTAATAATTCTATATAAACCTAGCACATTTTAGCTCATCTCTCACACCTTCTCACTTGTACTATAAGCTGTCCAGGTGCACATTGCTTCACCACAGGTTTTGCTTCTGTTTTGAGTAATAATCTGTAATGTTTTTTTTTCTAGAATTGTATGTTAATATACTGGTGCAGGGAAAAACAGATTAAGCATGACATCCTCTTCACATAGAAAGAAGAAATCCAAGGAGCAATCTCAAAGCAGCCAAGGCATCCTGGAAAACTGGTTTGCTGGAGATTCAGAGGCAATGACAAGGTTCATACATGAGACTGGCAGAAAGCAAATCAATGTACCCAAGCTGCTTGAGTTCTCATGGCTGAGAGAGGAGAATCTGATAGAAGCCAAAGACTTACTCAAGCATCAAAAGCTGAAAGGATTTCTGGAGATGAATAGAAATGTTTATCCAGATCTTGTGATGGTGTTTTACTGCAACCTTGAACAAGATGGTAAAAATCTGGTTTCCCATGTGAAAGGAGTGAAGCTGAAGATCACTAGGGAAATCTGGAGCAGTGTGGGTGGAATCAAATATTCAGGACTGAAAGTGAGCAAAGGGAACACTGCTGGAATTCAAGGATTCAACAAATTGCAATTTTATAGAAGCTGTGTGAGGAATCCTACTGAACCAGTAGCTAGGTATCACGCAGGTAGCCTAACTCTAATTCCTAGACTCTTAGCTCATATAATTGCTTGGCAGCTTACCCCTAAAGGAAGTAATCATGCTGTACTTCATGAGGAAGATTTGATATTGCTGTATTGCATCATGAACCAGCTTAAGGTAAATTGGGTAAGTACTATGGTTGAACATATGCTGAAATCTGCAAGACTACCTGATTATCGTCTTCCCTATGCAATATTTGTGTCAAAACTAATTGATCATTTTAAAGTGGACACTACCAATGAAAGGAATGACTCTATTAAAGCTGCAAGTGAAATAGATAACTCCACACTCATGAAAATGGGATTCTATAAGGATGAAGATGGCTGGGTTTTTAGAAGAAATGCTGGACAGAGGGCTGAGCAAGAAGCTGCTCCTCAAGGAAATGAAGAAGAAGAAAATGCTGATGGTGTGCAACACATGGATGAATCACCAGTACATTCTGCTAAACATGAAGATGTTGCTGTTACGAGTCAGAATGTAATAGTTGCATATGAGGCACCTGAGTACAGAGGTGAACCTCTGTCTATGTTTGAAAGACAGGTGCTAAGCAGGCTGGACATACTCACAAATGAGCAGAAGGCACACTATGAGATGACTTACGCTAGGTTTCAACACTTGGATGACCAACTTGAAGGAGTTCAAGTGCAGCTAGCTGAGCTCTATTACAACAACAAGTGATCCTATTTCTAAGTCTTTATCTGTTATATGTTGTTGAACAATTTGGGATTAATCTGTATTGTTTCTTATTCTGCACTGGTTTTTAGTTGTTTTGTGGTTTGTAATGAACCTCTATGTTGGTTTTATTTGAACTGCTATGTATGGCTATTATTGTTCGTTGGTATTATATGTTCATGGTAAAAACAATCTGTTCTTTTTGCCTCTGGAATACTGAAAAATTGTGTGTTCTTGCGAAAATTTTATAAGCTCAATTCACCCCTCCCCTCTTGAACTTAGACACTAATAGACCCAACATTAAGGTGATCTATGAACATAATATTTTGTTCTTTATTGATTATTGGTATTATTGTTTTGCTTCTAATTCTTGATCTAGAATCTTAAATTTGTCTGGAAAGTATTTTTAGGGTTCTGACCTAATTAATAATAGTTGTCATATTTGAGTGTTAGGAAGAAATGTTAATTGATATCAACGTTTGATATTATTAATACTGAGTTGTTTTTATAAATATGTGAGGAATCGATATATAGGAAGCATCTTAAGAATTTTATATGTGAGGAATCGATATAAATGATTTTTATATAGGCATCAATATCAATCAAAGGACATAATATTATCAGACCAATCTAAATACAAAAGAGTGAGAAAGATGAAATTAATATCTATTTTTCCAATTGAAGCAACAACTATTTGTTTTGTTTTCTTGTTAATCATTTCCATTCCAACAAATCCCAACAAACTTCTATTATTTTGTTAATTATTTAGCGAATATTTTACTCGATTATTCAATTGTTCCTTGTGGGTTTAATATCCGTTCTTAGAGACACATTATTACTTTTGACAATACGATGCACTTGCCGTAAAATGTCATTAAGTTATGCATGTCACCTAACAACTGATATTCAACCCATAAGGGTCAGAGCCCATAAACCAACACTATAGATAGAGCCCTCTTTGAAGAAGTGAAATACGTTTTTTACATTCTATCAGAACACACCTAAACTAGAATACTCACTTGAGTGTCGGAGTACCTTTTGCAGGTAACCCCCGACCAACTGAGCATTAACATTGAAGGAAGAAGACTTGAAGGAATTTGGAGATCATCGACACGTCAACAATTGTACATCCAGTCATATGTACTACCCGGGCCCCTTAGCCTATACAGGTACAATAGATTTAGGATTGATTTTTGAATTTAGATATGAATCATGATTATGTAGTAGATAAGACTTTAAAACACGAACAAGGTTGATTTCTTGAGGCGTGAGTGATCACTGTCCGTAAGGACTTATCTGCAGTGTATTGTGCAAGTTTCTCAGGATATAATTTTGAGGATCAGAATAGCAAGTTACTCTTAAAAGAGTAAGAACACAACAACCCAAAAAAAATTATAAACTAAAGGAAACGAATAAAAATGAGTGAAGAGGAAGAGAGAAAGAGAAAAAACGTGAGTTGTGAGAAGAGGGAGAGATAGTGAAGTTGTGCTCTGGATGCGGACAAAACCCTTGTTTATATGGTTGAAAAAATGTAATAGCCCCAAAACTGCCACAACCCCAACGTCGTCCTCGCGACACTACTTCATGTTCCTGCTGACCAACTTCCCGAGAAGAACGGTTGAGTCTTCAGAGATCCAAGTCTTGCACGTGGAGCATTTGTCCTTGCAAAGATCGTGATCGTAAAAGAACATCTCACACATAAGAAGAACTTCAAGATTTAAAAGTATACCACTTCTACGAATAACTCTTAATGCTGCATCTCTTCTGAGACCAGGCCCTTTGATCATGCTGCTCATTGCATGCCTTGATCCGATACGGTTTGAATAACATTTTCTGCTGTAGTTTGAGCGGCAAAAGGTGTTCCCTTCGTGTACCCTTAAATCCACAAGTACCAGCGAAGGACCAAGAAATCACTCGACCTCATACATATGTAATAGTTACAATAGTATGATTGAAACTAGCTTCAACATGAATAATTCCTTTTGGTATTTTACGCCTATGATTCCGCAAACCAATAGATACATTTTTACGCGAACCTGTTTGAGTGAATCGAAACACCTGCACGAGAATTGCTGCAAATCACGCAGCAGCAAAACTGAACCCGATCGTGAATCAAAACCGTATTCTCTATATTACAGCAATAAAAATATTCAAATATAAACACAAGCTAAGTATTTACCATGAACATATAAATCATAAATTTTACTTCTACGTGCATTTTATAAGTAAGACATATAAAAGGAAAAGAAGAATATGGTATAAGATTAATAATGCAACATAGATAAATAAAGGAAAATATAAAACAATACAGTGAAAGAAAATCTATATTCAGAAGTGAAAACAACCGAGTTAATTTTGAGTAAATTTAGGTTTAATATCCTTATTAAAATAAATGTGAATATAACTTATGTATTTTTTATAAACATACTGTAAAGAACCACATGGTTAGCATGAAAATGGTATGTTTAATTTTTTTTTCTATAAAATATTTAAAAGTCTAATACTTTTATTATGCTATAAATTTATTCATTAATAGTTATGATTTTCTTATATTATTATATAATGTAAGCATTATATCTAATTATATATATAATAATAATATAGCAATTTACTTATTTAGAAGGTTATCTGGTAATAAGAGTTTTAACTAAGGTATAATCTTATATAAAACTCATTTTTTTTATAGATGTTTAACAGTGAAGAAACTAAAATAAACATATTTTAAACTTATCAGAGTTTCTTTCTATTTTTTCTAGAAACAAAAAAAAACTTTGATAACTCTAAAAAATACACTTACTTAACAACTAACTTTAGTAATATATTTGAAAATTACAAAATAAAATAAATATAATTAAAATATTATTATTTTGAGTTGTCAAATGAATATCGTATAGTGATATCAAAATATCACCACTCTTTTATTTTTTTAAAATAAAGTTCTGATATGTTGACAAGCTTATCATGTATCATATTACAACTCCATTTTTTTTTACTGAAATGTAAATCCCAAATGAAAAGATAAAGTAATTTTAAAATTACATAATATCATATCGTAGTTGTAAACTCAAGTATTTTCATTATGAAATTATATTTTTCTTTTCTTTAACATAACATGCGTAAAGATTATTTTAACACTGGAATAGTAAACAACTTTTGTTTCACAACTCCTTATAATAACATAATAATAATTAATTAAAATAAAAATATTAATTTTATTTACACAAGACCAAGAGCAGCAAAAAAAAATTAGGTAAGTTTGATAAGATCATAGAATTGGACTTTATTGGTTAGTATGTTGTGGGAGGTATTATGTTTTGAAGAGACAAAAGTTGCATTGTTTGGGGGTGAAGAACAACAGCATGATCTTATATTAGTTGTGGTGCAGCGCAATGTGTGGAACCAAAATGGGCCACATGATCCATTATCGAACATGTGAGCCCACATGTAAGATTGACCCTTCATAGCATTGCATTCAATGTGCCAAACATAATGGGCCCAATTGATTGCATGCGGCAAGACAATAGGGCCGTTACTCAATTAATTCTCTATAGCCTTCACTGTCTATGTTGTACATTGAACATAGCCCCTATAATGGAAATGGACCATACTCTATTCACCCCCTACACACCATTCTTATATATATATAACATAATAATCGACATGACAAAAATTTAGTTCCAATATCTTATATATTTTTTAAAATAAAATAAAAAAATTAACTTAATAAATTATTTATATTTAACCAATTATTGAGGTAAAAAGCATATGAACATGCATATGTGTAACAAACAATAAACGTGTTACAATATTAACTTTTTTTTTATTAACGACCAGAGATTATCACCTCCCTTATGTTAACTTTATATTTTATTTATATTTTTACTCATATTAAAATTGTATGTAAAGATAATACGAAATCAATTAATTTAATAATATGTTTTATAACTTTTATAGAGTGAGTATCATTTAACATGATCATTATTTAATAATTGATCACACAATTATATTATTTGTGTCAACTTGGAGATCATTTGTGTCAACCAATGAGTTTGAGTTTATAGTGGATGTCAGATTTTTTTTCAATAATATATATTTTAAGATAGTATTATCATTATAAGAAAAAAAAATTAAACGAAAAAAGAGGTTAATATAATTTAAGAACTGATTTAACTAACAAATTTTTTTTTAATCTTTATTAAATTTCAAAGATTTATTTTAAAGTATAACAGAAGTTTTTTTTATCCTTCGTTAAATATCAAAAGTTTATTTTAAAAACTCAATAAAATAAAGAAGTTTTTCACTATAAAAAAAATCATGAAATAAAAACCAATTTTAGAGACAAAAAAGAATTAGTTATTAATATTATAAATATTATTAATACATTACAAGAAAATCATAAAATAGAAACCAATTTTAGAGATAAAAAATAATTAGTTGCTATAGTGACTAAATTAGAGACAATTTTAGAGACTAAATAAATTTTTGGTGTCTATATTAATTTTTATTATTGTTAAATGGTTTCTAAATTGGTATCTAATTAGCAACCAAAGTTTTTGCTACCAAATTTAGAAATTAAATAATTGGTAGTTAAAACCTTGGTAACTAATTAAATACCAATTTAGAAACTATTTAACAATAATAAAAATTAATTTAGAAACCATTTTTTTTAGTTTCTAAAATAGTCTCTAATTTAATTACTATTGCAACTAATTATTTTGATATTTAGAAATTGGTTTCTATTTGATGATTTTCTTGTAGTGATATTATAAATATTATGAATATTATAAATATTATGAATATTATAAATATTATGAATATTATAAATATTATCAATATTATCAATATTTATATATTATGAATATTATAAATATTGTAAATATTATAAATATTATAAATATTATAAATATTATAAATATTATTAGTATTATAAATATTATTAGTATTATAAATATTATTAGTATTATAAATATTATTAGTATTATAAATATTATTAGTATTATAAATATTATAAATATTATTAGTATTATTAATATTATAAATATTATTAGTATTATTAATATTATTAGTACTATTAATATGATAAATATTATTAATATTATTATTATTATAAATATTATAAATATTAATAGTATCATTATTATAAATATTATTAGTATTATTAATATTAATAATATTTTTAGTTATTTTTTAAATAAATTTAAAATAAGTTACATACAAATTATTTTTAATTATTTTTTAATTAAATTTGATTTTTTTAATCTACATTACATACTGATATTGTTTGTATGTAACACTTTTTTTTTTAATTAAATATAAAATAAGTTACATACAAATTTAATCCTCATGTAATATTTTTTTAATTAAATTTTTAATACATCATATACATGCAGATATATCCGTATGTAACACTCTTTTTATATTTTAATTAAATTTAAAATAAATTTAATTAAATTTCTATTTTTTAATTAAATTTAAATATATTCCATACATATTAGAATCTTTATAATCTTTATGTATATATCCATATGTAACATTCACTTTACATATAGATTTAAATTTATATGTAACATTCACTTTACATATAGATTTAAATTTTTATTCGTATGTAGTTTCAGATTGGTTTTAGGGTAAAAAAATTCAAAGTAACATGATATTTAAATTTGGATAAATAACTTAATAAATATTTTAAACTTGAATAATATAAAAATAATAAATCCGTTAAAACTATTTTTCTATAGTATATAAAGGTTGTTATAATTACAGTTAAAAAAAATTGGAAAGTTACCAACGGATTCTCCCACATGTTTATTTAATCACCGTAAAGGTGAAGGTGATGTCAGATAAAAAATTTGTACAATTTACTGCAGATAATTCCACTAGTTAATTGAATGAGATGACTGACAGAATATGGATCATGAAGTTTGAACTTGGTTATGGAAGATTTTTAGTAAGCAACACATCATGAACACATGTTTTTTGTAGCTACAGAAGACAAAACTAGCTAGTGAATGGTACGTTTTCAATCATTGGTCCCTGCTTTGTTTTTTCTTCCATAAGAAAGAGACACACACCTTGGTACAAGAACAACACTTATCGCATTCCTTTTCCTTAATCTTACTGTGGAAAAAATAAGGAGAAAAGTAAAAATTTGCACTCATGACTTAATCATCGAATTAAAAGACATTGGAAATATATATATTATAATCAATAAAGGTGATAGGATAATAATGTACAAATCATTCCTTGGCCAAAAAAACTGCAGCATTTTCTGCAATGCTGTCCAACATCTCTGTCTACTGTATATATTTTATTCATCCTAATATACGGAACTTGTCAGTTTTTCTTGTTCAATCTTCCCTAGACTCAGTTGTGTATGGGAGGCTTTCTCTTTGCTGGAGAATAGTCCATCTCAGTTATCTCTACCAGCTCATGGTTGTGCTCCTCAGGAACATTTTTCTGCTTCCAAGACCTCACTGTATTCACATTTCTACTATTCTCATTCACCAAGTCTTCAGCCTTGGATTCTTCCACATTCTGTCCATGGACCATACATATAATGAGGAAAAAAATAAAAACAAATTCCAATGGTTTAAATTTATGTTGAGACTACAACAACCAACCTTTGAGAGGGATTGGGTTGTAGAAACTGAAGTTGTAACGAGTTTCCTATTCTTTAACTTTCCTGCAACAACATAAGAACATTCAAGATGTTTAATTACGATACAAAAGAGAGTTGGTTCTGGTTAAATTTGTTTGATGATGCTTGGTAGAGATATTTTGGTATGTTTTAGTGAAACTAGAAACCAAGTTAAAGAGAATGAAGCTTCGAAATTTGAAGTGATATGTGAGAACTCGCACTAAGTATAATACTGGGTCTAATTTAAGACTCTGAATCATGCTTGTATTATAATGAGAACAAAGGAAAAAGAATATGAACTAATGGTCTTAAAAACTAATGGTGTTTAGGCATATGCCGTCTAGGTCCGTAGTAATCTTCATGAATGTTTGGTAACTGGTGGTTTGGTTTTCTGAATACTTTAGAGGCTCTTTTCTTCTGACTACCTGTGCATTCCTTGTCTTTGTTGCAGAGAACAGTTTCTTCCTCAGCATCAGTGTTACTTCTTTTCAGCAAAGTACTTTCTCCATTCTGTAGTCAGAAGTAAAGTTTAACATTAGGATAATCAGCATGAATGAGGGTTGAAGTTTACTAAAGAATAATGTAAATAAAACCACATATAACGACCTACTTGCTGTTTCTGTTGCTGAACTGGTAAAGACACTTTCCCCAAACGAATCCCTGCACCAAGTAAGGTAATATCAGAAATCCAAAAATAAGGACTAATTGACTTAACTGCTGTTGGAGGTATTATTTTGATTACCTTGAGTTTGTGCAAGGAGGAGTGACAAAAGAAGAAGAAAGATCACAAAAGAAGGTTTCATTTTGAAGAAAAATATTGGGAAGAAGTTAGAAGTTTGAGTCCTCAAAGAAGAAGGGTAGAGTTTCTTCCTGTGAAGAAGAGCTTAAGTGAGTAATAAATGGGGAAATTATGAGTGGTTGATGGATATGAAGGAGAGGGATGGCAGCTTATTATATATATAGTGGCGTATGAGGGTCCACATAGAACTTCAACTTCAACTTAAACTATAATACTATTTTACTCCCTTTTTATTAGTTGTCTTATGGCACCCCTCAAAGTGCCAACTGCCACCCTATATCAAAGGAAATTGCTAATCATTTCAACCTCCAATTATTTAAGCAAAGGGATAGAAGGTTTTGAAGTTAAATGAAATAGAAAATATTAAGTAATTAAAAAAGGTGCTATAATTTCACTGTTCTTTTTTTTGTATTATATATCAGTTATTACTTGTATTTCTTTTCTCTTTTCTACTTTAGGTGTTAAATAACATGTAACTTTTGGTGCCTTTCAACCTAAAAATGATACATTTACTTTGGGAAACGGCACAGGAAAAAAAATTCACGAACCCCATAATAATAATGTATGTAAGATTGTCTGTTTGTACTGTTCTTTTTCTCTTCTCTACATGAATGCAAGCATCAATGTTTGCAAATTTCTATGATGCCAAACTTTTGTTCTGTCCGGTTCACTTGAGCAACCTGAGTACAACAAGACCACGTTTTCCCAATATTCATTTCGTTGCCTTTAGAATACTGTCTCTTCTAGAACACAACCCTTAACCATTTTCAATATTTTGTTTCTAATATTTAAAGAGATAAATTTTAAGTCTAATTCATATTCTCGGAAGTTTTAGTGGACTTTATAAGCTTTCATTTATAAATGTGTTCCGAGCCGCAAATGCGTTATACTGCTCTGTTTAATAAGTTGACAAGTCTTGACATGAGAAAAGTGTGTTAAAAATTTCACATCAACTAGATAAAGACATTTCATAGTATATAAGTGCAAACTTCACCTTATTGAATAAAAGACATTTTATAATATATAAGTGTAAACTTCACCTTAAAAACAGATTTTATAAAATTGAATCACATTTAAATACATTTTTTAATAAAATCACCAAAAGTTTTTTACTTCCTCTACCTAAGTAGGAAGGAGGAGTCCAATCTCAATCTCAGTCAAGACAGCTTATATATCCTTGCTATATATGTATATCAACACTTCTTCTTGTAGTCCTATCACTTCTTCTTCTATAAATAGTTATATATTATCTTATTTTTGTGAATATTATGAGAAAAAGTGGTCTTGGTTAATTTAGTTTCAACATGGATCCATCACTATTGAATGAAATACCTACCACTGGAAAAAAAATTACAGTTACCTGACTAGTTTGTACTTCTGAGATAATTGAAGTTCCATTCCAACTCTATTTTACAGTGTGTCTCAAATCTCATATGCCACTTGTTAGACCGAGTATTTATTGTTAGACCAAACATATAAATGCCAAGCTACACGCATTTCAGTAGCTTTACATCTGAACCAACGATTGTTATGAATAAAAATGTTTCAAATTTAATTAGAGTTTGATCCTACCATCAAGAGAAATGTCGAATTGAAAACATAAATACGATGGAAGTGTGAAGATTTCACAGTGACAGAGAGAGAGAAATGAGATGATGGACATAAGTAGGTGCTAATTATGGCAACTGGTGCATTGTGCTTCCGCAGTTGCAGCCACTAGGCCATGCAGGAGCATGAATGAGGCAACATTATTGTTCTGAGAGAGGAGGTGAAAGAAAGAAAAGGTTTGAAAGTAAGGGTTTGTGGGGTGATAATATTAATGAAGAGTGATGCATGATGGGAATGGTTACGTAGGTTTTGTCGTTTAGTTGCCTTAGGAAGAGAAGGAAAAGACCAATCCACGTGGAGGTCGACATCTCGGGATGAAGTGGCACACCAGTTACAACGTGGGCACCGCAACTTCACGCACCATGTTGCTCCTGTGGGATGCAACAAACACATTGGTGGTCATGTTTGTCAGAATTTGTCATATGGGATTCCGGAGTCACTTCCTTTTATTCAATTCACTCTTCTTCCTCCTTCAAATCTCTCTTTTTTTTTTCTTTTTTTTTTCTATTTATCTCCATTCTTATGGAAAGTTACTTGTCTGTTCATCACATATCAGTTTCACTCCTCCTTTTTCTCTCCTCTTTCATACACCAGCGCATACAACACTCATGTGAATATAATATATATCGTCTTCTGAATCAACAATCATAATCAGGTAAAGACAAATAAGAAAATTCATCAACATTCACGCATATATCTTGATATGTAGGATGATATATATCATTGATATATTTGATTTATGGTGTGCTCAAAATGATTAATTTTACCAAACTACAAACTAAATGTTTGACATCTACTAAAAAAAATATGATATGAAATAAAGTATATAGTTTGAGATTTTACATCTACTAAAAATATGATTTGAAATAAAGTATATAACTATATAAAACTATTTTAATCCACTAACTCTATTATTAATATAATAATTTTCTTATATTATTTAATTGTTAGTAATCTTATTGTTGAGATTTTGGACAATCTGTCTAGATAATCTGATAAGTTTTAGACAATCTAATGAATAATAGATGGTTTATGAGTTTATGTTGTTACGTTTTGATTATAATAAAAGTTGTTTGAATGATTTATTTGTATATTGAAATATCTAAATAATATTTATATAACTGCAATTCATTAGACGACACAATCTGAGTGTCTACAACATAAATTCATAATAGATTAAATGAGTGTCTATATCATATTCATTATATGACATGATAAGTTTTGTTAAGTGCATAACATAATTCAGACTCAATGTGTTACTTTCTAACAATTATTTATACAACTATAATATAAAGTAGACCCTTGAAGTATCTATAGTTTTGTTCATAATAAACGGTCTGACAACCGTATTAAATGAATACATGTTTTGATTATAACAGTTAAACGAAATCTTTTCAATTCATATATATATATTGAAAACACATTCATTTAAAAAGATTTTATGTCCTAAAACAAAAAGTTTTGAATAAATGCAATGACTTTATTCAACCTTATTTTTCGTGTATATATATATATATATATATATATATATATATATATATATATATATATATTTAAAATTCATCTTTTTCTAAGGAGATTTGTTCAAATAAATCTTGACAAAATATATTTTTTAAAGTATTGTGAATATCTTCCAATCTTCTTTAAACAAAATATTTGAATAAATTGAAAATATCAGAGTACTCTGTTTTCATATCATGTATTATTTGAAATGAAATGATTTTCTGATTATGTTTTGATTTGTTCTTACTAACCCATATATTTCAAATATTTTTGAAATAGTTTCTTAAACAAATTCAAAACAAAAATAAATTGAAAGATTGCAAATGCGAACTTTTTGTTGATCATCTAGCACGAAACAGATGACGATATTGTAATATCCAAACTTAACCAATTCAGGTGCCCAATACAAAGAGATTCAAAGTGGAGAACAAAGAAAAAAAGGCAAGCCAAACAACAAAAAAGATATACTATAATATTGCTAAAAAATACTAAGAGTTGCACTAAACGTATACTCTAGTATTTAAAACATTTATAATCTTTTGGATTGAGTATGAAACCATTCTAATTATTTACTTTGTGATTGTGTGAGCTTTCTTTGTATTCTCTTTGAGAGTGTTTTTTATTTCTTTTGAGAGTTCTTAATTTCAATGAAGGTTAAGGTATAACTTGAAAAAGTGTTAATACTCGTTGTAACATGAAGGTGAGAATACTTGTTATAATCAGTTGGTTAGCAAAAACTCTTAAACAATTGCTTAAGAAGCCTTAATATAATCCTCATTTGGATGAACCAGGAAAATATATATTGTGTTGATTTCTTATTTACTCTTGCTACTTATGTTGTAATCCACTGTAAAATAACAAACTACAGTGTTGTTGGACCAAAAAAGTGATCTTGGCTCAAAGAAAATTAAAGAATAAAGCAAAATCTCAAATATTTATCACCTGTCTCTAAATATTTGACGATTAAAAGGTTATAAATATTTTTTTATCAATTTATTTTAAAAAAAATCAATATTTTCCTTATAAAAAATTGTTAAATAAGTTTTTTTTGTCTCAATATTTACTCAATTTTTTTCAATGTAATTTTAATATTTTTAAAGTTTTCAATTTAGTCTTCATTTTGATTAAAATGAGTTAATGTAATTTCTTTCGTTGGATTCATGTTAACATTATTAAGAGGGTGGTGGTGTGAGACCACAAATATCCAACGTGGTATTTGGAGTTGCATTCATTTCCATTATGTATTCCAAATGTCACTCACTCTTTGTTCCACCTTGCCTTCAAAGGCACCATTCTCAGTCATTCCCCCAACTTGCAAGCTCCCTCTTACTTCCTTTTACGAATATCAATTTAGTGGTTCAACATATGTAGGCTTAGCTCCAACAGAAAGCCAATACCTATAAAACATAACGGGAATTGATGCTATCAAACAAATGGAGATGGCAGTCCTGTTAAATTCATAAATATAAATATGGGTTGTCATTCATGCAATCAGAAACAATTTATTTTCTTCCTCAAAGACAATTGATATAGGTAATTTAATCCTAATCTTTGAATTAAAGAAATATATGAAATGCAACTTCAATTATTCAATATATCTCATTATACTGCCAATGGCCTTCTGCACAATTGCACAAACCCATTACCACCATGAAAACTTCTACCTAGTAATTTAGCAAAAGTATATGTATAAAGAAAAAAAAATATTTTAAAGACAATTTTATTGTATTAAGGAAATGTCAGGAGAGTAAAATACAAAAAATTGAAAAATTTGGAGCTAAATTATTTTGGTCGGGGAAACAAAAACTATGTGCCAATTTTAGTATTTCATACATGTTTCATCTACCTAGAAGCCTACACGCTACGAGAATTAAGATGACCCCGATAAGGTTCTGCCAAGCAAATAATGAAAGCATGTTCCTGGCAGTAACATTATTTTACCTCGCTGATATACTCACAACTAGACAACATTAGAGAAAGTTACTTACTTCACTCTTTCCAATTTGAGACGCATTTTTTCTTCATCATCCTTGCCTGCAAAAAAGTAATACATTGAAGAAAAAATAGTGCCAATTTCAACCATCCTCCCTCATATTTCTAGTTCCAAACGGGTAAACATTAGACATAACAGTAGCAAATACACATTACATTCGCAGCAGGTTTTCGTATTAATGTAAAACAATGGCTTAACCGTAATTTTAGTTTCTTTTAGGAAAGAAAATGTCTACCTTGTACTGAAGAGCAAATTACAATTTTGAATGGTATAATCCTGTAAATGTTTCTTTTGAAAAAGGAAATTTGAAAACAAACATAGTCAAATATTTGAAAACCAAAAGGAACAAACTACTAAAATTGGGGACAAGAATATTGTTTTCTAAGATTATAATTTATCTTGAACCAAAATCTGATATATAGTTACCTGAGATTCTGGTTGCTTCAGTAGCTGGGTGAATGACATTATATCTGCTAGCATTATCAGTGTGTGCTGTCATGACTTTGATCCATCTTGGCTAATTTGATGCTAGGCATAGGAATCTAGTCCAGTATCAACATTATCATTTTCCTCTTCTCCTTCTTCATTCTGCTCTTTTTCTTCATTATCCTTTGGTTCTGTGGATAGCGGGGGAGTTTACACTGATGCACTTTTTTTCTCTATAGTTATGGTACTGTTTAATGGGATGGCTGATATTTCTATGAATGTAGCAAAGTTTCCTATATTTTACAAGCAAAGGGACCTCCTATTTTACTCTGCATGGGCATATACTATTGCCAACTGGATCCTTAAAATCCCTATTACATTGGCTGGTGTAGTTGTCTGGGTATCTATCACCTACTATGGATTTTCTCTAAACCAATTTGTAAATAACATTATATAATTTTGTAAACTTTTTTTTAACTTAGACTTAAATTAACTTTAGTTTACAGAATTTTTTATTCAATGTTTATGAAAGTTTTGTCCAAACATTAACGGACAAGTTATCATTAACAGTTGAAAGAATGTTTTACCTTTACAAAGAGAAGGTCCATCCAATGATAAATGTGACAATCCCTAAGATAGTCATCAATCCCTTTCCTCAAAGGTCAATATCATGTATTAGAAATATACATCTTAAGATGAACCTGGAAACTGATAATTTACATGGTTCAAATATAGACTAATACCTTTTTCCTTATATATACAGACAAAATTGCTGCTAATTTATCTAACATATAGCCACTTTGTAAATTCAATTGCGTAACCACCTTGATGTATTCAGGTTATTGTAATTATTATGTTGAGCCTTTTCAACCAACCAACTTTCCAAAGAAACATATAAATCCTTATTATGAGCTTAATAACATCAAATATAGTATTTGCAACGTAAAACCATTATAGTTCAATTGTATTCTTCTCCTATTCTCACTAAAATGTATTCTATAATAAATGTGGAGCACGTAAATCAATAATTAACAGAAATTTTCTACGCAATCAAGCTACAGTGATAACAGAAATGGCTAAAATGGCAACCGTTTTTTGTTTTGTAAATTTAAGCAAAAAAGTGTAATAATAGAATGAATTAAAAGAATAAATGAATGAAGAGACTGATTTTTGCGGAAAGGCAAAATGTGACTTCCTTCAACAGCAAGAAGAAGATTCAATCATTTCACGGCTACAAAAACAGGAAGCCTAATCAAGCCCTAGGAAGATTTACAAAACTAAAGAAATAACGCGTAAAATTAAAAACGCAGGTTTACCGAGACGAGAACCGGATTTCGTGATCCAGATCAGGAACCGGTCATCGTCAGATCCGTGATTGGGAAGTGGAATCATACGCCGACGCCGGATCGATAGCGGTAGAGCTTGCCGAACACGTGCAGCGCGGTGACAAAGCCGATGAAGCAGAGGCTCATTACGAGCACCACCGTCGGCGAGATCTTGAGGCCCGGAGCATCGTCGGTGTAGAACCGCAGCATGTTGCTTCCTCCGCTGCCGGAACCGCTTCCTACCGAAGCGGAGCTGCTACCGGCTCCGAGGCGGCGACGGCGCATCCCGGCGGTGGCGGCAGCGGAGCCGCGCGGAGCCATCACGCCCGGTCGCGTGGTGGCCGCGGACGCTGTTGATTGAGATTGCGATGCGCCTCTCGCCATGTCGAAGAAATGTGAAGATCACGAGGGAAGAGAAAGAACCGAGTTGGGAATGGAGATTTGTGAGCGATCGTTACAAGCATAGAATTATTATGTTGCCCAAAAAAATAACATAACAAATTAGATTTACTTAAATATCAGTGGCTTCACTTATCCACTTGTTAATTAATATATTAATAGTAATAAGATGAGATTTATTTAAGGATCAGAAATAGGATCAGCACCTACATAAATTTACAATGGATCTTAATCTTCCACATTCAATTTATAAATAGGTGTATAAGATATTTCTATATATTTTAATTGAAATTGTTGATAAAAGTTCGGGTTACTTTCAGAATGACTTTTGTAGTTTCTCTCTTCTCGTCCTCATAACTCTTGTGTTCAGCGTCTCAAGTCAGTTTGAGTACAATATGTCGATGAATTAAGAGGAGGGAAAGAATACTTTTGACGCTGAGTCTGCTCTAGTATTTATAACTTATGGATCTGCTCTTGAATTTCAGACGATGACCTAATTGTACCTTAATCATAATTTATACCTAAACTGATTTAATTACAATTAATCATATATTTATTGTTTGTTTTTAGATTTATTTAGTTTCGTCGACCATTTTGACTCTGGACCATAGAGTAGAGAAACTAACTTTAATGCATCATTCAAATCTTTCACTCAATCTATGCCCACAATTGAAGATCACTTGTTTTTTCTTCTTAGATGTTCAAAAGGGAGTTTCATTCATTATTAAATAAAGGGTTTGAAAAGATAACTAATTGTTGTGGCAATAGTTTGAATTTGCTTTTAAAAAACAAAAATCCGACATTGGGACGTCACTTTTGAAAGTTGTAGACACCTTTCTTTGTCTCTCTTTCTTTTGTGTTTGATAAAGACCAAAACTTGTACGTAATTTCTGATTACGTGCTTCTTCATAACCAAACAATCCAACTTTCATGATGTTATTCCTTTGTTTATACTCCAATTTTCCACGACAAAACTTAGCTAATTCATCCAATCCTATCATAGTTTCGTTATTAATTTATATATAAATTCCATTTTACATATTATACATTAATTGTTGTTCATTATTTTATGCAGCAAGTAAATAGTATATACTTATCGATATTTGTGTTGTAGTTCCAGATATTCTGGATGTTGATTAATTTATTCATTCCAATGCCCTTTGGACAAACTAGAAGAATATCATTTTCTGCTCTCTCTATATATATTCATGTTTCTTTTTTCTTGGACTTATACGAATTGACCCTTTATTATTAATAAACAAACTCAACATACCAATTTAAAGTTAAACTCCTAATTAGTTTTATATACATCCATATCCAGCCATGGGCTTCTTCTTACAACAATCTCTATCAAAACTCTGTGCCTGCTTCGTGGAGATTAAGGTTTTCTAATAAAAATTGATTAACTGAGTAATTATTGGAGATTTTTTTAATGGATGTTATTATTAAATGAAAGGGACAAGTTCTCCTTCATCCTCCGTAACTTTTTTATAGTAATGGTGAAAAGTGAATTTTAACATTTTTTTAAAAATAATCTTAAATAAGTATATTTTTATTTTTTAAATATGCAACATTTTTATTTTTCTTTCGTGACAACGTCTAATGGACTAGTTATATCATTTGAGTGTGTGCGAGAGAGTTGACAGGAAGATTCACTCTATTTAACATTTCCTAATGTGAAGATAATTTATTTTAGTTTTGTACTCTATTTTTTCATCTCGTTGATTTTTTTCTGAGTTTTTTGGCTTTAAAAAAAATTAAAAAAGTAAACAACAACCACCACCACTAAAAACACCACAAAACTTGTGCATCGACTATTTTAGCGAAAGTTTGTTAAACTTATCATATCAAATAACCCATGAAAATATAGTCTCTCATACGAGTTGACAACCTCTCGTGTGAGGAGGTGTTGGAGATTTCACATCGCCTAAAGATAAAAACTATTCATATTATATAAGTGGATCCTTATTTTATAAACTTGTTTTAAAAGATCGAGATAAGTTTAAAGTTCACTTCTTAATAAAAAAATTTCTCATCCACCATCACCACAAACAACTACCATCACTTGAAAATGAAAAAAAAAAAATTACGCTTTTCACTATACTAAGAAGAGTATTATTAAAATTAAAAAAAAAAAAAAATATGAAAGTGAAAGAAAAAATTGCCAATAAAAGGTGATATGAATATTCATTTGCTAGTTGCTAGAGCCTGTCAAGCTCTATAAATTTGTCAATAACGAATTAACTTATTGGGCTTTTCAGTAGAAGGTTAGAAAATCCAGCTAATTTCAGTATTGGACTTTGTTACACTGAACCCGTTAATTACAGGTCCAATAAGTTTTTTCATTTTAATTAAATATAAAATTGAGACCCAAAAATTAGATGAATAACACAATATATAGTCCATGGGTATTGATAAATTTGGTGTGTTAGTTTCTTATATGGGTTATTCATAATTTATTAATTGGTGTCGAATTTCTTCTAAAGAATCCAACCACAATACAAGTAAGTTTACTTGATTTTAAAATAAATGCTTCTGATAAGGAGAGTGTACCGGTGTTGAAAAAGCTTAATTTTTTTAAGAATCAAACTATACAATCTCCAATATTATAATTTTAATATTTTTTCACATTATTTAATTATAATTTTATTTTTTATTATATATTTATTTATAAATTAAGTACAAAACTATTATTTTAATATTTTTCACATATTATTTAATTAAAAATTTATTTATTATTATATATATATATATTTATTTATAAATTTGTCACATAAAAAATTTATTTACAACTCAAAAGATTATCAAAGTATATTTTTGTATGATAAATTGGTAGGATAGAATCTCACATGACTTGTTCACATCACATCACCACATGCCTCAATCACCGTTCAACAGGGCCCCTCTCACACAACACCCACTGTCCCTAGACATTGCTCTCAACAAACAAAATTAAGTACCTACCAATGTTTCTGGTTAAAGTTTAACACCGAATGAAACAATTTTTCTTATTTACTGTCCTTCCCATTTACCCATCTCAACTCAAATATATATATATATATATATATATATATATATATATATATTATTTTTTATTTTAGAGTATTGGTTAGGTTTATTAATTTTCCTAATATTTCATATGTTTATCTATCATTTTTTTTAATTTAGTCTCGTCATATCTATATTAACAATTTAATCTTTTGTTAGACAATATTTACAATAACAACATTTTTTAAATAGTTAAAATATTATAAATGATTTTAAGGAGATTTAAAGATTACGTGCTCAGTAATTCTTGCAATATCCTCTTTATGGATTGTTTTAAATAATAATTTCTAAACTATAGGTTAAAAATCCTACATCAATTAGAGATGAAAAATATTCATTTTATATAAATGCGTGTAAACCTTACTTCACAAACTGATTTTGTGGAATTGAGTTAAGGTTAAAGTCTACTATATAATACTATAAGAAAACATAGAATAAGATTTGAATAAAACCTTTTTAATATAAAAAATCAATGGATAATATTTTCATTTAGTTGGTCTCTTCCATATTCATAAATTTTCCTTTTAATTAACAAAAACATTTTAATGATGATTCTTATTTTTATTATGGTTTACACAAATTAGACATGTTTACTTGAAATCTTCATTAGGAAGACTTTCGATAGAAGGATTATTTTATACTGTATTTGTTAAATTAATCATTAAGACAAATCATAAGTTTGATACCACTATTGGAAAACAAATCAAATTATGTAGAGGTGGAAAATTTTCCCTCTATCTATGTAACTTAAAATAGTCTTGCAAGAAATAATAATAGAAAAGACAACATAAACAAACTTTTTAATGTGGAAAACATACTGAAAAAGAAAAACTATAAGAGTTTTACTATAAAAACGAGATATAACACTTACTCACTTTTCTTTGGATGACTTACAATAATCTACTTTTATCTATTTAATTGATTTTAACTTACTACCATTCTTCAATTATAAGTTGAAGTTGACATTCTCTAGTACTCTTGTATCCTTGTACTCCTTCAATACTCCTATTCATAGTAAAAAGTTGAGGTTTTTCCATTGAAAACTAGAAGTAGATATTAAATATACCCCACTTTTTCAAAGATGAATAGATAAGTTAAGAAAATAATTCAAACTAATATTTTTACTTTCCACGCATAGACACTATTCTTCTTAACTAAGGAAGAAGGATATTTCCTATATTCTCTCTGATTTGATATGTTAATATCGTTGATGTGCATTTGTACCTTGATTTGATATGTTAATATCTCTGATGTGTTGTCATGTTTGTTGGATCCCCAGTCGGTTGGGTGCTAAGAATCTTGATTTGAGATTTTTATATAAGGATTGGGTCACCCTTGAAGTGCCTCAGTTTATTTTATTTTATTTATTATTTATTGATTAAAAAATAGTTTGATATTTAAATAATATAGAAACATAAATTTATAATGAATTAGAATGTTTGAGTATGAATTTATAGTTGATTTTAATAAATACAAATATATATATATATATATATGATAATGATAAAAATAAAAATATGGATATACAGTAATAATATAAATAAAAAATGTAGATACATGATAATAAATAAATAAAAATACAGATACACAATAATAATAATAAAAAATATAAATACATAATAATAAAAATATAAATATAAATACATAATAATAATAATAATAATGATAAATATAAATACATAATAATAATAAAAAATATAAATACATAATAATAATAATAAAAAATATAAATACACATTAATAATAAAAATAAAAAATACAAATAGATAATCACTCTCGTGCCTATTTTTTGCTATAGTAAATGATAAAGTTGTTTAATAAAAAAATATCCTTAATGTTGTTAGAACAAGTCTGTCTCCTTTCTATAATAGTATAAATATATTCAAAATTTAAAATATATAATAAAATAATATTAATAATTTAAAATAAAATTTTAATTTTCCTGTACTTAAAAATACAAAGTAAACACTCTTCCTTAGATGCCTCTCCCAACACTCACGTACTAAACTTTCTCTTTCCCATAAACTCATAATCTTACTTTGTTTTTCAGGCTTTTCTATAAAAAATTCCATAAGATTAACATAAACTAGAGAAAGTATGGTGAAGAGAAAGGTTAAAGGGAACACAGAAACAAAGAGAGGAAAAGGGAGAATAAAAAGGGAGAGAGAAAAGAGCATACAAAAGAAGGATATAAAGGCAGGAGAAATCGTTTAATGAGACTTTTCATAGTGTTTTAAGGCTTAATTATTTTAGCAATTATTCTGTTTTTATATGTAGTTATTTTAGTAAGTGATCATGATTAAGAGAAAATGAGGAAAGAAGCTGTGAACTTTCACCAATGAAAAATGAGAGGCTTCATGTTCACTTATCATGAGGATTGTAAGTTGGACAGCTACAATAAAGAGAAACAAAACTTACTTTATGAATTTAAGGAACACAAAGTTTAAAGTAATTCAAGGATAACTTATTTAGACAAAACTAAAATCCTCTTGGTTGTACAAAGAAAAAAATTATCATAATCACAAGAAATCACTAATCTGCCTGTTAAACTTTTACTTAAGTAATTACTCTCTTTTTCTGTACTACAAATATAATCTACAAAAACATATAACACATTTAAAAGTTATAAAGATAAAATTGATTAAATCAACTTCTAACATGATATATTGAATCAAACCAGAAAGAAGAAAATTGTTATTCTCATTCTTGGGGTACTGATTCAGAGTACTGTTTATTAAGATAGATCAAGTGGATGCTTATCAACAAAGTCATATAGTTCATCTCCAATTCTAAATCCAAGCATTCTGGCCATATCATTTGCCTTCAATTTAGGCTTGGGAATGTTGTGATGCTTCAACCAGGAATACACAATGAAAACTTTCTTCATCACAAACAGTTCCAACGCCTCTGGGTTGAAAACAATTCCCATTTTCAAATTCATCTGCACCATAACATATAAATACTGTGTCAGAATCAAAAACATGTTTTCCCTTTTCTACACAAAAACATGCAGTTCTTAACATCACCTGGTGTGGAACCATCATTGCAGCATACCGAGCCAGTTCTCCAGCTCTCCAATCCAACAAAACTGGCAACCATGGATAGGTAGCATCAAGTCTCACAAACCACACTCTAATATCAGGATACTCTGATAATTCTCTAGGATCATGGGGATCTTCTCTTGTATAGTTGATGGTGAAGCCAATTGAGCGCTCAAGAAAATCTTTTGGTTTAACTGCAACATTAACACAAACAGGTAGCATCCAAGTTAACATAAAAAAAGTAGCTAAACAGTTTTGAAGGTTGATAATGAGCATGCCTACCAGATAAAGGGGATTTCATTCCTGTTGCAGCTTGAAAAGGGGACAAATCAAGACGAGTAATAATATCATTGTCAATAACAACCTCAAATCGCCCTTCACTTGGGGGCAGAGGAGGTGCAACTTTTGGTTCATCTGCCAACCAAAGTCTGTTCAAGTGTAGTATAATACATTCCATTAAATGCATGGAGCAAGTTCATTATTATGGTTTTCCTAAGTGAGATGAAATTAGATCTTTGATTTGAAATGGATTTAGGCCCTTTAATTGTACATATCTTCCATTTTCATCATCACAATTTTATATTTTAGTTTAACTTTTATCCACTGTCAGTTCAAAATAATTTACAGTCTCAGTCAATCAGAAACCATTATTAACATGTTTTTTAAATAACTATGGTAAAAGTTAACAAATATATACACTATGGTATGACTTTTTTTCTTACCAAATCTAAGATTCAGAACCTATAATAAATAACCATACATAAATTCATCCCAAGTCTATATATACTAGAGTCAATCAGTTAGAATTTTATTATAATTTTGTTTTATAAGATATCTTTGATAATCAAGGGGTTGAGGGAGATATTTTTTATAATTAAGAAATTAAGGGAAAAAGATGTATTTAAAGCGTTATAAACTATTGAGACTATATGATGTGGGAGTATTGTACAGAAGAAACAGTTTTGAGTCTTTTTATAGCATTGAATTTCATGTGAACTTAGTTGGTTAAAAAGAATCCTAGGAATTAGCTTGTGGTGTATATGTGAATGTGTGTAGATTGCAGTGATAGAGATGAATGAGAAGATGAGTAAAATGGATGTAATGATAGTGTTTGTGTTACCATCATCAGGAAACAAGGAGAGGTCGAAGTTGCCTTGGGGGTTGTAGGCAACAGAGACAGCAGCAGGTCCTCTCTGATGCAGAGGAGGAGGAATTGGAGAAGTAAGGGAAATTGGTTTGGAAGAAAAGCATGAAGTGGATGGTTTTGGCAAAGAAGAAAGTGGAAGCAATGGTTTGCATTTGATTGGGGTAGCAGCCATCATTACTCTGCAATTTCAGAGCTCAAGTGATTGCAGTTGCAGGCAGAGAAGTGCTTAAGCGGTTAATACAGTTTCTATCCACAAAATTCTCTGACCTTACGTTTTCTCCATACTTCTATCCGCTTTTTTAAAACCGGTTTTTCGCCCTTTCAACTTAAACCGTTAAACCGGATCAAGATAGGTAAATAAATTTTAGAATCAACAATATTAAAATATTAAAATATAATTTAGGTAAAGTAGTATAATGAATTATGTATATTAAAATGGGAGAAATTTCTTTTTCTTTCAATACTATCTTAGTAAATTGTCTCTCCAATATTAACATGCTATAATTAATGAGTTCATTTGTCTAATTTCATTTTTCTTTTGTTTCCACATGGTTGTATACAAAGATTATACAATTTAAAAATCCTTTTGAGAACTTAATGTAATTGATGCTTATGTGGTTTGATTCAATTGATATATTTTATGAATAATTTAATTACGTGATGATTTATTTATAATCTTGTTTTAGTTTTATGTGGTAATGTTTCAAGTTTGCCCACAAAGCTAAATATAAGCCCAGAGACAATTTATGTCTCTTTTCACCAAAGTACAATGTTTAGTTGGTGATAGTAACGTATGTTGATAAGAAGATTACCAAAATTTTGCTTCACATAATCTCCATGCAAGGCTGTAACAATTAATATAAAAAAAAAACACTAGCTTGTTAGTGCATTACACATTTGTCAGTGTGGTGGCTCTCACCTTTGACATGTTCTTCCACATGTCTGTGTAACTGTGTTGCACCACTTGATTTTGTATTCATCCACATATCTGTGTCAAGTCTAACAATGACATGTCTGTGTTAGTTATAGGAGAGAGTAAATTGATTATTTCCCAAGACTATGGTTACAAATTTTATTGGTTTCTCTTAAATTTCAAGGTGATTGAAGGGTCTTTTCAGTTGCATGGAGCTATGGAAATTTGACAGAGGAGGAGATTGTAGACATTTGCATAAGGAAGGAGTGGTGAATGGGCCAGATGTAAAGGTTGTGTGTGTAAAGTGCATCATAGATGAGTGTATGGGCATACATCATAATGGTGACAATTGTTATGAAGAACATGATCCACATTGTGCAAATGCGAAATTAGATATTTGGATAGTGTGGGTCATATTAGGATATGCTGATAGCTGAGTAGAAATAGGAGGATCCTTTATGAGGGTTTAGTAGTTTCGTGAAATCGTAAAGGTGATCACGCAACTCAACCGACATGATTTTAACATTGTTTCTTTTAGTGTTGCTGTCCCACATGACATGCTTTCATCAAGAAACCAATCTCATGCTACTACATTGACCTTTATAAAAGTAAGGAGCAATGCCATTGACACAATTATTGCAATCACAAATTCACACCATTTTATACCTCACCTGACTTTCCTGTTTTTAGTTTTAAGTGCTCCTACCCTAATATTTTTCAATAAACTCACGTGCACAACATGTATCTGTACTCTAGTTCAGCAGTGTCTATAGATTTATGCAATCATTCATAACATTATGTTGTACTGCTAGTGATGAAAATGATACTAATCCCTCCCAAAACTGACTTGCCTGTGTGTTGAATCAAACAAAGATGAAGTATGATCTTCATCAGAAAGTTGTGAGTTGTGAAATGTGTGAATGGAGGAAGGTGAAAATGGCACATCGTCCTCTGGTCATTGAAAACGGCTCTGCACGTGAGAAAGGGTTTAAAAAATAAGGGGTGGGAAATAAAATAGAAGATGTGGAAGGGAGTGTGGGATTAAAGAAGGAGGGGAAAGTGAGGGTGAGGTAGAATTGCAGTGGCCTCTGCAGATAGATCCCCTCGTGCGGCTCACCCGCTGACCCACACTTTCTCATTCTAATCTAACCTCATCATCTCTGCCAACTTCTGGATCTTTTGACCTTTGACTGCCACACCATACACACAAACTTTATAACATTGTATTCTATCATGGAAAAGGATCCTCTACACTCTTCAATTTTGGTCCTTGGATCCCTTGCACGTGAGCTCCTTTGCTGATATGATACCATTCTGCTTTTCATGGCACGTGGGGTGGGGGTGACAATTCTTTTCTTCTGTTAACGTATTTCTCAACATTTTGGTATCATACGATATTAACCATGGTGCTCATTTTGTTGAACCTGTTATGCACTAGGTTTGCGTTCATTATCATACAATTTATGCATCATGAATATAGCTATATTATACACGGCTCTGAGTTTCCAAATTGCCTTAGAATAATGGCTAAAAGAGCTTAGGAGCTACATAGAGCTGAAATTTCAAGATAAGTTAAACCAGGAATCAACTTGTTTTACTAGTCTTGTTGGTGAAATTGTTTTTCCAAAAGTGACACCACGGACTGTCAGGTATCACGCCAAGGCTAAGGATCACGTGAAACGGGAATTAGGAAAACCACATAGCAAGGGTAAAGGGTAAAGAAGGAAAACAAAAAAAGAAAGACTTATCTCCTATTCGTTCAAACCCCAAGAATAACTCTTGGTTATGGCCTAAAGGCACAAGAAGCAAGGTCCTCAAAATTAGCACTAAATTAAGCCCATAAATTAATTTGTCGTTAATTTTGCTGGTTAGTGCTTAATGAGTTGTGCCTGTCTGTCAAACGTTTGTTAGAAATTCTGATAATTATTGTAGTGCACAGAAATTGGGTTAGTGGAGTGGTTGATTGGTTAATGTTGCCCATATTTGATTCCCCAAAAAACATGGGATTTCATCGTACATGTCTTGTTTCAGATTTTAGTTGGCTCAGTTTAGGCGATGCTGCCATCTCTGTGAGGCCATATGCACAGCACATAGCACTAGGAACCAATTTTTGCACTGAGTGGATGAATAATTTGGTTTGGAAAGCATGTATCTTCATTGTCATTGTTTTAGTTAGTCAGAAAATGGAGGATGGGAAAGTTTGCACAATAACTATATCATATTCTTTTTAGGATTTGGTTGTCTTATTAAAACACAAAACTAGCCATCATTTTAGTGTTCCTACACATTCTAAGTCACCTGCAGTAGATTTAGAATTTTGGTCTGCAGCAAAAGAGAAAACTGCCAAGCTGGGACAAAGTGCTAATTCCTACTACCCCACTTCCACTGTTCCATAGAATTTCATGGTGTCAAAAATGAAACAGTCAAATTGGTCCCATAGATTAACAAAATCTTTAAATTGTTTGTTGTTAGCAGCAGTAACATTCCTAGCTGGATTTGAGGTTCACAAAACGTGACTTTTTAAGTACATGTCATAATCGTGGCTAGTTACCTAGCTACAAGCCTGCTCAGAATTGTTGCCAAATCAACTCTCCGATTTATGGTCAGAATTCAACATACTGTTCTCAATACTTTAGCCTCTTCAAGCTGCTACACTGGTTATGCATGTGAGTTTATATTCCTTTTAAAAACAAATTCAAGCACTTGATAGGATGGACAATTGGTTTTAGAAGCGTAACCACAAACAATAAATTAAGACACAGGGGAGTGAGTGATCACAAATGTTATACAGGTTTTTTTTGTCCCTTAATATTGTATAAATGATTTTCAATATAAATTAAAAAAGTTTTGTCAAAATTCAAAAGTTGATACATATGCAAAGCAATGTTATTTTTCAATTCATAGATTGAGACATACTTTATTGCTTGAATATCAAATTATTTATAACTAGAATCAAATAAGTTTTTCTGTTTGCATCAGATAAATGTGTGAGGTCAATCCCTATTATAAATTTCCACCTCTGAAACAAGTATGGTCTTGATTTCTGGTACTATGTTTCATGCTTTGTCTTGCTAAGTAGGTTGATGATTGGTGTCTCTATGCTCTCATTGCTTAGCTTTGAAGCCATATAGTAATCTACATTATTAATTATGCAGAAGTCCAACATATATGGCACAAAGGAAACTAAAGAAAGCTTAAAAATAGTGTTTGGAGAAAAGGTGGCTCCAAGTTCTGTTCTGCTTTCTCAACTAAACGCTCTGACCCTTTTCTTTCCCTTTTTCATTCTGTTTTCATTTTTAAACTTCTGCTGAGCAACTGACCGACTTCTCCAAATAATAATAAAAAACAAGGAAGATCTAATTCCATTTGCATTATTACCAAAACTAATGTTATTTCGTGTAGATGTATTATATATATGTCAATTAAATTTACCCTGGTTTTAGTTAAGCATATGCCAGGCACTTTGTTACTAATTTGTCAGCATTCATTGAGAAAAGGTTGAAGAAAGAAGCCAAAAGTCTTATAAAATGAAATTGGAGTGTAAAAATTGAATCAGCAATGACATTTGCACAAAAATAATGAAATATGGCACTCTATTTCAAAGTCCAAAATCAAGTGGCTATTAGCAAGTGGTTGTTTCCTAGATATAGTGAATCAGAGAGAGGTGGAGATTAATATGATATGGAAAAATAATAATAAAAAGTGCAGCGAGTTCAAGGAGAGAGAGAGTAGTTTTGTTTAGCAATAGAGCTCTTAAGCCAAGAAGATGAGCAGAGAATAGTTTAGTTTAGGGGCCTAAGAAGAGAATGGGAGACACAGAAACAGCGCCCACGTTCCCCTCATAGCTTAACTTGTTTCTTTATGGCTTTCGGTTTCTCTCTCTTTTATTTCTCTGTCTATCATATCACAACCCTTCCTCTATACAAAAATTGTTTTCTATCTATTATTATTATTATTACTACTATTATTCAAACAATAAATGTTTATGTTCTCTCCTCACTCCTCTTGTGAACCTCCATAAATACTCTTCTATTTCTCTCTCTGTGTGCTTCTCTCCTTAGTTACTACTCGCCATAACTTGATCACAGCTCGAGGAGAATTCTAAGAGGCTCTCTTGCAAGCTTAATTTCCATGATCATGGTCAATTGAATTCCCTTGATTTCGCTCTCTTTTCTGTTTACATTCTTATTGATGATGATTATGCATGACCCTTTTGGTTGTAGTGATGATTTATCAGCTTTGTTTTGGTGATGATTGATTATTGTAGGGATACCAAAAGCCTGCATGGTTGGAAGCTCTTTACACACAAAAGTTCTTTGTGGGGTGCTCTTACCATGAGAACGCTAAAAAGAATGAGAAGAATGTCTTCTGCTTAGATTGTTGCACCAGTATTTGTCCTCACTGTCTGCCATCTCATCGCTTCCACAGGCTTCTTCAGATTCGCCGTTACGTTTATCATGATGTTGTTAGGATGGAAGATCTTCAGAAACTCATAGACTGCTCCAACGTTCAGGTACACACACATACATAAAGCTAAATAAAGTAACAGTAATACATTGGATTCCAATTCAGCTTTTGTACCATAAGAAAAGCGAAAATTCAATTTGATATGGTTAATTTTCTGATGAATTCTATTGTTAGGCCTATACCATCAATAGTGCCAAGGTGGTGTTCATCAAAAAGAGACCTCAAAACCGGCAATTCAAAGGGTCAGGAAACTACTGCACCTCCTGTGATAGAAGTCTTCAAGAGCCTTTTATCCATTGCTCTCTTGGATGCAAGGTACATACACTTCAAATTTATACTAAACAAGCAAAATTCACTTGTGTGTGTGTCTGGATATGTAGGTTATTGTATAGAAACTGATAGTTTTCTGTCCAATATAGCATAAAAAAATTCCTGTAATTTGCTCATCACTTGTCCAATATAGCATATGTACAATGATTCAAAGATACCAGTGAACTGAAATTGAACTTCCATAAATTAAGTGCATGCATATAAACTTTGGTTGTTGAATTGTTAAAGAGTGGCTAATGTTTCCTCTGTGTGTGGACATGTAGGTTGATTTTGTGCTGAAACACTATAAGGATCTCTCTCCATACTTGAGAACATGCAACTCCCTACAACTAAGTCCTGACTTTCTGATCCCACAAGAGATGGGGGATGAGGAGATGACTCGTTCAACGGTTGTGGATTGTGATGAGCCAATGAGTTCATGTTCAGGGTCATCAGGGTCTGAGAACAACATGAGCATGTCTTGCACAGAGATTGTAAGGAAGAGGAGGAGTGGATGGAGCACTGTGTGTGCAAAATTCATGGCCAATAGCAATAACAAGGTTTCGGATGAAGATATGGCCACCAGCATGAGTAGAAGAAAAGGGATCCCTCATAGATCCCCACTGTGTTAGCTACACTAATGAACAAGCACCACCACCCAAAAAAAAAATAAAAAAAAATAATGGATTATCAGTTTAGTACTTCAATTTTTAATTTTTTAATTACTGTGATATGATATTTTGACTGAGGTGAAATGTTCAAAGTTCTCTTTCTCTTTCTCTCTCGAAATTGAAGATTTTGTTTAATTAATCACTTGGTCGGGGGTTTTGTCTTAATGGCATCACGTGGTTCCCAATTCCAAGTTATGTCTGTACATTGATAAAAGATATTATTATGATCATAATAATTGTGGTTAAATCATAGTCAAGAATCGTGCTTTTGACTAGACAAAATGAATCTAGAAAAGGAACAAAATTGTGAAGCTGTTCATTGATTCACTAGGATGTGCTACATTCTATGTCCATATCTAAACCAACGGTCATTCTACAGTTAAAACATCAAATAATTGTGGTTCCTCATCTTCAGCGTAATTTTAAATTTCAATGTATTTTATTTTCATCCACTTGCATTACGATTAAATTTTAGATTAAAAAGTTTATAATATATAAATGATGTTTTAGATTTGCACAGAATAATTTGGATTTTGACACAAGGTAAACAATTTTAGAAAGATAGGAATTTTAATAATAAAGATAAAGAAAGGTAAAATGAAAGAGACAGAATTAAGAAGGAAAAGTATAGATAAAAAGGTAGTAAAATTGGAGTTTTAGTTAAATTTATTATAACTAAAGAATTGAACACAAGTATATTAATTTAATTTAAGCCAAAACCCTCAATATTATTTCCATATAAGAAAAAACAAAAGTCATCCATATAATTGAAAAGTGAGATGAAATTAACTTATATATAGAGAGATTCAGAAAATATTATCAATATATTTTCTATTTATACTATTATATAAAGATGATATATTATTTGGTAATTTTTTGGCTGTCATTTTTTATTTGGATAATTTTATCTTTTAATAAATTAAAAATTATTTATTTAATAAAATAAATAATTGTATAACTCTTTTTTATTTCAAAATAATTAAATAAATTTTACTTTTTAAAAATAACAGCTACGAAATTTTTTGTAGTAATATTATTATAAAATTATATGTATATGTGTGAGAATTTGTACTATTTTTTATTTTAATTAACTACTCCTACAAAAGATACATCTATTTTGTATATACAATTTCTTACAATTTTACTTTTTAAATAATTAATTTTCAAAATTCAAATAACTAACTACAATAAAAAATTACCTACACAATAAAAAAATACCTACACTAAAATTGAATAAAATTATTTATTTTAATTAATTTTAATAAAATATTCTATAGTTTAATAATATTTTTTTTTGTTTCAATAATTATTATAATAATTTTTTTGTCAAAATAAAAAAGTGGATAATATTTTGATTATTTCCTTTAATAATAAAAATAATTTCTTCAAATAAATAATTGAATAATTTTTTATTTCAAAATAAATAAATAACTTCTCTTTTAAAAATAACGGTTATATATAATTTTATTGAAATAATTTTTTAATTTAATACTATGGTCATTTTTCTAGTGTCATTTTTAATAGAATAATTTTATTTTTTAATAAAAATAATAATTTATTTAATAAAATAAATAAATGAATACTTGATTTTAATTTTAAAAGTAACGGCTATATAATTTTTTAATTTATTTTAAAAAAAACTATATATATGAATTAGTTATACAATTTTTTAAATCTAATAAAAAGGTAAATACATGTGACAACTTTTTGCTAGTTAAATATAATATCATTAATAATTTAAATAAAATTGATTGAAAAACAATAATTTTATATCATCGGAAATTATTATTTATGTTGAATAATAATAATTAAATGATTGAAAACTCAATATTATATTGATTTTTATTTATATAATCAATTTTAAAATAATTTTATTTTAATACATGTCTTTGTAGATGAGAATTTTCAATTTGATGACGAGTTTTGAAAAAACAAATTGAATATCATCCTTTGCTACACTAGTATTTTCATCAATTTAATATAAAGACTTGTTATGGTTTTTTAAAAGGATGAAACCTATTTGAGAACTTAAAAATTAATAATGATTTAATACGACAAATTATACTTATTCTTTTTAGATCCGTTATAAAACCAGGGCATTATCAATTCAAACAACGTGAAAGGTAAAAACGTTTTATATTGATTATTAAAAACTTCATTTTTTTTACATTGTTTATTTGTAAGTAATGAAAAAATATTCAACTTAATTAATATTTATTAACCTCATAACCCATGCTTTACCTCGATTTTGAAATCGTATTAATTATTGGGTCCAAAACCTTCTTCAAAACCCCTTTTTAATTAATACTAAACTTTCGGTACTATAAAATCAAATGCAATCTTTGCCTTCCACTTGGCTTTTGTTCTTGAGTGACGAAAATGAAAGAGTCAATAAAGAAAGAAAAAGTAAAAAAAAAAGAGAGAGTGAGAAGTGAGATAAATTAATTATTTTATTTTATTTCTATATAAATTATTTATATTATAATAAAATTATAAATATTAATAAATACAATCGATTATTTAATTTATTTTTTATTTGAAAAATTTAAAACTATAATAAATTTCTTAATTTTAATAAAACATTTTTAAAAAAATCATTTACATAAAAAAAATAAGTATATATGTAAGTAATTAAGATTAAGTCAAATGTAAGATTACTGATAACAGTTAGATAACAGAGAGTAACAAATGTTATTTTCAGGTTTAGAAATAATAGTTAAATAAAAATTAAATAATATTTAAAAATGTGATACTAAAAAAAGTACTAAGAGCAATAAATTATTAATAATATAATCTATTACTTAAAATATAATTAATATTTTTTGTTTTCCTTCTATTTTTTTAAGAGAAATATGTAACGTCTTTCTCACTCTTTTTTCCGTAAGTTGCATTTTTTCATGCCCATTCTCCTATTTTCAGAAACAAATAGTTATGGTTTTGAAACCCACTCTCATTAATTACTTTACCACGGGTATGGGGAAGTATACACGATTTAACTATTTTATAAGTAACTACGATACTATTGAGTCAATTACCTTCACACATATAATTATTACTGAAGGAATTAAATTTTTTGAAGTAGATAACTTCAAATACTTAAAATTTCAGAATGTAAGACACATTTTTTTGAGAAAACTTGTGACAATAACTTTAAATTAATAACATGTATATTGAAGTTATATCTATCAATTTGTCTCAACTCATATGGGTCGCGAAAAAATAATGTTTACTTGACCAAAAAAACTCAAATAAGAAGTTCGTAAAGCTAAAATGCTAACAAAAGTCCTATGGGTAAGGATCAACCCACCCATGAATCATTTTTTAAATTTTAAAACTTATTTAAAAATGAAAAAATAAAAATAAAAAAAATTATATACAAATAAAAAATATTTATCCAATAAATTATCAAACTTAATATCAAACACGTAAAACTTATGTCAAGTTAAACTAGATTGACATCATCTCAAGTTGGTTAATACGGGTCAAGTTCACATCAGATTCGTGTCACGTTGAATCGAGTTATATTTGAGTCGTGTCAATTTCACATCAATTTGAGTAAAATTGGTTTTATTTATGGATAAGTCGAGTCAGACCAAGACAAATCTAACCCATGTTGGACCAATTTCAAAATCACATAATGTTAATTCAAGTTGAGATAGGATCAACCAAGTTAGATCCATGTCACACAAGTTAGACCCATGTCACACAATATCGTGTTAGTTTGAACTCAAATTGGATTAGTTCGATCTAGTTGGACAAGTTGAATTGAACTATAACCTTCTAATTAAGTTGAAAATAGTAAATATTAATTGAAAACCAATTTATAATTAATATAAAGTATTTAGGAGTCAATTTATCATTTATAATATTTTAAGAACTCGTGTAATCATATAAAATATTCAACGATTAAATGAAGTCTTACTTTGACCTTCACCCAACCCACTTTACGGGGGAGGGGTCACTTTGAGGATTGAACCAAACCCATCCAACAAAAATTAAAATATTAGACCATTTTATTTACGATTTTCATTTTTAAATTTTAATTTATTTATTGTATGCTCCACTTTATCACATCATTTTTATTTTTATTTTATATGTTTTATTCTAACATAAAAAAAAATCTTATAAGAATTATACTCTAATATTTCGTTTGAGTGTTGACACAAATATATGTTTCTAAGATAGAATTTTTATTTTATTTTAATGAGTTAAGACCCTGTTTAGCACCTAAGATGTTAAACTTTACAATATATCAATATATTTCAATGGTGAGGTTTTACAATAGTTATATCTTAAGTTATAAAGATTACCAACCAAAATATAACAATTGTATTCCTAAAATATTGTTAAGTAACAATTATTAATGGTGATAAATGTAGCATTCATTTTATCAAACACTTCCACAACATCTCATATATATCTTTATTGAATGGGTATTATAAATGTATTAGGTGTACAGTTATTTATTTTTCCAACCATTAATTATATACCATAAATCAAATGAACATCATAATTGCCAACTAATTTTTAAAAGATTTTTTATTTTTATTTGTAAAGTTCAAATTATATTTATTAATTATATTCTTATGAGTATATTTTAAATTTCAAATATTTTATACATTATATACATTAAATAAAAAAATTAAAGAATAACAAAATCATGAGTCCAACTTGTTTTGATCTATCTCTTTATTGATTCGTAAAAGATACATCAAATCAGATTGATTTATTATAGTTAGAATAGACTAAGAACCTTAACTCATACTTATAGAGGGCGAATTTGGTCTTTTTTTTATATATTTTAATTTATATTTTTAACTTTTAAAATATGTACATTTAATTATATTAATATTTTTTAAGATTTTAAGTTTAGAATGGATTAGTCAATATATCTAATTATATAAATTGTGAGAATTATTTTTATATGTTAAATTATTCTATTATAATTAATAATTATAACTTAATTTTTAGTTTTTGATGCTTTAAGTTATAATAATACTACTGCATGTTTATATATTTCAAATAATATAATAAAAATTTATTTATTTTTTAAATATTTTAATTTTAATTAAAAAATGGGTGAATGGATTAATTTACCACACCTCTAATAGGATGAGTTGACTTGCTAGATGGGATGGTGAAAAACAAATTGAAAATATAAACTCATCTTGTTGTAAATTTAGTATTGATTGATATTCACAGATGTTTTAATTACTTGCTTAATAAAATTAAAAAATATTTTACTAAACTAAGAAAGTTATTATCTTAATTATTGGAAAACCACCTTAAAATTTAATAAAAAAATGAAAAAAACTATTAATTTTAAAACTATTAACAAAAAAAAAGATTAAAAATTTCCGGTTAATGTATAAATTGAAATTATTATAAATATGTTTTTTTTATATATAATTTTAATAAAATAACCTCTCATTCTCTTAATAAATATATTACATTTATTTCACTCACTCATTAATTATTAAGGTGATTTTTGTGAGAGCAAATTAAGACTATAATATTTCCTTTTAATAAAATGTCATATTTAAAAAAAAACGTTTTTTTTTCATTTAAAGATAATATTAATTACTTTTTATTCATTTATATTCTTATTATTTTACATTTTTTTTAATTGGTTGAAGAAAGAATTTTACTTTTCCTATTTTTGAGAATAAAACAATAGTGAAAAAATAATAATGAATAGATTGGATGAATAAAAGAGAAAGATGTAGTGGTATTTTGGTTTTGCAAGCATGTTGATTGTCAGTAGCAGAAGCCACACGCATGCACGCCATAGCCATAACCATAACCTTAATCTCGTTACAATCATGCTCCGCTTCACATCAAACTCCAATCACTCTTTCTTCCTTCTCTTCTTCTGCCTCTTTCTCGTTCTCTTTCTCTTTTCCGCTTCTGCAGCAACACCTTCAGGTTATTTTTCTTCTTTCTTTAATTCTCATTGCTATTATTTTCATTATGTCAATTCAAGATTCTTATTCTTTTCAGATGGCATTGAAGTTGTTGCCCAGGAGCTTTACGAGGAGGTGGTGCTGTTGCCGCCATGGACGGCGAGGAGATCAACGGCGGAAGGTGCAAGTCCAAGGAATGGGACTCTGGTGCTTGCTAAGGAGAGAACTCGCCGGAAAGATTGGTTTAACGGTTTTAACCGTTACACCGGTGGTTGGAATATCAGCAACGTCTATTATATAACGGTTAGTCTCTTCTTCTTGCAATGCAATTACAACATTCCTCCATTGATTACTCTAATTAGGCTCTCCAATTAGTTTCATCTTCTCTGGTATTTGCGTCACGCGCTTTTGCCATGTGTTCTCCATGCTTCTCAACTCAATGACGCGTTCGAGCTCCTATTGGTTATTTCAAGTTTTTCAATTTAGAGAAAGAGTGTACATCACTAATTAGTGCTATTTTGAGATAACTTGAATTACCTTGTGATAATTTCCACTTAGTTAAGGTGTGAAACTTCTGAATCACTGATTAAGGATTTTTTCTTGGAATATTATATATAACATTAAATGTAACCATTTTTTTCTGCATTTTTTTTATTCAAATTCCAATTTCAAATTGAGAACTTGATTTTAATGTTGACCTTTATTTCACTGTGTTATATAATTTTAGTAAAATTAATTACATATTTTTTTATTGTTGTTTCTCTCGTTTTCTTAGCTGAGAGAAATATTGATGCATAATTTAATTTGCTTACGTGGAATTGTTCTTGCGACGGTGCAGTCAGTTATGTGTACTGCGATTCCTTTTTTCGCTGCGGCTTTAGCCTGGTTCGTGATTTTTGGAGTCCTTTTACTTATCAGCTGTGGGTGTTACTGCTGTTGTTGTAACGGAGGAGAACCAAGCGACTATTCTAAATTAGTCCATTATTTGTCATTGTTCTTGCTTATCCTCAGCACCGTTCTCACAGTGTATCCTCTCTCCCTTTTCATTCAACCACTCTTTTTTGTTTTTCTAATTTTGTAGTTTTCAATCGATTTCAATTAACACTGAAAATTGTTGTTATAATCTCTCTTAGAACAAATATAGACGTCTTGATGTGTCATAACCAAGAACATTTATTTTTTTACGATTAGAGGTGGATGCGCTCAGTTGTACTCTGCCCAGGGGAAGATCGGTGGAAGTACTTCCAACACACTTGATTACGTTTTGAATCAGGCTCAATTCGTATCTGAAAACCTCAACACCATGTCAACTTATTTTGATTCGGCTAAGCAGATTGTGAGTGGGAATGCTCTGCCACTACACATAGATCTCGGCTCGGAGCTTGATGACATCAAGTTCAAAATCGTTCGTGCTGCTGATTCTCTCTCCGACAAGGTTAAAACAAACTCGAAGACCATACACAAAGTCATAGATGGAGTGTGAGTACATAAACTAAGATTTCATTTGTTTATTTTGAAATATTTCTTTTGCTAACCATCAATATTTGCTGTGTTAATCTGCAGAAGACTGGCGCTTATTATTGTTGCTGTTGTTTTGTTCTTTGTTGCATTTCTCCGACTCTGTATGTTTGAGTTTGTCTTATTCGATCTGGACTCTATGCTAAGTGTTTATCAGATTATATGATCTCATTTTGGTTTCGTGTGTATGCAGTCTTTTCTTTCCTTGGGTGGCGGTGTCCCGTGTACTCGTAAGTTTAATCCATTTATTTTTCTTCAGGATGTTTAAATCACTGGTGGATTTGTCTCTGGTTAAAGTTTCTGTTCAGTAAACAGTGTTTTCTTGTGGCTGCAGCTTGGTAGTTACTGGATGGATTCTTGTCACTTGTACCTTGTTACTCTGTGCTGCATTTCTTTTTGTTCATAAGTAAGTTTATCCTCATGAACTTGTTATGATTGTTAATATATTTCAACCAACGAAAAAGCATGTATTAAAAAAGAGTGAGTTAAAAATTGTACTCCTTTAACATTTCTCATGCATGTATGTTCTTTTGTAACAGTGTGACTGGAGATACATGTGTTGCGATGGATGAGTGGGTTGTGAACCCCACTGCCCACACTGCATTGGATGACATTCTTCCATGCGTGGAGAAAGCAGCTGTTCTGGAAACATATTTACAAAGCAAGGTCCTCACATATAACATCATTAAAGCATTTGACCAAGTCATCTCCAACTTCACAAACGCAAATACCCCAGCAAACTACAATCAATCAGGTCCCCTCGTCCCTCTTCTCTGCAATCCATTTAATTCAGACCTAACACCTCGCAACTGCGCCTCAGGGGAAGTCACATTCCAAAACGCCACCCAGGTATGAACCACAAAACATTCATCCATTCATATATTTACACCATGTTGAATTGAAGGCATATGTATGCAACTAGTTAACATTTGGAATTTTCAGGTTTGGAGAAATTATAAGTGCAAGGTTTCGTTGGCTGAACAATGTACGAGTGCAGGTCGTTTGACACCGATCATTTACACGAAACTGGGAGATGCAGTAAATGTGACGCATGGTTTATATGAGTATGGACCATTTTTTACTGAGTTAGTTGATTGCGCTTTTGTTCGGAAAACGTTCAATGACATTAGCAGCACTTATTGTCCACCTCTGCGAAGATATAGTGAACAAGTTTATTTGGGATCAGTTGTGGTTTCTGCAGCAGTTATGATCTCTTTGATATCTTCCGTCGTCTTTGTCAGAGAGCAGTGGATGTTTCTTCACAGCCATGGTGTGAGGTCTTAGAATTGTTGTGAGGTCTTGAATCATTCATCTTCTTGAACTTCTGTTTGTCATGTTCAAGCTCGTAAATGCATTAAATGATGTTCATGTAGTATTAAATGTGTATATTTCCTTTACGCAAATACCTTATTTCCAAATTTGAGTAAAGTATAGGACAAAATGCAACTAATTGTCTTTGTAGAATTAGAAAGTTATTTTCATGGAGCATTTGAGCATGTTTTTCAAGAAATATTTGATAAAAATGCTTTATTGAGATGTTACTGTAATAACTTACAAAGAGACTAACATTCTCTACAATCACAAACTATTCAATATATACTATGAATGTTTCAGGCTTTGTATTTACATCATTTATCCAAATAAAAACTTATCATATCAAATATATAAACAAAAAATTTACCTATCTTTACACAAAATTATAACAAAAACATTGGCATTTATTTGACAAGACAAAACATTTGCATCTATTGAAACCTGATACTTGTAAAATTATGTGTTGGAGATCCCACATCGAATAAAGATGAGAGCTTTTCATAGTATATAAGTGGGTGCAAACCTCATTCCATTGAGCTGGTTTTATGGGGTTGAGTTAGGCTTAAAGTTCACTTTGTAATAGTATATTTTATATTTCATTATTAAGTAAAAAATCAAAAGTGATGAATATTTTTTCTATAACAAGATTAATTTATATTTAGGTAGGATGGATGGATAACTAGTGATGAATATTTTATACATTCTCTTGTTTTTTTATTTACAATTAACTGCTGTTTTTTTTTATCTTCGTACTACTTGTGTGTCATTGAGGAATGGACCACTCTTAACCTCTAAAAAATACCTCTTACTATCATGACAAGTTCATTGTTATAACATGATTTCAAATCTTTTGATTCTTAAATATTTATATACGCTATAAGTTTGTTTTCGTACATAGAAGGGAAGTAACACTGTAAGGATCTAAAAAAATTTTTTTTTTAGAAAAAAATATAAAACAATAGTTTTTTTCCTTTTCCTTTATTCCAATTGTTGATGGTAAAATAGATTTTAGATTTTTTTTTATTTACTAAATTTGAAACTCTAAGCACACAAGTTCAGTCATTCAAAAGTGCAGGCAATACTTCACTATTTAGATGAAATTTCAAGAAATTTTCTATGATTTTTTTTAGTTTCGATAACTAATGCGAAGTGTCATATATTTTCAAAAAAGGTAAAAATAATAATTTCGTCTACTATTTATTTATTATCTGTGCATGATTTCTTGGGTCACGGAGCCTTTTTGTTTTATAGCATCACCTCTTTTTTTGGTGATGTATGGGTTTGGTCCAACCATGATTTTAGAAAAGGTAAAAGAAAGGCAATTGCTTCCTGCACCCAACACAACACTTTTGAAACTGCATTCCAACACAATTTCAAAATTTTTGAAAATACCTTTTATATCGGAAATAAAAATCCAGAATTAAAAATATACATTCTGAAAAAGTAGATACAGAAAAGATTATTGTGTTCCGAATATAAAAATTCGAAAACAAAAAATTTAAATTCCATTCTGGATAAAAATGTCCTGAAAATAATACATTCTAGAAAAATTTATCCAAATAGATTATTGTATTCCGAAAAAAAAAAGTTTGGAATGTAATTTTATTTGTACCCATTTTTTAATGGTATTTTTGTCTTTTCCCCTTGTAATTGGGTACAGTGCTACGGTGCAGAATGCCTAAAAGAAATACCGCGGGCCTTCTGTGCGCACCACATAACTTCCACTGGCATCCCATACTTCTTAAAATATTAAAAATATTTTTTATTCTATTGATTTTTTTTTCATTTTCAGAATGTATTTTTTAAGAAAAAAAGATTTTTGAAATTACAAAATTAAGAAGATATTTCTGAATCCAAAAATATATTTTAAATTATAAAATTCAAAAATATTTTTTAAGTTTTAAATGTATTTTCTTTTAAGAAAATGTTTTTTTTGCCTTAAATGTGTGAGCTAGCCGCCTTCTGTACGTGACTTGATGCATACCCTTAATACGACCAATGGCTTGTTTGCGTGGATATCTATATTGTCTCTCCTTTACTTACAACAATATTATCCTGTAATACTATGATTAAATATTCTTTTTTCAATTTAGTTTCGTGCTCTTGTTTTTTTAAATACAGTTTCTTTCATCAAATTAATGAAACCACGTTATATAATACATAGTATAGTGTGAATGTCAATCTAATAACATCGTCGTCATACATTTAACACAAAAAATACATTAACACATTTGTTAAAAGATAAAACTAAAATTATTCAAATAGATTAAATTGAAAAAACACTTACAAAAATTAGTTTTGTCCAGTTAGAAAAATAGGTAGAAACAGTAAAAAGTTGTGGAAGTTATTTGGACCTGTTCTTCATCTTCTACTGCAAGAAAGGTTAGTCAACTGAATTTGACCAAAAAGTCCTCTACATTGGATACTTAATGATTGGACCATCCACCATTGCTTCCTAAGTCTACGTTCAACGAATGACTTGTTCAACTAAACAAAAGATAACACACTTCACTTCAAACACTCATTTTTCCTTCCAAAATTATCTTTCTCTTGTAAACTTCTTTTCACACCTCACCAAATCATTTTCTAATATAAGATTGTGACTCCGATTGTTGCAAATTAAAGAAAATAAGTTTATTAAAAGGTAATACTATAGTATTTATTCTTTTGAGGTTTTAAAGAAATAGAAGAAATCTCCTTGTTTGTAAAAACTGTCGATTTTGATGAGAAGCTACTGAATTAAGAATGGGTGAAGGAAATAAGAGTCTCCATCCAAATAGAAGGCCATAAAAGAGTTTACCTATTAAAATAACACCACCCACTCTATTAAGCAACCCTTCCTTTGCCCTTAAAACCATTCACAACATTGTTCAATGGCAACAAAAAGTGTACTGACATCAGGTAACCAATTTGATGGGATGTTTAATGGTTTTCACTATTATAATTTAGATTAGAATCATAAATTCTAAGATATTATGATGTGGGGCAATTTTATTTAACTAAAAATGTATAAAAACTATAACTTACATTTGAAAATATTGATCAAGAGACATGTTGTTTGAATTTAAAATTATGTATATGTGAATGGTAGAATTTTGGCAATTAAATTACTTTGAAATTTTATGGATTGATTATTACGTGACAGTCTTATGAATTGATTTTAAATTTAAATTCATAAAAGTTTAATTGATATGCATCCAAAAATAGTTGATAGTATTGTCAAATTGTTAAAGATTTATTATAATAATTTTATACTTGTCTTTTTTTCTAAGAAGGATGAGTATTTTAAATATGTTAAGCATATTAAATTCGTTAAAGAAGAAGTTCAAAAATATAGAGTATCAATAGAACATATTAACATTGATTTTATGATTGTTGACCCTTTAACAAAATTGTTACAATCCAAAGTATTTGAATAAAAAATACGCATTATGTCTAAGAAATGTAGAATGTTAATGTTGTTATTAATGCGTATTTGACATAATGAACTCTTCAATGTACAAGTTCATGAAGTCTGTGTTTTTTATTTATGCATGTAAATTATGCAAAATAAAAATAAAAATGATATTATGTTTGAATTCATGATGAAATTAGAAAGTTTAGTGGTATATAAAAGAAAATATGTTGATTGAATGATATCTAATCATCATGAATCTTATTATCTTATTACTTTTCTATCAATAATTACTTTCGTATTAACATGGCTATAGTTGTAATTTTGTACCTAATACCAGAACTATACCGTATCCAATCAAAATACGTAGGTTGAGATTAAGCCCAACGGTTTTCCATTTTGTCTTTTCCACAAAAATCTTTCCAATACGATTGTCCAATCTGTTTAATTATTGCTACCGAGATTGGAAATTTAACAATGCAATGAAACCCTGGTTTTTCAATGAACGAAAAACCGTAGTTAAGGAAACAGAAACAAAAGAAGAGCAGAAAAAAACAGAACAGTGACCACAGTTGGCAGGGATATCTATATTTATTAAAATCGGTTTAAATAGGTAATATCGTGGTGGATAAGATCATGATTAGTATTAAATTGGACTGATGAGCTAACATTATTGGTGAAACTTGAAACCTAATTCACTTTCTTCAACACACAATAAATATCACTTCTTGGGACGGTGACTTAGCCCTGTTAAATCCAAATATCTTCACATCAAAATCAAAATCAAACACAAGCAAATGCAGGCCAATGTTATTTACAAAGATTAGATAAGACCAAGGACATTAATATATATATATATATATAACTATTATATATGTCAATTTGCACTCACTTTTGTGAAGTTTTTATTCATTGGTGTCCACTGAAATGAGAGACTTTCATTTCATATGTTTCAAGAAGTTTCACAATTAGCCAGTGAAAATAGTAAAATTGATTAAACTGGTGGTTGAGAAATAAGTTCACATAGATGAATGAAGAGTAGGTACAAGAGTATAAGAAATTGGTGAATTAAGGTATTAAAATATTCTTAAACTAGAATAGTTATTTAAATTAAAAAGCATCACTATTTCACACACTTGAGCATATCAGCATGTAAATTGATAAACAAAAAATTGATAGCAATGCATATTACGGATACTTCTAAATTTATTATTATTAATTAAGTTTATTAATGAACTAATTATTTGTTTTTTTTATGAAAAACAGGTAGAATTAAATTTTATATTACGAAAAAGTACAAAAAAGTGGGGAAAATGAAAAAAAAAAACAGGTCAAATAAAAAAAAGGAGATTTCTAAAACTAAAAAAAAAGTTGTACAAGCACAAATACTCCCCTTAACTTATTAAAAAAATAGTGTTAAAAATGAGCAATGAGATACTTTAATAAATATTAAGTATTAATAAAATTGAAAAGTATTTGAGTTGAATTTTTCTTTCTCATGGATGAAGTTTGAACACGAGTAGGTTGACCTTGAGCTGGGAAAAGATGACTGCTAGCCGCAACATAACTCTCTACGCCAATAATTGGAACCAAAAAGTTCCAAATTTCTTGCATCTGTCACGCCACGCCACCATTGTTGAAAACAACACCACACGATTCTATACTATTACCAATATTATTGCTATCAATTAGCTACCACAGATTCTTGTTGCCCAATTATATGATTTACAGAAAAAAAAAAAGACAGTAAAAAAAATAATTAAAGTGAAATTATGTCGGAAATAACGATGGTGCATTTTGCTTAAGCCTGAGTATGAATAAGTAGTGATGGTTCATGCTAATGACTAATGCTGCGAATCTTCTTACACAACACTAAGATCTTTACCTTCAGATTTGTTGAATACTTGCTCGTTGGTAGTTGCTGTGGACATTTCTACGCGTTAGTCAATGTTTTATTGAAGAATTCTTAGGAGAAATAGTGTGACATACCATTCTTTCATTTCATGCTTCCTTCAGACAAAGAAGATGGGTTTTGCCACTTTGTCTTCTCCGTACTATATTTCGGGAGTGAAAAGAAAAGACATGATAGAATAGAATGTCTCTTTAATATTCATGTCCCTGTCATTTTACCCATGATTTATTTTTCTATCGTCATTCTTCAACATAAAGCAAAAATAAAGAAGTAATTTTCCAGTTTGATTAAATTCTGAGAATTAATATTTAATAAAATTATTAAAAATGTAAGGTTCTGTTGAACAGTAACAGTGATTTGCGAAACCATGGTGGGGTGAATGTGAAGTGGATTCCAGCCGTGTGAACTGTGTTCTGATAAAATATTAGAACAACAGAAATGAAGAAGATTTGCAGAGATGGCGTAGATCAATAACAGTGTGTGTGTTTCAGATAAGCGTTGACCCTCTGCCACAGTTACAAGTCGTATTGTTTAAGATAACCATTTGTGTTTTCTTTCTCATCCTTCATAATCCACTATTAATGTCTATCTCAAACTACAACACTACCTAGCTAACCTATTTGCCAATTCGAATACGGAAGATTATAAAGCATACTATTTATCATCATCATATTATTAACAATTAAAAATTAATTTAATTTTATGGATAAGAAGTGCTTAAATGTATTATTAATTAAACATCTTTGAATACTCCGTATTTATTTATAATAAAAAGATAATGTATAATAGCTGGTTTTTAAATTAATGATGAAACTCAGAAATCGTCCACGTAACACGTTTTATCTTTGGATTGGAGACCACAATTTTAAAAGGTTTTTGCTTCACGACATTTTTTCTACTCAAAACTAAAAATCGAGCAATTTTGGTGCTGAAAGGCATCCACATGAATAGGAAAATTCAGTGTTCCCATTGAGTAGTTGTGGATATTTGTGTGTTATAGTATTTTTTGTTTGAGAATCTTCCGAAATGAAAAATAGGGCACAAGATATAAGTTTCAGTGTCATGCAGCTGGCTAGTGTGGATATGAATAATTTCTCCCTCTTTAACCAACTCCAACATGCCTTTCAGCAATTTGCATAACGATCAACAAATTTCAAATTTCATAAATAAGAGTAGCCATGACCCATGTGTCCACAATATCAAAACCCTATTTTAGTGGAGGACGTTTGCCTTTGCCTTTAGAGGGTCCTACTTTGGTTTATGTGCTCACAATTCTTCAACACAAACGCCTATTTCCATTGGTCCAATTAATTCTTGGAACTTTAACTCAATCCAAATTTGAGAACTCAAAAAATCCACAATTTTTCAAAATCCACAATTTTTCACTAAAAATACATCAAGATAGTGGTGTAGACTTACACGAATAGGGATATCTAGATACGTAACATCCTTAATTAGGGAGCTTTCTTCACCTTGCGCAGGTTTTACTCTGCTAACAAAAAGCTTTCCCTACTTACGCCTAATGTTCTAGATTAATTCATTGCGTAAAAATGCAAGAAAACAAATGTTTAAGACCCAAAAAAATATACCATGAATCAATCATAAACTCTCTTAAATAATCATGCTTACTAAAAACACTTATAAATCAAGTTTTCTTGTGAGTGTAATTTTGAAGATAAATTATCGAAATAGGTAAGTTTTTAAAAGTTTACTCATGTAAACATGTTTTTATTGTGAAAATGGTAAAGTAGACATAACTTTGATTAATTCATAATTTTTTATTATTATTTTAAATTAAGAGATGGTTCACACAATTTCAGTATATTTTAAATTATTACGCTTAACATAATTTTAGCTTATATCATCATACGTTAAAGTTATGTCAATTTTCCACAATTTTATTAAAATAAAATACAACTACAAACAAAATTACGTGTGATCAAAATTGTGTTTAACCTATGGTAATTTATATTTAAAAATACCCTAAACAAATCCTATAATTCTTACAATTTAAAAAGCATCATATCAATATGATTACATATATGGTATTTTTCATATAATATAAGTAAAGTATATAAATATAAAATAAAAACCTAAATGAAGGGTAATAATAACTTTATTTGTGGAAGAAATTATTATCCCGAAATAACAATTGCAAAATAATTAAATTTTAAAGACCCTTCTTGACTATATTTTAATTCAATGTCTTAGATAAAGATGGTATAAAAAGGATATTCATTTTTATCAACACGGAATTTCAATAATAGTTATTTTCATAAAGGTTACATTCAAATTTTGGGACAACTTATAGTTAAATAAAATTTCAATCAACTAATAATATTATCATATATGGACATACATTAATATTAATTTAAATATACAATTATTTTTTTTTTTAAAAAAACTTATTAAATCAATTTTCTATAAATTTTATAAAGTCTTACAAAATATTTACAGAAAAAATAATTAAAATAAAATATTTTTAATAATATATTATCATTATGATATTTTTGTGTTGATTGTCTATGGTTCAATTTTACACCATCTTAAAACTTTACATATATAAGAAGTAATACTAGTACAGTCATTTGTGAAAAGAATGACTTGTTCATAAAATAATCACATATATACAATATAAGTGATTTATCTCATTATCTAAAACAAACTATTTAAATATATAAAAAGTCAAAGCCAGTTAATTTGTAAACATTAGATTTGGAACAACAAAATTGGTATTTTATTTTGACATTTGTTTGTGATTGGACATATTATGCTCAAAATGAACTTTTTTTTAAAAGGATGTAATAGTAGATTTTCCAATTTTTTATTAAATTAACACTTTTTTTTATCATTTACTTCCTCCAGTAATATATTATATATATTTATCTAAATAATATATTATACCAAATAATTATTTAAATAATATGATTTACTTAAAATCTGGTTCCATTTCGAACTTAGATTTACTTTTTACTTAAAAAAATTGGTTTAGAAAATAAATTCTGAAAAATTATTTAAAAATAATAATTATATATAATATAAAAAGTTAGAAAAATAATTTATTTAAAAAACACATATTTTAAGCAATCATTATTTAAAAAACATATATTTTAAGCAATCATTATTTAAAAAACATGTAAATAAGAAAATTTGTTAACAAAATTAACATTTATAATTGTGAAATAGTTTATTTTTTAAATTTTGCTTTGCAAAAATTATAGAAAGAAAAGAAAGACAAATTTAGAAATACTGGAAACTGTTTTATATATTTTAAATTATTGATTTGTGAATAATAAATATAATATTATTTTTATAAAATAATTATTCAAAGAAAAGTAACAATTTATATATGAATATTTTCTATAAAGAACATTATTTCTTAATTTGTATCGTATCATAATTATCACTAAAAAAAATTATGAAATAAAAATTAATTTTTAGATATCAAAATAATTAGTTGTAATAGTAATTAAATTAGACAACATTTTAGAAATTAAAAATAATGATTTCTAAATTAATTTCTATTATTGTTAAATAGTTTCTGAATTGGTATCTAATTAGCAACCAAGGTTTTAACTACCAATTATTTAGTTTCTAAATTTGGTATAAAAAACCTTGGTTGCTAATTATATACAAATTTAGAAACTATTTAATAATAATAAAAACTAATTTAGAAACCATTTTTTTTAGTTTCTAAAATGGTTTCTAATTTAGTTACTATTGCAACTAATTATTTTGGTCTCTAAAAATTTGTTTCTATTTCATGATTTTCTTGTAGTGTATATTTTTTTTTATAAAAATATTTTCAAGTTAATCATTATTATGCAACTTGATATATCAAATCAAATAGGGCTGACACTTCAAGTAACAACAATCATATATGTCATTCCATGAAAAAATATTATTAAAAAATAAAAAAGAAAGAAAATACAAAAATATTAATTATGTATATTATTAAAAACAAATTTTATAAATTTATAGATAAAAATTGAAAATTTATTTAGAATTTTTTTTTCGCATTTTTTACATTTACATCTACTTAATTCGTATTTTATTTATAAATAAATAACTATTTTAATAATATATTTTTTATATCAATACAAAAGTAAATAATAATTTATTTAAATATTAAATTTTCTAAAAAATTAAATTTGCACATCTTCAAGTTTTCTTAAAATAATTAATTTTCTAAAGAATTTTTTTTTAAATAATTATTTATTAATATAATTAATTTTCTAAATTATTATTTTTAAATATTTTGTTTCCAAAATATTATTCTTCAGTATAATTATCTTTCTAAACATGTATCTTTTTTTATAATTTTATTCAAAAATAATTAATACTTCCCTTTCTTTATTTTTAAATAAAAAAAACAAAAAAAGTCAAGTTTATAATGAGAAATGTTCCAATGAACAAAGTCAGGTAATTATTTGACACAATGCTATTTTGGTAAATATTTTAGGATATTGGGAAAATACTAAATGTTTTATTTTGTTCAACATTTTCTAGATTTTCATGTTATGATTCTTTTCATATTTACTTTAACTTTTTTGTTTTATTTGTTGAACTTTTTTTAAAATATTTTGTAGCTTTTCACTTTAGTATTTTTTAATAAAATTTATATTTTATTTAATTATTCTTATAAATATATTTTAAAGATAAAGTGATGATTTTTTATTTTTATCAAAATTCTTAGTTTTTTTATGTTAACATATTTCAATGAGAATATATTATAGAATTCAGGTTTTAATTAAGATGTGTATAACTTGTATAATTAAGATGTTTTAAATAATAGTTTTAACTTGTATACTTTTAAATTGATTCAAAAACACTTCCAAATTTAAAATAAGTACAAGTTCTAATATAATAGAAAGAGAAAACGAGAAAATAATAGTTATGTTTAAAAAAAAGTTAGAATTAAGTGACTCAGAGAGTATGTAAAAAAAATAAGTTCAAACTATCTATACGTAAATTTTTTGAATAAATTAATCATTCTCAAGAGTCTAAAAATATTAAACCATTTTTTAGATTTAAACAAAAATCTGTTTCGAAGTCAGACCCTCCAAATTTATTATTTATGAAATTATCATGGTAAAAAAAAAGGTGGACAGTTAATTAAATAGTTTGAGTTATTTTTTACACTTGAAAGAAAAAAAAAATGAAAAGGGTAATTTGGTGATTTAGTAGAAGTGAGAGAGTGGAATAAGTTAGAGTAGTACGTGGAAGAAGGATAGGGAATTAGGAGGGGAAACGTAGAAGAGGTGTCAGTGGAATTAAAACTGTTCAATATTTTTTTGTCGTCTTTTATTATTATAGGCAGTGCTGCCCATAGCTTTGTGAAACTCAAAATCTCAATTCCGAGGGCTCCTCAACACTTTTGGTTAACTAACCCAACCCCATCACCACTTTTGGTTAACCGCTCTCCTACACTCTTCTTCACTTTTGCTGTTCCATCCTCCTACTTTATATTCATTTCAATATGTCCCCACAAACCACTTTTCTTTTCTTTTCCTTTTTCATTCAAATTTTAAACTACTATTTCTTATTTTTCTAATTATAACCATTCCATTATTTTAATAAATTTAAAGCAAATTTTACCTTTTTAAATTAACCTCGTCTTTTTCAGCATTAATCTCAATTAATAAGTGTCTAGAAAGAAATATTCACTTCAATGGCAAGAGACACGCAACCAGGGGCACCAATACAATTCCGCAAAGTAAATGCCCCAAACAGAAAATATAGCGAATATTTGGCTACTCCAAACACATTCATGCATACCCATTGCTCTTCTTGAAAATTCTATATATACATCCCTCGAGTAAAGCTAGGTTTGCCAAACCGAAGAGCCGAACACGGCCTTAGGGAGAAAAAAAATCCTGCTCCTTCCTTCTTCACTTTATTTTTTCCCTCTCTTGCGAATTCTCTCCAACAGAGAAAAAAAAAATGGCGGCAGCTTCTAGAAAACCAAGAAGTGCAGTAATTGGATCCCTCTCCTCTACCCCTAGATTCTACAACTCTCACTTTCGCTCTCACACTTCATCTTCCTCTTCTTCATCCTCAGCTTTTGCCTCTTCCACTTCTAGCTTCTCAAGTTCAACCACCTTTTTCCACCGCTCTTCCTCTCCCACACGTGTCAACCTCTGCGGTTCCTCCGCCGCTCCCTCTGTGCGCTTCTCCCTTGATCGCTCCGTCTCCCCGAACCGCTCTATCGCCGCCGCGTCCAGGCAGGGAAGTATTAAGCCGCACCAGCCGAAGCGTACATGCATGTGCTCTCCTACGACGCACCCTGGCTCCTTCCGCTGCAGCCTCCACAAGAAGAGCCACGCGCCGGCGCCGTACTCGCCAAACCGACTCAACGCGCGCAGATCCGCGATGACGAACTCGCTCGTGAGAATTCGCGGCGTCGAGGGAGATCTCGTCAAGCGTGCTCTAGCAGCGTTGATTCGACCTTCCTCGCACCAGCAGAAACGGCGCGGAGACTTTCACCCGAGGCCCAGCCGGCTCTCCGTTATGACTAAAGCAGAGGACCTTTGAATTCAACCACGCTTTGGTTACCTTCCTTGTTCCCGGCCACAGCAGTCGGCAGCGACCGGCGGATCCTGCCGTTCTGGCTTGGGATCTGACGTATTTCAGAATCTAACGAAAATTGATTATGTGATTTGTCTGTGTGCGTGGGTATCTGCGTGTATATAATACAGAACTTATATGAATCAGTTGCAGCCATTGATGGCCATTCATGGAGCTTCTGGACCTAATTTTATGAAAATCGATTTTGATTCAAAATTTAAAACAAACAAGCAATCCTAAATTAAAATTCAATACTAGATCCAGTTTAAATTTTTGTTCATAACAAACCCTCTTTGTCTTTGAATTTTTTTCTCTGTTCAGTATAGCTTCTCTATTTTTTTATTTTTTTTCTTTTTGTTAAGTTTTTGTCATAAACCGTGGTATTTTCATTTCTCACTTCTTCGTCTTAACTTTATGTGTTTTTGAAACTGTTTGTTTTCTCTCTCTTTTTTGTTATATTATGTATTCGCTTGCTTTGCTGGATGTGAATACGTATTCTTCTTGCACGTATTAATTATTTTCTGTTATGAATTTATTTATATTAATTATTTTTCTGTTATGAATTTATTTATATTAATTGTTGTGTTATGAATTGATTTATTTATATTTATGTTGTTTCTATGCTTGGTGGTTTGATATTAATTAATTGTTTGTTTTGCAGGGAATATTTTTTGGGTGGCGAGTGGGGGAGGCAACATGGAACAAGATAACACATAACGGGATTGGGTTGGGTCCAAGAAGATGATAAAGTTATGTTGAGAGTGTGATGTGATTGTAAAACACATAATCTTTATCCTGAATAGAATGATTGACGCACTGTATATCATTTCATGCCGGTGCCTGGATGAAACCATGAATGCCAGTGTGAAATCCGGCACAAGAATTGGAGTAGAAAATGACTTGACCCTCAAAAGAAGAAAAACATCATGGGATCATTATTTCTCATGCTAAAGGAAAAATATAATTCTTTAAATAAAAAAGAAGAAGAAAAAGTATGTGATTTTAAAGTGTTTAAGGCTATACAACTTTAAAATTTAATGTTTTGAAGTGGAATACTATTTGATTTTTTTTTAAGATAAATTTTAAATATATAAAAATTAAAAGTTTATAAATAGAAACTAAATATTTATTTAAAAATTATGTCTTTTAAAAAATCTATTTAGACTTTTTTCTAAGACAATATAAGACTTTCCTAATTATTTATTTGAGTAATTATATTCTTTTACCAAGGTTTTAATTTTTATTTTATTTTGAGTGATTTATTTAGAATGGGTCTTGGTACAATGATTTGATTTTTACCAACTTATCTAGATTTGATTTAATATCTAGAACTTTTGAGAAAAACTCAGGATATATTGAGTTTAAAAGGTTGAAATAATTATTTTTTTATTAAGAAACTTTAATGAAAGAGATAATTTAAAGCTATTTTGAAATGATTTAAAGTTATGAAGCTTGTCGATAGATATTCAATACGTCTATGTCATCTAATAGTTGTTCAAGTGATAGATTCAGCTTTGGAATAAGGAAAAAGGAAAGTATTAGTTTACTCTTTTAATGAATCTTATTATGAGATGAAATATATATGTGAGATTGTATCTTTATGTTGTTGGAGTGGTGTGACTTATGTAATAAGTGATTACTGTGATGTTAACTTGTTAAATAGAGAAACTATTCAATTCAATTCAGATTTAAATATAAGTAAATGTATAAAAACCTACAACAAGTGTCAGTCTCTAACTAGTGAGACAAAATATTAATATGACTAAGGATTTTAGTAACTTAGTGACAAAGTTTTAATTGAGACTATTTATTGGGGAATATGTGTTGCTAAATCATGAGTTATGAAAGGTATATAATAATATTTATGAGTTGTTATATATGATGTATGAAATTTTAATTATATCATTATTATCTTTCAAAAATCACTTGTTTGGTATTTGGAAATTAATTTATTTCAAATGACTATAGTGTATTTGTTCAAAACAAAAGTTTATGTTTTAATATATAATAATTTATTTTTAAAAAACTGTTATAATTCAAAACTTAAAAATAATTACAACATTATTTTTACAAAATTAAATTAAAAATATAAAATATGAAGTTGTACTTAAAATAAAATTTTTATATAAAATTTTGTTTGTGAAATGAGGAGTAAAGAATCACTTAACAAATAAGAGAGAGTCAAGTCTCATTATGTGTTTTTCTCCTTTTTCGACTAGTGTATTGACTCTCTGGTCTGTATGAGAATGGTTTATTGATGTTTCTTCCACATATTTGTTCTTGTAGGTGGAAATGTATTTAGATATTTCTTTTCAACTTAACTAAAAATGAATTTTTTTGTTACATACATGAATAGTTGAAGGAAACTCTCCAATCCTCTAGGTCCTATAGGTCCAATCAATTGAGTTTTTTAATTTATTTTTGTAAAAATAATGTTGTAATCTCCAAAATAGATACATAACAAGAAATAGTTTAGGGTTTGAATATTTTTTATAAGGATTGAATCACCTCTTAAATGGTTCACATTTATTTAGTTTTTAAAGGATAACATGGTTCACTGATTATGAGTCAATACCGAAGTTTAGTGGTGTGAGGCTGCTCAAGACCTTTGGTCTCTCCAATTTTTATTTTTTTTACATATATATAAATACACCTATAAGAAAATATTAACACTCCAAAATAGATACATCACAAGAAATAGTAAGTAACATATATACTCTCACTTCATGTTCACATAATTCTTAATTTTTTTAAAAATATATACTCCACTAGTTTTAAAAAAAATTAAGGAAAATGAGAAAAGAAACAGTGGAAAAATAATAACTCAGATCATATCTGTAGTGTGAAATCCCATGCTTTAGAACAATAGTAAAATTTACTACCACCAATAATAAATTTCATTTGTATTAATTATAATGTGTGATTGATAGAAATGATAATATTAAATGTTAAATTATTGATCATAATTTATCTATTACGTGCTGGCTTTCATATTAATAAAAATATATTAGGACCATCAATAATTAAAAAAAGTTCATTACAAATACATAGAAATATATTCTAAACTGTATACTAAAAACTTTATTATTCTTCAGTATTGTTTAAATTAAATACATTTCCAGTAACTTATTTGTTGATATCTAATTTCATTTTTATATAACTTATGATGTTTTTGTTTAGGATGGAGAGTTTGGAACAAGAAATATATTAACAAATTATTTATATTGAGATTTTAAAGTAAAAAAGTATTATTATTATTATTACAAGGTTATTGAAAAATAATTTATAAAAAAAATTAAAATAACAAAATCTAAATGCATATTAGTATAATTTTTAAATTGTATAATTTTTGTATGTCAACAATCTAATAAGCAAATATTCAGCTCATTTTACTTTTTTTATGCATTTATTACAAACAATTAAACGAAATATTTGAAATCATACTTATTATACAAAAACTATAGAAAATATTTATATTGTTTTATCCCTATATTAATCTCCAATATTTTTTAGTTTATTATTATTATTATATATATACATATTTATATCATTATTATATCTACGAGACTAAAATAACTAATAATATATCACAAATTTCACACAAAAAAAAGTATTTTTTTTATACAAAGTTTAAGAAACAGTTAAATTATGAATATTACAAATAGGAGGTAACATAATAAGTGTTTTCCAGAATCCTTTTAAGAAAAAATGCATTACATATTTGTTTCTCTATAAACAAAAATAGAGACAAGTGAGAAGAAGTATAAACTAAAGAAAATGAAATAGTTGGATATTAGTCATCAACAAACCTAGATTATGAATATATTTTAAAACATTATATATTATCATGAACAGAAGAAGGGTTGAAATTATTAATGTCTCAAAATTTGCAATTTAATAGTAGCTATAAGCTTCTATACAACTGTGTATATAATATAAAGACATAGAGTTGAATTTAGTGCATAGTTGAAATACCACTTAAATTGCTAATAAAAAAATACCATCATATTCATGTAATGATAACATTTTTTATTCTAAAAAAAATACGAATCCTTTCAAAATAAAAAATATTACGAAATTTTCAATCAATACTTATTGAAGAGAAAAAATGAAACTTATTTATATATAAATTAAAATTAAGAATGTAGATACCATGTGAGAGAATTTCTACTAATTCACTTATACATAATGTTATTTTATTTTTCTTGTGTTTTTTTTATAGAATTGCTTACTGAAAGTTTCTCTAAACATAAATAAATATGAAATTGATCATAAAAAAAAAAGATGAAGTCAGAGTGATTAATATACTGAAATGAAATAAAAATGGTGAGTGTTGGTTTAAGTTGAGAAGATTGAAGAAGAATCACTAGAATTGGAAGTTTGAAAGGGTGAGGGGAAATAAGCCCTTGAGATACTGAAGGGGCCATTAATTGGAAGAGAAATATTGTCTTTAAGTTTTAAAATTATATATATATATATATATATATATATATATATATATATATATGTAGGTTTGAAATAAGTAAGTGGGAGTTGCAAAATGGTAGAAAAAGGATATAATAGTGACGCAGATTTGGTGCAGGAGTCAGCAACGGCAAATTGAAGCCATTGATTCATGAAACTAAATAAAGTCAGTGGTCATTGCTCCAATCTCTCTTTCAATTACAAATGCATTCCTTGTCATGACTTTTTTCTTCAATTTTTTCAATAATATATTCTTTTCTCTCAATGATATTTTGCATAATTTCATGTCACTTGTAATAATATTTTTTCAAGCTAATTATTTTTCTCATTTTCATAATTTTGTTTACAAAGATCTCATGTTTACTTAACAACATTTAATAATAAATAAATAGATGCAAATTTCGTCTTATGAGTCGGTTTTATAAGATTTAGTTAAAGTCCACTTCTTAATATATGTATTGGTCGGTATCGGACGACGAGCCTGGCACCGACAGTCCGAAACAAGTAACAACGTAAAGAGCATCATAAGTAACGGAAGTTAGTGACAGTTACCGTTAGCATTGAATAACTAATGAGCATCATTGATAGCCATCATGAGCGTTAAATGAATAACGAATATCATAAATAGTGATCATTAACATTAAATAAGCTGAAATGCAGTATCTCCAAAAGGTAACGGACGAAGACAGGAAACAAACTCATACAAAGGGGGTTCAAAAAAGGGAAAATGTACGTTTTCAGATCCCACCACAATATATCTCTGGTTGGAGTATAATTGCATGTACTCCAACCAATCGATTACCAATGTTGGGAGAAGGAGACTTGTGGACGTTCGAGCATCGCCAACAATCCTACGACAAGTTAAAGGTAGTGTCGGGGCTTCTTATTGTCCATACAGGTACAACATGGTAAAAAAAAAAGTTTGTTAGGTTTATTATGTCACTCGCTATCAAACTACTCGTAAATATATAGTCTTACATCATTTATAATCTATTTAACAAGAATTTGTTGAACTTGACAATTTACCCCTATCAAACCATTCATAAATATATATAATATATAAACGTAAATATATATAATATATAAACGTAAAAGAGGGTTCACATGTCAACTCTACTAAAAATTATATAAGATTAAGGGTATACTTTTTTAACATTTCTCTGGTTTGTTTGGATACTTTGCTCTTTCCTTCCTTTTTTATTACATATCTGGTTTGTTTGGATACTTTTTTGCTCTTTCCTTCCTTTTTTTTTACATGTGATCATTTGTAAAAATATATTGGAATTGTGTTTCTAGATGTACGTACATCAAATGCATGTTGTTAAATGTCTATTCATTTACTTTTATTCGTAAAATATTTTATAATTAGTTAGCTAATGTTTGTTAAGGGTTGTTTAGTAAAGTGTAATGATGATTAAAGTGTGCATAATAATGGAAACTAAACTAGTATTTGGAATTTAAACGGGTATATCAATATGAATGAGGAGCAAATTTTTTTTATCTTTTTCTGTAATTAATAATTATTCACTTCCGGTTCTTTTTTAGTAATGTTTTCTCATTATAGAAAAAATATAATTTAAAAAAAATGACCATACACATCAATCATCTTAATTTAAGAAGAAAGAAAATACATAGATATTATAGAAGTACCACTTTGTTTGTGTTACTTTACTAATAACGTAAAAAAAGTGTTTTTAGTTTTTTTTTTATCGATAATAAAAATTGAATTAAATATAAATTACTTAAGGGTGGTTAAACCCTTATACATAAACATAATCTTTAACCTCTTTTATTAGACAAACTCTCAAATATACCTAACAGAATACTCTTAACTGAATCCAGGAAGAATTACTTAAGACGTTTAAGTCTACATCTAAAAAAGATACATGAAACCATTTTTATAAAAAAAACTAAGAATGTGATTTGTTTTTAGTAATAAAAAGTAAGTAACTTTAACATTAATTAATCTACCATATTGTAAGAGATTAACTCTTTCTCATAAATTCTACACCCACTACTCATTTCGGTGTGTAGATATAAGCATATTATTTTTATTTTTATTTGTTTTTAAATTTGAAAAGGATTGTTTGTAAATGCCTTAATATTCTGTGAGTATTTTTTAGTATTTTATGAAATAAATTGTTTAAGACATCACTAAATTTTTAAGTATAATTAGTAACTAGTTTTATCAAGAAAAATCGCATATATATTCAAGTATTGATTGTCAGCTTTATTTTAGTTTAATAAAAGATATAATTTAATAACTGTAATATTCTTAATTATAATAGTTTGTTTTATTTTTTCAATATAGACATTGTTGACTAATCTTATAAACAGTTTACTTTAATTCACTACTACCAATAATTAATTTAGTTAGTCTTGCAGAATTATTTTAAAATTTTGATTAGTTCTATTTAGTTTTTTTTTTCTTTTAAACAATGAACAACCAATATTGGGACCACGACCCTACTTTTGAATTAAAAAAAAACTATTGAGATTTTCAATATCTCCTAAGGAGCCAAACTAATATTCTTTATCTAACTCATTAATTTTCCATTGACAAAACATATTTACTAAATTAGATCATTTATATAAATTAATTAAAATTAAAAAAAGTGTTATGAAAACAATTTTAAATAACTTGAACCATAAATTAAGTGTTGTAAACGTCAAATCAAATAGTGAGCATGGATTTACAAAACGGTGTTAGAAGTTGCTGGTTTTCAAAAGAAAACAAAAGGGAGGGTCCCCATTATTGATTCATTGAACTGGGCATGCATGGCATAATAAAAGTTGCAGGGGAAGAAGATGATCTGGAACAAACAAAAGTGGATAAGCAGATAAGGTTGAACCTCTCGAATACGACGTGTCTTTATGGACAAAGCTTTTGTTTCCTTATATGGATATCTATCGTTTCTGCTATTTCTCTTTCTGTTTCTACGTCTCCTCAATCTGTATGGAATGATTTCATAAGTAAAATCTAAACAAGTGTTGGATCATAACATATAAGTAATATCAGATAATGATAAGAATGTTATAATGAAAATAAAAATAACAAAACAATCACTATATTATATTCGTACAGAAAATGACAAAAGAAAAACCATCACTATAACTTCTTGTAATTGCGCAACGAAGATAGAGTTGTTAGAAAAAAAAATCTTTATATACAATATTGGATTATTTATTCTAAAAATTATAGATATTAACAAAAAAATAACAAGTTTGAAAGTTTGAATCACTTTTTACTTCAATAATAAAAATAAATAAATATGAATTATTTTAGGAGTGATTCAACCCTTAGGCATAAATCTAACCATAACTTTCTTATTAAACGTTATATATAACTTTCCTAACTAATCTGAAAAAAATATCTTAAACAAACAATCATACAATTTAAATGAATAAATTATATAAAAAAATAAGATAATGGAAAAAAAGAAATCATGAGGATGAGGATGGTGTTGTAGAAGTAAATAATTGAGAGTACATGAGATGCTTCCCGATATGATTCATCCTCTGCAGAGCAATTGATTCGACACCAGCATAATTAACAAACTATTTGTCGTTCTATGCTTAGAATGGAAGCCTAAAACTCAATTTCCTATGTGGTCGTGTCGTCGAATTTCAGTATACGTGGTAATGTTTGTTTTTTTGCATTTCAAAATGGAAACCGTTTGGTGGGAAAACTTTACAAATGAAAGACGGGGCAATATATGACCCACTTCTTCAACAAACTCACTAATAACTCACTCATTTGCATATCTATTCTTTTTTTAGTACTTTTTTTCGTATAATTTCGTTACTCACTCTTTTCGACTCTATCTTCTTATTATAGATGAAGATATTTTTTATTCAATCTTTTTAATATATAGTGATACTCTTTTTCTTTTGATAAATTTTTGTGAACTTCTAAAAATATTGTCCAACAACACTTATATTATTCTTTTCTACATAAGGAAATATATGATTCCAGAATTATATAGTAATTACTTAGTGTTAAAAAATTACCTCCTTTTTTTTTTGTTGGCAGTTGGGTGGGTATTTACTTCCTGCACTCCCACAATTTCTCGATGCACCTCCACAATTTTCAAAATGATCTTTTACTCTCTTTTTTTAAGTGACTTTCGGACTATTTAATCTATAAATTTTCCAGAACTTGCTTTTTGGGATTCTAGCACATCATTTAGTTCTAGATAGACCAATTAGAAATCTAAACCCAGAACATTCAAGGTAATCAAGAACAAGTGTGTTCTTAACCTAATTTGTGATCTGTCTATATGTGAGATTTTACCTAATATATATAGAGTAAGTCTTAACCCTTTGTCTGCCGCTATGATTCTCTCTTTACTGCCTGGTTAATATTAATTAATATAAATCTTCATCCTATTCTATTTTCTTTACATTATTCATTTACATCGATCTCCTACTTAAATGAGAAAAGGTTGGCCAATACCCATAACCCAACAATTTTCAAAACAAAATTTTGAACGGGTTTTCTAGAATAAGATTTTCGTAACAGATTTTCCGAATACATAAAATACATTCTAAAACAATATTTCTAAAATAAGCTTTGTGACACTTATATAATAATTTATGGAATACGTTTCCTCAGATGAATTTTTTCTAAACGAGCTTTCTCTCTCCTTCTTTCTCTGCGGCGTTCTCGTTCTCTTCTTTTTTTTCTTCTTCTGCAGCGGCGATGATGCAGTAACGACAATGATAACGGCAGAAGTGATGCAGTGAGGATTTTAATCGTTTTTTGTTAATGGTGGGGGTGCAGGAAGCAAAAACTGGTTGGGTGTGGTAGGATGAAAGGCCCATGGGGCCCAATTAGTGTTAAGACCCAACTTGTTTTTTTACGAATGTATATTTCTAACTCTTTGACAATCTCATAATATAACAAAAACAATTTTGTATCGTCTTAAATTACTTTTTTAATTGATATTGAATCAATTACGATGAAATCACTCTTATTGATAATAATTAAGCTAATCATTATATAATTTAATTGTAATTAAATTATCTATTAGCAGCAGCAGCAAAAACAATACAGCTTAAACTAAAACTCCATCAAATATTGGCTTCACAACATTTACTATATAAAGGGTCCCTTTAACTGCACGTAATGTATAGTTTTAAAATTATGAAATGGTCACTTACATGCACGATATGATTTAGGGTAGGGAGTCACTTTAAAATAATACTAGAAGATTCTTTCGATTTTTTTAATTGTTCTCAAATTTTAAGAATTGTAATTTAAAAAAATTAAAATAACTATCAAATAATTGGCCTTAGAAGCTCACACTCCAAGGTGACAAAATTGGGTAATTGTGTGTGTGGTGGGTCCAATTTTCTTACCGGTTGTTGCCCTGAAAAAGCAGTGTATATGTTCACATTTAGGCAATTGCTTCCTGCACAATAGGACTGCATCCAAATTACAGGAGTAAAGACGAAAATACCCTTAAAAATGGGATACATTCTGGATTTTTTTTTATAACACAATAATTTCTTTCAGATAAATTTTTTTGGAATGTATTATTTTCAATTTTGGATTTTTTTTTTCTGGATTTTTATATCTGGAACACAATAATATGCATTATTTTCAATTCTGAATTTTCATTTCCGGAATAAAGGGTATTTTTTCGGAATTTTTTGAAATTGTGTTGGGTGCAGTTTTAAAAGTGTTGGGTGGAGGAAGCAATTGGCTCATATTTATTTAGAAAACCCTGATACTAATGGGCCATTGCACATAAATCTTACCGAACTTTTTGGTGGCCCAAGATTGCATTTGGATTTAGGGTTTTAAAGCATAAACATGGGCAATTGCTTTCTTCATTCCTGCAAATTTAAACCTTCACCTCCTCAAAGGTGTAAAATATAATAATTAACCTTATGCTGTTTTCAAATTTAACCCTAATTTTTTTCTCCCTTCTTTCTTCCCCTGGTTTCCCCCACGCTTCTGAATTCTCCCTGCGTTTTTATCCCAATTTCTCCCTTCTCTGTTTGTTGTCCTTGCGATTCTGCCCCTCTCTCTGACTTTGACAATCTACCACAACCTCCATCAACGCTTGCCGGAATCATTTCTCCTCCTTACAGCAACCACCAGAATGCACCGTTTCCATGAACGACACCAGTTTCAAATACAAGTCGCAGGGGCAAAATTAGAATTCCAAAAAACTGAGAGTGCAGGTCAAAATTAATAGGGTGCAGGAAGTAATTTCTATAAACATGTTTTATTCAAAACCCAACTTTTAACTGTCTAAACCAACCAACCCTACATACTATTGTAAGAAAAACCACATATTTGAAACCAAGGGCTGTTCACCTTCAACTGTGTTTTGAAATATTAATAATTTATTATATTTGATTAGTCCCAAAAACCATAAAAGTTGATTTGAAAAAAAAAAGGTAAGAAAGTAAAAGAAAACTTTAAGTTAAAACTGAATAATTTGTTTAAACATAAAAAAAAAATAAAAAAATCAGTTTTTAGCATATCTGTGAAAATTTGTTTAAAACAATATTTCTTTGAATTTTTTATAGTGAGTTTGGCAGAGTGAAAAAAGAGGGAGAGTGAAAGGAAGAAAGTGAAAGCTAATAATTTTCTTTGTTTTTCCATAAAAGTTAAATATAGGTCATAAATTTTACCATAACTTGTTTTCTGGATTGAACTAGACTCCCTCGTTGACAAGTGAGAGGGTTGGAAGGTAAAAGTGGAAAAATAAAAAGAGGAAAAGTTTTCCATGTAAAGAAAACACTAAAAATTGTTGACATTTAAAAGAAATATTTTCTCTTGAAAACAATTGATTATAATAAAATAATGAATAACAAATAAATAAAAATGAATAACAACTAAAGAGTTGGTGGTTCCCGTGACGGTGGTTTCCAGTGTAGGTCTGAACCAGAACGAGTTGCATGTAAATTTTGGACTATCTCTGGTTGAAAAAGACTGAAATCTACTCACAATAAATAAAAATATTCAAAACTTCATATAATGTGTTAATATATTTATCTCTAATAAATTACTGAGTTATGTATTAATATTCAAAGAAATTTGAAAAAAATAATTAAAACTATCGGTAAAATACAATTTTATATTGTTAAATCTAGCCTAATCTCCATAAAATTTTCCTGTGCATCAAAATGAGTAAACTTCAACGCTTTAAATACCTAATGATAACAATATCTAACCCCATATATTTTCTGTGAGGTTTTCCAATGAAAGGCCCTGATAATTATTCCATATATATTATACCATTCAAATATTTGATAATTTCGAAAGTTTCAATTTCTATTGACGGTGATAAATGTATATTTTAATTGTAAATGTTCTTCTTTCAATAGTTCTTTTTTTAATATGTATAGTTTCTGCGCATGCATACTATTTTATGAGCGACAGTCTTTGAAAAATGTATCAGAGTTAAAAAAATATATGTATATAAACTAATTTTATTCTTGTCTCCTAAGAGTGATGTGTAAAAAGTTTTCTTAGGATATTTTTATTATTAAGAATACCTCATAGGATTAAAGAAGAAAAAAACGTGTATTATATATATATATATATATATATAATTTTATTATTTGTTCTAGGTAGAGATCCCCTTCCATATCAATAACAAAGTGCTTTCTAAATAACTGAATTTTTTCTTTTATTACACGTGAAATATTTTCTAATTTTTCTGGATAATATCTTAATGTTTCGAGATTCTCGAAACTTATGCGAATTATTATGACAAAAATATAGTTTAACTGATAATTTTTTATGGGTTAAAAACCGAACTCGACCATTTTTTTTCCCACGTTTATTGGCTTATTAAGCATAAAATGGGTCTGATTTATATAGTTATTTTTGTTGAACTGTTAGGTCTTATCGTACACTTAAATTTAAATTGACCATGACGGACATAAACCCAACTAGCCAAGGGTCATAGGTCATCCTCGAACCGATCATAATAAACGTATATTAACCGATTCTAGGAATTGTCTTCAAGTCACGTGAAATAAATAATTATTTTATAAATTTTACGATTATTCCATAATTGAATATGAAATATTTTAATCGTTATTGATAACATTATCGTCACAAAGACGCAAATGATTTGGTGATCTCAATTTTTCTTAGTCACTTCCAGAACTTAATTCACTTAAAGGGAAATAATTTAAGGTGGAGGTGGCTAAAAGTAATATAGAAAAATGACGAAACTATAGATGAAAAAAAGTTAACTCAAAATGTGAAGAAATACAATGTTTTAGGAAGTTTTGAAGATTTTTTATCTATTTATCAAATATCCAATTAATTTATCTAAATTTTATGTTTTTAATCAAATATGTATGTAGAAAGATTCTTTTATTTTTCATTGAAGACTTTAAAAAAATGGTGTTCATTTCATACACACTCTTAAGAAGTTAGCTCAAGAAAACTATTGTTATTTATTTATTAGGATATTCACTTGAGGTATAACTTTTTTTTGTCCGATTTATGTAACTAATATAATCTCACATTTCCAATATATTGATCGATAATGAAAATGATTACTCAAATAACAAACTTTATTTATTTTTATATAAAATGTTTAGAAAACTCTAATTAACAATTATTTGGAAAAAATGATTTCAAGACGAAAGTCGTGAAGTCTTTTATTTAGGAGTTTGTGAAGGATATTTGATTAAAGGTGTAAAGAATGTCTATTTATTATCATTATTATTATTTTAATTAATATTATTTTTTATAATTTTATTATTATTTTAAATATTATTATTTTAATATTTATATTTAAATTATTATTTAATTTTAATAAATATATAAATTAATTAATTAGTTTTTTTAAAATATAAAAATAATTTTAATATTTTATTAATTAAAAAAAAAATTCAATCACACTTATCACATTAATTACAAACTTATTATATTTATATGAAAAAATTTCATGTTTCCAGAATGATAAGAAACTCGTATTCTTTTAAAAAATAATTATTCAACCATATTTAAAATAATTAAAAAAAATTAATTAACTCAAATTTATACAAAAATATTTTATATTTTATTATTTAAATATTTTTAAAGACAAAGATAAATTTATAAACTTACATTTTATATTTTTAAAAATATTTAAAATTTTCTCACATCCATCTCATAATTCACAACCTTTAATAAACTTTTCTCACACATTTACTCTAACATACCTTACTCCAAACACACTCACTTTCTTCACATTTTTCTCTCAAATATTTATCCATCCAATTTCTCAAATCTCCTCTCCAATTCAAACACATCCTTAGTTATTCCTAAAAGAATAAGATAATAAATTGTTCATATTTAAATAAATTATTGTAATTTTGAAATTTTTTTAGTTATTTCTTATAAGAAATTGTTGATGGTTGAGTAAATTAACCAATGTTAGATTTATGAATGGTAGTTTTAAATACGATCTTAAAGAAAAAAAAATATTTTTATTGAGTTATAAGAGAATGTGATAGAAATATCAAAGCGAGTGTTGAATTAAACATCTATTTAAAAAAAATCGAGATGTTTTGTAAGAAATACACAATTAAAATTCAATTATATGTATTGTTACTAATACTAATCTAAACAGAATAAAATATTTATCCTTCTTGTATATATCTTAAAAGACATGCCAGTCACAAGACTCGTGATTATGATACTAATATTTTTATTTTATAATAATATATACTAAAATGAAAATATTATTTTAATAATAATAATAATACTTAATTACCCCTTTAGCCCTGTATTATTAATATGTCAACTAGTTATAAATTATTTGTACTCATGATATTTGAGTCTGAATTCTCCAGTAACAAAAATTATTAATGTTTCAGAATTTAGAATCTAATTTAGATTTTTTTAAATATAATCACCAAATAATTCCCGAGTAGTAATGGATATAATTATACATATACATTTATATATATAATTATAATATATTTATACATTTATATATATATTTATATAATTATCATATATTTCCTAAAAGACGAAATATTTTATGGTTTCAAGTTATTATTATACTAAATGGTTCCATTTTTTATAAGTTTTTTTAGAATTTAAAAAACATATTTTTTTTATTATATCCTGGAGTCATTATACTGATTTTTACTTGCGTTTATCATCACAAATGAAGAGAGAACTAGGTAAAATAAAAAACATATAACTCTATTATTCGAATTAATAAAATTTATTGTACTTCTTGTTTCTTAAAAAATATATTGGTTTTAAGATTCTTTTCATTTAAGGAAAACATTTAATTATTTTATTTTTTTATTCAGCTTTAAATAAGTTACGTGTTATACACTTATTTATTTATTTTCGCTTTATTGTCATACTCAATTTTTATTTTTTTATTTAATTAAATTAAAAGTGTAATTCAAAAAGATTATTTTAAAATTTCAAAATGATCAATAAAAAGAATATTTTTTATTAAAAATCCACTATTGAAAAAAGAAGTGAATGCCATATTCATTATTACGAGCCAATGAAAATCATGTAAGGTGTTGTGGTGTGTATTAACAATTTATTTTTTATAAATACTCAAAGATAGTACTTGAAAAACTTAATTTGTGTAATTAAAATAGAAAATGAAATCTTATGATAATTGAGTTAAAAAAATATGAAAATAAAAGTTGATGTTCTTTTTTGTATTGGAAATATCAAAAGGGTGATTGAAGCACTTGACTCATTCCATTGAAATGTCATACTCATCAATTTTCTGTGGATTCAGGCTGTTAAATCCAAATTCAACCCCATTCATTCAGATTTAGCTTCTACCATCTATTTCTCATTTCTCTCAATTTTTCAAAATCGACGACCTAACTATTTTATTTTGCTGTTGAATATCAAAACCAGTACATAATTCCAGCAACATGGCTATGGTTTTATGTAAAATGATAATTATAGAAAAATGAAAACAATATATTGAAATTTATGTAACTTTGAGTTATTTTAAAGAAAAAACACTTTTGTGACCAGCCATCTTATACGAATAGGAAAGATCCTAAAATCACTTTACACATAGCTTGGGACAGGTTAGTATTTTGCCCAAAAAACAAACAATCCAAACTAAGCGTAGGAAAAACAGCTTTCAAGGAAGGTGCATCTCACCAACATCAGCACAACCATATTTAAAACACTTTTGTACCCAACCCAATTACTTACTACAGACACGGTCTCTTCACGGAAGTGTTGAGGAATATAATAAATCATCATTTTCCTCAAAAGTAAATTCATCACAAACCTTTGCTCCAAACAAATTGTATAATATTATTTTTTTACTTCTGTACTGAACTTTTGGTCCTTTTCCATTGTGACCCCCACAGGTTTATTTTCGATTTATTCTCACCATATGCTTTCTTTTGGTTCTCCATTTTGGGAAGGAACGGTCTTTGGTGTTTTGTGTTCAGTGTGTGCTACTGTTGAGCAGAAGTGAGGGAAATGTTGAGAGTGAAGGGAGGGAAAAGGCCACCTTGGGTGGGACTTGGAGCTGCAGTGTGGGTTCAGATTTGTTCAGGAAATGGCTACACTTTTCCTCTCTACTCTCATTCCTTGAAATCCGTTTTGGGTTTCAACCAGAGCCAAATCACCCTGCTTGGTGTTGCCAATGATATTGGTGAGAATGTTGGCATTCTTCCGGGTCTTGCCTGCAACAAGTTCCCCCCTTGGCTCATTCTTCTCATCGGCGGTCTCTTATCATTCCTTGGTTTTGGTTTTCTCTGGCTTGCTATTTCTAAAACATTTGATTCCGTTCCTTTCATACTGGTAACTATCTTCATATCTTTTTAACTTTATGTAAAAAATATTCTGTTTTTTCTTTTCTGTGAGTCAGTTCTGTTTTATTGCCTTATTGATTGTTGGGTATTTAATATCTATATACAAACTTGATCTGAGAAATGAAAGGAATTATGTAGGATAGAAAAACATAGTATCAAACATTTTATAGTTTGTTTGAAATTGAGATTCCATGTTTGCTTGAAATTGAGATTCCATGTTTGTTCTTTTTTATTTCTAGTTCATTGTATTATTATTTAATAATTGTTATAAATAGAAAATTGTTTGTTAGGCTGTGCATGCTATTGAAATGGCCTAGTTCATTATCACCTCTTTTTATCTATGGTGTTGCAGCTATGGCTTGCACTTGCTGTAGCTACCAACAGCTGTGCATGGTTATCTACTGCTGTTCTAGTCACCAACATGAGAAATTTTCCTGTCAGTAGAGGCACAGTTGCAGGAGTCCTGAAAGGTTATTCGGGACTCAGTGCTGCAGTTTTTACGGAAATTTACAGCATGGGTTTTCATAATTCTTCACCCAACTTCCTGTTGTTCCTTGCCATTGGTATTCCTGTTTTATGCTTCAGTACCATGGTTCTTGTTCGGCCTTGCACTCCGGCTTCTGGTGAAGATTCTTCTGAAAACAGGCATTTTCTGTTCATCCAAGGTTTTAGTGCAGCCTTGGGTTTATACTTACTTGCAACAACAATACTTGACAACTTTGTCTCCACGAGTGATACGGTATCATATGTTATACTGGCTGTGATGATTCTCCTTCTCTTGGCTCCTCTTGCTATCCCTATAAAGATGACACTGTGTCCCAGAAAAGCATCTATATCAGAAACACCAGAGCAACATGTTGAATCTTCCGACTTTCTGGTTGTCGATGGCAAGGTGGACAACATAGAGCCCTTGCTATCATCTTCATCAACCAGTGGCCTTGAAGGTTTTAACGATGTGGATGGTTCAGCGGAGGTGGCCATGCTTCTTGCTGAGGGTGAGGGGGCAGTGAGGAAGAAGAGAAGGCCCAAGAGAGGGGAAGATTTTAAGTTCACTGAGGCTCTCGTAAAGGCAGATTTCTGGCTACTGTTTTTTGTTTACTTTGTTGGTGTTGGAACCGGGGTTACTGTTCTGAATAATTTGGCTCAAATAGGCATTGCACAAGGTATTGAAGATACCACAATTTTGCTGTCACTATTCAGCTTTTTCAATTTTGTGGGTCGGCTGGGTGGAGGAGTTGTTTCAGAACATTTTGTCAGGTAAGTAATTATTCTCAGTTAAGATTTTACTCAACCATATCAGTTAAGAGATCACTTTGTAAAAATTTCAGATAATTAGATGCCGTGCTACTTTTGACTAGCACCATTTATCTGCAGTTTTGTCCACCACAAGTAGGTAGCAATTGTGTTGTTGAAGTGTATGTTTATTTTTAGAGGCTATAGAGTAGACTTTTCTAATTTGTGAAAGTAAATGTAGGTAGTGATTATGTTGAGTTGAAGTGGATGTTTATTTTTAGAATTTAATAGTTATATATCAGTCATTCATAAATTGTTATAATATACTTTTTAAGACAATTATTATAAAACTAAATAAATATATAATTTACAGTAACTTTTTCTATACACATGTATTCATTTTTTTTGTCATCTAAAAATCAGTGACGACCCATGAATAAAGTATGATTATTTTGACAACTTTCAGGACAAAAACTATTCCAAGGACAATTTGGATGACATGCACGCAGATGATTATGATGTTCTTGTACCTTGTGTTTGCCTATGCTATCAATGGAACCCTTTATCCTGCAATTGCAGTTCTTGGTATCTGCTATGGCGTGCAATTTTCCATAGTGATTCCCACTGTTTCGGAGCTTTTTGGTTTGAAACACTTCGGTTTGTTGAGCAACTTCATGGGATTGGGGAATCCACTTGGTGCATTACTTTTCTCGGCTCTTCTAGCAGGACACATATATGATAATGAGGCAGCAAAACAACATGGTGAAGGTCTCATTGCTTCAAGTGTTGCATGTATGGGTCCAAGTTGTTTTCAGCTAACCTTTTTTACTCTGGCTGGTGTGTGTGTTGTGGGTACCCTCTCCAGTATTATCTTGACTATAAGAATTAAGCCCGTTTACCAAATGCTTTATTCCGGGGGTTCTTTCAAGCTACCTCAAACTCCAGGCCACTAAAAAGTACTGAACTTGAAAACAAATAAAGCACACCACAGTTTATTTTATAGACAAACCTGTGTTGTGTAGCTGCTTTTTCCTGGTCTGCCATTACATGCTCAACATGTCCAACATGCCAAGAAATGTTGGCTTCAAACGTGTGACCGACCATGTTGGGATATGATGCTGGCCAGTCAGAATTGTAAAGGAAAAAGCATGTGTGATACGTGATCTGTATACACATGGTTGTAGGGTAATTAATCTATCAGATATGCTTGGAACAATAATTTATTTATGTGATGATAGTTATACAAAGAAGGAGCTTAACATGTGTTAGTTATTATTAAATGTAACATGGTAGCTTTTACTTTTAGTTTGGTGTCCCTGAAAGTGATATTTGGACTTTAGCCTTAATTCCTTTGAAGGAAGATTACGTTATCTTATCTCAATGTGTGTCTGTGAAGATAAATTTTTTCCTATTTATATATTTGCCCAAAGGTAAAACCCATAACATAAATAAACTTAAATGTTGGTTGTCTACATCTAGGAGTTACCTTGTAGTATGAAATGACGACCTTAATAACAATGTATTAACAAGTGGTCGGAGAAGCAGGGACGAGGAATAAAAGAAAGCGTTGTGACAAAAACATGAGACTTCATATGATAATTGGTGGTTGTTAAGTTTGTATCATGATATACCTATGAAAGAAAAAGAATAGAATAATAACGTAAGCTGCACTCACCATCGACGAAAAAAGGAATGGCAAAAACAAAATCAAGTTGGTTTCAGATCTTGAAACAGTGAAGGCCAGAGTGTGTGATCATCATCATAATCAAAATCAGCTTTGGGCTTGTTATAAGGACTGTAAGACACTGGGCTTTCAATGTCAGCCCTTGTGAAATCGGAAGGCCTTGGCAGTCTTGGGCTTTTGATCTCAGCAGCCATGAGTCTTGGATCCAGAGGCCCTGAGACTCTTGGACTCTTTGTTGTGGCTACAAATCTTGCATCCAAAGGCCTAGGTATTAAAGGGCTTCTATTAGAGTTGATGATCATTCTCTCATGCATTCTTCCATCAAGTGGTCCAGATAGCTTCAAGGCCTTGTTGTGGAGCATTTTGTCTTGCATGATTCTACTGCCATCCAAAGGTCCTGAAAGTGCTATGGTTCTGCTTCTGTACACGGGGGGCACAGGCAGAGGCTTCTCTTCCTTACCATCTTCACTCCCTTCTTGTTGCTTCCTCACAACCGTTGACCCTCTCAGTTTCCCTTCATACCAATTAATCTCAGGTGGTGCCATTGACACATGCGTCAAGGAGGGCACGCCTTTCACTACATGATCATCATCACGAGAAACAAACTTGTTCATGCACTTCCTAAGGCACTTCTTGATGACCCCAGAGAGCTTCTTCGGACGTCCTCCTCCTCCTCCTCCTTCCTTCTTCACAAGCTTCAGAATCTCTAGCCTGTGCTTGGCAATTGAGATGCCCATGCTCTGAAGAAACTCGTGGTTAAAGTAGCAAGCATCTTCCAATTGAAGCTCATTGCGTGCAAAGGTGAGGCCATAGTCGTAGATTAAAGAAGGCTCAAGAGTGGTTCTGGATAGCCAGGAGAACCAGTCCATGGGTTATGATGGTGATGGAGTAGTGCCAAAAGGGTAGGATATGCTAAGGTTTGAGGTGGGCATCGCGATATATAAGGAATATAGATATAGATAGATAAGGAGGGGTGGAGTGTGGAAAATTGAGATATGAGAATCAGTGTATAAATGATAAATGTGGTCGGTATAAGGCTATTTATTTTGGTTTTTCAGACCATTTGCTTCCACTACCTGCTTTTTTGCTTTTTTTTATGATGATGAAATTTGGATGGTAGTTGACATTGAGAGTGACAACAGCCAATAATTTCGACTGTAGAATTTTTTGACATATTATCGTAAGGAAGGTTCACGGGCATTAGAGTGTAGGGGTTATGAGAATATTACAAAAGGTCCTAATCCTCAAAGTTAGATCCTATTGCAGCCATATTATGCAGGTAACAACTACCACCCACTTAGAACTAGGAACTAGGAAGTGAACATGAACATGAACTGGGTTAAAAATATCCAATAATAGTGTATCTTTGTGGTGCTTAGTCACTTAGATTAAGACAGTGCTTGGCTTAAGATTTGAGTAACATGGGGTTAAAAGTTAAATTAAAGGCATGAAAGGGCCCATGAAATGGAAAGTAGTTAAGGCAAATCAATTTGGTAAACCTACTACCTATTTTGGCGAAGAAAAAGTCCAAAGACCCACTAATTAGCACATACCTGCCACTTTAATTAGATAGCAGTAGTGTATACAAGAAAAACAGTAGGGGAAGAGGAGCCATATAAATTGACTAGGAATAATAACTATCTTGGTAAGCATCCCATGTCAGTCTTCTCTATGATGCAATGAAGTAATGGGTTCAATGAAGTCACAGTTGGTGGGGCAATGTCCTTCCACCACATAATTTGATGGCAGAAGATAGGGTGCTGAAACCACTGTAGTAGCAAACCAATGGCATCAAATCATTTCAGAAGCCCAAGAACACGGCAACTTACCTGCTAAGTGTGCAGTTACATCCCCTGGTTTGGTCCAAATCAAAATGCCCTGCTGCACAAGCCACCGTCCTTGACAATTGATATGACATCTTGTTAACATACAAAAAAAAATTGTAATTCCATGAAGTTTTCATAGATAAAAAGTTCATCCTCACAAATTTTAGTATATGTGTTATAGCTAAAATGATTTGTCATTGGTCCAATTGCTGTATGACTTAACAGCTTATGAGAATAATCTGAACTGAACTCAACAAAGTATGGGTTATGACTAAACAAATTATGAAAAGAAATTGAATTTCATTACAAATTATCATTTTCTTTAATCATCCATCACCCTTGCCACCTAAACATAAACATCATTTACTTTGTTTGATTTCCTTCAATCAAAGCTTGTAGCCATGGTTGGTCTATGATCTTGATTTGTAAATTTTATGGCTTAGCTGGGGTTGACAGAGAACTCAGAATCCAACCCATATCATGTGAGATATTAATGGTGAATTGATTGTTTAGAGAAATGGACCAAAACTATGAAAGGGAAGGGGGCACACCACTACTACTTCCTTAATGTAGACCTATACTTCTCTGCATATCTACTATCTCAAAATTTGTGCATTATTAATGTCATCTAAAATCAATACTAGATGCATCACCCTCAACATAGATTAAAAGTATTCAATTCCAACTTTAAGGTTAAATTAGTTTAAAATATTAAAGAATCATAATTAATTTTTTTATCATTTAAACTGAATAAGTGAAAAATATCACTTTGTCATCTCAAATAATGTAATTCAAATTTGGTTAATCTTTTTATATGGATTCACATTTCAATAATTGTTTATTCAGTTGTAATATAATATTTTTTTTAGTTGTAATATAGCTCTGGAGTCAACATATAAATAATCTTTTGCTTAACTGAAACCAAATAATTTATGATTGGGATTTAATTATTTTTTTTTGAAGATTTTAAAATTACAATTATAGACTTGTATGAAAAAAATATTAACTTAAATTATTTTTTTAATATACACTACAACAAGAAAATCATTATTGAATAGAAATCAATTTTAGAAAAAAAAATTATTACATTAACTAAATTAGAGATATTGTAGAGATTAAAAAAATTATTGATTTTTAAATTAGTTTCTATTATTAATAAATAATTTTTAAATTGACATTTAATTAGGTGTTAAGGTTTTTTTTATCAAATTTAAAATTTAAATAATTGGTAGTTAAAATCTTGGTTGCTAATTAGATACTAATTTAAAATTATTTATCAATAATAAAAATTAATTTAAAAATCAATAAATTTTTTTAATTTTTAAAATAATTTTTAATTTAATTATTATAATAATTAATATTTTTTATCTTTAAAATTATTTTTTATTTAATGATTTTCTTGTAGTTACGTGTATTATTGTCATGTGTAACTATACAATACTAGTTGCATGCAAAACATATAACTATGTAATAATATATTGACATTTTTATCAGTTTCATAAATAACTCCGAGTGGTTGTAAATGGTATGAATTATTTTCTAGCTTTTAAGAGAAGGAAACAAGGTTCACCCACACAAGATAAATTAATATAAGAAAGTGTAAGTGAGATATTGTTTCAAGGTTTATTTCATGTGAGTACCATTCCTGTTTAAGGAGTTTTATTTATTAGTATCCTATGGTATGGAGAAGAAATTCAATGACGTTTCTTACAAGGAAATTTATATCACATCAACAACTCATGATTTTGGAGAATTGTAAACTTTAAGAACTATAAGTTTTAGCATTGTCTAAACTATGTTTGCTTGGTTAAAAATATTTATATTTTTTAATAAAAGCGTAAATTACTGTTTTCCCTAAAACTTGAATTCTTTATGATATAAAATTATAATGAAAAAGCAACATAATATTTGAAATATTATGAAATTAGAAGAGGGAGCAATTTATTAAAAATGATGAATTGTGGATGTCCATGCATGATGGGAGAAATGGTGAACATTAATGAACAATGCAACATAGAATCCGAGTCAAAGGACCACACATTTCGCGTTCCACCCGTACAAACATAGAATCCTGGTTGAATCAACAACAACTGTTCCTTTCCAACGTTTTTTCTCATTGTTCCCTCAAATTCCTCTGCGCGACATAACATCGGATCCCTGCATGCACATACTTCTACCACGGTTCACTCTCCATAGATTCTGTCTTGTTGTCGTCGTCCCAATTTCACATTAGTCTCAACTGATCAACGTTAGCATGTTTTCTTTGGGTAGAAAATTTCAACTTTCTCTGCGGCATAACGTAAGGTCGTTCTGCAGCCAATCACAAGGCTCCACCTCATCATCTTCTTCTTTCAGCTCCTTTGTTGGGCCTACGCATGGTGAGGAGAGGATCAGAGACTTTGATACCTTTCTTAAAGCAATCACTTCTGGGATGGTGGTTGTTGGCTCCACCTTAGGCTTTTGGTATTGGTCCTCTTTGTCTTCTCCTGGTGCCAATTCTCTTCAGTCATTTTCTGATTTTGCCAATCAGGATCAGCTCCAACAAAAGCGTCAGAGCAAACCCTCCAGGTTTCTCTTTAACGGTACCCACCTAATCATCAATGTTTTACATTGCAGATTGTATCTTTATTACATTTTTTTGTTCTGATTTTCCTATTTTAAATTTCAATTTGCAATGTCACGAAACCATGTTCAGTTGGTGAAGCAAGATGTCTAGTGACATGTATTGATTTCCTGATAAATTTGCAAAGCTGAATGTTTTCTTTTCTTCTTGATTTTGATATCGAAACTTTTATATATATATATATATATATATAAAATTATTATTATGATGAGATATATATGAATTTTATAAGAAAAACATATAACACTGGTAACTTCTTTGTATCTTAAATTTTAAATATTATATTAAATAAATGGTTATTTAATAGTTTTATTGTAATTGGGATATGTATTATTGTGTTCAGTAATCATTATTTCCAAACTCATATCTACAGTCAAGTCTAATAAATAGAGATAGGATTTTTGTAGTTTATTTCTTAATTTATTTGCTTTGTTGCAAATATTTAGATTTGTTATGCTTCTGATTTGATGCAGATAACTATAGAAGAAGAGTATTCTTTAATTATGAAAAACGCATTCGCATGCTGAGCCCACCTGAAAAGGTAAACAATCTTGTCATGACGTGTTTGTATAATGATAAGCCATGATGTTGTTGTTGTTTTTCTTTCTTTAGCTTAAAAGGCAGCGAATTGTTGCTATGGCATATTTCATTTAGGAAAATATCTTTGATAAACTTTCGAGTTATATGAGACACCGTGTTAAGTGCAGGTTTTCGAGTACTTTGCATCTGTTCGATCCCCTGGTGGTGAGGTTTTTATGACACCTGCAGATTTGATGCGTGCCATTGTTCCAGTCTTTCCACCTTCTGAATCAACCCGTGTTAGAGAGGGTTTTCTAAGAGGGGAGCAGGTTCCTGGAGAGTTGCAGTGTGAACCTTCACAGTTTTTTATGCTCTTTGACACCAACAATGATGGACTCATTTCCTTTGCGGAGTGAGTATTTGTTGTCTTTTTTGTTTGCTTGAAACTTCTGTCATAACAACTGCTCAGTACTGATGCTATGTAATTTGGATAACAAAAGTTCTTCTTTCTTGAGACCAGGTATATATTTTTTGTTACTCTCCTCAGCATACCAGAGTCCAGCTTTTCAGTGGCTTTTAAAATGTTTGACATAGATAACAACGGGTAAGAACTTCTCCTTTCCTTCCAAATGTCGTAAGCTGTATTTACAAATTACATGAAGCTGTACCATCAATGATTCTTTTTACGGTATATGCGCACACGCTAGTGAAACTATCCATAATTTAGATATGGATATTTTTACTATGTAGAGTCCACTATCCCTTGGTTGAAGAAATCAAAATGCAAACTTCCATCTTTTGATTACACCATTAGTGTTTTGGATTGCTCAGAATCTAAAACTCAATCGTATTACTGTTAAGGAAACTCTAATATAACATTCTCTGTATAGCACTAAGCACGTAACATATCGAGTCTACTATATAATTAAGATATAAATTGAAACAGGCATGAAGACAGACAACAGTAGACAAGATTTAGTTACATCTTACAATGTCAAACGGATTGGGATTACTAGTCAGATCTGTCTGAATAAGAATTTGGATTTTTGTTTTAAGTTTTGGATATCTGAACATTTTTAAGAGGAGTTTGTCAACAGTGAAATAGACAGGCGAGAATTCAAGAAAGTGATGGCCTTGATGCGGTCACGAAACAGACAAGGGGCAAATCACAGAGATGGACGACGCCTTGGCAGTAAAGATTCGGTAGAAAACGGGGGTCTCTTGGAGTATTTTTTTGGTAAACATGGAAATTCATGCTTACAACATGAAAGATTTGTTCAATTCTTAAGACAGCTGCATGATGAGGTATGTGAGTTTACGGTTTGCTACTTTGCTATCTTTGGAATGTCTCATTGCTATGGTAAGTGTTGGAGTGGTAAATGTGGGTGAAGAAGTCTTACACTGAGAATAAACATGTTGTGCAATATATGATGAAGAAATAACGAGTTTTAAGTTTTTGATTTATATGATGATGTGTCAGATTCTTTTGTACGAACTATTTACTTGTTTCATTGATCGCGATCTCTGTTTTATATTCCATAACAATAAGACTCAACCATCTTGTTAGCAACTAGAACGTCCGCTGAAAAATTGAACTCAACTTCACCAAAATATGTTGATAAACTTGATGAAAACTCTAGTTTTTGAATCAGCGTGACTGTGCATCCTTAAAGATTGCAGAAATATTTCATGATTAACATTGCACTGCTCTTCTAATTTAATTTACAGATCTTGAGGTTAGAGTTTTCCCATTATGACTACAATAAAAGAGGAAGCATTTCAGCCAAAGATTTTGCCCTGTCCTTGGTTGCATCTGCAGACGTCAATCACATAAGCAAACTGCTGGATAGGGTCGAAGAATTAAACAGGGACCAGCAACTAAGAGACTTAAGGCTTACATATAGGGAGTTTCAAGATTTTGCAGAATTGCGCAAGAAGTTGCAATCCTTTTCTCTGGCCATATTCAGTTATGGAAAAGTTAATGGGGTGTTGACAAAAACTGATTTTCAGAGAGCAGCGTCTAACGTACTAATATCTCCCTATGCCAAACTAAATCAAAACCATTTTGAATTCACGAATAACTTCTTACGTGTTATATGTTCTATTTATGCAGGTTTGTGGTGTCTGTATTACGGATAAAGTGGTTGACATAATTTTTCATGTGTTTGATGCTAACCGTGACGGAAACCTAAGTGTAAGTGAGTTTGTGAGAGTTTTACAAAGAAGGGAGGATATTTCATCAGGTTCTGGCTTCAAGGGTTTAATAACTTGCTGGTTGAAGTGTGTAAAGAACTGTCCAACTACTAACCTTCAACTATGATGGAACACGTTCGCACGTATCCATCTTGTTACTGTAATGAATTCAACCATATGCAGCATCATTTAGGGAATCTGGTAGTAGATTGATTCCCGTAGAAATGGAGATTTGCCGACGCTGACACACCATAACCGGCTGCTATCTACTCACAAAATGTACAGTGTTAGATATTTTTTGGCCAATATTTGGTGCCCAAGCTTCGTGTATTTGTACATACTCTCTCCAGCTACCCCTTAAATATTAACTATTGCCTTTCAGTGTTAATGCTAGTAAGAGTTAACACTAAATGAGTAAAACAGCAAATTCATTACAAATTTTTGGAAAGAAAATACATTAAGAAGAAAGTTTTAATTATTTAAGGACCACTAGTATTAAGATCTGGATAAATTTACATTATTTCTACAACCACGACAATAAAGTTTAACGTAAGACTTCACCTAAATTATTTAAAATTTTACCAACCCTGGTGGGTGCTCGCTTACTACTACACTGATCCATCGCAAAATTGCACTTGGCAATAAGTTTTTCATAATTAATTCCGAGGGTGGTTTTGACGTCTTTCAAAGGTTAGGACAATAACTTGCATGAACTTGAATTGACAACTAACATGACAAAACCGAGCCTTTGGATCTTTCTGATAACAAATTTAGGAGGAGTCCCTCCTCAACTTCCTAGATTAGGCACCCGGAAGTATTAAATGTAGCACACAAGTGATACAACCACTTGTCAGGTTCAACGCCCTTTTCTTTGTGGACCTCTACAGCAGAAAAGTTGTATTGCTTTTCTTTAGTAACCACCCGTGTCCTTTACCACTGACGAGTATGATGGGAAAAAAGGGAGGCTGATCTCATGAAAGTTTTTATGTGAGCTTTGCACTGTTTTTATAGGTTAACATAAATGTAATTGCAGCAGTTCTACACATTTTTAATAGTGATAAGTACCGAACTTGGTTTTACCACTTCATCGAAGACAATTCTGGAAGCACCTGAGAAGTACAATTTGAATGATTGTTTGCTAATCAGGTTAAAAATAAATAAATAAATAGTGTCTGTCACTAAAAAGATTTTATGCTTTGTACTAACCATGGTTCCACTAGCAAACCCAGAAATTAAATTCTAATTGGGTTCCACACAATCGGAGAGAATTTTGTGCCAATTTTTTAAAACAGCTCATCAATACTACACAAGAAGGCAATGAATGAAATATAATGGAACTGATGCCATACATGGTTTCCAAACTGCAAGTGACACTTGCCAGCAATTCCCAAAAACACATTAACCAATCAAAATACGTATACCATATATTCATTTTCTGGAACTCATCCTACTCAAATGCATAGCAAGTGCATCCCTCACCCTCACTGCATTCTCCTCTCCCACCCCATCAAAAGCAGGAAAACCCTCTTCCTTTTCCATGCAACCCTTTCCCACCCCTTCATCCGGCATTTCCTCATTGCACTTGACAACAAAATTATGCAACAGACAGCCAGCAACAACCACAAACGACAAATGCTCAATACACTCTAGCTTCCACTTCCTCGAGGCCGCAAGAAGCTGCCACCTGGAACGAAGCCTCCCAAACGCATCACCAACCAACTCCATTGCATCGCGATGAGCACAATTGAAAGCCCTCTCCGCCGAACCAAAACTATCCTCCTCATTCACTCTGTTATAAGGCGTCAAAAGCCATGGCAAAAGGGGACAACAGGATTCTCCCAGAATATACGGAGGAATCAAATTACCGTCGTTCAGATTATAACACGGTCCGTTCAACAATTCCTTGGATTCCTCAACCTCGTGATAAATCTTACTTTCACGCAAAATGGTTTCGGGTTTCATGGTACTTGGCCACCCAGCTGAGACATCCAAGAACCTCCCTTCCGAGTCCACCAACGCTTGAACCATCAAGCACCCATTTTCACCCAACAACGAAGCGTCAATTCTGAACCTAGCGAACCCTAAGACCCCGAAACAATTCGGGAGAGAACTCCAGCCGAACCCCACCACAACCCTCTCGGAATCGGTGCGAAGCTCGAAGAGGTGTCCCAGGTTGCCGACGACCGCCTTACAGACCGCGAAGAAGGCGCGGCATGCCTCCGACGGCGCGATACCGAAGCGTCGGGCGAGGGCGGCGTAGGGGGCGGCGTGGGCGAGGCGGAAGAGAGCGGCGGCGAGGACGCAGTCTGGGGCGATGTGGGGGAAGGATGGGGCGAGGGAGGGGGAGAGGAGGTGGAGGAGGTGGGAGAAGGAGGGCTTGGACATGCGAAAGGCGTGTAGCCATCTGGAATCGGAGAGGGAGCAGAAGCGGCGGAACCAGCAGTCGCGGTGGGGCGGAGAGAGAAGGGGTGAGAGTTTGGGGTGTGGAGAGAGGGAAATGAGGGATGATATTAGGGATTCGAGACGGAGGGATTGGGAAGGGAGGAGAACGACGTCGTTGTGGGATAGGAAGGAGTGCGATGCGTGTGTTACTTGGGAGATTAAAGCGGCGAGGTTTTGGGTTTGGAAATGGTGGTGGTGTTTTACATTCAGGGCTTTCTTCGCCTTCCGCTTTTTGGCCATCACTCACCACTTCTTCTCTTCCTGATTTCTTCAATGTTAATTTTTAGTCCTCACTACCACTTTTTTAGCAACTTCTCATCAATATTTACCTTCACAAATATTTAAATAATAAATAATAATATCTCATTGTTAAAATCAATTTCACTGTCATTCCCAACATCATATACAACACATTAACCAACAACAACTATCATTAAAATCAAACTTAAGACAAATCCTTTAGCTCAGCTGGTATAAAACCTAAAGAATTTTTTCAAGTAGAGTTTGCAACTTAACTTTCATAAATTTGGAGAGGTTGTTACCTTATCATTTTAGTTCTTTCTACCAAGAACAAAATGATCCACTAAAATCTTTCTACCAAGAACAAAATGATCCACTAAATCTTTCTTCGCATTTATCTCATAAATATACCAAAATGATAAAACTAAATTTTGTCCAAAATTAAATCGTTCTTAAACTATTTACTTTGATATGACAACAATAAATTCTCTTTCAGTCTTCAATTGTTATTTACCAAGGCTATTCAGTTTTTAAGCAAAAACACTTCGACAAGTAAGTTGAATATTAAAAGTGTCATAAATGAAATTCATCTATCTATTCACTTCATTACCTATTTATACAATTACACAACGAGTTTTGTTAGTTTTATTGGGCCAGCTATTTATAGTATGAGTGTTTCTTTCTACACTCCTATATTTTCTTCCTTCATTCTTATGTTTTCTAAAATACCTAAATTACCCTTGATAGTTTTGGGTGATTTTGGAATACCCGTAAGTAAAAGTTGTTTCCGGAATAGGAAATCCGAAAGACAAAAAAACCATCCTAGAATACTCTTTCTAAAACACATTTTTTGACTTTCGAAATGGTAAATTTGAAGTTCATAAAATGTGTTCCGAAAAGGGTTTTCTGGAATGGTTACAAAATGTCCTTTCTGAAAATAGGTTACAAATTGTTCTTTCCAAAATACAATATGCATGCACTCCCCCATTTCATTTAGGATTTCTCATTTTCACAAATATTATGGATGATCAATTGCAGAAGCAAAATAAAAAACAAATATTATCTTTCTTCTTCGACTAACAACCCTTCCAAAATCAACCACTAACCACCGCAATACCGTCAAAAAACACACATGTTTATTTTTGTTCACTGAGAACGCACTAAAATCACCAAAACACCGAGAATACTCACTCACGTTTGCTCTGAACAGTGACAACAAAAACGACAAAGAAGAATGAGACGTTGTGCTTAGATTTTGAAACCTTCTAAATTAATTTTTTCAATTCACATTTTGGATGGGTGCAAGAAGAAAAACTTAGAGTACATGAAGAAATATCATTATAGTATTTATATGACTAGGTCAAAACTTTATTCTTATTAATTTATAATTAATTAATAAATAATTCATATTTAATTTTATTCTTACTACACTAATTTAAACCATTTCAAGTCAACATTATAAAGGCTACCTTAATGAACATCCAATAGGTTGTTAAGTCAATATGTTACCTTAAAATAAATTAATGATGAAGAGGTCGAGAACTAGTCAAAAATCATCTTTTAAACCCCTCCCATATAGTCAAATTTTCAGCGTATTTCCTGCTATGGAAAAGAGATGAGTATTCGATTTTCGAAATTCTTACTTGACTTTTTTATTTTTTATAAAAAGAAGGTCAAGAATAAAAAAATTATAATACAGAAAAGTAATTAAAAAATAATTAAAAATGTTAAAATTAATTTTAGTTTGGTTTAAAGGAGAGAACAAAATAAAAAAGAATTTAAGTATAGCAAAATTTAGAAAAAAAATATAATTTCAACTTTGATTTTGTAATTTAATCGAGAATATAATTTTCTATTATTATAATAGTTTTTATAAAAATTCAATGAAAGATTAAAAAAATTAAAAAAAAAATTATAATAATAATAATATCATTATTTTTGTTATTATAGTTATTTATATAATTTAAAAAAAATCAAAATACAATAATAAATATAAAATAGTTAAAATATAAAATATAATTTTAAAATTTATATTTTATTTTTTTGTTTAATTATGAAGTGGACAAATTTAAATATTTATAAATATAATTAACATAAAAAAAGTAATAAATTAAAAATATTTTATTAAGGCATTATTATGATTTATTAAATTGTTTAAAATAATGGTATATAATCAAGTGATGTAATGATAGTTAATACTAAGGATGAATTTAGAATTAAAAAGTTAATATTGATTTAGTTTGGTGGGAAAACATATTTGAATATTTTAAATTTTATTTGAAACTAAATTAAAAATAAAAACATTAAAATGGAATATTTATCATTAATAAGTTGATTTTTTTTATAAAACAATTATATTATAATGGCAACACTTGTTTATGTAACGGTGACTAATTTAACCGTGAATATCATTTAATTGCATTGTGTCATGGTGATTGTGGTTGTTGTTATAGTGGATGGTCATTAGAATCAAAGTATGGTGGTTGTAATGTGATATGGAACGAAATTAAGAATCTTTCCATTTGATTATCAAAGTGTATTGGGTGTATAGACCGTCTATAAACATTGGTAAAAGGTATTGTTGTAAGATCTACTACGAACAAATTAGAGAAGAAATAAGTTAAACTAAATGTAAATGATTATTTTATATTGTTTATAGTAGGGTGTGCTGTAAACATCATGAACCATTCAACTATGAAGAATGCTACTAAAGGTCCTCATTTCACATACAAAAATTCTTTCATTTCGTTCCAAGTTTTATCGATTTATTTGACGCGTTTTCTTTCACTATTTTGTATAAAAATATAATTTACCTAATTCAATATATATATATAAGTGTAAATGTAAATAAGAAATTAAATGAAAAAATTACAAAGAAATATTAATATATAAGAAATAAACATAAGCATATTTGAATAAATAAAAAAACTAAACATACTAAAATTAATATAAACAATGCATACATATAAATAATATACGTAGATAAATAAATTGTTTAATATCAACAAACTGACATAAAATTTGAGGAAAATAAATAACAATAAATAGTTATGTAAAAAATAAGATTAATCCCAAAAGGCGAATTTCATTATTTGGTATTTTAACCTCTCATTCAAAAACAATCTTATCGCCTTCTTTGAAATCATTTCAATAATTTCACATGCTTAAATCCTTCCATCCCGCTCCAAGTTTTATTGATTTATTTGACGCATTTTCTTCACTATTTTGTATAAAAATATAATTTATACAGTTATATATATATATATAAATGTAAATGTAAATAAGAAAAAAAATTAAATATTAATATATAAGAAGTAAACATTAACATATATGAATAAATAAATAAAACTAAACATACTAAATTTAATATAAACAATGCATAAAGATAAATAATACACGTAAATAAATAAATTGTTTAAGTATCAACAAACTGACACAAATTTTGACCAAAGTAAGTAACAATACACAGTCATGTAAAAAATCCTAAAAGGTGAATAACTCGAATTTTATGATTTGGTATGTTAACCTCCGTTTCAAAAATAATACTATTGCCTTCTTTGAAATCATTTCACATGCTTAAATTATTTCATCATCCTTCAGGTTTTGTTGATTTATTTGGCATATTTTCTTTACCATTTTGTATAAAAACATAATTTATATAATTATACATATATAAATGTAAATGTATATAAAAAAAATTACAAATTAAATATTAATATATAAGAAATAAATATCAACATATATGAATAAATAAATTCACCTAAAATATTAATATATAAGAAATAAACATTAACATAGACAAATAAATAAAAAAAACTAAACATAATACAATTAATATAAACAATACATAAAAATAAATAATACACGTAAATAAATAAATTGTTCAAATATCAATAAATTGACACAAATTTTGAGGAAAGTAAGTAACAATAAACAGTTATATAAAAAAATGATTCATCCTAAAAGACGAATAACTCGAATTTCATTATTTGGTATGTTAAGCTCTACTTAAAAATCAATTTTATCATCTTCTTTGAAGTCATTTAACTTACAAAATTTTTTTCATCCCGCTCCAAGTTTTGTTGATTTAATTGACACGTTTTCCTTTACTATTATATATAAAAATATAATTTATATAATTAAATATATATATATATATGTAAATTTAAATGAAAAAATAAATAAAAATTACAAAGCAAATATTAATATATGAGAAATAAACATTAGCATATGCGAATAAATAAATAAAAAATACACTAAAATTAATATAAACAATGCATGAATATAGCTTGTAAAGAAAATATATATAAATGTAAATGTAAGTAAAGAAAATAAATAAAAGAATTACAAAGCAGATATTAATATATAAGAAATAAACATCAACATATACGAATAAATAAAAAAACTAAACATATTAAAATTAATATATACAATGCATAAAGATAAATAATACACATAAATAAATTGTTCAAGTATCAACAAACTGACACAAATTTTATGGAAAATAAGTAACAATAAACAATTATGTAAAAAAATGATTCATTCATCATAAAAGGCCAATAACTCGAATTTTATTATTGGGTATATTAACCTCTATTTAAAAAACAATTTTATCGCCTTCTTTGAAATCATTTCACATATTTAAATTTTTCCATCCCGCTCCAAGTTTTGTTTATTTATTTGGCGCGTTTTCTTCACTATTTTTGTATAAAAATATAATTTATATAATTATATATATATATATATATATAAATGTAAATGTAAAAGATGTGTATTTATTTTGGATTTTGAATAACTTAAAAGTTTTATTTATTTCACATTTTTACTTAAGTAGAACATTAAATAATTTAGCATTTGTATTTTTTAGAGGTTTGAAAAATTTAGAAATTTTATTTATTGTAAATTTTTATTTAAATAGCACATTAAATAATTTAGATTTGTATTTATTTAATATTTTGAATAATTTAAGAATTTTATTTTCCTGAAATTTTTATTTGCGTATGACATTAAATAATTTAGGGTATGTATTTATTTAGGATTTTGAATAATTTTTTAATTTAATTTACTTCAATTTTTCTTTTAGGTGAAACATTAAATAATTTAGGTTTTGTATTTATTTAGGATTTTGAAAATTTTAGAAAATTTATTTCTTTGAGATTATTATTTAAGTAAGAAATCAAATAATTTAGGATTTGTATTTATTTAAGATTTTGGAAAACATAGTCAAGTTGAGGCAAACAAACAAATTCTTGTAATGGCCACCCATTTACCATTAATAACTCTTGCACTTTTAATAGGCAAAGATAATGTAATTGCTTCTCCTCGTGTTGAAGACCTAGCATTTGTTTCAAAACATGCATCACATTCATAATTTATAGTGAAAATATGTAATTAAATATAGCATTTTAAAAATTATATATCTAAATGTAAATGTAAAATATTTGTATTTATTTTAGATTTTGAATAACTTAGAAATTTTATTTATTTCACATTTTTACTTCAGTACAACATTAAATAATTTAGCGTTTTTATTTTTCTAGAGGTTTGAATAATTTAGATATTTAAGTAGGACATTAAATAATTTAGATTTTTATTTATTTAATATTTTAAATAATTTAAGAATTTAATTTATTTCAAATTTTTATTTAAGTAGAACATTAAAATAAATAATTTAGGTTTTGTATTTATTTAGAATTTTGAAAATTTTATAAATTTTATTTCTTTGAGATTATTATTTAAGTAAGAAATCAAATAATTTAGGATTTGTATTTGTTTAGAATTTTGGAAAACATAGAAATTTTATTAAGTTTATATTTTTATCTAAAAATGATAATAAATAATTTCAGAAATGGATTTATTTAGAATTTAAATTAATTTAGGAGTTTTATTGATTTTCTATTTTTATTTAAGAATGACATTAAATTTTTTTGGATCTTTATTTATTTAGGATTTTCAAAAACTTAAAAATGTTATTTATTTTAAAATTTATTATTTAAGTAGAAAATAAATAATTTATGATTTTGTATTTATTTAAGATTTTTAAAAATTTTGAAATTTTATTTATGTATGACATAAAATAAGTTAGGATTTGTGTTTATTAAGGATTTTGGATATTTTATAAATTTTATTTATTTCAAATATTCATTTGAGTAGGACATTAAATAATTTAGAATTACTAATAATTTTATTTATTTCATATACTTTATTTAAGTAGGACATTAAATAATTTAGGATTTGTATTTGTTTAAAATTTTGAATAATTTAGAAATTTTATTTAATGTAAATTTTTATTTATGACATTCAATAATTTAGCATTTGTATTTATTTATAATTTTAAATAATTTACGATTTGTATTTATTTAGGATTTTGAATAATTTAGAAATTTAATTTAATTCAAATTTTTATTTGTGTAAAACATTAAATCATTTAGATTTTGTATTTATTTAGGATTTTAATTTCTTTAAAAATATTATTTATTTTAGATTATTATTTAAGTAAGAAATAAAATGATTTAGGATTTGTGTTTATTTAATTAATTTAGATTTTTATTTAAGTAGAACATTAAATCATTAGATTTTTTATTTATTTTAGAATATTATTTAAGAAGGAAATAAAATAATTTAGGATTATTATTTATTTAAAACTTTGAAAAACTTAGAAATTTAATTAATTAAGATTTTTAGTTATGTATTTGTTTAGAATTTTGAATAATTTAAGAATTTTATTGATTTCCAATTTTTATTTAAGAATGACATTAAAACTTTTTGAATTTTGTTTTGATTTAGGATTTTGAATAATTTAAAAATTGAATCTATTTTATATTTTTATTTATGTAGAACATATAATCATTTAGAGTTTGTATTTATTTTAGGTTATTATTTAAGTAGGAAATAAAATAATTTAGGATTTGTATTTATTTAGGATTTTGAAAAATTTAGAAATTTTATTAATTTTAGATTTTTCGTTAATAATGACATTAAATAATTTAGGATATGAGTTTATTTAGAATTTTGAATAATTTAGAAATTATATTGATTTTCTATTTTTATTTAGGAATGACATTAAAACTTTTTGGATTTTATATGTAGGATTTTGAATAATTTAGAAATTTAAATTATTTCATATTTTTATTTAAGTATCATTTAGATTTTGTATTTATTTTAGATTATTATTTTTAAGTATGAAATAAAATTATTTAGGATTTGTATTTATTTAGGATTTTTAAAAACTTAGAAATTTTATTATGTGCAGATTATGAAAAATAACTTTATCTTAATTAGACTAATTAAGCAAAATTGGGATTATACAAAATCTGAGTTTACATAGATAAAGACTTGCATCCGAGATGGAGATTGATCACACTATACAAAATGTGTATTTACATAATTACATATTTGTTTCATCCCGTATCAATTCTACAAATATAAAATTTAATACGCAATGACTACAAAGTGTTCTTCAGATATAGCCTACACATAACAAAGTAGTTTTAGTTAGAATAATCTAAAAACCATATGAAAACTAAACAACATGAACATCCATATGAAATTAGTGCAAAATACATGTGATAGAATTATTATCAATCTAAAAACCATAATATGCACATAATCTAAAGTGCATAATCCAATAGAAGCAAAACAATTAGGAAGAACAAATATATGAAATGCATGATGGAAAATTTAATACAATAACAATAATATCTCATCAAAAGCAATACGCAGCGGATAACAATTTCCCCAACTTGCAAGAATCTGTGAGGAGCAATAGCAAATAATGACAGCAACACAAAACACACTTCAAGAAGACTTTTTAATGTGGAAAACCTTCTCAATGTGAGAAGTAAAAACCACGGGCACAAGCCAGTCAATCAAGGTTCCACTATGATAAAAAATATGGTTACAAGAGACTCAAATCACAGCACAAATTGTGCTCAATGACCAGCCAAATACTAATACAACAGAGATGAAAACAGAGAACAAGGAACCTGAAAAATTCACAAACTGCAGTTACCGTACACGGCGTATATGTCACTGTTCCAGTGACTTTTGAACAATCCTAACAGTCAAACTGAAGAACCACAAGGTATGAACCTGCTGACAAAATTTCAGCCCGATCCAACGGTGGACGAAACCACAACAGCAATCTGAAAATTCCCATTCTCAAAAGAAACGCTGAAAAATGCTGCTGCAGTGTGAGATGAATTTCTCTCTGCTCAAACACCTTCTGCAAGATCCGAACGGTCAGATTGAAGTTACACACAGTATGAACCTGCTGACAAAGTTTCAGCCAGATCCAACGGTGAACAAATTGGCGGCGGTAGTCGGAAGTTTCTGACGAAACTTTCTCCTTTTCTCTGCTTCACTATCACCCTCTATTTCACTCTCTATATCACTCTCTATGGATGGCACACTGTTGGCTCTCTCCAAGAGTTTCTGGATGGCTCTCTCTGCTCTCTCTCTTGCACCTTGACAACACTCACTCATCCATTGAAAGAATGAAAACCAAAAGGGATCTAACATAATTTCACTGTGGGCTGGGCCTCCACATAGGAAGTGAGCCCAAACCCAACAATACAGTGCAGAGATACAAACTAAAGAGAATGAAAATCCATATTTCAAGAACAATTTACCAAGAACAATGGATGAAGTTCTGTTGTTTTTATTTTGAAATGGATTATGCACAAAAGAAATACTTTTATATTTTTGCTACTTTAGAAATTAAGGATCAAAAGATACAAACCTTTAAAATAGCAATGCACAACTATAGAATGCAATACATAATATGTCATTCATAAGAGTAATCATTAATAAATAACATCAATATATAAGTACAATAATATAAAAAGAAGTATAATATATTGCAGAATAGTTCAAATCTACTGCAATATATTATACTGTTGTTTCTATCTTGAAATAGATTATGCACATAACAAATACTTTTATACTTATACTAGTTGAGAAATATGATTAGATGGAGTTTATTAACCTTCAAAAGAGATAATGATTGACTGCAATACTACTATTTTGTATAACTCATCTTAAGTTCAGTTATGAATCTATACTTAGAAATATTTTCCATATTACTATTTGGTATAACTGCAATACTACTATTTATTATTCATTAATTCTCAGGCCTTCTAATTTATTCAATGTTCATAAAATGATTTAAATAATATTGAATGAAAATCAATGTCATTATATTTTTATTTTTATATAATCTAAATGTAATGTTATGTTATTAACATGTTGTGGTTTCCAAAACACAATGCAATAGAAAATAGTTTTCTAACAATCTCAAAATATTCATATCTATACACAAAACAAAGGAAATGACCTTGGATATAATCTAAATAGTTTACATCAAAATTTAATTTTACATTCATATAGATTTCTTTCATCAAAGTATACAAAATGTCTTTTTACATTGATATAGACTTCTTTCATCAGAGTATAAAAAATATGTCTTTAAACAATTACAGAATTCTTTGATCCTTGTATCTATCCTACATCTGAAAGTTCTTTGATCCTACACATTGATCTTCAAATGCAGCCTACACAATAAGCAGCAACATGTTCTTCAAACTGATCTTCAGACTTTTCTTCTTCAAATGCAGCCTACACAATAAAGTCTAATAAACCAATATAAAACAATATCTAAATATAAGCAGTAACCAATATGAAAAATGTCAAAACCAATAACAATAGACAATTCAAATTCAAAAAGAAATTACTTTGATCAGAAACAGAGAGAACCAAAAACAAATTGAGAAAAAACATGAAAGGATGGCAGAGAAGAACTTTGATAAAAAGAACAAAGAACAGAAACAAAAATCAATTTAAGAAAACTTTTGCATGTTAGAAAGAAAGTTTTTTTTTTATCAGAAAAAGAGAACCAAAGACCACAAAATATTGAGAAAAAGCATGAGAAAACATATTGACAAACAAAAAATGAAAGGATGGCAAAGAAGATCAAAGTTTGCAACTTGATAAAAAAAAACAGAGAACAAAACAAAAAAAAATGAAAAAAACTTTTGCATGTCAAAAAGTAAACTAATAGAATAGAAAAAAAGGGAATAGAATACAACCAGAACAGTTGCAGGGCCTGTTTGAATGCATGGAGGAACTGTTTGCCATCTTTGAACTCAACAGTAATGATGAAAAAACAAACACACTGAATAAGTTGGATGAGATGAACAAAAAGCCAAAAATGAGAAATAAGATGAACACATGCTTACAAACTTGGAACACAAACTCAACAAAAAGGAGGTAAAATACACTGAAAAAGTTGATGAGATGAACAAATCAAAATAACAAAATATCAAAAAGGCAAAAATAAAGAGAAATGAAATGAACACATGCTTACAACCCTAAAACACGAACTCAACCCTAGAAACGGTATAAAGATTACATCGTTCGATGTCAAATGAAAAGAACAAAACCGAAGAAAAATGAAATAATGGCTTTATACAACAATGTATATATAGTGAAAAATAATGGTGTTTTTGGGAAAAAAAATGCTTTCAAATACGACATCTTTGAATTTGCCGAATTGGTGAAAATGAGTATAGGAGAGTAATTAGGTTTTAGAGACAGAGAGAATGGGGAAAGCGGAAAAAATGCTAGAAAGCGGAAATTCAAATTCAAAAACCATTACCTGAAGGGTGCTCTGTCATTGTTATGCAACACCTGTTGGAATCGACATTTGCACAGCCATACATGCTTTTAGAAAAGCCATAGGCACACAGAATACACATTCAAAAACCCTAATTTTTCCTCCACCTATGCATATTGGGCATGCTCACTCATTTTGGGCCAGCAGAATCATGGGCTCATTTTCTTCCCAGCTAAAGCCTCACAATCTGCCACGTGTAAAACATTCTTCTTCTGGTAAATTTCATTTTTTGTTTACTTTTAAAAAAATTCATGAGAGCGACACGTGTAGAAAGTTGTCTGTTTGTGCTCGCTCAAATGTTATAAGTATATATTTCACTTTGTGTTTTTTTAGTCAATTTTCACTTTGTTATTCACGTAAGTCAATTTTGTGGGGTTTGTCCAAGTTTCTAGGTGAGAAAGAGACTTCATCAAATTATGAGGTTTCTAAAATCACGTAGTGCAACATATTCAATAATTTACTCCTAAAAACAAAAATATTACCTAACGAGTTACCTTAATGAAAAGTCAAGATGGTTACAAACCTACAAATGTTGCAACATACTAGAAGTACTACAATATGAAAACTATTATCGTCGAGAAGAGCTCGGTCAAAATCTGGGTGGGCTCCGAGTAGTCCCCTTCAAGATCTAGTGATTCAGTTTCCAGGGAACGAGGGGATTCCACTTGCAGAAAATACTCTGACGCTCAAGTCAGTAAGAGCATCAAATTTTGTGTATATAGTGGATATAGTGCTAACATTCGAGTTCAGATACACTTTGTGAGTCGTCATTTATTTATAAGTCTTCTTGGGTTTGGATCTTTGACACTGGTTTCTCCAGGTTTTAAAATGGCATACTATAGTATCTTTTCATAAAATCTGAATATCATGTATATAAATTAGAGTATTTTGTAATATAGTCGGAGCATTTATGTAATATAATAAAGTATATTGCGTAAGTAGATAAGAGCATTTATGCAATATAATCAGGGACATCGTGAAGGTAAATCAGAGTATTCAAAGAGATCGGAATACTGTGCATTAATATCACGTTAATTGTGCATTAATAAGATTGATTCCCATAATATATTTATCTAAATTAATATTATTGCACTAACGTAATTATGTGGGGGTTTATAATAATAGTCCCAAAAATAATGGTCAATTTTACTTCGTCATGGGCTTTCTCACAATTTAGGACGAAATGGAATACATTCGACTTAGGCTTGATCGGTATATGTTCGATAAAATTCGGAACGCTACTCAACCCCCTAGCCTTAAGCCGAGCGAGCGAGGCGAAAAGGCTTGTCGAAAACATCTCCAAAAAGACTTGTACATGCCCCGAAAGCTTTTTTCATAGAAACAAATGGCCTTGTGTTGCCAAAGTTGTTTACGGAAAAATCTAATCATTCAATACATCTATTTTAAAGAGTAATATAAATTTTATGCAATAATAATCAAGTTAAAGTCGAACCTGATCAACACATGGTGTAGGTAGTTGTCGAAGTTGTTTGCTGCTAAGTTTGATCGCTTGTTAGATTTATCTTTATTAAAAAAATATATATTTTCAAGTAATAATCAACTATAAAGTCAAACTTGTTCCGTACACGGCTCTTGTCATTTCGTTGAAGTCTTTTGTAGTTAGTTAGGTCTTGTTGGATCCATCTTTGAAAACACAATATATTTTTAAGTAATAAATCAAGTTTAAAGTCAAACCTTTTAGGCCTGCATATTTGATCTGAGTTAGTTTTCGGGCCCGAGTGGAGACAATCAGATTCAAAACTCTAAGTTGTTTTTGATCGAACTACCCAAGTCCGAAATAATGGCAACTAGATTCAAAACTCCATGTTGTTTTTGATCGAACTACTCAAGTTTGAAGTAATGACAACCATATTCAAAACTCGTTTTTGATCACGGACTCCTCGTGTACGAATGGGGACAACCATATTCAAAACTCTAGGTTGTTTTTTTATCAAACTACTCAGGTCTGAGAACCAGATTCAAAACTCTAAGTTGTTGTTGATCGCGACTCCTTGTGTCTGAATGGAGACAACCATATTCAAAACTCTAGGTTGTTTTTTTATCGAACTACTGAGGTCCGAAGTAATGACAACCATATTCAAAACTCTGAGTTGTTGTTGATCGCGCAGTCCTCGTGTCCGAATGAAGACAACGAAAGTCAAAAGGTTGTTTTTGATCGAACTACTCAGGTCCAAAGTAATGACAACCAGATTCAAAACTCTGAGTTATTGTTGATTGCGGACTCTCGTGTCCGAATGAAAACAACCAAATTCAATTCTAGATTTTTTTATCGAACTACTCGGATACGAAATAAAGGCAAGCAGATCCAAAACTCCGAATTGTTGTTGATCGCGTATTCTTCATGTCCAAATAAAGACAACCAACTAATTACCTTTAGATGAAATTATATATGTAATGACATAATTTTGTACGTAAGATATAAAATATTTTAAGACGAGACGTTTAATAATCATAACAAATATTTATTTCTTTGAGATTTTTTCATATGAATGATTATGATCTTTGAAACATTATGATTTTTATAATTTGTTGTTCTATAAAATTAAAGTATCTTTTTATTTTATTCACGTATAAATATAAAAGACTAATGATTTATATCACTAAAATATCTAATTTTCTTCTCTTCAGGTATTGAACCACTAATCATATTAAAAATCATATCCACATTCAAAATTGAGTTTTCTAATATTTTTTTCTTAATTATCTTTCAAACATAGATTAAATGTTTAAATAAAACTTATTTTGATAAAACAATATATAATGGGATGAAAGTAAATAAAGACATTCCTAATTAATATAAGCTGATTAGAAATAGAAAGACATCATATCACATAATTGAAAATATTACCCATTAATTACGAACCAATACGTAGGAGTTAAGGTCTTTTAAATTATTCTCATAAATTCTAAAGTTAAACTAATGACATAAAGACTCATGTGATAAATAAACAACGTTTTCTCTAAGTGACAATTTTTCACAATATATTTACTATAAGAAAAAATAATAATTTGATTGTAGGGCATGAATATAGCTTAATAGAATAAAGTTAAGACATAATAAAAATGCATACTTTTTTGTAATTAATTTTTTTTCTCTAATCGTATTTTAAATACTTAAAAAAAAAACTCATCCCTCACACCTCAAATCTCAAACAAACACCAGGACAATTTCCTATAATTCACACACAATGATACGGTGTCGTTCGTCCTTTTATTTCTTTTTCGTAGGAATTAAAAATAGTGATTTTTAATTCTAGAAGAAAAATATTTTTAAAGATGTCAAAATCAAAAGTCTTTTAAGTTTTTAAATTTTATTTTGATTATATCATAGCAGTACTGACTAGAAAAACATAATATTAATTCAAGAAAAATATTAATTAAATTTGCAAGTATCTTTCTAAAATTCAAAATAAAAAACTAACAAGTTTACGTCTCATATTTTTCTCGATCTACTTTCGTGAGTGAATAAGTTTTCTACAAACCTCACTTTTTTATGGAAGAGTTTTAAAAAGTTTATCTTTGCCCAAATCTTCACAAAATGTAACTTTGCATTACTCTAGTTTAAACTTTGAAATTATTCCGAGAACACCTGATGAAATTATTTATGTCTTTCAAGATAGTACTTAATCCACATGACATAAAGAGATCCACACTTAAGTAAACATGTACCAGTTTCATTAAATTATAGCCATATTTTATTAGTCTTATGCTCATTCTTTTTGTTCACCATTAACTCTCAAATAAATTAAAATTCAATTACTTGTTATTAAATATTAACTTTTTCTTTATTAAGTATAAGGCTATATATATATATTATTTATATATGTTGTTTTCCAAATATTATTATGTAAATGTATTATTATACTTCAATAAATACATAGAATAGTCTTTATATTAAATGACTATTCCATGAAAATCACAAATAATTTGTTATTTTTTAATTATATATTTCAATTTTAACCTTATAATTATTATTAATCACTTTTAACTTTTATCACTAAATTTATAAAATAAAAAAAAGTTTAATAATCATTTGAAATAATTTTACCTTCCGAATGTATTATAAAAAAAATTTAAAAATTCCTTTTATTTTTTTTTCATTAGTAAAAAAAAAGTAATTATTATCATAGATAATTAAAAAAATTTAAATTAAAAAATATTTTATATTTATTTTATACAATTCAAAATAATATTTATTTTATTTAAACCACTGTAATTATTTTATTTTTTCATAAGTTCAAAATTAAAATTATACTTTCTATTATAAATTTTATATTCATTATTTTTAAAATGTTGCCTTCATTTAAAAAAAGTTACAAAATAAAATAGAAAAATTAGACCAAAATTACATGCCTTGAAATTCGAGCCTTATTTTATAGAATTTGAGTCGATTATGAAATTAAAATTATTATTCATTGTTAAATTTAGAATTTTGTTACAATTTTATTCTTGAATTTTTTCATAAATTAAAAGAAATATATGTATTTAAAATATTATTAACTTAAATCCTAAATGAATTGTGATTGTTAAGTATATCGTCTCATAACCTCATACTTGTAGGAAAAGTGTATTATGTTTTAAATACATGTAATTTCACCGCCGTCTGCTCATTTTTTTTCTTTTAAAATATTTTATTTTAAACCTTTTATTTTTGTGGAAGAAACTCTCATCTTCTAACTCTTCGCAATTCTCGTCCACATCTCCATGAATTTCTTCTTTTGTAAGAAAATATGTGCAGCTTTTGCATTGAAGATTTTGCCGTAAAAATTTAAATAAAATGATTATCTCCACCAACAAGAAAAACAACACACTATCGTAAAACTACTACATCTTAAGAGTATTTTTAAAACAAATAAAAAGATACCTTTTATGGATGGACCTAGGTAATATTTATCCACTGATACACGATTCGTTGTTGGTAGTATCTTAAACCTTCGAAACTTTTTCTCTCGCTGTGTGCTCCGTCAGTCGGATACCTGCGATTACACTCTGACACTCAAGTCAGTGCTAGTATAGTGGGTGTATTCTCTTAGGATCTGAAGAACGTATCTTTTTCCTCTTTAGAAATTCTATTTATAGGTTGACTTGGACTTTCACTTATGTGAACTAGATAATCAGTTCACCAAAACGTATATAATGGTCCTCAGAATGTGTGTAATGACTTCCTGATATTATAAGAGTGTATCTTGAAGAATGTTTTTAACTTAGCAGTTAGAATTGATTCTTTACTATTAGAATTGATTTTTTACTATGCATTTGTTTATTATAAACGTAATTTTACTCGGTCGTCCGATCTGACTGATAAAAAAATACATTCAGAATATTAAGGTTAAATATGTCCAATAAACTTATAGCTCAAAATGCAACAAAACTCATAACTCACTGTTTCTTTATCATTCAGCAAAAGGCAAAAGAAGGTGAAACCATGGACCAAATAGAGTTTCAAATGTGACCACTGTCTAAAAGTTGTCTGCAACAAGAACAAGCAATTTCTGCTTCTAAATGATAGTAACATAGATATTTTGAATTATTTTCTCTATTCCTTAACCATCGATCAATTAAAACTCATTTTAGTATAATTTTGAATATATCTATTATAAAAAAAATAACAATCTTTGGCTAGCACTTATAGTTGTATGCGTGGCGCTCACAAGACAGAAAAAGAGTGAATGGCAAAAAATTTGGAAATTGGAAAATTATGATTTTAGAAAATGGAAAATAATGATTTTGGAAAAGGAAAGCGCACGCTGAGAACACACGACACACGATACCCACAAGTAGGGAAGGAAGCAAATTCCAAATTTCCTTTGATTATCTGTGCGAAACGAAACCTCATCCATGGCTTCTCTTCTCCGCTGCAACGGCCTCTCCCTCTCTCCCTTACCTCCGCAACCCACGCGCCACCCCAAATTCATTCTCCCCCCAACCCTAAACATCAAACCCCCAAAACCTTCACGCCACTTCACGGTGCGCGCCGAGGTTAAAGAGACCGCCGCAACCGCCACAACCTCCGACGAGAAGATCCGCGAAATCCTCCGCAATCGCGACTACGACAAGAAGTTCGGATTCAGCGTGGATATCGACTCCTTCTCGATCCCCAAAGGCCTGTCGAAAGAAACCATCCGTGTTATCTCATCCCTCAAAGAGGAACCGCAATGGATGCTGGAATTCCGCTTGAAGGCATTTGAGAAATTCCTCTCCATGAAACTCCCTACCTGGTCCGACAACACCTACCCTCCAATCGATTTCCAGAATATCTGCTACTACTCCGCTCCCAAGAAGAAACCCTCTCTGCAATCCCTCGACGAAGCCGATCCCGAACTCCTCCGCTACTTTGACAAGCTAGGCGTTCCTCTCAACGAGCAGAAGCGTCTCGCCAACGTCGCCGTCGACGCCGTCCTCGACAGCGTCTCCATCGCCACCACCCACCGCAAAACCCTCGAGAAGGCCGGCGTCATCTTCTGCTCCATCTCCGAGGCCATTAAGGAGTACCCTGAGTTAGTCCGCAAGTACTTAGGAAGGGTCGTGCCCTCCGATGACAACTACTACGCCGCGTTGAATTCCGCCGTCTTCAGCGACGGGTCGTTCTGCTACATCCCCAAAGACACCAAGTGCCCGATGCAGATCTCCACCTACTTCAGAATCAACGCGTTGGAAACGGGGCAGTTTGAGCGGACTTTGATCGTGGCCGACGACAGGAGCGCTGTGGAGTATCTGGAAGGGTGCACTGCGCCGTCTTATGACCGGAACCAGCTCCACGCGGCGGTGGTGGAGTTGTACTGTGGGGAGGGGGCGGAGATAAAGTACTCCACGGTGCAGAATTGGTACGCTGGGGATGAGAACGGGAAAGGTGGGGTTTACAATTTCGTGACGAAGAGAGGGGTGTGTGACGGGGCGCGGTCGAAGATATCGTGGACGCAGGTGGAGACGGGTTCTGCGATCACGTGGAAGTATCCAAGTGTTGTGTTGGAGGGGGATGATAGCGTTGGAGAGTTTTATTCTGTTGCTTTGACGAATAACTATCAGCAGGCTGATACGGGAACCAAGATGATACACAAAGGGAAGAACACAAGGAGTAGGATTATCTCCAAGGGTATATCGGTTGGACATTCCAGGAACTGTTATAGAGGGCTGGTTCAGGTTCTTTCCAAGGCGGACAATGCGCGAAACTCATCGCAGTGTGACTCCATGCTTATTGGGGACAATGCAGCTGCCAATACCTATCCTTACATCCAGGTGTGTACAGGCCTTTTTGCTTTTCTTGTGTGTTTTGTTTATCTTTCTGGAATGATTTTAGGTACTTTGTTTTGATAACCAAAGTGGTATTCTGTGATTTATGTAGCTGACTTTACCTACTGGAATAGGCTTTTGTTGTAGCTGTTGGTTGGAATCAGAGAAAATGTTTTTTTTTTTACATATAATAGGAAGGGGTGAATGCAAGAGGATAAACACTAGTCTAGAACTAAGGAAATCATTATTTTGGACTTAAGAATTTAAGATAGGATTCGGCCTAGATGGTATTAGTGTTTATACTAAGATTGTTGTTCAATCCATCGTATACCGTTAGCAGAACCCACACTAATGGTCTTGTGAAATGTCACATTCAAAAAATGTTGAATCCTCAATGAGAGGGATGTGCCGGAGATTTGATATAATCAAATTACAGTAGAGAGAGGTTTTGTAAGCCGAGTTTTGGTGTATCTCTTTGTTGTTGGTTTGAATATCAAACAACAGGTCATCGGTTTTTTTTGGAGTTATTCTTGTCTTTTTAAAAGCATTATTATGCAGTTTCCCTGCGTCACCTAACCCGCATTACTTCCCATTTTCTTTTCTTTCTTTATTTTCTCCCTGTTTCCATGTCTGCCGTGATACTTTTCTTTTGCTAAAGAAATCACCATTATTTTGCAGGTGAAAAATCCAACGGCAAGAATTGAACATGAAGCCAGTACATCCAAAATTGGAGAAGATCAACTGTTCTATTTTCAACAAAGGGGAATAGACTATGAAAAAGCAATGGCCGCAATGATCTCTGGATTTTGCCGTGATGTCTTTAATGAGCTTCCTGATGAATTTGGTTCTGAGGTGAACCAACTCATGAGCTTGAAGCTTGAGGGCTCAGTAGGTTAAACAGTTTGTTAAGCATATTATTTGGAATTTGCACGGGCCATTTGTTCTTGAAGTTGTACAAGGTCTTAGAGGTGTTGTATTCCGAAGGATGTGTACATGCTGTATATAGATGTTGTCTTCAAGTGTACCACAAAAGATCAAGCATTACCAATTTTCAACCTTAATAATAAGTAATCACTGTAATCCTATTATTTTGTTTGTGGATTCACTCTGGATTACCAGTTATTTAGTGGAATTCATTGTTTTAGAGGTATTGACAGTATCTGTTAGTATCATGGCTTCAGAAGGTACTGGTAGTACATAGTTACTTTAACGAGGAAAAGACATATCCATAAGAAGTTAATAATATCCCTTGTAATCTATTTCTAGTTTCAGAGCCTGACTGTTCCAGTGTTCAGCAATTCTGTCAAACCTTAATATCAGAACTAGTTCTAACAAATTATACACAAATACAAATAGGTAACAAGATGATACAATGGTAAAATCAAAATATTGGTGCCACCTCTGGCGTTAGCAAAATTCTAGTATAAATAACATAAAAATGCTCCTTACTATCAATTTGTTTACATCTAGTTGAACAATTTCTGGGTATTTATCTTTAAAGGACCGAACTGATGAGTTATGACAATGGTATCTTTTTGGAAGATCAAAATGGATGTTTACTGCTGTATTTAAAGTGATAAATACTAGAGATTATAGTTTCCATACACAGATAACAAGAAACCAATTTCGGTGGTCAAATCTGATTTTAATTATACAAGTGCAATCAATGTCGCCATAAAGACTTGCACTGTAGTGCCCCAAGATTTTTAGGGAAGAAACTATACAAAATATGTCTTATAAAAGTAAGGATAACATTTCCTTTTGTTTTTGTTCGTTAGGTTGAAATACGAATCCTAGTTAGGTTGGTGCTTCTTTTTCAGATATTTGGTAGAAATATTGTGCATTTGAATTCATTGGGATCAGGTCAATCTGTGTCGTTCTACGAGCAACACAATTTCAGGACCGGGTGTGGAAACTCGTCCATTTCGTTTTCTACATTCTTACTTCGCAGAAAACAAATTGTCATCATTTAATGCGTTCAATTTTTCTGACAAGGTAGCTTTAAGTGTCTCATTACTTAATAAAGTTTTACTTAAGCTCTTTCCCAGTGTTTTCTCATTTGAATTTAGTAGCAAATAGTTTTCCCCATTGTTGTTGAGGATGTTAAAGCAATAAGTAAAGATATCGAGAGAACTTATAGGCCATGAAAATGTAATTTAGCTTTGTAATGCTTTTGAGGATGACGATTCATATGTCTACATAGTTAGCGAGTAAGTTGCTATTGTTTGTACTCTTTTTTTTATACTGTTTCGTTATACTCACGATTTAAGTATCACTTAATTGCAACACACTCTGGATATATCTTTTGGGAGTTTATTTCTACTATTCCTTTATATAACATCTATGTTATTATTCCAGTGAACTTGGTGACAATTTACCTTCTTAGGTTCCTATTGATCTTGAATGTGGTTATGTTCTATCCCTGGTTAAGTGGCTTTTAGGGTTTATACGGTCCTTAAAATTCAGAACCAAGATTGCTAATGACCACACAAAAATTTGTGTTTAGCAATATATTTTTCTTCTACTGAAAAACTTTTACTCTTTTTGCCTTCATATTTATCAGGAAGGGTAATTGCAAAGTTTTATTTTCAAATCAACAAAAGAAAATTCGCCCTTAAAGGCTACTGACTTTGCCAAGATGGAGAAAACATATTAGAAATTAAGGACCTACGTGATGGTTGTCCCTCTTATTGAGGTAAAATAGATTATAATGGCTGGATTTGGATACTTCCATGTGCAATAATAGACACACTTTCTTCTCACCATTTGTTTAAATATTTTGTAGCCATGATTGGAGATGTTAAAATCAAATGTCTATTTTTGGATTTGTGAGTATCTTTCATTGGGATTTTATTATGCCTCCTAACACCCTTTTCTTATTTAATCCACCCTTCATTAATTCACCTTTACAGCACCCTAAACACACATTTAACCACAAACACTTACAAAGTTCTTCTTGCACCCGTCAAAGTTCTTCCTGCAACCATCAAATAGATAAAATGACAAAAATGACCCCATTTAATTTGACCTTATTCCGGAAAGTTCTATATATATTCTAAGAAAGTTATTCATATTCCAAGAAAGCTATTCTGGAAAACAAATTTCGGAATTTATTATACATATTCCAGAAATCTTATTCTGAAAAATATTTTCTGAAAATTTTGAAAAACATTATTTTTCAGAATACACTTATAAATTCTATTCTAAAAAGGATGTTCAGAAAATTTCTGAAAAAACTTATTCAGAAGTTATTTGAAAAAGGGATAAAATCGTATTTTTAAATATTGATGGGTGCAAAAAGAAATAGCCAACAAACAAAAGAAGATTCACTACTAACAAAAGATTTGAAAATTAGAGACACAAAAAATAACCTCAATTGTGAAACTCGTTGAATGATCAATCTTTCATTTTCAAACATTTTTTGTTACTTTTTTTATTTTTTTAATTAGTTTTTTTCTTTCTTTTATATTCCGCATTTCATTAAAAAGTATAAAAATGGCATATTATTTGAGCATGAAAATTTTAAGAATTGTGAATGCATTTCTCAAAAATTAATTTGAAGCGTGTCTTTCTTTATGATTAATGGATGTGAGTATTTTTTAGAAATTAAGCTCTTAAAATATAGTCAAAGTTTAGTAATTCTATACTTAAGTATTGAGATTGTTTGTTAAATAAATGATTTTGCTTCAATCTCTTTATTTTGTTTGAGGAAAGCATCAAAACATTTTTGTTTTCAGTTATAACTACTAAACTAAAAAGTCAACCTAACATAAATTATCCTTTATTATCCATTTGAACCAAACAAAACATTTTTGTTTTAGGACCTTTAAGTCAATTGAAAAATAAGTGTTTTCCACACATTGCTAAACAAGGAAACATAAGTGAAAATAGTGTGTATTATATTCACCAATAAAAGAAAATGTTAGTATCTCTAACACTGGAGAGAGATTAACATTATTATCCTATAGATAATTAAAAAAATTGTTCAAGGTAGTTAAAATATTAGAAATAAAAAAATTCTAGAATAAGTATACATAAAGTATGCTTTGAGAAAAAAATTAAGAGAAACATTAATGCTCTCTCGTTTTCAAATGGTGCAGTTGATTATAAAAAAGAATATTATTTGTTAAATTAAACATGATAAATCCAGAAAGATATTGATGGTCCTTGCATAAAATTGTTGTTTTGAGATGAAGGATTTTTTTTTTTTTATGTAAAAAATGTTCTTTTTCATTGAGGGCAAGCAAAATTTTTATGTTTAGGATATTTGATTGTTGTGTGCACATATTATTTTAGTTTTTATGTTTGTTATTAAATAGAGTAATTTTGATGGTTGGTTGAGAGAGAGAGATAAAATAGTTAAAATTAGGTCCAGAAAAAAATTGATTAAATAAAATTAAAAAAATATTTGCTTAAAACATAGATTTTCTTACGAAAACAAGCATAATTTGATAAGATATGAAACATTATCTTCGTCTAAGTAAAGTTGATTGCTTAAGTGATGGACTGCAAAAATAAAAAAACCCATAAATATCTTTTATTTGGATCCATTTAAATTATTATAACTTTGAGCATGAAAAATAAATTTATAAATTTTAGTGAAATGATTGACAACCATATACTTTAGTGAGAATATGAGTCATTACTATACCTTTGTTATAATTAGATGTAACCATATTCAACACATGAAAATTTTGAAATCTAAAAAATATTTATTTTAATTATATTGACGACTTCTTACTTGATTAATTATAATTTGATTGATATTTAACCATGTTTTTAAACCTAAAATTTTAAGAAAACTTAATTAAAGTTAATGGAGCAAAAATTAATTTTAATTAGACATTTTAAAACTCTTTATGTAACGTTGTATTGGTTAATTATTATTATTATTACTAAAATTGAAATTATCATTGAGGGAATTAAAATTTGAAATAAATCTAACATGTTAAAAAAAATTGATGTAAAGAGAAAAGTAAAATTGAACTTAATCTACAGGAGATAGTTGATACTAATGGCAGACTTCGTTTGTCAAACTGATAAGTAAAGAGGTTAAAATCTTAAAGAAAAAAGAAAGGAACTTCCAACAAAGATTATGATTCTTTTAAAATAAAACTTCAGTAGCTCAATTCCTATTTATATACTATTTTCATTTTAATAATAAAATATTTATCTACCATTTTAATTAAAAAAATTATAATTTTGTTCTTATACTTAAATTCTTATTAGGTAGGTAGTAGCTGCATTTTAGCTTCTATATAAAACTGTTATAAAATGGTTCCAAACATTTACTAAAGTTATAACGGTAATGAAGTTTTTTTTTCTTGTGCTAACAAACTAGCACCGAAGAACATAATATTTTTTGAAACTAAAATCATATTTAATCTTCTTTGTGAGGAAGAAAATATGTTTTGAGAGCCCAAATATTTATGTGTTTATATTTTATTTATTTACATGTCATCATAGTTTTATCTGTCAAAACTCGATATTATAGTTAATTATAAAAAATAATTATTAAAACTATACAAGTGATTTTTTTAAAGATTCATTATATTTTTTTAAAACTAAAGTAAAAATATATTTTTTAGAATTGATTCAATATGAACTAAATTTGATATGTTATTAGCTTGTAATTTGAATAATCCATATATAACTAATTCAATAAACTAAATAATTGAATATAAATTATGAAATATTAAATTTGAACTATATTGATTATGTTAGAGTGAGACCTAACTTAATCCGATACTTTGTAGTTTGTTTCTTTTTTATCTTTTACTTCTCCAAAACTTAATAAATTATGAAATATTTTGACAGACAACGGGTGAATTTAAAATCCATGTTACCAACTACGATAAAGGGCAATATTAAATTATTCCCATCTTTAATAAGAGAAGCATAGTTTAAACTCTAAAAAGAAGGAAAGAACAACATATTTAACTTCGACAGAGAACAAATTGCAAAGTCCTCATAATTATTTAAAAGGAAAAAAAGGCACAAAGATTAGTTGAAGGCATAATAAACCTAATTGATATTAGTTTGGCCATGAGTGCAATTCATTTTGCCTGCAACGTTCGGAGATGACGAAGTAGTAGTTTGAGACTAATGCTCCTTTTCATGATATTTAGTTTTGTTTGATGTTTGACCTATTGTGTAGATAGAGAATCTAGGCCAAAGAAAAAAAAGAAGCGATCTCACTCTAATAAATAAAAACCCTAGATCAAGTTATTAAGTCACATGATGCTTTTGAATGAACACAGTAATATACTAATATACCTTTCTCATTCTTTCTTTCTTTTTTTCTTTGTGCAGAAACAAGTTGGAAGATGTAGAGCTGTCAAGAATGACGTAGATGAAGATTTGTCTTATTTTATATTTAAGTTTTATGAATAAAAGAATGAAGTTATTACTTTAGGAGCAAGCAAACATTGCCACACACACAAATGCACAACACATCAACGCCGACATAGTTACCAGTATTTCTTTTTCTTTTTCAGCTTCTACAGATTTTTATTATGTAGTTTTGCTAAGTTTACTGCTTCCGACTGAGATCGGTTGAAATGCCTGCACCTCTTTTTGAATCCTGAAACGAAGCAACTAAGGAAGAAGGAGGTAGTCCCACGGTACGATTTGCTAGCAATTCGAAGAAATACTGATATCCCCGCACAGTTGAAGTTTGACATAGTTTGAAGAGGGCTTCTTTGTGAAAGTCTTTACGAAACGAACCTCGAAGGCAAGCGAGAGTTTCTCCTTCCATGGAGAAAGAAACTAATTGAAGCCGTTGATCATTCGGAGTGCGGTGGTAGTCAAAGAATTGCTTGATTTTGAAAATCCATGCCAATGGTTTAGACCCATCAAAACGGGGCATATCCAGTTTCAAGGACCTTCGAGTAAAATATTGAAGGGTGTTCTTTGCAGTTTTTCCTACTTGTGCTATCTGAGTTTCCAAATTGGTCATACGAATATTCATTGCTTCTTGGAAGGTTCTTTGGCTCTGCAATAACCGCAAAATAAAATCTATTTTCTCTTCACTCTTTGAAGTAGGCATGACATCTCTCAATCTCAATGAAAACACCAAAATGCAATACACTTACACCCAAAAGCAGAAATAAAGAGTATAGGAATCACTATATATAGTGGTTCTAGGAGACAACAATAATAAATATAATTAATGGTAATTAACCTTCCATTGATTGTGGTAATTAACCTCCCATGGATTGCAATTGATTGTGACAATTAACCTTCCATTGATTGTGGCAATTATCCTCCCTTTAATAACAATTAATTGTCAAATAGTAAGTAACCTCCCATTTATGCCAAGATAATGAGTCATAACTCACATCTATGTTATTATTACTCTCAAAGTTTTCATATATATAGCCAAAAAACAGCAAATACCATCTCAACAAAACAGAATAAGGATATGCCTCAACAGAAAACAAATTTATGGAATCCTAACAACTTGAGAAAATACTATTCTGTCTAATCTTCAAAATACTTAGACTTGGTGGTTTCTCTTTCGGCCTCCTTGCTATTGGGCTACTTATTGGTGTTTCATCATGATTTTCTTATCCCTCCTCTTGGGCCATAACACTTTTTCTACCGCATACTATTTATCCTTCTTCTGCTAGCTACTTATCTAGATGTGACAAATTGAGTGTTTAGTTAAATGATGTTGTGATCATATTTTTGTCCGAAAATCATACCAAAATTAGATGAGAACCACGTGAAATCATTATTGCAGATTAAATTGGATGAGGAAAAGAACAATCGTATACTTTATGTGCTTCCCATGATTATGAAGGTGGTCAATTAATGGTTAATTCATTAGCAACACAAGAATATAGAATGGACCCACCATATTAAAAAAATAAAGAAAAAAGAAAAATACTTTGCCATGTGATATCAGATTCTGAGTTCAGTTAAGAAGCTCACGTTATGTGATTTTCTTTTGTCAAATGCTTTTGTGGCGTTAACGTGAAGGCTATGAAAAACCATTCTTCCACATTACAAAAGAACAGCAACAACACGACTTCGTTTTCTTCCATTTCAAACTTCCTTGCTGTTTCATTGTGTTTTGGTTTTCCTTGCAGCTGCAAAGTTCGAAGCTTTTTCCCATAACTCGTCACCCAGATAAGTTTATTTCTCTTCCCAAATTCTGGGTTTTGTTTCACCTTTTCTGAAGTCTCTCTGAAATAGGATTTGCATTAGCTCAAACAAATAATAATTTAGAGAGAAGGATACGTCTGTGGTGAATTTTTGTGTCACTTGAACCATTTTGGTAAGAGGACAACCCAGTCAATCTTCACGGACACCACTTTGAGATTTTGAACTTGTTCCAATTAAAGATTTTTTTCTTCAACTTTCACACGGGCTTCACATAGGAGGCTATGTTCCATGAGCCTGGTCACCTTGGTTATGATAAAATGCTTGTTTGTTGTTATCTTGTCCACCATTTCCTTGGCTTTTGGATGATGCCATGTTAATTATATCCGAAGGTCTTTCATGTTAGATTGCCTTTATATTTATTTTCTTTTTGGAAGGCCTTGTTATTGGTTTTATTGTGTTCTTGGTTTGACTGGAATAAATTAGTGTGGTGTAAGAGTGGGAAAATGAGAAAGAAAATGAAGCAAATAGGAGAAATAAGGGAGGATAGTAAAATGGGAGATAGCAGCCCCAAAGCATATGATAATGATACTATGGTGTTTATATCCATGTCTCAAGAATTGAAGAATGAGGGGAACGAGCTGTTCCAAAAGAGGGATCTAGAAGGAGCTATACTCAAATATGAGAAAGCCCTCAAGTTACTTCCGGGAAATCATATTGATGTGTCCTATCTGCGGAGCAACATGGCTGCATGTTATATGCAGAAGGGGGTCAGTGAGTTCCCAAGGGCTATTCATGAGTGTGATTTGGCTCTTGAAGTGACACCCAAATATGGTAAAGCACTGTTGAAGAGAGCAAGGTGCTATGAGGCTTTAAATAGGCTGGATTTAGCTCTAAGAGATGTCAATACTGTTCTGAAGATGGAACCAAATAATGTCATGGCATTAGAGATCTCAGAAAAAGTGAAAAATGCACTTGAGGAGAAAGGATTGAGAGTTAATGATACAGTAATTGAGTTGCCTCCAGATTATGTCGAACCTCCTAGTGCTTTGACTCCAGAAAAGGTAGTGAAAGAGAAAATGCGCAAGAAGAAGGGCTATAAAGAGGAAAAGAAGGCTCCTGATGACAAAATTCTAGAAAGGCAAACCGAGGAGAAATCTGAGGAGAAGGCTGAGGGCAGTATTGTGGTCGTTGAGAAGAAGATCAAGGGATCCAAGAAGAAGAAGGCCAAGGAAAAAATTGATGAGAAGAAGGCTGATATAAAGGAAGTTATAGAGGAAAGAAGTAATGGTAGAAGGGAACACGTTGCTAACAAAACAGTTAAACTTATTTTTGGTGATGATATAAGATGTGCTGAACTGCCTATCAATTATAGCCTCTTCCAGTTAAGAGAAGTTATTCAAGACCGATTTTCGAGCCTAGGAGCTGTTCTAGTCAAATACAGGGACCAAGAAGGTGATTTAGTCACAATCACTTCTGATGATGAATTAAGATGGGCTGAAACAGGATCTCATAGTTCTATACGACTGTACATAGTAGAAGCCACTCCTGAGCAGGATCCACTTTTTGAGAAATTTAAAGTGAAGGAGGCGGAAGTGGTTGGCATTAACATTGCACATGAGAATGGTTGTGTGGGAAAAGCAAATGGAATTGTTAGGTCTTCTTGCATTGAGGATTGGATAATTCAGTTTGCCAAATTGTTCAAGAACCTAGTTGGTTTTGAATCTGACATATATTTGGATTTTCACGAACATGGTATGAAGCTCTATTCCGAGGCTCTGGAGGAGACTGTTACAAGCGAAGAAGCACAAGGCCTATTTGACATGGCAGGAGATAAGTTCCAAGAGATGACTGCCCTTGCATTGTTCAACTGGGGAAATGTGCATATGTCTAAGGCAAGGAAAAAGGTATATAAAACAGAAGACTCTTCTAAAGAGCATCTATGCGAACTGATAAAAAGTTCATATGAATGGGCACTGGAAGAGTATTTAAAGGCAGGAGAAAAATATGATTCGGCCATTAAAATGAAGTCAGATTTTCACGAAGGCTTCTTGGCGCTGGGGCTGCAGCAGTTTGAGCAAGCAAAACTTTCGTGGTATCATGCACTCAGTAGTAATGCAGACTTATTAACATGGCCTTCCGCTGAGGTTCTTCATCTTTACAACAATGCTGAAGAAAATATTGAGAGAGGAATGCAGATATGGGAAGAATCTGAAAAGCAGAACTTGAGTAAAACGTCTAATTCAAACTGTGCTATATTGGATTTGCAGAACATGGGGTTGGATGGGCTTTTTAAAACTATGTCCTTAGATGAACTTGCAGTACAGGAGGCACATATGAGGTCTCAAATAAATCTCCTATGGGGTACCATTCTATATGAACGCTCAATTGTGGAGTTCAAATCAGGGCTACCTATGTGGCATGAAACTCTTGCGGTTTCAGTTGAGAAATTTGAATTTGCAGGAGCTTCTCCAACAGATATAGCTGTAATTTTGAAGAACCACTGTTCAAATAAGACTGCAGTAGATGGTATGTTTTCAAGATACTTGGAAACTTTTTCAATGGCAGGTCTCGTCTTTGAAATTGATATAGCTACTTAGATATAATGATGTATCATATATGTTAACTTTTTCACTGGCAGGTCTTGCCTTCAAAATTGATGAAATAGTACAGGCATGGAATGAGATGTACAAAGCTAAAATGTGGAAGAGTGGAGTTCTATCATTTCGTTTGGAACCCTTATTTAGAAGGCGAGTTTCAAAAACTGATCATGCCTTTGAGCTTGCATGAGTTGAATATGTTTCTTCAAGTACTTGAAGAGTTACACGACCAACGCTGCTTCTGTGCCAGAAATGCTATTGTCATCAGAAGGTAACTGAGAATCTGACGCCCATACTAACAGCATTCGTTTTATCCATGTCTGCTTCATTAATTACTTATATGTTATGACTGCATCTTTCAAAAGTGTCTTACAGATTTGAGCATTCATAAGTAGCTGTAGAAAACATTTGCACCTACATGAAGTTTTTGCTGTTAATGGTTTGAATTTTTACTTGCGTAAACTTTACTGGAGCAGTTTCTTTTGCAAATACATTTCACAGCACATAAGCTCCTCAGGGTATCCATGCTTGGTAGCAGTAGAAAATGGTTGAAAAAGGGTTTAAAAGGTTTTAGATGATATTTCTGATAAATATGTTCTTCACGCAAAATAAAAGTCTAGATAAATACTGTTATCATATACACTGTCAATTTGTACTGTTGTCATTGCTTATGACCCTGTTTGTCGTAGTAGATGGACCAATTATTAAAGGACTATATACATTGAAGTTCTCCAATCTGGTCCTAGAATCACATCATGTTTGTAAAAATGATGTTTTCTGTTCCACTGCAAGTTAATGCTCACAGAGAAAGCTTTACTTCTGTACATGTTTGTCATAGCTTAATTATATTATTTATCCTCCTTGAGTTCTTTTTCTGCTTACCCTGTTGATAATATCATTATAGCCATCTTTGATGACAACCTTGGTTTGTCTATGCTGCAGGTTATTCATGCTACTGTTAAGAATGTGGGTTCACCAATATACTAGAAATATTCTTTTAATGGTCTTTACATTTCCAAGAAACAAGGGTCTACAAGTTTTCTTTACACTTTGGGAAGAAGGCTTAGCAGGAATTACCTTTTACTTAGTTTCTGCTTTTGCTCATTTCACCTTCCCTTCAATTAGTTATTAGATTTTTAAGATGATAAATTTGTTACAAAATCAAGCAACGGGAGATGCATGCTCCTTTTTATTCTGTTATTTATCGATGTGTAATCTACTCTTTGATCTTTGCTGAGGTAGTCTCTTTCTCAGTTTTCCTTCTAGTGTGTTAAACTTACCGGTTGCAGTGCCTTTTCTACTTAAATACATATGTTTCAAATTTCTTCAAGGGTGATTTTAATTATGATTTATCCATGGTTATTTATAAAGATATTCTTTAAATATTAATCTGATTCTTTCCCTAAAGTATGTTATTTATCATTTTAACTTGTTATTTTCAAAAAAAAATTTACTTTTTACGTGTACTTTTAATATTAAAAAATGATAAAATTCGCGATTTTTTGTTATCAGTAGTATTAAATTATAATATTACATTTTTTTGTTGTTTTATCTATAATCTAACTATTAGTATTATCAATACATCAGTTCGATACTGATTTTCAAAACATAAGTTTTACCCAAAGAGTCTAGGCCTCTGAGTTCACACTTCGAAACAAAATTATCCACTTACTGGTCCACAGTTGTGCAACTAAGTGACATGCAACTTGATTCCCTCATCAGTAAGTATGCGTGCTAAAAGACTAGCATCGAATAACTGATTTTGACTGGGTTAAGTTGACAACACGAGCCTCGTAACAAGCAGAATTCTCTTTTTGCTCAGTGGTAATTCCAACATTGCTATGCTCGCGGCCTGAGACATGGTATGACGATGAAACAATAAAATGAATCATAAAATATGGAATGCATCCCACAAACATTAGCCAGTAACTAAAAGCCAGTTACAGTTCGTTACTTTACGGATATAGTAACTGGTCCAAACATACACATGCGTGAGAATGTTATCATATTATACACAGACAACATAGATAGCCCCATCAGGCATATAAATCCAGGTGAGAAAGGGGGAAAGAAAGATATATGTACAATTATTCTTAGACGGGAACATACTAGCATGCAAAATAGAGTATAATTACATTCTTGCATGCCAATTTTATGTACATTTTTCTTAACTATTGGAACACTGGCCATAAATATGTACAGAAAGTTGTTCACCAGATAGATAACAGAATTTTCTCCTCCTGGTTTATTCTGGCCGAAAGCTTATTAAATTTGGAAGATCAGTGGACTGAAGCTTCTTAATTTCAGAAGCAGTAACCTTGCAAGACTCCAAGGTAAGAGTGCGTAAATTCTTTAAAGGCTTCAGATACCGTAGTCCTTCATTGGTTATACGAGAATTTGAAACATTTAGCGACCTCAGTGCTGTCATGCCTGTATTCAGATATAAAGAAACATAAGATAGATGTGTTAACAAAGCAAGACAAATTTGTATTTGATCTAATTACAGGGCAAGGGGAGGAATTAAAAACCAATAGAGACAATATTCCCCATCTAATTTTCTCTTTTTTCATTTTCATACTTAATTATGATTATCCGGGCACTCAGTTGCCAATGATAAATGGTATGAATTAGGTGTTCCAGTAGTGCTTAGAGCTAACAACAGTTCTGCACAAAAATTGAGCGAATCGTGCCAATTGCACGCTACATGTGGTGCTTAATTAAAATCCAAATTAAACTTGCAAGAGGTAATATATCATTGACTAGCCATTCAAGTTACAGCTGTGTCTGTATCCGCCAAACAATTATTTTTGGAAGAAGTTTTATGGGGTATATAAAGTAATGAAGGGAAGCAGAAAATACCAGATATCAATTCCAAAGTTTTATCTGTCAAGTTGCAATTCTGGGACAGGTTTAGCTGTGTCAGGGAGACAATTTCTCTTATATTTTTTACGCCATCATCAGTTAATCTTCCACCGCATATTTCAAGGGATTGCAAGTTCTTGAATGCTGCAAGATGGAGAACAAAAGAGGAACTAAAATTTAAGCCAGCAAGATAACCAGTAATCTTAGTCACAGGGTCATAAACCCGTATTTTCCCATTATTTTTAATCAGTGCTCATTTCTTACGATACACAGAAACAAATGAAAAAAAGAGTGAGTTGGTGTTGAATGGTGTTGCCAAGTAGTACTGCCTCCATTTATTGGTGTTTTGTATTGGGTCATTACACTGTTTGCTCAAAGTACAGGCAAAAAGAAATAAACACGGACTTATTGCAGATTCCACTAAGTCCTTATGCTAGCTAAAAGAAGAGAAATTAATATATATACACACACATATAAAGAAACCAATCAGTGTTCTATTTTACATTAATTCTAGAGGGGTCAGATAAAATAAGGTTGCCATCAAAGTCTACACGCAGAGAAAAGATTCAACATCAAATTTGTAAGTGTAAGTGAAAACGTCATAAAAAATAAACCACTTGCACTAGATAGCTAGAATTTGCACCACTCGTTTCTCCAGTTAAACAAATTTAAATTTATTTTCTGGACTGATTATAACATTTCCATGAAAAATTCAAAGTTTGTAGCCCAATACCTACGTGATAAGCATAAGATTTCCTAAAAAGAAAATGGCAAGAAAACCCCTATTATTATCGATGCACTTCCATTTCAAATGTAGACTACTAAGTTATAAAGATAGTTAACAAAGTCAACTAGCAATAAGGTAGATTAGAGAACTATACTGTTAGGAATGGCATACAGTCGTACATCGTAAATATGCAGTTCCCTGGTCTGAAATGTGTGCTCCAAAGAGATCCAATGTTACCAATCCACTCAGACCTGTTAAATACAAGACCAATGAGACAGCTAGAATTGAAGCAATCGGTACAAGAAAAATTAATCATAGCTTCCACAGAAATTAATTACATAGCAGTATGGACAATCAAACAGTAAATATACACATAGCCCCCAAATACAAAAGGATCAATACATGATTGGTTTCAGAGACGGGACATCCCCCCCTACTTTTTTCAGATTTTATTTTAATATAACATACTATAACATAATATATAATATAGTAATTTAGTTTTAAGATAATTAGTTTATTAATTTTCTTTTTATAGTTTAAATAAAACACAATAACATTCTTTGTTTTAACCAAATATTCTACTTTTTATACTTTTTGTGAAGATAATTTTGTTCTTTAATATTTTAGATGAACTATTTGAGAATTACTCATTTTTATTTTTAATGTTTTTCTTTATAAATAGTTATTGAAATATACCAAAATTTTGACAAAATTTGCTTTCAAGACACTGACAACATTACTTTTTTCTCATTTTCCAAAAATTCAAAAGAAAATTATTCTTAAATGTATGATAAGTAAAATAACATATTGTGATTTATTATATTTTTTTGAACCATAATTATTATATCTCTTTTTAGAAGAAAAAAATAGTAGCATATAACTCTAATTATTAACATTTATAATCTTATTATTTCAAAACATGTAATCTTATGTATAAGTGTATATATTTTATTTTAATAAATTACTAATGTAGTTGATGTTTTAATTATATCTATAAAAATATTGTATTAAATTTTTGTGTATATATATTTATTACTTTAAACTTTTTTGGTTGCCCCCGTACTACTCTAGGCTGGTTCCGTCCCCACTTGGTTTGATACAGTTTTGAATTGTATTCATTGTATACAGGGTAGTGTCAAAATTAAAACCTCTATTTCAATCAACAATCTAAACCATAGATCTAATGTTCACTTGCAATATGTGCCCGGGCAAGGTGATTAAACTGTAGAGATTGGTAATAGGTTTAAGTAGAAGAATCACACCTTGGCAATATTTAACATTGATGATTACTCACAATTAGGAGCTAGTACCCTCTATAAATACGCAAAACTGTTCATATGACAAAACAAATGATTTAAAAAACTTATCTCGGGTGAAGCCGCATAAAAAGGGGACTAAAAAATATTAGTTGCACTTACTTTTTAGTTCCTCTACTATAGCTAATGTATGGTTTTGGTCCTCAAATAAGTTTTAGAGTGAATTTAATTTCCCAATTTTTGTAATTACGTCAATTAAGTTCCTCTGTCAATTTCCTTTTACTTAAAATTTTCAAACTCTTTACAAGTTGAATCAAATAAATCATTTCCAATATTTTTGGCTCCACACTCAGCCAACTAAAATATAAAATTTAACCAAAAACAAAAAGAAATCCAAAATCTTCCTTTTCTTCAAACCCTAATATCCCCTTACTAGTCCTTATATGTTTATCAAATTTCCTCTATATTCTGACATCAAAAGCTTTAAATATAAAATATCCTAAATCCGTCAAATATCCCAACTGTTTTAATAGAAAATAAGATTTTGAGGATTTTAGGTTTTAAAATTAGAGGGACCAGATTTGCTTGGAAAAGTCCTGGGAAACTAAAATCACAATCTAAACTAGATGGATAAGGGTGTACTAGAACCCAAAGAAAAAAGAAGTGGATAAATGAATGTAAAAATGCTTACTGATAAGATTTGAAAGTCCTTTGTCGGTAATCAGTCGGGTGTCCAGATTAAGTGACTTAAGTTGTGTCAATCTTGACAGCCTTTTCAGGCCACTATCGGTTACTGTAGTAAATGAAAGATTTAAATCTTCGAGTTTATTTAAACCTGGATAAAAGCAAGAACCACATAATCAATACATGCGTCAGTAAAGATCTCCAACGGCACACTAGTGTAAGTGTGCATTTGTAGATGTAACTACAAAACACTACACAAACAGATAAATTTCATATTTTGACAATGTTTAGTTTTAATGAAAGAAGTCCTGAAACCACATAATGTTTTGAATCAAATTAAAATCTCATAAACAGCAACCTCATCCTAGCACTGCCGGGCCAGATTGATAACACTTATGATTTAAATTAAGAAAAAATGACTCATATTTGGGTAAATACAATAGTCTATGATGATTTAATGCAAAAAATGGTAAAAAAGCAAACAATTTCAATTTTCTTACTAATATCTGACATCCACAAACTAAATAAGGAGCTATGATATATAGAATACCTCATAGACATAGCCTTAGCAAGCCAATATTTTCTAACCATGAAGCATAACCAACAAATATAGTAACATACCAATAATCTAATTTGAATTTGGTCTGCCAAAAAACTCAAAAATAAAGTTTATATTTTTATTTAAAAACCATATATACAGGTATGTATAACCAACCTGATATATAACGCAGCCCGCTATTCCCAATGTCAGTGTCAGACAACAGCAGACTTTTCAAGAGTGTGAGGCCTGAAAGAACAAATAACTATAATTTCACACCATAGGTGATACTTCAAATGAAATTATTTAATTCCTAAAATCTCATTTTCTTCCACCTTCAGAAAGCATTTTGATAGAACAAATTAAGGAAATTTAAAAATATTATATACGCAAAACTGAATTAAAGCCACCAGTGACCAAGACCAAGAACGTATATATATACATTCCAAACACACTGTCAAGGCTAAATGCTTGCTTAAATCCCCACGACAATTTTATAAGTGCAATTCAGATATTCAAGTTGGAATGAGCCAAGTTTCACATGGCTCTGTTCCATCTCAATTTTTATTGTCTTAAGAATCATGACATTCAACATTCAGCTAAAAATGGCATAAAGGCAAATAAAACCTCAATGCCTCGTGTCAAATCGCCAGGCACAGATCAATAAAACTTTTAACTAGTGTGAAAAATCTATTCAAACTTTGAACAATGTAATGACCATTTAAATCTAACAAAAGGAAAATGGTTACTTAAATATAGTGCAAACCTGTCAAATTAGCAAGCCCATCATCACCTATCCTGCAGGAATCCAGATTCAAATACTCCAAATTTGTTAAGCCTGTAAAAAGAAAAAAATATTTAGTGATAGTGAACAAGTCGTATAAATGATGATTGATGATAGTCAACATCCCAGTAGCAATAATGACCCGAACTTGTAGAATATAAAAACTAGTTGTTGTAATTCCACAAGCACTTAAACATGTTAAAAGTTGGTGGGCTTTAGGGACCAGATGGGCAATTTATTTTAAGCATATAAATATTATGCACCTGATAATTTCTAGGTTCTTTCCAATTTTTCAGTTTCGTGTGCCCTTTTATATGAGTAATTTCTATGAGTAATGAAAAGAGATATTAAGATTGGACTTTCATACATCCTTTATTTCCAATACGTTTACTTCAAAAATTGAATTAGTTCATTAGACATGTCAGCGTCTAAGGAAGGACTCTTCAGGAAAATTTATAATGTAGAAGTGGTTTCTCACCTCTCCTTTTAGTTTGTAACAATCAGGACATTTTGCAGATAGAAAAGCATGAAAATCACGTTATGATGTTCATGTAAAACTATTGAAAGTAAAAGGAATTAAAACACAAAGGGAAAAGTCTGCAGAATTAGTAAAAACAGCAAAAAAAAAACAAGAGTTTCTATTAATTTAGGAAAGCAGCATGTGAATAAAATAGTCAGTCTTATGAGATATTGATGTTTTAAGTACCTTTCAGATGAACTAAAGATGCATCAGTGATTCTGTTAAATGTCAGGCTTAACCTCTTCAAGCTTTTAAGACCTGCAGGAAAGAACATGCTGTAAAACCAAGAATCCAATGATTTGCCATCCTTAGAGCAAGAAGTAAGAACATGACACTCTTAAGTCCTCAAACTGGGTCATTTTATATCAAAATTACCAGCGATTTTCTCAAATCCATCATCGGAGATACCACATCTGTTGAGATTTAAGCATGCCAAAGAAGCCAAGGCTGTATAAAAAAAATGTGTTAAAGAACTAACTAGGAGAATTTAACCATTGGAATTCTAAGAAAATGAGTTTCCAAGTTAAAACATAGCCTTTGCCCACTTTAGCAGCAGTTGATTGCATGCCGGACTAGTCAAATCCTTAATTATCCAAATAAAAATGATAGGAAGCTCATGAATTGCAGAGTAACTTCCAGAAAACATAACAGCTGTCTAAAATTGAAAAATAAAATGAAATGGCACTAAAAAGATAAGTTCAGAATTGATTTTTACCATGAATAGACTCCAAACATGCAGCAGTAATATTGCATCCTTCCACATTTAATGTGGTAAGCTTCCCCAAACCTGTAAGCCAGAAAGAAATACCCAGGCAATGTATAATGGGGAAAACAGAATTAACCTAGAGCAAACAAAGTTATGAACTTATTCAATATACTGAAACCCTATTTTGATGATAGTAATTATATGATACTTTTATTTGACAATGGATATTGACCAATAGAGATATGGCATGTGTGCAAAATAGCAGCAACAGTTATAGAGTCTTAAGACACTTGTAATGGATGCCAAACACTGGAAATATACCTCTTAAATAGGCAATCCCAATATCAGTAATACTGCTGTTGGAAATGTGTAACTCCTTCAAATTTATAAGCTCTGAAACGTTATATGCCAACAGTCAGCTCAAAAATATTAAGACCTAGCTTCCTGATTCTAGAAGTAAAAAGAACTGATGATAAATGCAGCAATTGATTTAAGTTGCAAAACCACATGTTCCAGTATAAACTCACGGGTGTATTTTGCAAGTAACTGTTGGGTTTGGGTGCAATTGTCATCCCTATTCGGAAGTTATGCATTGGTGAAGGATAGTATTTTTCAGAAGATAGTTTCACATGCATCCCCAATAACCAAAGACAAAACAAAGTTTCTAGAAGTTTTTTTTATAAAAAAACTCACCCTCCAACCCAAGACAGGCAAGCTTCCTAACTCAGCACTTGCAAAGATTTACAAGTACCTCAACCCAAGGAGACAAGTGGATGCTTAAGCCAGGAACTAGTCAAATGCAAAACCTCGTGCTGTCCCATTCAACCAACCCGTCAGAGTTAAAGTTTCTAGAAGTCTAGACCAAAGATTTCCGAAGAAAAATTGCGGCATGTGCAGTTTAAAAGTTTGTCTGGTGTATTTGTTAAAGCAAAATACTCATATTTATGTGTACATTTCTTAATCACACAAAAAGGCAGACACATAATAGATAGGTTTTTGTGTAAGGCTACTCTTTAAGGGGGGTTATTAGTAGAGTGAGTGGAGAGCCTGAGAAAGAAAGCAAAAAACAAAAAATTAGAAAGTCAAATTTGGAGAACAGTGTTGCCCCCACCCAGTTTTTTGTTATTTGCTAACTAGGAATAAGAATAAATGCAACACACTAGATTACAATGTCATAAAAAAGCTGATCTCAGATAACTAACAAATGAATGAGACACAATGCAGAGACACAGTAATACTGCCTTTGTACAACATAAATAAACCTGAAATGCAATAACTACGATAAAAACCATATCATCTTATGATCAATACCTGAGATAGACTTCATGTCTGAATCCGTAACACATTTACAGAATCCAATATTGAGGTACTCAAGCTTTTTCAAACCTGTATTATTGAGACAAAAATTAAATCTATAACCTAGTAATTTCATAATTATGCTGTATAAAAGAGCACCCTAAGCAGGATAATATCTAAATAATGAGCCCCTTAAAGAAGCTAATGAAGGCTGGGAGGACTGGTAGGATCAATTAGCCTTCTTGACTCGAAGGTCCAGGGATCAATTCCTGTTGGTAGTCCTCCATTGGCAACCCCTAATTTATCATTACCATTAAGCACAGGCAACAGCAACCACCCCCCATTAACCAATAATGATGAAAATCCATAATCACATTAACTTTAAAGTCGTGTGAGATTGGTTATAAAATATCAATTACATTAGAAATAAGTTAACTTCTTGCATATAAATGAGCAAGAATGAAGGATAGCAGCAACCTTTAAGATGAACAAATCCACCATGAATTTCTGAACACCTCTCAAGGTCCAACTTCTCCAGATTAAATAAGTTGGAGAAAGCACGCATTCCATCAGGCTTGACACTGCTGCTCTTCCTGATAGTCAAGGAATCCAAGTTTGAAAGACCTACAGAAACAAATTGGGTTCTTAATTGTTTATGTTAATCTGACAGAACTCTTTCACCTTTAGCAAGTAAACCTAACCCATTTGCTACCATAAGATTCAGAACAAATAATATTGTTATTCAAAAACCATAGCTCGTAATTCCAATTTTACATAATGTTCAGTTAGGATTTCTTTTCATTATTTATATTTCTTTTAGAGCAACAATAAGGAAAAACAACCTTAATCTAAGAATAATTCTGCACTGTATACCACAAGCAAAGACACAAAATAAAAGACAGAAAACTTACATAACTAATTTCAATCATTTGTATGTTCTTCCTATGTTCATAAACTAGACGTGTTCTGGTCAGAAAAACTGATCATAAGAATTGTAACTCTACCACTAATGTGCTTGAGCCCATATTCTGAAAATTGATCACAGTAATTGAGAGTCAATGCTTGAAGATTTGAGCAATCCTTTAGGAGTCGTAGTCCATTATCTGTCACCTGAGAACCAGAAACATCAACTGAAAGTAAAGACAACCCTTGGGAAGAGATGACATCCATCCAGTTATCATGCACTCCACCATATTCACCCAGGTCAATATCCTGCCATGCAGAACAAAAAACATAAGTAGGGTCATCTTTGTAACAGAAATTCGTAAGAAGAAAATTAGGATCAAGGCAACGCTTCCAATTTCACCAAGCATCTAAAACAGTACCTGAAGAGCACAATCTCGGAAAGCTTCGAGAGAAGCTTCTGTTAGGCAGTGAGAATCGACGAATTCATTGAAGATCTGCTGGCTAATGTCTCTCGGAAGAATAGAAAAGGAATTGTATTTGTGAAAATCCTGTTATAACTCAAAACATGTGAATCAAGCAACCATGTAAGGGAAAAAAAATAACAAAAATCAAAAGCAAACAAGGTGACAAGATGCATGCACCTCGCGTATCCTATTTATGCACAAATCCATGAGGGAGGGACAGGTTCCCCGTCCGGGACATTGATTGGACTTGGAACGTAAATTTCTGCCACTTCTAAAATATCTTCCCGAGATTCCTCTCTGTAAATCATCTTCCACCACGTGTTGATCTCTCTTCCTAGAGGAGATACCTCCCATCACTCAATTGCCTATAGATACCCTTTGATCACATACGCATATGAAATATGCCAAAGAAACTCAAGCTCCCATCCCACTTCAACGATTTTCTGGTGTTGTTGGACTGAACTGCATGAAGAAACGAATAAAGTAAACAAAACAAACTCTGTCAAACTAACCACAGTTCAAGTTTTGTGGGAAAAAGATCATCGCAGAATTATTCATATTGATGAGTGATCATGATCAAGCAACCATCACACAATTAATATCAACCAAACAGAATAACAGCAAACTCACAAAACACTAATAGCAACAACAAAAAAAGCACGTCGATCAACTTTTATGGCAATTCAAAAAATAATTCATACGGTACTACTTCAGTGACCACCACCACGAAGAGAAAAAACCTAAGTCTTCAAACGATCAAGATTACTCCTCCGTTTAGATTGTTTCTATTATTATTATTATTTGATTATTGTTATTGTACAGAAGCAGAGACTGTACCTCTCTTCCAGGAGAAGAGAAAGCGATTGTAAGGTTTATTGATTAATGAAGCGTTCTTGAAAGCAGGAAATACAAAAAAAAAAAAAAAGTGATGTTGTTGTGTTAGGTTTTGATGAGGAACCTTTGAAACAGAAAAACAGAGAGCAGAGGAGAAGGGAAGAGAAGAAAAGAGAAGAAAAGCGTGCGGAAGTGAAGCAGGAGAAAAAGGGGTGATGGAAGACACGTGGCAGTAAGAGCGGAGTGAGAGAGTGTAGAGATAAGAATAGACGAGAAGAGTGGGGTCATACTCGTGCATGCGGGTCCCACGTCCACCCCTTCCGCTCTCTCACTCTCTTTCTTCCTTTTTTTTTTTTATTAACCCCACTACATTATTCACGTAATTTTCCTAAATCTTAAGAGAATAGTAAAATGTTTATTATCATAAGTAATTCTCAGAGAAAAAATATGACCAATACTGATAATAATATTTGAGTTATTAAAAAAATTTAGAAGAATAATTTAAGCTCACACTATTATTTTATATCTTAAAAATAAGTTATTTGACTTTTATATTTGTTTATCGAAAAATCATTTAAAATATTCATAATAAATTAGTTTGTTACCACATTAGTTAGGTTCGGTCAAACTCGTCATCTTATTTTTTTTAATTGGATTAAGTTAAATTTTATTTTATTTTTTATTATACTTAATCCAACTCCGTTTATCCTTTATCAAACTCCGATTGTGTTGGATCATTAGTTTTAATTTTATACCATTTTTTTATTAAAAAAATTAAATCTCTTTTTCTAAATAGATTATTATTTAAATAATTTAATATTTAAAAAATATACATTTAATTAATATAATAATTGATTAAATTAAATAAGAACTATATTAATATAATTAATATTAATAGAAATATTTTTTTATCATATTAAATATATATCTTATATTAAAAATTTATATGTTGTTACTTAAGTTATACAGGATTGAATTGTATTAAGTTTAATTGAGTTTAACTCAATAAAAAAGACAATTTTTATTTAAATTAAATTGAGTTTACAATTTATTTCACTCTCTTCGTTATAATGTATTATTTATTATAACTATTATCTTATTTATAGTAATTATTTTATTAATTTAATATTGTATTTTAAGAGAATGATAACTATAGATTCATTTTGTTTATTTCAAATGATTTTATGTTTAAATTTTTATTTTAAGCAATACACTAATTACTGCAACAACATAATAATATCTACATAGATATACATTATTTATTCTTAATTTTAATCTTGATTCAAAATATTCTAGGATATAATATAAGATGAATTCTAAAATATACAATTTGAAAAAAATACAGAAAATTATATCCAAATCACCATGATCTTCCCTATTTTTTTGGCATGCCTAAAATGTTTCATTTCCATGTAAAAATAGTTACCCCATGTTAAAAAGAAAAAAACATATTCTCTACATTTAATTACTAGAAATTGTGATATATATTTAAGGATACACCATTCAACATATAATAGTTCCTTCTATAAATAGATTTATTAACACAATAGGTTTACCAACACCAAAAATATAAATTTAATAGTATTTATCATCTGTAATAATCAAATGCTAAGTATGAATCAAAATATCTTTTGTACTATGCTACTTCGATCAATAATTAAACATGTATTAAATATTTGGGAGCCTGAAAAATACTAGTAATGTGCACACAAAATCTTATCACCTATAAAAAACCGTATATATCTTATATTTAATTATTAAAATAATTATTCTAAAATATTTTTCAAAGAATCTTATAAGTTTTTTATTGATCATTAGTTAAACAACAACTTAATTAGTGTTTAAAATATTATTGATGGTTTTAGATGTTACTATCATTGTATTATTAAAAAAAATGTTAATAAGTTATATATGAATCTTGATACATGTGGTGCGCCACCTTTAATCCTTCATCCTATTTTGGTATTGGTAAAGTGTGTATTATTTTTTCTGTAACAATTAACAGATCTCCCCCAATTGAAGAAATATGGACCAAAGTTATATGTAGTTCTATACATATTTTTCATATTAACAATATTGATCTTAGTGTATTTTTTTATTAAGCATGATATCAAAATCAATGTCTAATTTTAATTCATGAATGCACCAAAAATATTCATGTCATTTTCATCTTAATATGCTCAAAATATCTTTATAAAAACAATGACAGCTTACCTCCCATTCATTGTCTTTTCCATCTGTCTCTTCACACATTAAATGTCCTATATCATTATCCTTTTCTTCAGATAAAATCAAATGTTAATTTGTCAAAAATATTTAAACTTTTAAAAAAATTACCTGGGAAAAACTCATTTAAAATTTGTTTGAACACTTTTTTATAAGGATTTAAAAACAAAAATTGATTTTTCTAGAAGTTGAAATTATCCTATAAACAAATTAAAAATAAAAATTTAAAGAAACTATATAATAAAACTTGTACAAATTTTTTATAAAAAATAATTTTATTTCACAAAGAAATTAATTTGACTTTTTATATTTTTTCTTATAAAAAAGTTGAAAAATAAAACTATTGAGTTAATTTCTTAATAGATCATTATAGTTAACCTAAACTTTCTTAAGAAAACTATTTTTATGAATACAAAAATACAATAATGTTGTTATCATGTTAGATCATAAGGATAAAACTTTATCTTTTTTAAAACTGAATAATAATTGAATATGCTTTTACAATTTACATCTATTTATAAATGAAAATTCATAACTTGTGGGACACATATCTAGTGTAAAAACATATACATACTATAATTTTATTTTTAATAAGAAAATGGATTTAAGGTATATAATATGATCAAAATTTAACGTGATTATATAATAATAATCATGCAATTATTATATGTAAAGTATATAAAGTGCATTAGTTACCTAATCATTTAAAATATCACATTTATCACTTGTATATAAACAAAGCAAATTAAAAAAATATAATAAATTTAGTTTGTTAAACTAAAACAGAATAATTCTAACATGAGTTTTGTTTGTATATACAATATAATTATAATTATAAGAGGTTAACACATAAATAACAAATACAAAATACAAATATAAATTTCTAAAAGAATATTAAAAAGTTATAAATTTTAAATTTCTAAAAGAACATATTTCGAAAGCTTTGTGTTAAACATTCTCAACTCAAGATTTAACACCTGACACATTTTAATACTTTCATATATGCAGATATCGACTAGATGAATCAAGACAAGTTTAAGATACATCCATATCTTGACCTTAATATGTATTCTAATTCACTCTTTAAACCCTTACATGTGTTCTAACAATACAATAAATTCTCTTTCAAATTCTCACAACTTGATGTTTTAGTTTACGTGACTTAGACCATAAGTGAAATTAAAGAATTTCTAGATTTTTTCTTAAACCATGTTTCATTCATGATTAACATATCATCCTAGATTTGTGACCTCAATTCACACGTATACATGTCAACATTCAAATTATATGTGTACACTATAATTCACTTAACTAAAACAATAAATCTTTCAAACATACAATTCAATAATTTTTGCATACAAACATACATATATGTAACATAAACATTAAACAATATCTCTATTTGAACGAAAATAGTTCTACTAAATGATGATATCAGATAATACACTCATTGGAGTGACTTAGACGATATCTTCGCTTAGGCGCGTTTGCTTTTGCAAAGTAGACTGAGCGAAGATATCCTACGAAACAAATCCTAAAGTGACTCAAACGAAACCCGCACTTAACCAAATATGTTTTCGCTTAATGAAGATAACAAACAAAACACTTACTATAGTGACTCAAAGAATAATTCTATAAACAAAATTATCTTCGTTACTTCAAAACACGTTCCTATCCCACTCTTTTAGACACAACATTAAATTTCTTACTTATAAGACTAAAATAAAATGAAAACTACAATTAAACATATAAAGAAGAACCTTAGTTCAACATATAAAACAATGATCGAAACTCAACATGCATATAAGGAACATCAAACTTACATATCCAACAAAAATACTTCAAATTATGCACGCACGAAAGAACACCATACACAAATGCAACAAAAGTATTTCAGATTCTGATAAAATAAAAAAAATTATAGACATGTAAAACAACATTAGTTTACTGAAACTTTCACTCATAAAAAAATAGGCATATTTCATATTCATCAACTAAGATCATCCAAAATAGTATTCCTTACCTAGAAAACCCATTGTCATTGGCTCAAAGAGAGCTCAAATCTGTCCACAAGGAACTCTAATCATCAAGCAGAATATAATACTACAACCAAGAAGTAGTAGAGATTCATCTTTGTTAGTCAAATACATGCAAAAATCCAACAAACAAATATTCCAAAAAAAAGACAAAGAAAGTTTCTAATCACTTGATCATCCTCTCCTCCTTGCTAACATCCTTGTAACAAATTCAGATCTAGAAAATTATAAACAATTAACTTAAAATCTTAAGAGAAAAGGTATAAAAAATTTGGTTTAAAAGAAATATTCTTAAGAAATAAAATTTAAATTGTTAATTTTTCTTTTCATAAACTTTTAACTAATAAAATATTCGTACTTCTTTAAACCTCTTATTCTTAAATCAAATTACTCGGTGCTAACAGTATATACATAGTTTTAATTCAATCATTCAATATTTTACATTACCTTCTATATATTAAATCTTTAATTATTTTAAATTGTATATAAAATTACAAAACAAAATTGGCTCTATGAAATTTTAACTAATCAGTTGAATTAATAAAGTAGATATGTAAGGTTATCGAAAAGAACAACTTTTCTCATAACATTTGCAATTTAAGAGAGGTTAAAACCTCTGGCAAATACATTCAAATTTCATTCATATATAGCTTTCAAGGCGATACTTATCAGCTTTTAAATTAGATACAGAAGTAGAAAAGAAAAATGAATAGGATGACTAAATGTAATAGCACAAAAATTGCAGGGGGTGTGGTAGACAAGAGCCACAAATAGATTGAATTACCGTAAACATACCAACCAACCAACCCAGACACGTGCCTATAATACATTACAGGTTAGGTTCACCATGAAATGAAAATATCAAGACGAGGATGTCACAGATCTGCTGTTCCGTCCAAGTCCAAGACCTAAGCCCAAGGGAGCACTGTCGTTTCTGGTTTTGCCATGGTTATTATGACTACAATGAGAAGAATGAACATGACCATTATGTGTTTTGGAATTTGTACTGTTGGAATTCACATTAATGACATATTGTCCATTTCCATGGCCCCTTGCATATTCACCACGGGTATGCGAGTCTCCATTTGCTAAGTTTGAGCTTCTTCCAATGTTCATCATTCCTACACCTTCCTCTGTCCGACCTAATTCTTCAATGCACTCCACATCTTCATTGTAACCATTGATCAAAAAATCCGAACAGTTTTTCTTGATCCCATGATCATATGGGTTTCTAAATCTACCACCCGAACCTCTGAGATAACTATAACGCATTGCATTTGCCATCTCATTTGTTGTAATATTGCGAGATATCTAGGTCACGAATGAAAACATATGAATAAAGACGTGCATAGGATCAGGAGAAAATTGTACACACAAAAAATAAGACGTACCTGACTAGCCTGCACAACAGTCAAAGCAAACACACCGAAGAAGAGGAAAAAATCGGCTATTAGAAATGATATTGCACCAGTGTGATTCTTACCAACATACTGAATCCAAGCCCCAAATGAATGAGGTGCAAGTGGATCAGTTAACACTCCTGCCCACACAAATTTAGTTTTCATCAGCAGTTTAAAGAGCAGTTGAATGAACTGCATAACTCAGTAACTCAATTTCAGTGCAGACACATACTTGTAAGACAAACTCCACCAGTAACCAACATAGCTGAAACTTCAAGAATAAGAAAAGCAAAGAAATCCCACTTGTTCTTCTGAAGTAATAATTGTAACAAAATCAGATCAAATCAGATTATTTCAACCAGCCAGAAAAAAAAAAGAATAATTGCTCAATCAAAATTAAAGATAATGAGAAGAACAAAAAAAAAAATCGTCGCAGTGAGTAGGATTAGTAATCATCATAGCTCTAGCAACAAAGTTAGACAATATTAATAGTATAACCTATCCAACACTTATTATTTACTGAATATAAATGGCATACTTTGATTTTTATGAACAGACTCAAATAAAGTAGAAACAATTTTATTTGTAGCTATATCGCAAGATTTAAACTAAACAATCACTAGAAGATTAACTGTCCGCACTATAAAAATCCCCATACGTAATGTAGATCACCAAATAAGGAGTGTCCCTTGATATCAAAAGGTGCATTTATTAAAAAATGGCATGCCACATGCTAGAGGTTCACTAGGTGTGCTCCATACCAAAGGTAGAGGACAGAATTTAACAAATTGTCCCAGATTGTTTAAGTAAATGATACATTGAAAAAGCTTAAAATATTCAATTAGCAGTCAAATGCAATGCATGTAAAACAAAAATGCATCCAGAAGTACCTTGCCAATGCAATTAGACACCCAGGGACAATGATGATCAAACTGTTCCACACAACGATCACAGGTAGAACAGTGTTTTGCTCGAAGAGGCCTGACAATCTAAAGAAAAGGCAACATGAAATTGTTAGAAACCATTCAATGCAAAGAAGCATGGGCACTTGTAGTCTATGATTGCAAGACATTTATAGACTTCAGAGTAAGACAATCAAAAGAAAGCAAAGAGAACCTTGCAAGTTGCACAAAGCTGGGACCAGTTTCCAGCAAGTAAAGCAGGATTATTTATCTCAATCTTCAAAAGAGGCTCCTGTCACAATCATCCAATCTTTTAAGACAATGCCATATACTATACTGTATAAAATCTGAGGGAGAAGTTGACAAAATTGAAGTAGATATTAGGTGAAAAAAAAACTCACATCATCTTTTGTCTCATGAGTGTCATGCATATTCATTCTGATATAACCAGGATCCTTACTGCAAGAGGGGGGGAATGAGATATTAAGAAAACAAAAAATAAAATAACACTATAAAACAAATGATAGAGAGCTTCAATATAGAATGCGGCAGGCATCTACAAACAATTTGAAACGGGATATTCACTGAATCAGCAAGTGAAAATTAAATATGATATATAGAATGTCTATTTCTGGATTGATACCACCCTAGATTGAATGTCGTTGATTTGTTATCTATAGAGGTCAAACAAAAAGGTTACGAAAAGAGTTGTTGAGAAGCTCTACTAGACACTTACCATATATTTATCAAACATTTTAACAATGAAATGTTGAAGATACCACACCAACTAGAAGAAGTATAAACAAATTACAATGTACAAGTAGCGCAAATTTCACCTTACAAGCCGGTTTTATATGATTGAATTATGCCTAAATCAACTTTCTAACTAGTAAGGTTAGTTAGACTACTTGCTATCTAACCGTTATCAGACCACACACAAATATCTAGTTTCAGGCTTAAGGTGTTCAGTCCTCAACATGAGGGAGTTGTTGGAATTCCCACTAGAAATAGTGCTCATAGTGTATAAGTGGGTGCAAACCTCACCTTAGAGTCAATCTTGTAAAGTTGAGTTAGGCCTAAATCTACTAAGATGCTATCAAATCATATCCTAACAATGTTTATTGGATTTATCATGTCACTCGATATCGCTATCGGACCACTACAAGACAACCTACAAAGATCTAGTCAAACGCTTGAGATGTCTAGTACTTAAGTGAGAATATATGTTAAAGATCCCACATCAATTAGAGATAGTCAAAATACAATATATATATATATAAGCAAGGGCAGACCTCACTTTCTAAGATGGTATTAAAGTCTAATACCACCCACAAATATCTAATATCGTGCTCAAGATGTTCAGTCATCAGCGTTAATTGTGTTGTTGAGTCCTACATATAAGTGAGGACTAACCTCACCTTATAAGTTGATTTTATAATTGAGTTAGACTAAATTTACTTTCAAAGACAAGCTACTAAGGATATACACCCAGAAGTTGGCATCAGTGAATAGAAATGTTGTAAATATACAGGTTTCAGTCATACTTGTGAGACCCATGACCGTATTATCTAGCAATCCTAGGTAGCAAGGAAAGAGATTCTTAGATTAGACTTGGTTGTACCATAAAATAACACATAATAGTCTTTATTAATCTGGATTTTGGTAACAGAAACCAAGACTTTTCTCAGAAACCAGTTTCTGCAACATGATTCAAACAATGCCAAAAAGTTTTGATGTCTACAGTGTATGGACAAACTATTGACATATAATTTTTTTATCTCATTCTGCCTCAAGCATCAGAACTACCCTTCATCCAATCAATGCTCTATTTTCCTAACTAGGGAGCTACGAGTCTACTCCACATATATCAAAACCACCTAAGGCAAGATTTTATTCTTTCCCAATCCTATATTATCATGTATGTCCACTCACTCAATGCAACATTATGATCTCTACCACAATGATTTTTTTCTGGTGTTGTCTTGTTACCACCCACCCAATATTATACCACATTGCAGGTCTTATAATTGTACTTGTACCTTAATGTCACAGTCAGAGATAACACCTGAAAACTCTTCTTTGCATACATCCCTCTCAAATCCTATGGTTTACACTTCAATTTCCCACTACTTCTCTAAACAATTTGTATAGAAAAGAGGATTAGAACCATCAAAGCAATTGTGGACAACACATTGCAAAATTTACATATTGCTAGAGAACAAGAGATTCAAACCACCAATAATCCTGATCCAAATACAGAGATTTTACATAACAGCAGTAAGAAAATCCTAGAGAGGTCTCTTCAAGAAAGATCTTGTTCTTGTATGTAATGGCGTAGAGGGTATTCTCAAGAAGTTGTAAAATTTAAGACCACATCACTTACCAGCTACACTTGTAAAACATAACCAAACCAACAGTTGCAAGCAAAACTCCAAACCATGCAAGAAGACCAGCTGCAGCTGTAAGCCTTGGCATTTTTGTTGCTACAGGAAAAGTTAAGATACAAATGATAGTGAGACAACCATCAAAGCAAAAAATAAATTATGCATGCAAGTGCTCACATGCAGACATAATTGATTCCATATGTGGAAGCCAAGATAGATACCCAAGATGACCGAATGAATATAAGTAACCAAGAGCACAAAAATTATGCACCAAAGGATGGGCGCAAGTCCTAATTTGGAAATTCTTCCAAGTCGGCTGTTCCCATCACAGCGTTTGTCAAGCAGCCTTCGGGCATTTCCCTAGATGATATCCATAAATGGTTAAGATATAAAAATACATAGTCCAAGCACCTATCCTATAAATTCAATGAACACAAATGCTTTTCAGGAAAATAAGCCAGAGCCAGTCCAATTTTCAAATGACAAGGGGTGGGAATATTTTGAAAAGATGGAAAGCAAACTACTAATCAAATCAAACTGTGTTGATTATAAAACACCTACAAGGAAAAAAGCAACTTGTCTGTGATTTTTATCAGAAGCAAGTTGTGCTGGTGTAAGGCCTGTATTATCTGCCACCATCAGATCGTCCTTCTTGCCAGCCTGCACTAACACAGTACAAGCCTCCAGGTTGCCCCTAATAGCAGCCCAATGAAGAGGAGTGCAACCTGAAAAAATTTTAAAAAAATAATAATAATAATAATAATAAAAAAAACTATAATAATGCTTTGAAAATCAAAAGATAAATTCATCATTTAATGAATGGATAGTTAGAGGAGAATAAAAGGAGTTCGGGATAGAGCATTAAAACATACCCTCTTTATCTTGACGTCCCCTATGTGCATCGAGAAATAATAAAAGACGTATACAATCGGCAAAACCTTTGTAAGCAGCCCTAAAATTCAAGTGAGAAAGGAAGCATAAAGTATAGCACTAAAATATTGAAGAATTATATAAAAATTTCACTGAAGCGGAACAATTCAAAATTTATTTAGAAGGGAAATACGAATGTGCAACCCAACAAATAGCACGGAGGAAACTAATTCAGTAACACTGCAACTTTGTATGCCGAGAAACAAAAAAAATTGGATGAAAATATGACCAATGTATTATTGAGAGAATTCCAAGGATAAATGTAATGAACATGCTTACAAATGTAACAGAAATGAAGTAGTCCATCTATTGGCCTTTAAATTCCAAAATAATCCTTCATACTGGGTTATTTTACATGGAAAATGTGCCAAGAGAAATTTCACAATGTTCATAAGAAGCATTTACTTATTAGAACAATTAATTAAGACCCTCTAGGCTAAAAAGATTTTTCAACTTGGGCTAATTGGGCACAGCTCTCTACATAGTGTTCTGACTTAACTCTACCAAATACACTTTTAGGTTTATGGTCTGCTTTAAAATAACAAACCAACAACACTGCCAGTTTACTTGACGAAATACGTAAAAATAGGTAAACATTGGGCATCATAAATAGGTAAAAATAGTGTCAAAGGACACATTCAACAAATAATATGTCAGAGAATCAGTTCACGTATTGGCCGCCTGATTACAGAGAAATGAGGAACAAATAGAAAAGGGAAAACATCCATTTCAATAGAAAGAAAGGTTGAACGGTGGATCTTTTATTACCAATGCAAGGGGCTTCTTCCATCATTATCAGGGACATCAGGGTCAGCATTCCATTTTGAAACAACGTGGTAAAGGAAAGATGTCTGACCATATTGTGCAGCAACATGCGTTGTCTGAGTCCAAGCACATCACAATTAGTAAACAACATTTACAGCTGCACGCATGTGCTTCGAGTAAAACAAGAACCCTAAACTACCAATTTCGCAGATGTAACCAGATGCAGACAACCAGGTATAAGAGCTAAAAACATACTTCAATTGCCTTACCCCACCAGCAATCACTTTAATAAAGATTAAAACATCAAGATCAATCTAACCTGATAACCATTCATATCGGCAGCACTCACTCGAGCACCCTCCTGAAGTAAAAGCTCCGCAGCCTGGATAGCACCCCGAACTGCACACCAATGTAGGGCCGTCTGGCCAGTATGATCCGTTGCATTCACATCTCCCCCATGCTGCCAACCACAAACCAACCACTCAATTTCGTACGCCACATCAACAGAAAGAAAAAAGGTCTAATTCCACACGATTTATGAAGCCAAATTTCCATTCATGCATGCAGTTCCACCACAAACAAGCGAAGCCATTTCATAACATAAACATAACCAACAAGCCAAGACGAGCTGCGCTAAGCTACTTTGAAAAATTCAAGCCAAAAGCATGACCCTCATCCTCATCATCAAATCATCTTCTCTTCTACATCTACACCCCTCCTTAACCAACAACAACGAGTAACTAACTCCTACATTTTATTTTCTTTTGTTGGAGTAAAAAACACTAATTCAGTAAATGCCAAAACAACGGATGCATAAAGGACACAAAGGGTGAAACCAATGGACAAGCTCAAGAAGCAAAAGTAAGCAAACGCAATTCAACAAACCGATCAAAGAACCTCAATGATGTACTGAGCAGCGGCAGTGCGATTGTTAAGTGCAGCCCACTGAAGCGCGTAGTAACCCAACCCATCGGGCTCGGTGACGGGGCAACCCTCTTGCTCCACCAATCTCTGCAGCTTCTCCAAATCCCCGTACGCCGCCGCCGTGTACACGTCGTTACGGAGGCTCTCCTCCGGCACGCCATCACCGACGCCCGCCGCCGGCGATTGCTCATCGCGCGACACCTCCTCGACGACCTCGATCTCGGACGACATAGATCGAGATTTTGGAATGCAAATTGAGGGGTTCCCGCGTTGACTTGGAGGAGGGGTTGGCGATTGAAGCAAAATAATACAATAAATGAAAATCGGGGAATGGAGAATAGAGGATTGGCTGGTTAATTTCTAGGGTTTTTCTGCGAAGGCTAAGAAGAGCGAAGGAGAGAGAAAGAGAGGGTTTGGGTCATGGCCGTCCCTGTTGACCCTCTCAGGACGATACAAAGAGGAATCGAAGAGACAATAGCAATTCAGATTTGTTGAGAGCGAAGAGTCTATTGATAGATATGATTATACCAGGCCACGCCACCTGGTTTGATTGTGACTCGATTCTCTTCCCTCGATTCTTAACTTTATTCACCCTTCCTTTCCCTCTATTCCCATTTTTCTCTCTAACCAAACTCTTTCATTTCATGCATCTTACTTTACATTCATCAACCCTCTTTTTTTCATTAATCATCAACATATTTTTAGTAACCATTATATTCAAATTAGCCATAAGTTTATTTAAACTTTTCTTTTTCTATAAATACTTTCAATATCACTTTCACTACAATCTAAATTTAGTTTCCGTATAATTTCTTTATGAAAATTATTTTTTTTGCACCAAAATAATAAAGGTAAAATATGTTATTCATACATTAAAATAGTGGATAGTGCTCTGTACTTTTAAATATGGTAGATTTCATACAAAGAAACAAAATTTTCCATTGTTATTAAATAGAGACCAAAATCAAAGGAAAGCAAATACATTTTCTCCTTATATAAAGAACTTCTTTTATTATTGTTTTTTTTTTTACCAAGGATCGTGCTGTTTAATTAATATTAGTTTATCAATTAATATTCTTTATATGTACATATATAAAGATGCATTTCAGTTCCTCACAGTATGCGAATTAATTGATATAATTGAATTTGGAATTTTAATAATTATATTATATTAAATTTAAATACCTAAAAAGTTTATTTTTCTCGTATAATAAAATAACCCTAGCCAATTATTATTTTATTTAACATTGGGGGTGACATAAGCAATTTTTGTAATAAAAAACCCTAACTGGACCAACTAAGGGTTTATCCTAACCGGACCGAACTCCTTTCCCCACTTCGAGTCTCTCACTTTCAGAGTCAGACACTCCAACGTAACCTCGTCCATTCTCATCACTCTCTCTCAGATTGTTCTTCTCTCTGTGCGTTTTCATTCCTTTTTATTTCTGAATATTTAGTTTACAACTATGGAGGAGTTATCTTCTCTCATCACGGTGGAGAAGAGTACGCGCACCGCCTCTGCCGTGGAGGCCATAGCGGTGGACACAATTCTTGTCGCCGCCAAATCTCTCCTTTGCTTTCTTATTCTGGTATTCCTTTCAAACCCTCTCCTTTTAATTTTAAGTCTTATAATGCCCAATCCGTGTTGTGTAATTATCGTTAACACCGTGAACAATTGGTATTTCTATTCAATAATTCGCATCCTCTTTCATATTTCTTTTGGTTTCATCAAAAGTTTTTCTACTGGCATGACTTTTAACATCTATTTCGTTCATTTACTTTTTGTCTTCAGAGGAATTTAGGGATTTTTTTTTCTGAAGTCATACCGTTATATGTTGTGGTCAAAGTCAATGGGAGCTTATAGTGATTTTTTTTTTCATTCGGGTAGGGGGAAAGCGTGTAAAGTACCTTTTTTTGTGCGGATTGGGGGTTGATTTGGTTGTAGCTAAACCCTATTCATAATTGTTGTTCCTTGATGCAGCTAGACTGCTGGTTGTGTTTGGTTACAGCGGTTGTTCAGTTTATTTGTGTTCAGAAACCAAAAAAAATTAGTCAGGTGCGAAAGAATGACAGTTTATTTGTTGTTTCGTGTAAGCCAATGCTGTTTATTGTTAATACGGAGTGCTTAAAATATCATCTTTGTCATTTATTTGTTCAGATCAAATTAAAAGCAATCGGTTTATTATTAATTGATTAAGATAGTTTTTTACGTTAAACATGTCTTATGCATTGGTTATTTTTTTGCTGGATTGGCTTTAAGTGTTCCGTGCCTTTGTCTGTGTGTAAAGCCTTACTTATTTCTATCATGCTCACCGATACCTTAGAACCTGATGTTCCATATAAACATCACATGGACTATACATTTCCTTCATAAAATTAACCAATGATTCTAGCAATACGTTTACAAAGCTTAACAACAGTAGGACAGTTTGTTAATGTGGGGTTTCATGTGAGGTGTGCCTACACTAGTTATATTTTTCTGTTTTGAAATTTCTTCTCCTTTAATTGTGCTAAATTTATATTCTGCATTCTGTGCGTGAAAATAGACATGGATATTTTACTGTATTTGTCTTTGTATGACCATGATTTGTGTCCAGTAGGGAACTGTGATATCCGGAGCTCAGTTTGCATCATGACTGCTTGCTTGGGAAGCTACTGATAAAGCTTCTTATTGTAATAATAAGTCCATACAATAATTAGGCCACAGGTTATGATTTGTGTATGTCATGAGCTTGGTTTGTGTTCTACCTTTGGGTTCATTTTTATGGGACACATTAGTGTAGTTCAAGCTTTCATATAGTAGTGGGTACAAATGATTATGTCTTTTTGTTTACCAGACCGCCGAATCTCTGCTGACTGACATCACCCCAGAATTGACCCCAATAGATGGAAGGTGAAAATAAGTTTAAGCAACACTTTGGAAAATATAGTTATGCTTTATGTCTGGAAACATTTGCAGTTCTGATGTATGCCGATTCTTCTCAGGTTTCCTTTTGGTGATCTTTACAAGGGAAAACACACTTACCTTTTGAACAAGGATGCTAGTGATTCAGATGAAGACGAGGAGGAGGAAGAAGATGATGACGACGCAAATGATCAGGACGATGAGGAAGGAGACGAAGACTTATCAGGTGAAGGTGAGGAAGAGGCTGAGCCTGAGGATGATCCTGAGGCCAATGGTGCAGGTGGAAGTGATGGTGAAGATGATGAGGATGATGATGATGGTGATGAAGATAATGAAGAAGATGAGGATGAGGAAGAGGATGAAGATGAAGAAGATGAAGAAGAGGTTCCACAGCCACCTGCTAAGAAGAGGAAGTAAAATTGTAGATGGTACAGTGTTTTCTTTTTCTGCCATATAATGTCCTAGCCAATCTTAGTTCTCGGAACAAAAGTTTCTTTCAACTTTCAAGTGGAGCCGTCTCCACATATAAAAGTTCAATTTATGTATTGTCTGTTATTTGAGTTAATTTTTGCCTACATCATTTAGTGGTATCATAGTTATTATTATTGAAACCCAATTGTATAAAAAGTAAAACCAGATGAATATTGAGGGAGTATTCTACTATCCAACTTCCTCATGAGTCCATATGCTTAAAATTTTGTTAGAGCATATGAACCGGATTTAAATAATCTGGACAAAAGAGCTACAGAAGAAATAAATTATCTAACAAAAAAAAAGTACAATCAAATTTTAAACAATGAAAAGTCAAAAGAAAATTACAAGAAAGAAAATTAATGGTATAGGATTGAATTTGAAGTAATTAAGTTAAGTATTTTACCAATTTCATTATTGAAATGTTTTTAAATTTATGTGATATATACATAGAGTAATTTATGAATGTTTTGAAGTAATGTGATAATTTGAGAAGCACTTTCGTTTCAACTTTTAATATCATTATTAATGCTATTTTAAATTAATAAGTTCATTATTTGTATTAGAATGTTATTTCTTTGGTTTAATAATAGATTTAGCATAACAGTCTCACTTATTTGATGTTTTGAAGAAAAAAAAACGTAAATTCTATAATATAGTATAAAGCATTTGTCCAGTTAGCCTAAAATATAAAGAAACCAAATGGAATAACGATTTTTTAATATTTTATTACAATAAATTATTATGTAAAAAAAATCTAATACTTTTTTTTGTATATATATGTTGTGTTCCTTCAATTATAAATTCTTTTAACTATTATATTATTTAAACTTATATATTAAGTTCCTGCTGTAGTAATGAGAATCAATATAAAAATTATTAAATGAGAGGAAAGAGAAGAAAAAATTAAGAAAGTTTTGTGTCTTTATTGTATGCTTAATATATACTATTTCCAAAATTGTGAATATCTATTTATCAAAATTTTATATTGTAATATTTCCTATTTTTTATATAATTCAATAATTAAATTTTAAAAAAATACAAGTTACTTAACGAAAAATAATTTATATATTATATATATAAAAATTATATAAAAATAAATAATTTAAATATTAATAAATTTAAAAGAGTTAATTAAAAATTCTTTTTTAAATATTAATAAATTTAAAATTTTAATTAAATTTTTATATTAAATAAAAAATTCATAAAAAATTAATGCTGAGCTGACTTTTTTTTTTATTCTCTTCATTTAAATAAGAAATAAGAAATATACCTTCATAAAATCAAACAGGTCTTAAGGTAAGCCCATAATACATAGTTTTAAAAAGTAAAAGTAAAAGAATGAACAAAGTAACACCAATGCTAGCTAGAATCATAAAACTAGATTCACTCACCCCCCCCCCCCCCCCCAAAAAAAAAGTATCATGTGTTTAAGAATATTTTCACACTTAAAAAACTTAAAATTAATTTTTACAACAAAAACTAAATGATAAAATTAAAAACTCTTACCATGAAATTATGAAACATAATATTAAGAAAATGGTGGAAACTTTTTCCCGGAAAACTACCGGAAGATTAAACTCATAGCAATATGAAACTGCAATTTTGAGAAGTACTAATAATGATTAGAAAATGGTGGAAACTTGTCCACAATAGTTTGGTTATGAAGAAAATTAAGTATCCAACTAGAAAAATATCAAATAAAAATAATTTGATTGCAACATATTTATTGAAAAGGTGTTTAGGTAAAAACCATCAAAAGAATATTTGCTTAAATTATCTTAATCGTTTCCATATGTTGAGATGAATCCCAATACAGTCATTTTATTCATGAAAAATCACCTCCCTAAAATAAGTCATGCAGAACATACACATGGAAGGAGCAGAATAGATTTTCTCCTTACCCAATATCCCTAAATTTGTGATGGATAATTCACTGAAGATATTTTGTTATGGACTCCTTTTTTTTATCACCAAGCAAAAGATATATCATTAAATGGTTCAAGAAGAACTATAAGCACATAATACATAAAGCCAAGAAAGGATTACTTTTGGATAAACAAAACTCCTTAGCTATAGATCTAAATTGTCTGACACTCCCCTTTCAACCCCTCAGTATCTTTATACTTACATGCTTACACAGACTATCTACTAAGTTTGAATAATCCTAACATTATAATATCAGTAACCGCTAATATTGCATAACCATAAGTTTGGATACTACAAACACTGAAAAACTTATTGGCGTGACACAAGCAGGCTATATTGAATATGATATGTTATGTCCTCAACCTCAAATGGAAAAACACTTTGTCAACAGTAGCAGAGCAGCTACAAAACCCCACCCAATTGATATTCTTCACTGCCTACTGGACCATAAAAACAAGAAAAAGAACATGGTCTCATAGTTGCTCACCACGGACTAAATGTGCATGCATTTCCTTACAAATACTTCTCTGCCACACATTGTCAAACACATTATTCGTACTGATATTATAAACCCAGCTTAGTAGATAAGAATAGCTTGTGCAGAGCAGTTTCTCATAGGCTCAGAACAATCTCGAATCCTATTACATTCTTTTTCCATTCCGTCCTCCTGCATTGATCAGCAAAATTAACTCCTCTGTTGTCTCCCTCTTGCCCTTACCTCTTCTGACTAGGACACTGAGGCAAAGCTCTGAAACAGAGAAAGAAAAGACAGAAGTAACAAATTGTCCTGGTTTAGAGCTATGCATAGAAGCATCCATCGCTAATATAGCATAATCAAGGGTCTTTTCCTTAGTTGCGGCAATGATAAACCCAAGGATTAAGCATTGTTTCACAAGACGAAAACAGAAGGACCATGCATCTTCTCAGTTTGTGTTTGCCTTCAAAAATTAAGCAAAATAATTGTATAGTCTTATTTAACCATTCTCAATCCTAAATACATAATGGTAAATTAGTTTATTTTCATAATGAACACTTAACAATATAATTTGTTTATCACATCCCTCGGTAGTCTATGTAACAATAACATGATTTTACACAAAAATTATCTTACAAGTTATTCGAGTTCTACTCCTATTTAGTGAATCTCTTCTATTACTCCTTAGTATGACTAAGGTAAATTTGACGCCAATGGCAAGCATGTTTTGTTAGCATTAGCTGCTTGTTATTAATCTGATCCCCTAAGACAAGTCACATCACAGAAGCACAATACTAATAGCTCTTCTCCTCCTGTTACTATCAAGATCATGATCTTTACTTAGATGGGCAATGAAAGACTATATCCTAGGATTGAGCATTAAGTTTGCCTTTAAACATTAAGCAAAATAATTGTATTAACTTGCATTTAACCATTCTAAATCCCAAATACATAATGGTAAATTAGTTTATTTTCCCTCTAGCCTTCTATCTTTTTCTTAGAACTACGCAGTACATACATAAACACAGTCTTCAACTCAACAACAAAAGGAGAAGATTTGTCTTAACATAAATTGCGGTAATGATGCGTATCAAAATTACTAGTTACGTAAGAGTTAGCATCATTTTAGAACCAATGAAAGACCAATCTAATTGCAATATAAAAACAATAAATCAAACATCCATAAACAAAAGAACTAGGCACTTCAAATTCATAACATTAGCAACTCAGAAGACACGAGTTTGCTTTATTCTTAACCTCTTTAACAGCAAGAGCATGGAATAACTCAGAAGAAAACAAATTTTACTGACTAAGGCAGTTTCCCAGATCGAAAGATGGCGAATTTGGAGACTGTAGAGTAAGAATAATCAATTTCGTTCTCCTTCAAGAACTCCTCAAGGAGCCGTTTAGCTCCTTCAGGATCAGCACTCTCACATTCGATCTCGTAGAGAATTCCAGAGTCAAACTTAGTTTCATCCACCTCCAATTTCAATCCCTTCCAATCATACACATTCCTCACATTCCCAAACCCTCCCAACCCTACAAACCCTACAAACCCCTTTTCAGTTCCAAACTCCTCCTTCACCCTCCGCAAAACCCTGGACTCCACCGATCCCAACTTCCCAGGCTCCGCAACGCATTTGAGCCCGACCCGCGGGTCCATATCCTCCTCGTCCTCCTCCACGCGACTCACGCCGTCCACCAGCACCGCCCGCGCCTTTAGCGAAACGACGCACCGCTCGTTGTCACCGTAGAAGCGGAGGCGCAGCACAGCGCGGCGTGCGGAGAGCTCGGACCCAGCGCCGTCGAAGAAGAGGTTCTGCTGGAGGTGGGTGACAACGTGGAAGGGGGAGAGCAGGGTGGTAACGCGGCGGTGGGCGTTGGCGTCCGCGAGGCGCAGCTTCACTTCGATCTCCATTGGGGAAGAAAGGAGAGAGACTGAGGTTAGGGTTTTACGAAGAGAGGCCGATGCGATGCGCCTTGGAAGAGGGATCTTCGCCGCCGCGGTCCAGCTGACGGAGGAGAGAGGAGGTGCCAGGAGGAGCGGTAGTGGTGGCAGTGGTGAGGGAAGCGCTGCGGCGACGAGCTTCCTCGAGTTCTTCTTTGTCTTCGATCTTGACTTCGATTTTTGTTGGCTTTCTTCTCAGCATTTTCTAACTTGCAAAACGCTCTATCTCGTTCTCTTTCTCCGCCGTTTAAGTAAACTAGGCCCTGTTCTTATTAGCCTTCACAGTCGGGTCGGGTCACGTCTGGGTAGTAATAATAATGAAAAAAAGTTAAATATGTTTTCGTAGGAATTTTTTATATAATAAACGAATTTTTAAAATAATTGTATTATAATATTATATCATTTATATGAATTTAGTTTTAACATATTTTATTATAAAAAATAAAAAATAAATTATTTTAATAGTTTTTTAATATAAATATTAAAAAAATTAAATTTTGGACTAAGGAAATTATAGAAATATAAAAAAAAATATTTAATCGTAATAAAATTATATGTTTTATATTTTTTAAAGTATTTTAGTTATTAAAGGGAAATGTTAAGGAAATTGAGTAAATAGATGTATGATAAAAAATAGTATACGTAATAGAGGTGTAACATCAGATTTTTACTAATTTCGTGCAATTTTATTTATTAATTATTGAAATGGGTAAATCTTTTAAAAATTATTAAAATGGATAAGTTGTGACACGATTTTAGTTAAAATTTAATTATATTAAAATCGTATCAGTTTGAATACACTAAAATCATATCATATAGATACTACTTTATTGTGAAGAAGTCTAACTTATCCATTTTGATAATTTAAAAAAAAAAATACATGTGGAATTTGATTACTGGATAATATAACTTTAATATATCAGAGTCTACAAAGTAAACATATCTAAAACCTCCATAAACACATTTTTAAAGGCATGTGAATAAAGGAGCTATTATAAAAAAAAATAACTGAGATGAACAAAAAGAGAAAAAAAGACAAATAATATGAGAATGAATATTTCTTTTCCTTACTTAAAAGAAAGCAGAGATTTTGAATATATATAAGCAATACACTCTTCCTAAGTCTAGCTAAAGAAACAAAATGTAAAACAAAGAGTCAATAAAGGCTAAAATAAGAAAAGGACAAAATTAATATTAACTTCCTTCTATAAGTCTTGTATCTATATCATTTGTTATCCCGGAAGCTAGGGAACAAATATTGATTAGACCCAACTTGGAACAAATACTCTTGAAAGATTGAGGACTCAATACTTTGATATAAATGTTAGTTGGTTGCTCTGTGGTAGAAATGGGAAGCAAAAGTATGAGAACCTTCTTCATTTTTTCTCTAAAAATGTGACAATCTATTTCTATGTGTTTTGTACACTCATGAACCACTAGATTTGTTGCAATTTTTTCTTGTTGAGTCATTGTCACGGTATAAAAGAGATGATTGCTTAAAAGGAACTTTGAAATCTTGAAGAAGATAAGTTAGCCATTGAATTTCACATGTAACAGTGACAATTGTCATGTATTCAACTTCACATGAACTCTTTGATATTGTTCCTTGCTTCTTTGATTTTTAGGATATGAGAGAATTTCCAAGTTACACACTAAAAATAATCATTGATTGGCTTACAGGTTCCCCAATCACTATCACAAAAGGCTTTTAAATGAGAGTGTTGGAAGAGAAAAATAAACCAAGACTCAGAGCTTCTTTAATTTATTTGAGTATTCTAATTGTTGCATTATATTGAGCAATTGTAGGTTTAACAAGAAATTGAGGAAATTATTGCACAAAAAATGTTATGTCATGTCGGATATTAGTGAGATACATGAGCCTTCAAGTCAATCTTTTGTAGGCTTGAACATCTGTGAAAAGAACACTTCCAATAGAATATGATTTTTCATGATTATCAATTGGAGAAAGTGCAGGTTTGCAGGCGAAAAGACTTGTCCCGATTAACCATTCCAGTGCATATCTCCTTTGATTCATCATTATCCCTTTCTTATTTCTTGTTATTTCAAGACCAAGAAAATATCTTAAATCCCTAAGATCCTTAATCTTGAATGTCTGATTCAAGACTTGTTTGATTCGCCCAATATCCTCTTTATCATTTTCTGCCAATATTATATCATCCACATACACCAATAATGTTGTAAAAGATCCTTCAGAAGAATGAACAAGAAATGATCATTTGTAGATTGAGTATATCCCATAGAAAGCAAAAAAGATAACTCTTTGACAAACCACTCTCTTTTGGCTTGCTTAAGGCCATATGAAATCTTTTTTAATTTATAAACTTGTCCTAGTTGAATAGAAGTCAATCTAGGAGGAGCAACCATCTTTTTGAACTTTCCATGTAAAAAAACATTGTTTATGTCTAATTGTTTTTATTCCCAATTATAGATATAAGCCAGAGAAAGAAACAACCTTATGGTGGTCATCCTTGCTACTGAAAGAAGATTAAAAGTGAAACAAGGAATATACAGAACATTGTCTATGACATGATTTTGATTGAGAAAAACATCCAAAATAATTGGCAATGACTTTATTTTCATATGATAATTTGACATAAATATGATTAATTTGATGATATGAAGTGAAATGAGTTAAGGATGAACAAATATAGTCGGTAGCACCACTGTCAAGAATCCAATAACTGAAGGAAAAAATAATTTTATTACCAGATTGTGTTGTCATGTTGGAAGAAATACTAGAGACTTGATTAGAAAGATTGTCATTGGATTTGGATTGTTGTAAAAGAGCTAACAATGTTTGATACTGCTCAAGAGTAAAACCAATTTGTTGAGACTGCACTTTGGTTTTTGAACCTTCATGATTTTGCTCATCATTATTAGAATATTGTTTGAAAGAAGAAATCATTTCCTAACGATAAAAAACATGAATAATTTCTCCTTGTGAGAATATCTCCCTTCAATCATTCAATACAAATGATGCTCTATATGATGGGTGGAGAGACAACCTTGAGCATCCAAGAAACAACCAACATATTGACTCTTTGCCATGCTGGAAACAATAAGCTGGTATGAGTGAGAGCTTTTATGATTCCATCAATTAAACATATCTTGTTCTTTGAAATGAAACTTATTTGAAATAAATGAAAGCAATGATGATAGTTTGGTCCCTCAAGAATAATAGGGACAATGAGAAAGGAAATATTATCAAATGAATTAACATGGTAAGGAGACCAAAATTTTTATGAGGGATCAAGAACTTCACTCATGAGTAAATGTAGCATCCAGAGCTCTGATATCATATTATAAAAAAAAAACTGAGATGAACAAAAAAGAAAAAAAGAATGCAAAGAATATGAGAAAGAATATTTCTTCTATTTTCTTTTCCTTACTTAAATAAAAGCAGAGAGTCTGAATATATACAAGTAGTACACTCATCATATGTCTAGCCAAAGAGACCGAACATACAACAAAGAGTCAATAAATGCTAGAATAAGAAAAGACAAAATTAATATTAACTTCCTCCTAAGAGGCTTGTATCCATATCATTTGTTAGAGGTCACTCACACCTCCTCGTTTAATTAAGCTAATCATTTTTAAACTAACTCGACATTTTTCGTCTCTACTACAATGTTACGTGTTACGTTCAATTATATCACTATTAAGAACAAGAAATCTATAAGCAACATTATGTTCCCCATAGCATAAGAACATACCATCAAAAGTTTTAGAACCTATTTTTCTTTTCTTAGGATCAGGTAACATCACTTTAGCTAAGCACCCTCACACTCTTGGGTATTTAAGATTAGGTTGATAACCTTTCCACAACTCATAGGTTGTTTTACCAGTTTTCTTATATGGTATCCTATTTTGCAAAAAACATGTTGTAATTATATATTCACCCCAAGGGTTATTAGGAACATTAGAACTAATAAGCATCGCATTCATCATTTCTTTAAGAGTCAATTTTTTTTCTTCCAGCTACTCCATTAGATTCAAGTGAATATGACATGGTTACTTCATGAATAATGCCTTATTTAACACAATAATCATTAAACAAAACATATTCATCACCTCTATCTGACCTAGTCCTTTTAATTTTCCTATTCCATTTGATTTTCTACTTTTGCCCTATAAATTAAGAACATATCAAAAGGTTCATCCTTATGTTTATTTAAATACACATTGGTGTATCTTGAAAAATCATCTAAAAAAGTTACAGAGTAACTTTTACCACCCTTAGACATGGTTTGTTTTAAATTAGCACGTTCCGTATAAATGAAACTAAGACATTGAGTTTGACATTCTATAGAATGATATGTTTTCTTTATTATTTTGGATTTTACACATATATCACATTTATTACTTTGTTTGTCATCCAAGTTGATTAATCCTACGTTGCAATTTCTTAACATACAAATAATTCACATGTCATAATCTAGCATGTCACATATCATATGAAATCAACAATATAAGCATAAGACCCCATATTCATTAATAACTTCATAAATGTTTAATACAAAAGGACCTTGATCACAATATCCCTTTCTCATAAAAACATTATTTTCTTATCATAACAATCTTGTCAGATTCAAATGACATTTTAACCCCAACTTTGCCCAAGAATGCTACATAGATCAAATTAACTCTAATCGATGACACATGTAGCACATCACTTAAAGCCAAAGTTTTACCAAAAGTGAGCTTTAGAAGAACCTTTCTTTTTCCTAGGACAGGAATTGTCATAGAATCACCTAGATAAACTTGTTTTTCTCCATTCCCCACACTTGTGTAGGAGGTAAATACATTTATGTTTGCACAAATGTGTCTGGTAGCCCCAGAGTCTGCCACCCATTTTACTCACACTGGTCACAAGGTTTACTTGTGAAACGACTGCAACAATGATATCTTCCCCTTCAGTTATATTTGTCTTAGAAGGATTGTCGTTTTTGGCCCTATGTCTACACTGAGGTGCATGATGACCTAGCTTTCCACATATAAAGTAATTTCTCTTATTCTTGAAGGTGGGGGGTAGTTCCATTGGGATGAAAATATTTATTATTAGATTTCTTTTTGTGATCATTTTTTTCTAGTACCTTTGTAGAGTTGGTTTGTCTTCTACCATGTTTACCTTGGCATACAAGGCTTTGGCCCATTGCAGCAACACACTCCTCCTTTATGTTGGTGTCTTCAATGATGATGTCAGTGATCAAATCTGGCAGTGACATTTTTTTGTGCCTATGCTTCAGTTGTTATTTGAAGTTAGGTCAAGATTGCAGAAGTTTTTCTATCAGCAGTTCATACACGAATTCATCAGACAAGGTTATGCTCTCTACTTTGATATTTTCAAGCAACTTGTGGTATTTGTTTATCTGAATTTTGATGTTATCGTATTCAATCACGAACCTTTGTCCAACTACGTCTTCAACGTTGTATTTGGGAATAAGGGAATCACAAATATCTTTTTGCTTCCTTGTAAGAGCAATAAACATCTAACAAATCGTATAATACATTGAGTAAGGTGTGACAACATACTTTATTCGCATGAGTTCAAACATCAATTTGTTTCACAAGTGTGCTTGAGTCGGGTTTAGAAATCGTAAGTGCAAAAGTGACTCCATACATGTCCGACAAGGTGGACACGTGTTCTTTCCAGTGTCAAAAATTATGACCAGTTAAAACTTCAATTTTTGAGACGTTCATAACTGTTTCGCAAAAATAGTATGAGTTGTAGAAACATTGTTTTGACGTCTCCGGTGTAGAGTTGTTGTAATTAAGTTCCTGCGATTGTAGTAAATAAAAGTTAAAAACGCGAACATGATTGATTTCTTGAGGCTTGAGTGATCACTGTCCGTAAGAACTTATCGGCAGTGTATTGCGAGGTCCCTAAGATACAACAATAAATTTTCAAAAAATACTAAGGATAAGAAAACTAGCAAGCAACTCTTAAAATAGTAAGAACTCAAAATAGCGAAAAAAATAGAAAGGAAAAGAGAAAGAAAAATAAGAGAAAAATAGGAAGAGGTCGTGAGTGTTGATGTTTCTCTAGAGCAAAAGAGACGTATATTTATAGATGGAGAAACAGTGAAACTGCTCCACAGATTTAAGCGTTGTCCTGCTAGAAATGGAGGAGGCCGCTGGAAAGGAGGAAACTGCAAACCCTTGTTGAGCGGAACCCCATTCTCCTTGCTAAACTGTTGCGGGATAAAGGAGACAATCATCTGATACTATACTTCTGCAACTTTCCACAAACAACACCGAATTTTCTACAACATCTTCAACATTTCGAGATCTCCAGATCTAGAGTTGAACTGAAGCGGAACGAAAAAACCCACACACCAGATATAAGAAAATGATATATAAGAGAATGGTGAGAAAAAGAGATATTTCTTATTCTCTTATGTGTGTTTACATCACTTCATGTATAGGAAATATATACAAGTATAGAAAGACTTTCTCTCTCCAAATTACAAGCTAATTAGGTAGAGATCCATTAATCATGGGATAACTATAGTGAGAAAAAAAAAACGTTTTCCAAAATGAGTTGGGGTTTTATGAGGATCCCAAATGTCACAATGCAATAGATTAAATGAAGAATGAGATTTTATTGTGCTTAAAGGAAATGGTAGTCTTGTTTGTTTAGCTTTAGGACAAATACTACAATTATTATGAATGGGAATGATATTTTTACTAATAGGTAGTAAGGAAGATGCAAGTTGTAGACACGCATAAATTAGGGTCGGTCGAAATTTGAGATGCGTGGGCTTGGTTTGGAAGAGGGGACATGTAGTATAATGCAAGTTGTAGACACGCATAAATTAGGGTCGGTCGAAATTTGAGATGCGTGAGCTTAGTTTGGAAGAGGGGACATGTAGTATAAGTTTGTGTGTTGTTTACTCGAGTCAATCATCCTCTTCGTAGCCAAGTCCTGCAAAACGCAACCATATGGAGTAAAAACGACACAACAATCCTCTACTTTATTTTAACCCGTTCCATTAGTTATTATATTTTTCTTAAACCATACATCTCTTTATTTATATGATATTTTTTGTATTTGAGTGTAAGAAAAAAATGTGACTGAATTAAAATATTTCAAATAGAGATTTTGATTCAACTTTTTACCTAATATATTTAAAAATTTATGAGATTCTATCATTATTAAATTAATTGCGTACAATAACCCACGACCACGTGGTTAAAAGCCACGCGCTCTACCACTGAGCTAAGAAGGCTTTGTTAAAAATTTGTTAAACGAAAGAATTTGAGATTGAGGTTAACCCTCTTACCTTAATAAAGTAAATGTTGTTCTTAAGAAGAGAAAATCATATCTATAGAGTCATACTTAAGAAGAATAGGAATAATTAATGGAATGAGACTAAATGATTAAAAATTTAAATAACTAAGAAAGGAAGAGAAGAGAACTACACTACCCTCAACCACGTGGTTAAAAGCCACACGCTCTACCACGTTACTACACTACCCTCAACCACGTGTGGTTAAAAAACACGCGCTCTACCACGTTACTACACACTACCTCAACCACGTGGTTAAAAGCCACGCGCTCTACCACACTGAGCTAACAAGGCTTTGTCAAAAATTTAATTTGTTAAAAGAAAGAATTCGAGATTGAGGTTAACCCTCTTACCTTTGTTATAATGAAATGTACAAGGAAATATGTGAAATGAAGTAGAAAATATAGTTATGCAATTATTGTACGATATTGTACACAATTATACGCAATTAATTTAATAACGATAGAATTTCATAATTAGCATAATTAGCTTGTGATTAGCATGACTAATATATATTTCGTATACATGGAGTATGGAGTGATGTAAATACACACAAGAGAATAAAAAAAACATCTTTTTTCTTCTTACTACCATCATCTTACATACAATTTTCTTATATGGTATTAGAGCACCAGATCGGTGCTCTCTGACAACCTCTCTAATTTTTATCCGTTAAGTAAGAGATCATGTCTGGCAAAGAAGACACCAACGAGTCTGATAGAAACCTTGTACAAGGCTTTACTGTTGAGCAAATTCAGCAATTGACAAAGACTATTTACTCACCCAACAATAACCGTAAAAATGACACGTTAGTGCTGCAAGTCTGCTTTCCCATAACTCATCTATTAATTCTGCTTTTACGAAACCATGGATTTTGGATAGCAGAGCAGCCAATCATATTGCATCTGATTCACAATTTTTCACACACACTTCATCATCATTTATTCCAAGTATTAATGTGCCCACAGTCTCAACTGTGTCCATCTCATCTACGGGCACAATTAAATTCAATGATAATATCACTCTCAAATATGTTCTTTGTGTTCCTTCCTTTAATCTAAATCTCATGTTTGTTAGTAAGATAACCAGTTCACTAAATTGTTGTGTCGTCTTTTTCCACATGGTTGCGCGTTTTACAATACTTGGCTACGGGGAGGATGATTGGCTCGGGTAAACAACATGCATCTCAAACCAAGCCCACACATCTCAAATTTCGACCGACCCTGATTTATGACACAAGCGCCTCGGACATCCTTCTCCGGCGCATCTACAACTTGCATCTTCATTACTACCTATCAATCAAAATCTCATTTCCATTCATAATAATTGTAGGATTTGTCCCAAAGGTAAACAAACAAGGCTACTCTTTCCTTTAAACACAATAAAATCTCATTCTCCATTCAATCTATTGCATTGTGACATTTGGGGTCCTCATAAAACCCCAACTCATTTTGGAAATCGTTTTTTTCTTACTATAGTTGATGAGTATACTATATGTAGTTGGTTATTTCTTATGACTCACAAGTCTTCCGAAACCCAACATTTATTAGAATCATTCATTACTTTTACACAAAATCAATTTCAAGCATTTATTAAAACCATCTTGACAACGTATTGAAATTTATTTCAATGCGTAATTTTTTTCTCAAAAAAGGTATTGAATGTCAACGCACTTATGTATATACTCCTCAACAAAATGGAGTAGTAAAACACAAACATAGACACATTTTAAATCCAACACAAACCCTCCTATTTCAGTCTCATTTATCATTATAATTTTGGGGGCAATGCGTTTTAACCGCCACATATATAATTAATTGCTTGTCATCACTTTACTAAAAAATAAATCATTTGAGATGCTATATAATCTTCCACATTCACTTTCTCACCTAAACACTTTTGGTTGCCTATGTTACGCAACTGCTGTTTCACCTAAGCAAAAATTTGATTCGCATGTTCGACAATGCATCTTCATTGGTTATCCTCTCAATAAAAAAAAGATACAAATTATTTGATATAGATGCAGACACTATTTTTACAAGTCGGTATGTCACCTTGCATGAAGGTGTTTTCCCATTTTGCCAATAGTCCCAAACGCAATCCTCGCCTCCATTACAAGGTATTTTGTCCTAACATTGACTTACCACTCCTGTCCAACATTCACTCGATCAACCTCCAACAAACCAACCTTCTTCTCCTACTCGTCACAAAGCATCTGAACCTCCAACAAACCAACCTTCTTCTCCTACTCGTCACAATGCACCTAAACCTCAAGCAGACCAGCCTTCTTCTCCAACGTCAGAAAGTCTAGCACCCATTATTGAACCTTCTCCAACCACCCTTCCTATTCGACGATCCAGTCGCACATCAACCCCACATTCTTGGCTTCAAGACTACGTAACGGGATCTCAATCCAATCATTCGACCACTGCCCAAGACTGGCTGAATGGAACCAGGTATCCTATGCACAATTTTCTTTCTAATTCACAATTTTCTTCTACACATAGTGCATATCTTGCTAATATCACAACCACCAAAGAACCTCACACTTATGCTCAAGCTATCATTGATCCAAATTTGCGAAAAGCAATGGACGAAGAGCTTTCCGCCTTGCAGCTAAATCAAACGTGGACCTTGACACTATTACCCGCTGGGCAGAAACCCATCGGATGCAAATGGGTCTATAAAATAAAGTACAACTCAAATAGCAGCGTCAACAGATATAAGGCGCGCCTGCAAATGGGTCTATAAAATAAAGTACAACTCAAATAGCAGCGTCGACAGATATAAGGCGCGCCTTGTCGCAAAGAGATACACTCAGATGGAAGATGTTGACTATTGTGAAACTTTTTAACCAACAGTAAAATTAAAACAACTTTGAGGTGTCTCCTGACTATTGCAGCAGCCAGAAATTGGTTTATTCACCAGCTAGATGTGCAAAATGCCTTCTTACATGGCACATTGCATGAAATTATCTACATGGACTTGCCACCTGGGCATCATCGACAGGGGAGAACATTGTATGTCGACTCAACAAATTCCTTTATGGTCTCAAACAGTATCCCAAACATGGTTTTCATCATTTTCTCATGTGATTAAATCTGCAGGATTTCAATCGTCCAAGACAGACTACTCTCTATTCACAGGACATAATAACTCATCATTTACTGCCTTTTTGATTTTTGTGGATGATATGCTTTTGTTAGGAAATTATTTGACAGAAATTCAGCATGTTAAAGATTGTCTATTACAACAATTTCTCATTAAAGATCTTGGATTCTAGGGATTGAATTTTACCGTTCCAAAGCTGGTATTTACATGTCACAAAGAAAATATGCGTTTGATATTTTGCAAGATACAAGACTCACAACAAGTACTCGTCCAGACAAATTTCCAATGGAGCAATACCTAAAACTCACACCACACGGAGAGTTATTAAAGGATCCAGTCAAATACAGGCGACTCATGAGACCACTGATATACCTCACAGTTACTCGGTCTGACATAGTATTTTCGGTTCAGACCCTAAGTCAATATATACAGGCTCCACATAAACCTTATTGGGATGCCACAATTTGAGTCCTAAAGTACATCAAAGGATCACCGGGACAAAGATTGTTATTGTCATCCGTCGAGAACAATCTGACATTGACAATTTATTGTGACTTAGACCGGGAAGGTTGTCAGACAACTCGGAGATCAATATCTGGGTATTGCATTTTTTTTGTCCTTCTATTATCTCATGGAAGTCAAAAAAACAGACAAACGTATCAAGATCATCAGTGAAAGCAGAATACCGCGCGATGACCAATACTTGTTTGGATTGGAGATAGTTTGGTTGCGATATTGGTTGCAGGACTTAAATGTGACATGTAACTTGCTAACTCAAATTTTCTGTGACAATCAAGCGGCATTACATATAGCAACAAACTCAGTATTTCATGAACGCACAAAACAACATTGAGATAGTTAATACCAACTCGCAAATACTTTTATTGTACGATATTGTATACAATTAACTTAATACTGATGAAATCCCTACGTAATTAGCTTGTAATTTTGAGAAAGAAAGTCTCACTACATTGTATCAATAAAAGTTATAAAACACAAATCGTGGTTAAAAGTCACGCGTTTTACCACTGAGCTAAGAAGGCTTTGTCAAACAAAATTTAAAAAAAAGAGTTCGAGATTGAGGTTAACCCTCTTACCTTAATAAAGTAAATGTTACTTTAAGATTGAAAGCTCAAAATAATGTATTTTTTCTATTTAAGTTGTCCAACGATAAGCTTTAAAAAAAGAAAAAATCATATTTATAGAGTCAAACTTAAAGAAGAATATAAATAATTAATGAAATGAAACTAGATGACTAAGAATTTAAATAACTAAAAGAAGAAGATAAGAGGAGAGGAGAAAAAAAACTTACCTTACACATTTCTTTCTCTGGAAATTGTGAGGAAGGTGTGAGAGATGTTATTGTGTTTATAGGCAAAATTTTGCATAAAAGGACAAAGATAATTTGTAAAAGAAATAATTATATTTGGAAGGTTGTAATTGAAATAGAAGAAGAAAAATCTTCTCCAAATTATCCTTTACATTAAACTTAAATATTCTTAGTTTGTTCTTATGAAGGGTGTACAAAATTTGCGAGAAATCACTTGTTTCTATTATTTTCAATTGGAACCAAACAATTCATGGATTTGCAATACACAATTATCCTATTTTAACCCTTATTAAACCCAAAATTATGTATTTCAATTAAAAAACATTTCAAATAATTTTTAATGTATTCTAACATCTATTTATATGGATTATTGATAGTATATTTTTTATTATCCGTTTTCTAGATGGAATCCAAAATCAGTATGAAATTTAGTTGAGATATTTGTATTAATTATATTCATACTGGAAATCATTATGAAACAAAGTTTTATTTTAAATTTAATAGTTGTAACTCAAATAAATAATTGAAGTTTAAAAGTGTTTATTAGAATCAATTTAATTAGCTCATTACCAACCTTAGTGAAATTATTAAAACTTCAATTAGACCAGACTGCAACTATTAAAGTATTAAAGGACTAAGTTGAAAATAATAAGAACAAAGTAAGGACCAATTTTTAGTTATTAAAAAATATTTAGAGGTTGATTTTGTAATTTTAAGAATTTTTAGGGACTTATTTGCAGTTATGAAAAATATTTTTGGAGTTAACAAGTTTATGCTCTTGAACGATGTAAAGTAAAGAAGAAAGTTATGGATAAAAACGGCAAATACTGTTGTATTTTTTAGTAGGTTGTAGGTTGATTTGGTTGCAAACAAAATTTACAAAATTTGAGGTGTTTCTTTATATGATATTCCACATGTTAAAAGAGATAAAATTGACAAGGTTGAATATAAAGTTTTTATTGGCTACAACAACATTTTCAAAATATACAAAATTTCTAAATGACAAAAAAAAAAAGTTATTGTGAGTAAAGATGTTAAAATTCATAAAAAATCAACAATAAAATTAGGAGCAACAAATAAGGAAGTAATGCCCAAAAAAAAATCACATTTTCTTGATGGTGATTTAAATGGCCTTCTATTAAGAGACAACAGATTTTTTTCTCTCTAAAATTTATTATATTGACTTATACACAAGTTTACAGTAGGCTCAAATTCTAAAATATTATGTGTAAGTATTTAAAGTGTAACAATATTTAAGTGAATAATACAAAGAATGAAAGTAACTTTAAGTCATGCAAAAAAGAAGAGTAAATAAATAAAATAACAAACCGTGAAATTAGTAAAAAATATTTTTTCTCAAAGTGTAACATGAATAAATTTATGATGAAACGTGTGAAGTGAATTAGAAAATATACTCAAATAATTTTATTTTTATCAATAAAAAGGAATTTAAAATTAACAAACTTTAAATTTAGTGATTCCATATTTTTTCCAGTTTATTTAGTCTTTTTTAACACTTCTTTATTTTAACTTATGGAAATATAGTATAAAAAAAAAAAAACAAATGTTATTGTAATTGTAATATATTAATTTTGTTATTTGTTTGTTTATCATATTTAACTTTATAATTGCCTGTTCAATTAAATGCAAATTGTTGAAATTCATCAAGGTTTTGAAGTTCTTTATAATTCTTTTAATTTTCAAAGTTATACAATTGTAATTTTAATTATTGATCAAATTAAATATTAGTTAACAGGACAATTATTGTAATTTTGAATAAAATATTTGTAATAATCATTACATGTATAATTTATTTGTTCAATTTGCTATAAATTCAACATATTACACTGCATCAAATGATTCTGAAAATAAAATTTATACGATAATTCATACACACTACGTTACCATAATTCTATTAGCTATCAAAATATGTATTCAATGCATATGTGAGATTAATAAATTACAAGACAAATAATTTTTAAAATTAAGCCAATTAATCTTGATTTGAATAATTCTTTAAACCACAAGTACAAAATATCAAAACCACGATATCATATAAAGACAGTTAGTAGAAAATTGTCGTAAAAAAAAGGTAATGATCATTTCGTAATTATATTGTGTTTTTAACGATGGTTTTAAGGGGAATCGCCGTTAAAAATGGTTCTGGAGACATATAAAGATGGTTCTGAAAAACCGTCGTTAAAAATTGTTTTGTAGATATATAAAGATGGTTTTGGAAAGAACAAAAAAATTCATGAAAATGTTGTATCGCGCGTCTCCGTCTCTTAGTTTGTCTCACGCTCATTCTTCTCAATATCACTTCTCTCACTGTAACTCTCATATACTCGTCTCTCTGCCACCACACTCCAGCCGCAACCTCCATCACACCACGAAATCGTCATCGTGCAATTGATTGTTGCACAACCTCTATCACTCCAGTCGCGCGATACCGCAACCTTCACCCTCACTCCAACCGCGCGACACCGTGACCTCTACCACACCGCAAAAACGTTATCACGCAACCTCCATCACTCCAACCGCGTGACCCGACCCGCACCACACCCAAAAAGCGCCAGCTCGCTCGACACTGCAACCTTCACTCTCACTTCTAGTTGCACCGCACCAAAAACACACAAGCTCCGCGGTCTAGCTCTATGCGACACCACCCAAACCACGACCTTTGCACCCAACCACCTCCACCAAAGTTCCTCCCTCCATTTCCGCGCCAACTTTTTATTTATTTTTTATTATTTTATGAATTAACAACGGGTCTAAAATCGTCGTTATAAATTCTTGATTTATAATTACATCCAAATTAACGATGATTGTAAAACCTTTTTTATATGCTCTTTTTAACTGTTGTTAATGTTGTTTTCTACCGTAATAAACCTATTGGTTTAGGTATATTCCTGAATTAATAACAGTAAAATTAAAACAATCTTTTAAAAAAATTCCTCATAAATCCCTAAATTTGTTCTTTTATTTTCTTGAAAGAAACAATTTGTTTGTTCATAACTGATTTATTTTATGTATTCATTAATTTAAGAACTTATTTGCTTGTGCAATTTTCCACATTGCATGTTGTATTTTTTATACAATATCCTTAACCCTTAATAACAAAATAACTTTTTTTTTGGATTTTTTAAATGTGTTTAAAAGACTTATAATTTTATTTTAATCTTGGATGCTATTTATTTTAGAAAAATGATTTTAATTATTTTATGGCTAATCAAAATTGTTAAAACTACAATAAAAAAAATTATCATCAAGTTCTCAATGAAAGTAAATTTGAAATATTTTTTTTATATATATATTTATATAATATTATAAATAATTAATACAAAATTTGAATGCATTTATTGAATTTAATTTGCTCTTATAATATATTTTTGTATATCACTTTAAAATTATCCAATGGTAATACAGATGACGTGGCAAGTAATAATTGAAAATTGCAACCTCAATTTGAATCTCAAACCCTAAAGGGACCAACCTCATTTCCCGCAGATAGTTCTTGTCACCTGTCTCTATATATTTTGGGTTTCATGGTTAAATGCTATAGCAGATTTGAGGTGTAGCAGAAACAATGGAGGTTCAGACTGTCACCTTTGAGCATGCGTTGGGGGAGGCTTTGATGGTTCATACTCTCCTTACCACTGTCAAATCTCTGTTCACTATTCTCACCATGGTATTACTTTTCAAAAACCTTTTTTTTTCAAATTTCATTATCAGAAGTTCACAATTCCTTCAACTTATATATATTTGCTACAACTTTTGTACAAGTTTTGTTTGCTTATGTGGGATTGCATCATTTTTTCCATGTGTTTTAGTTTCTAGTTCAAGTCTTTTACTGAAATGTTCCTTATACTTTTAGAGCCTCTTGTAAGAATAATACGGTTGTTCACCTCTTCCCGAAACCTTTTTGCTTGCTTTTTTGTAAAATGTAGAACTTTGTTTTTGTTAGAAAAAGAGTTGGTGAAATGAGATAGTATTTTGTTACAGTGGAGGAAAACTGCTCTCAATATACTTATTCTTCTTCATTCTCTTCGGTGGTGGGTGTCAGAGAATGACAGATGACAGTCCGTTATGTGTAATTTCATGAATGAGACTTTCGTATTCTATAAAGGGGTTAGACCACATTTTTCATTCCAATGAATAACGGCTGAATGAAGCTAGCTCTTTTGTGTTTCTGACACCACTCGTGCTGCTGATTTTTTGTTAGCTTTCCGTGATGTTTTACATAAAGTTACGTACTGCTGCTACTCAACATGTTTTTATGTGGTTTATGATATGTCTTAGTATTAGCTATAACTAATATACTGTTTTTTCATCTCCAATGTTGTCTTTATCACCAATAATTTGTCAAGCAAGATGTCAAGAAGGATGGCTAAATCGTGTATTGCTTTGATTATGTCTGCACCATATGTTTGATGGTTTTGCTGTTTCAACTTGTCAAAACGTGAAATTTTAGCTTCTTTATAATCTCTGTAATTCACTGTACCGATTGTCCTGCGGTCCCTCTTCTTCTCCTTTTCAAAGTAGAGAGCTCTGCCAAAAAATGTATTGCAACATGTATTCACGGTACTGATTCTGTGTCATTGCACATCTGCTTGAAGTTGTGTACAGATTGTCAAACTGCAATGTTGAGATCTAAGTATACTTGCATGTATGCTTTTTGTATGTCATAATTGTAACTTCTTCACTATACAATCTGTTATGTTGGCGCTGATGTAAAGATTCTTAATTTCTTTGTTTTTTTCCTCAGACTGGATCTCTTCTTACGGCTGTAATTAACTTAGTGTCACCAATTGATGGAAGGTAATAGTGAACATATATTCCTCGATGGTGTTGTGGTTGTTTTCGTTTGGAATGTCCAATTATACTTATTTTTAATAATTCTTGGTTAGGTTTCCCTTTGACCAACCATACAAGAGAAAACATATTTCTGAAGAAAATAAGGATGGTAGTGATACAGAAGAAGATGATGATGATGATGAAGATGACATAAATGATGGAGAAGAAGATGACGATGATGATGACGAGGATTTCTCTGGTGATGAAGCGGGGGAGGAAGATGATTCTGATGATGATCCCGAGGCCAACCTTGGAGGTGAAAAAGATGACAAGGATGATGAAGATGATGACGACGATGATAATGATATTGATGAAGACGATGAGGAAGAAGATGATGAAGATGAGAAGGAAGAAGACGAGGAGAAATCTCCTCAACCACCTACTAAGAAGAGGAAATGAGAATTATACTAGTAGACAAATTGTTATCTGCCTTTGTTAGTGCTTTCTAGATTTTAGTGAAATTTAGGTATTAGGACAAAGGTTTACCTGTCACCGCCATGTTGTTGTGGTTTAATATTATAATTTATGGACGTTATCATTAATGTATTCTCATGTTACACTATCATTATCATTTACAGTGGATGTCATTGCAGTCTATGGTAGAATCATGATAAAAAAGTGACAATGAGGGGTAAAGGCTGTTTGAAAAGGAAACACAGTAGAAAACAAAAAGTACGAGTAAATGTTTGTTCACCCCAAGAGTAAGGTTGTCAAAGAATGGAAGTTCCTGAAGATGTAGATCACTTAATTAGGAGTTGAGCCAAAAGAAATAGGTCATGGTACCTACTTCCTTTTCCCTTTCTTTTTGGTCGGAGTTTCAAATATGCCATTTCTTCTCTTCACATTGCTAGAGCCATGGCCGTTAATTGCAGCTGTCATAGCTTGCCATGGCATAGCACTTTGTCCAAACTGCTCATTGCACAAACATATTCATGTTAGGTAACATCTATTAGCAGGTTATAATAGGTTAATTGGTTAGAGGTTGGTAAGTAATGCATTGTGATCTATATAAATACGAAGAGGCAATGAGAAAGTATTATATCAAGTGATTTAAGAGTGAATTTAGATTGTTGTGAGAGATTCTAGATCTAGAGTTTTGGAACTATTTGAACACTATTGTTAACAGAAAATTTTCTTTTTATAACTCTGATTTATATTCAATTGGTATAGGAGCTAGGATTCTTGAGAATGATTCTAGTTTTTGAACGAAAAGAAGTCTAATGGTGGTTGATTAATGTGAGACAGCAGCATCTTGAGGTGACACAAATAAGCCTAGGGAGAAAGGACACAGGATTACAAAGACATGCATTTATCCAAGTGCATCATGGTGCAAATTCTTGATGGCTGTGCTCAAAGTGTAAAAGCCTTGGTAGTCATCTTGAACAAATAGTTAAGAAACTAAGCAAACTGTTGTGAACTTACCTTGGGAGGCATCATCAATGGATTAAATATCAACCTTCACGGGCTTCCCTACCATTGTTGTTAGAGCCAAAATGACACTTTCTCTTGGCATCAGATCATAACACCTTAAAAATCTATATCTTTTTACATCTTTATATGTTATATTTTTTTCCTATGCGAAATAGTCTTATCTCAAATGCCCTCCCATTCTCTTCTTGAGAATGAATGCATTAATATTTATCAATAAAAATTAATAAGAACTATTTAAATATATAATAATCGATTATCTAAGCCTAACATACAAAAATAATAAAATATATTTTTTGTTACTATTGTTCATTAAGTGTATTTTAAAGTAATGATTTCAAAATATTAAATAAACTTGTAAAAGCACCAATGTAGTTTTCAATACCATTTGTGTGGTATTTTTTTAATGTAATATAAATATATTTTCTACGATATTAATTATTGTCTGTAATTAATTTTATGTTTTCTTTCTAAATAAAGTTAACATTTTGAAAGAATAAATTTTTGTCATGGTATGTATTTTCATCATTTTTTTCTCAATGTTAATCAGAGTATTTTTGTGGTAATTAAACGAATTTTTTTAATATCGTTATAAGAAAATCTTGATTCATAACTATAATATGTAGTAATTAAATGAATTCTTTTTTATTTTCTGCTTAAGTATCATTATCAAAATTTTCACTTTTATTTTTAAAAATTGTATATTATTTTATATGCATTTTTCATGTTGTCAATTATTTTTCCATGACCTTTTAACAATGCAAGTTACTTGTTCGGTTAATAATTTTGATGAGTTTGGTATCAACAAGTCTTCATGTGCTAATTAGGATTTTATTGAGAAAGATAGTTGGAGCAGAAGGTGGTTGAAGAAGAATGGAGAAGTCAGGGAAGAAAGTGCTTCTGACCTCAAATGGCGACGACGTTTCGCAGGGCATCGCTTTCCATTTAGCTAAGCAAGGGTGCAGGTGAAATCTCCCGCGTCCAATCACTTTTTGTTATTTCTCCCTTAATTAATTTCTGTTTTCTTAATGCATGATCGATTCGTTCAGGTTGGTTTTGCTGGGAGATGAGAGTTGCCTGCGGAGCATCGCCTGCAAAATCATGGATTCCCTCTCCCTATCCGACAGAGGCACTGTGCAGGTCGTTGAATTGAACATGGAAGACCAAAGCGAATCGGTTTTCCATCACTCTGTTGATAAGGCATGCCAGATTTTGGGGAAATTGGATGCTTTTGTCAACTGTTACAGTTACGAAGGTAAATTAATAGAGTGATATTATTATTGATGAATGAGGTACTGTAGCGTGGACCTCTGAGCTTAATTGAATTGGGCTTCTGATAATTCTTGACAGGAAAAATGCAAGAGCATATTGAGTTGGCTGAGAGTGAGTTTAAGAAAATAGTGAAGATAAATTTTATGGCTGCATGGTTCTTGTTAAAAGCTGTTGGCCGAAGGATGCGGGATTTCAACGCCGGGGGCTCCATCGTCTTTTTAACTTCCATACTTGGCGCTGAAAGGGGGTTGTATCCGGGAGCTGCTGCATATGCCTCTGTCTTGGCAGGAGTGCAGCAGTTAGTGAGGGTAAGACTAGTTATAACTTTTTTTTTAGTTTAGTTTTTCCTTCTACATATCACCTCGTAATTGTGATTGGAGAAATGATATCCTTTGAGAGAGTTCTATACAATTCTTTCTCTCACGGGTTTAGATATAAATATATATATATATATAATAAAAGATAAATTTGTAATTAAATGATATAAAAAAATATTAAAATAATAAAATTGGAGGTTGTAATGTGATGGTATAAGTGTTATAGGTATCATTATCCCTGTGATTGATATGGTCTAATAGTGTATCGAATTTCGTGTATTTTATATCTAGGTTTTGTTTGCATAAGTTTTTCGATAATTAATTAAGCGAGAGAAAAAAAGAGAAAAATTTTAACCTTTTCTCGTAAGTTCAAATAAACATATATAGCTTAACTTTTGAAGTGCATTTTACTTTGCAGGAAAAGTTAGATTTATTTTGGTTTTTCGTATTCTTCTCTTATAGAAAGATTTATGCAAACAGGATTTTAGTGTGTGAAGAAAAGGGAAGTAAGATTCTCATGACTTAGAGATACGATGTGTCCTAGTGTAATGGAGTTTCTTACAAAATTTTGTTGACATTATGTTCAGAGAACGTGGTTCTCTATGCAATTTGAAACTAATTACACCCCAATCACTCTTTATGCCTTAGTTGCTTATTCAAAAAATAAGAATTTTCAGAAGGATGATTCAATTGCAATCCCTTCTTCACTATCTCACCCTGTAGAAGGATAAAAATATATTAATCTGATGTGATCATGGATGTGGAGTGACCACTTCTAACTATGGATGAAGATAAAGAGAAGGAGGTAAAGGAAGAGCTCTATATAGTGAAAAAAATCTTAAAGAAAGTAGATAAAAACGTGTAATAAACTCTTTGTTTAGGTATAAGGTTAGCTAGGAAAGACTTCTAAGTTAATAACCTTGTGTTTGGTTACATGTATTAGAAAGGAAGTGTCTGACCTCCTTCCCTTCCCACATGCCTCGTATATAACGAGTGTCTTAAGGTCACTTTGTAAATACTTTTAGTTTGGTTTGAATAAAAAGTAATTTGAGAACATTTGTACTTAAGCTTGAGAGCTTGTGAGAAGTAGAGAGTTTCTCTCCTTAGCATTCTTATCTTGAGAGTTTAGTCTTAAATAGTGATCATTATACTTGCTTATCTCTCCAGTTGGAGTGGTGCAAGACTCTTCTATTTCCTAGCCTCTTTTTGAATCATAATCTTGGTTAGCTTCGGAAGGTAATTTCTTCCTTATTCTTTTCATTCGTTTTCTTCTTAGTCTCTCCTTTTCTTTGTCTTCTTTCTTTTTGTTTGAATGTGTGCATAATATAGCCATACTTTGGCCACCCAAAAACACCAACCACCTACTTGGATTTGACATGCGACAAAAACCCTTCACCAATCCTACCTTAAACACCCTCCCTACCATGAGTTCATGAACTCATCTTCTACTTTGAGCTTCCGTATTAACCTTTACAAAGACCCACAAAGAACGCATCAAGAAACCTTCCAAGATTCAATCAAGAATGAACCAATAAAAACCCTACAACCAAACCATGGATTCTAACCTTGAAGCTTGAGATAGTCAATCCACTTCCTTGAGCAACTTCCTATGTTCTCCTCATGACTACTATAAAAACTTCTGATCCCCTTTCAGTCTCATATACCTTAATATATCCCCATCATTTTTGTAATTCTCTTACCTTCATTTTTTCTATCTTATACATCAAATATGCTATTTATTCTAAACTTCTGTAGAAAATTCGTGCATATAAAGGATCTGATTTGGTTATTGAATTGGATGATAAGGATGTGATCAAATTTAAAAATGAAAGCACCGATTCCAATGTGGTGCTTGTTTTATTGAATTATTTTGCTCTGTTTTAGAAAGCAAGAGAAAAGAGGTGAGCCAAATTGGAATGCTTTTGGCCGCTTAACAAATTTATGTAGCTACAATAGAGTGCTACAAGACAAGATAAACTTCAGCTTATGTGTTCTTGGTCGACCATGAACTTTCCTTGTTGCACTTTGGCTAGAGTTAAGGCCCATACCAGTAGTACACTATGCTAAAATTTCCTGTTCTTCTGCACAGAACTTCTGATATTTACTACTGGTGAATAATTAAACTAAGGCTACCACACAATCCAACAGTTTCATATCACATTTGGAAATGTTAGACAGGCTGGTTGGTACACTTTGATGTTATCCCTCTCTAATACTACTTTTTTCTCTTCAGGCTTCGGCTTTGGAGATAGGGAAGTACCAGATCAGAGTCAATGCTATTGCCCGAGGTCTGCACCTGCAGGATGAATTCCCATTATCCGTGGGAAGGGAAAGAGCAGAGAAATTGGTGAAGGAGGCGGCACCACTTGAGAGATGGCTTGATGTTAAGAATGATCTGGCCTCTACGGTCATCTATCTAATCAGTGATGGATCCTGCTACATGACTGGAACAACCATATACGTAGATGGGGCACAGTCTATAACCAGGCCTCGCATGCGCTCTTTTATGTAACTCATGCTGGCGCTGAAAGGATTTTTCCAAGGAATGATCCGCCATACACATTTGTTTCATCATTGCTCTTAGGAAATGACTACATTTCCAATCCAAATCTTTAAACCTTCAACCCCGAAAATCATATCCAGGGGGCATGAATATATATTAAAATAAGTATGTGCAGTTGAAAATGTAACTGCTTAATCCATAATTATATCGTGAATGTTATGCTGCAGATTTGTTAACCAAGTTTATGGAGACGGTATAACTGTGTGCAATGGATCTATCGATCTTGTAGCAGGTAGTATGCCAAAAAGGCAAAAACAAATATATAAAGTATTCATTAATACTCGAGTGTGTCTATATATAAAATTTGGGATCTGCTAACGGATTAACAATTCTTTATAGTTAAAATGCGTAAAAAACTACACTAAATTTACACAACAACTCATTAAGCTGTTTTACTTCAGTTAATTTGGGATAGGGATATTTATGCAACGTAGTACTCATTTAAAAGTAGTAAAAATATTTCTGGCCACAAGCATTCGGCTTGACTGTTCTTCCATTTTTTTAGACTTGCTCTCTCCTTTCCCCTCTCAGTAATCTCACATAACACATTTCATGTAAGTTCTCGTCACAATCCTTCTTTTCATGTAAGTTTTCTCTCTCACAGACGAAATCATTGATGAAGCATTCTCAAATTCGTGTTATGTCACAAGTCTCTCTTTGAATCTGGTTCTAATATATTGTCATCTGTTTCTAAGATGAAGTCGTATGATTTCCGAGGTGGTGACTGGATGATTTTTCTGTAAACAACGATATGAAGTGATTGATCATAAGAAGAGGAAAAGGTCTCCATCTGCATAAAATATAGGTATAGTTTATAGAAAGTATAATGAATATGAGAAGGTTGAGAGTAATCCCGTTGATATGATTATGATGTGTATTTTGGACTGTATGAGACATAAATGGATTTAATGACAATATTTTGTAACAAAATCCATTTATAAAAGAATTACCTTCATTGTGTAATATTATGACGGGATTTAATTGTGTAAATTAAAATAATAATGTGGAGATAAATCTACAGGTATTTAATTGAGAGTCACAGGTGCGTCGGTTAATTTCTGAAGATTATGCTAAGAAGTAAGTGAGGTTTTTCGCCCACCAATCATTCCATTACCTTAAGTCAAAAAGTGAAAGAGGATTCCAAAAATACCAACGTGAGAAACGGGGCTCGCCAAACACCAACTTAAGGAATATCTTTCTCTTGTCGTGCAAGCTGCTGGAATATTACTATAGGAAGTAGAAAAGGATTCTTTGAAGTAATAGACGAAATGCTAGTTTTGCTAAATCCAATCATTATAAATAAATAAAAAAATGGAATCTATACATAATAGAATTGGAGGAGCACAAACAGAAGTTTTTGACACATGTCATTAGTAGGATTTTTGGACAAAAAAATAAAAAACAAAATGTACCAAAAACGGACACATGGCACAAAAACAAAAGATGTGTGGTTGGCTCAACACCTTTGGTTCTTTCTTTGGTTAATTTTTCACTAGGATAAATAGTATTTTTGAAACCCTAATTTACATTTTCTCTGATTTTTCTCCTCTGTAGAAACTTACACCCAAAGGCTTTTAATCCACGCTTTTCTTTTTCTGAAACACTAATTCACACTTTTATGATTTTTCTCCTCTGCGACAACCTACACCAAAGGCTTATGATCCACGCTTTGCCTTTGTGAAACACCAATCCACACACTTTCTCTAAAGCTTTGTTTGGATTAGAGTGATGATTTGATGGATGAATTTTTGAAGTGATTTAAAAGAAAAATATAAAGAAAGTCAGGTTGTAAACAAAATTTATTAGAGTTTGTGAATGATAGGATAGATTTTAGAGATTTTTTTATTTTTTTAAAATGTTAAAAATATAAATTTACAAATTTACCCTTATCTTACTAATTAAAAAATAAAATTTTGTATAAATTTTAGTTAATTTTTTCTTTTTAAATTACAAAATGTAATATTCATAATTGTAAAAATCATACTAAATAGAAACACAATAAATTTTAGTATATTAAAACAAAATTAATCCATAATATATCTAAATATAACAAATACTATTATTTTATATTTATATATTTATTAAATTATAATATTATCATATAAATTTATTTTTTATTATAAACAATTATTTTATTTATATTAATAATATTATTAAATATTTTAATAATATAAATTTATTGAATATTTAATACTATTTTATTTATATTATATTATATATTTGGATAATTTTTTTATATTGTTGTAGAGGAGGATAAAAATGTAATAAAAAAAAAGCCAGTTGTCTTTCTTATTGTTTCTTGGCATTGTAGAAGGTAACGTTTTCTTCCATTCACCACTTTTCTTTCCTTGCAAATCAATAGAATCAAACACAAAGAATCTTCGTTTTTTAATCCGCGTAAACAATATCTTCCTATCTTCTTATATACAAACAGAGAGACTAATTGTTCTCCTGTGCAACAACCCTGCACTTTTGTGTCTACTCAAGCTTTGCCAAATTCATGCTATAAGAAGTCTAAACCTTTGTTTGTATTCGGGTGATTACTGTTCACCCGGATTGAAAAGGAAAAAAATTAGCTTATTTGTATTTGGGAATTTGTGGGTAATAGAGAGCAAAGAAAAGCGAAGAATGTGAAATAGGGTTGAGAATATTAAAAGAGAAACTCTTTGATTTTACCATATTACCCATACCTCACCTACTACCTATTTTCTATAGCAACATGTGCCAACAACCCCTGCCATAGCAGCCCGTGCCATGCAGTGTAATATTCTGAGAATGAAATGTGGAGAAGAAGGAATTTGTAATTTATTTTATTTATGTTAATAGAATGTTGCTGCCTTTTGATTTTTCAAAGTTTTTTCTTAATCACATGAGTATATTATTGAGCATTAATGAAATTTCATTAATGAAAGTTTGAATGAGTTTTCTGGTAGTTAATTTTTTTTATTAATATTTAAATTTTTTCTGATATTTTTATGTATAATATTTTTTTTCTAAAAATAAAGTAAAAAACTTTATAAATATCAGTTTAAATTTATAAAATAATTATAAGTATACAAAATATTTAAAATTTTCTAAAATCAAGTAAAAAACTTTATAAAAACTTCACAAATAATCAATCAAATTAATTTTTTTATCAATTTTTAAATATAAGGACAAATGTGTAAAGTTACATTTTTATCAATTAAAAAATATACAATTTCAATCACATTCATCACATCACTCACCAACTTTTATACATTTTTCATACACTTTCCCCTCTATTTACCTTAATCCAAATACTCTAACTTTCTTTACACTTTCTCTTCAAATCATCTCAAATTCACTCCCTCATTTCCACTCCCTAATCCAAACAAAGCCTAAATGTTTATCTCTATCTCAAGAACAAAGTACTTTTCTATATGCTACAAACTCTACTATGCAAACCCTATGCATTGTCTTTCTCCATTTTGGTAAGGTCAGACCAAATCAATAAGTTCTTTTGTCTAATGGAGATTTTTTGTTCCATTGTTTAAATTGAATTTGAATTTGAAAGCGTATGTGGACGACTTTGCCTACCATCAGAACTTCCCTGAGGTTGATCTTTTTTTGGGTAGATTACACGTTCTATACTAATTAATTATTTCTTTTATTTTGTAAGTTCAAGGTTATATTTGAATTTTAATTTTAAATAGTTAATTTTGTCGCTATCAAAGATTCCTTAAGTCTTATATATGGGTTCAATTGCAGGAAATGATAAAATAAAAAGCATAGCAATTTTGTCAATGAAAAGTGTCAAGATAGAAAGAGTTGTTGCAAATATGACAAACTTTTTCTTTTTTTCTTCAAAATTGTGTGGTTCTTTGTTTTTATTTAGCTACAATTTGCTTTTAAATGCGTAATAATAAGTTCTTATGTATATGTTGAGAGTAGGTTTTGTCACCATGTTGAGATGGTTGGATTAGTTTTCACCTTGGACATATTGAAATGTATATAATTAATTTAGAAATAGTGTATGTCCAGAGTAAGACAAACTTCTTTTTTTCTTCAAGATTGTATGGTTTTTTGTTCTTATTTAGCTACAATTTGCTTTAAAATGCATAATAATGCTAAGGGTAGGTTCTGCCACCAATTTTTTCTTAAGATGGTTTGATTAGTTTTGACTCTAAACATATTAAAATGTATGTAATTAATTTAGACATAGTGTATGGCTAGAGTATGACAAACTTCTTCTTTTTCTTCAAGATTGTGTGGTTTTTTGTTCTTATATAGCTACAATTTGTTGTTAAATGCATGATAATTAGTTCTTCTATATATGTTGAGAGTAGGTTTTGTCACCAAATTTTTCTCAAGATGGTTTGATTAGTTTTCACTCTGAACATATTGAAATGTGTATAATTAATTTAAAAATAATCCATCGAAGACTTAATGTAAGGAACTTTTTCTTTGATTTCCATTCTAATCGATGTTCTCATTTACGTTTACATTGTTAAATGAAGGAAATGATTGTCTCTAGGATAAATAATTTTTTGTGTTATGCATTTTAGTTGTTGCCCTTCTTTCCTTCATAAATTATAGTATTTTAGGTAGTAAAACGATTTATGTGTGAATCATTCTCATTTAGTTTGTTTTATGAGCTAACTTACAAAAATCTTCTTTATTCTTATATATGAAATGGGCAAACTCTCAATATGAATAATCTAAGACTTTCGTTTTGTTATTTGTATGTTTAGGGATATTCTTATAAAAATAGAAAGAAAAAAAAAACTCCTTGTTTATTATTTCCAAGAGAAATATAATATTTCTTTGCAATATCTAGCTCATGATATGTAAAAGTGTGTTAGTGATGATTTCATAGATGAATCATGAATGTGTTCTTATAAAAGTTATCATTGTTAGTTTGTTGACTTATTTTGTTTAAAGAAGTGATATTAAATTAAGTTTTCATTCAATCCTAATATTCTATACTTTATCAAAGTTACAAGTGATAAAATTTTGACAATGACTATGGTGCAAGACAAATTGTACTGATTTCAATATGAAGGTAAATGGATGTGTAAAAAATATTACATAATATGAAAGTGGCTCTTATTTACAAAGAAAGATAAATAACAGTATATTTTTCATTGACAGGTTCGAGTAACAAGGATTATAATTTCTTAAATCCAGAATTCAAAGGTAAATATGTAATTATGTATTTAAGTTTTATAATTTAAAAAGAGAAATATCAAGATTGAATAAGATTATTTTTTGTATAAAGATTATGTTATATACAAGTTTATTTATTGATAAAAATAAATATATAATTTTATCTACAGAAAAGAAGAACCGTGACACAGAATTTACGTCAGAGACTATTTAGGTATTTATCTTGAAATTATTATAAACATAATACCTATCAATAATTAATATTCTCATAATTTTTTTCAATAAATATAAAAAGAAGTTTGGTATTAAACCTTCATGAGCAATTATTTTAGGTATCATGATGTTATTTGGGTGTGGTTAATTTTATTTTTTAACGAGTTTGAATGAGTTATTTTTATGTTTATCTAACTCAAAAATTGAATAAAATTATTTTGACTTGGAATGCGGGTTTTCGCAACCTTATGCTACAATTATGAAGCATGTAAGGCCATTTCATAATCATCTTTGGAGTCATTCCAACATGTGTTTTTGTGAGCCCAATCAATGTGCTGATTGGTTTTTGAAAAACGGATTCATCAGAAACACAATAACTTTGCTTACCTATGATTCTTGTCTTTTTATTCACAAATAGTGAAATACATTTTTAAGTCTAAATATTAAAATTTAAAGAAATGTAATATTCATACTATATGACGCCTGTTTATTATTTTATTTTTTTTGAAAAATTAAATATTTTATTTTTAAATAAAATCAAACTATACATAATAAAAATAAAGTGTTGGAGATCTCACATCAACTAGAGATGAAAATATTTCATTGTATATAAGTGGGTGCAAATCTCATTTCATAAGTCGGTTTTATGAGGTTGAATTAGACCTAAAGTCCATTTTTTAATATGGTATCTGGTTATGTTGGAAGGAATAACAAAGACTTCATGGTTTGATTTTTAAACTTGAAATTATTAACCTCTATACGGAGAAACAATTAATAATTAAAAAAGACACAATTAATATTAGATCCTTCTATATATCTTAAAAAAATAAAAATACATAAATTAAATGGTTATTGAACAATTAACACACAATTTAAACATGTTAAATCCTTAGTGGAAAAAAAAAATCACACACGAAAAGAAAGGATTTGATGTAATAAACTGACATGTAATGTTATGGTGGAATTTCACACAAGTACTCCTTATATAAATGACTAAAAAAAACATTTTAATAAATTTTAATCATATAATCGATTCATTAAATTATTTAAATCTAATTCTTCAAATTAAAATAAGCTAATTGATTGTAATTTTAATTGTAAATTATAACCTATAATTAATTCTATAAAATAAGAGTTTTTAAATAGATCTTATTCAAATAATTAATTCTAATTATATGTTTTCTCCGATTTAAAAATATTTTCTTATATACAAATTTAATTAAAGAATAAAAGTAATCAAACTAATACAAATATTAAGAACATAGAAGAATAGTATAATTGAAATAAACCTTTGAAAAAATGTTTACATTAATTTAGTCTCATTAATCCAATCCTCATAAAAATTGAAATTAGTTATTCTTTGTCTTATTATAAAGACAATTTCCAAATGATGAAAGTTTGTGGCTAATGAGAATTTCAAATCTATTTTGTTTATTAAAAAATTACGTAAAATCTCTTCCTAGTTTTATATTTATAATATATAAAAAAAGATGAAGAAACACACTTAAACAAAGGTTGTTCTTCATATATCATTCTAAGATTATGTCCACTCAATTAAGAAAACCCACAAACAATTTTTTTAATGTTGCTTAACCAAAATCTGATTTTTTTTTTTTTACTTATTTTTAATTATTTTACTTTACTTTCAACAAATTATCAAAACTATTCTACTTGTTGATAAAAATAAAATGATAGATAAAAAAGTTATATAGAATAATTTAAAAATAATATAAGTCTAAAACATTGGAATATATATATATATATATATATATATTATTTATAATACATGAAGATAACCACGTCAATTTAATTTTCATGTTTATATACATATGACTTTTAATATTAAAAATTAAATTATAATTTAAAATTCATTTTACAGTATATATTAAAATGAAAAATATCGTTATAAATATAAATTTATGTTATATATACATAATATTGATAATTTTTTTAGTACAAAATTATTTAAAATTATTTTAAAAATAATATAAAACACTGAATTAGGACATTTCAAGGCATAATTTAAAATCATTCTCAAAAATGTCAAATTTAATTTTTACAAACTTAATCCTGTCAAAATCAAATTCAAACTTGGGGGGGCAAGATGGGTAATGCATATCCTACTTCAAACTTGAAAGTCCCCTTGCGTTTTGGCGACGTTTTTATTTTTTATTTTTTCAGTCAAGAATTTCAGTGTGCTGTATTTTCTAAAGTATATTGTATCCAATGTTATAATATTGTCTAACAAATTTTAACCCTATTTTTTATGCACTTTTTTTTATTTGACAAACTTTCTATGAAAAGCTAATAAATTACGTAAATTTCATTTTTTATTTGGAAAATTTCACAAAAATACATACAATTACACATAAGTGATTAGAAAAGTAATTACAATGTTGTTTCCCACATTTTCTTTTATCTTCAAAACCTATACCATTAGTAAGGTAAATATCCAATGATATATTTTTTTCTTAATAAATTATCACCATTCGATATTATTATTTTTTTATTTTGTATTAAACGGATATTGAAACTACCTTTAATTAATTAGATTACTTCTACTTCTATATTTTTTTACTTACATGGTAAAATGTTACACTTTAATTACTAAAATGGATAAAAAATTAAAATTTATTAAAATAATAAATCGTGTCAATGCTTACTACTTTGTTACAAAGAAATTAATGTGATACTTTTTGAATTATAGTTATGTGAAAGTAACACAATTTGAGTTTAATAAGATTTTAACTCAAATTGTATATTTTAACACAACTTATGATAATTTTTAAAAATTTTGTTTATTTTTATAATTAACATATAAAATTGTACCACATTTATAAAAAAAATTGACATAAAATGGTTGAAGCTAAATTAAGATAAATATTAAGTGTAAGCAATGACAAAACTTTGATTATATAAGACTTAAGGTCACCCATAAATATCCATATATGTAAAAATCCAATAAAAATAATGTAAAGTGAAGAATTTTCCAAATAGAGGTTGATTTTTGTTTATATCGGGTTATTATACCTTTATTATTGCATTGGTGATTATCTCTGAATAGTGTTTTGAGTATTTGGAATGTCTTTATATACATTTATTCTTTTCAGATCAAGACAAAGAGTTTGTCCATAAAGATGAAAGACTTCTGAGTATCCTGAAACTATCAAATAAAAATTTACATAATTTTAAAGAGGTCATATGAACCTCTGTAAACACATAACACATTTCTTAAATGTACCTGAGACTATCTAATAAAAAATTACACAATTTTAAAGATGTCGTCTCAACCTTTGTAATGACACATTTACTGTGCAAGAAGAGTTAACATCAATCTCAAAACTCCCACACTTGCATGAACTCAAAGTTGGTCAACTCAAAGCTACAGAACCGTGACAACCACACTGGGCCAACAAAAATCCTTTAAGTTTTTTTTATTATAATTTTTTAATAATCACACTGAAATTAAAACCTACGACCCTATACACGTTTGTTGGGATGTAATTGTAAAAAAACCCATTTTGTTTTTCTAAACATCAAAGTATTAATGTATTGGTTATGGGCAGGTGTGTATAAAATTGTAATTAAGGTAGCTAACTCGTGGTGGTTCCCCAAAGTTCCCTCTTTTAGGTCAAAGGTTTGAAAAGCAAATCCTAGAGAAAGGGGGAAACAATGGGTGTGCACCACATTACTTTTTCACTCTTTCATATATTTCGGATTTCGCAAAACGTCACCTACTAATAGATTCAAATGTACAATATCTTATACCACATAATGAAACCCTGCCAATTAGTTTTATACAAAAGAAATCCATTATATATAAAATATTCAACTTTAAAAAACTCATGTTGAAATAATATTTTTATTAACAAAAGACAGCTTCAAAAAGTTGTGATTCAAGATACCAAGTTGTCGATATTGTTAATTATAATTTATGAAGATTAATGTGGCGCAGTGGGTGACAACTGAAAGTAGGAAAAGTAACACATTTGTGTTTGTTGAATTGTAATTGTAACTTTTAAGGCCAGCTTGGACTGAACTAATATTTCACCAAACAATGATACCTTTCCCTCTACAACAAGGGAAAACAAAACAACAAAGAATAATGGTTTGTGTAGTTCACTGTGTAGGCCCTGCTCCCATTCATCCTAATCCAAAGTGTCTAATTGAGAATACGAAGGATATACTTTAAAACTAAAAACAACATGGACAAGGGCAACTTCAAAATGGTCCCAATCAACCAATTATATCCATCAACCCTACCCATGTAGATGCTTTTTTTGGAGGATGCATATGAGAAGGTATAGTAGTAGCTCAACAAATCAATGCTTTTCTAGACCACCAGATACTGATAATGGAGTAGATGATTGCACTTTCAATGCGGCAATATACAACTGAGAGAGACACTTTCTACTTCATAAAATTGGAACACTTTTAGGCTTTCAATTTTCATAATATTAGTTTCATGAATACCATCTATGCATTCATCATGCAAAACAACAAACAGTAGGTGGGCACGCCACCAATTTCAGGACTTCGTGTTAGCCTTGTTGATATTTTGAAGCCTTACGTATATGCATCACCCATTGGTCTCTTTTTTCTTATGCCAGCTAACCATTTTACTTTCACAGAACCAGCAAGAATCTGTTTTGAAAATTCCTTGTGAAGATTGTAGCAGTCCTATATTTTTAATCATTTTAATGACAATAAACAAAATATAACTCAATCAGATAATTTTTTTTGGACCAAAGATTTTGATATAGGTGATGCAAGCGTTCAACATGATGGTGTCAGAAGAAAACAAAAACAGAAAATGATTATTTTAAACTGTAATCAAAACCTCATAAAAATTGTTTGACACAAAAACGTTATCCAATAGCAATCTAAGAGAACAAGTTGTGGCCATGAGAGCAATGTCTGAATGCAACCACCAAATCAACCCTTCCTCGCTTAGTTCATCCCAAGTTCCCGTCATTACCAGATATTGACATTAAAGGATTTAGCAAACAAACATTTCAGAGCTTAAAAAGTTTCTCAATCACTTTAACATAAATAAAAAATGAAATTATATGTCACATGAAGATGGTTAAGCGTAACCATCATATCCATATCTTTACGTTACACAACCATTTATCATGAAAGAGTTAAGTTATAGAAAAATATTTAATAATATATGTGAGTGTATATCTTCTTATAAATTAATTTTATAAAATTGATTTAGATTTAAAATTTATGATTACTGTTTAATATAACCTATAAAGAATATGTTGATATGATCAAAATTATCAAAGCAAAACATAGAATAAATGCAATATTCGAGTTGCGGAGTGCAAAATAGAAATAAGTGATACCATTTTTGATCTTTGTTGAATGCAAGTGGTGATGTTGTTTTCTCTGGGGTTGAAAACAGAGAAACTTTCTTTGTCCGCAGTTTCACCGTCTTTGTACTTTCTTCCTGATCGTGACCCCACTAGCAACAAAAGTTGCGTTTATTTGTTCTTCAATTATAAATTTCTCAAATTAGAAATTTAAACTTCACTTGAAAACAAGTAGATATTTTCTTTAAATTACATAGACCTACCATTCTTTTCTTATTTTTTTTTATGAAAATACTACTATTATTTACTTTTAGAAATAGCTATCATTATAATTTTTTTGTCAAATACCACTAACATGGATGGAATGATGGTTTTCTCCACTGGTATTCGCATAGTTTATTTATAAGTAAAGTATAAGCAAAAAAGGAAATTATAATTTTTTTTTAACAATAGAGTTCGTTTGGTTTAGTAATTACAGTGATTAACTAGGAAGTCTACAACTGGTTTAATTATGATAATTAATAAATAATAAATCACTGTAATTATGGTAAACAATAAAGTTCAATTGGTTAGTAATTACAGTGTCTCGAAAATAAAGATATAATCAAATTAAACCACTTTAAATTAATTAAAATAAGTAGAATTTTGCTCATTATTAATCATTAACAAAGCAAGTGGCTCAATAAAAGGGACAGTTTCATACGAGATGAGTTTTTCAATTTTTCTAACACAATTTTTTTCTCTACCTCCATGCCTCCCTCTTCACATGCTGTATTAATTGTAAAAATTGATAGATAATCTCACATTTTTAAATAATATTAATTGTATTTCATATATTTTTCAGCCACATATTTTCTATTTTATTATTAAGAGAACAATTTCAATCATTTGAGTTGTGAAAAAGTTGACGAGAAAAGATTTTTTTTAGTTTTGTTTTATACTTTTACACCTCACTGTTTTTCTAATTTCATATTGAAAGAATAACTAAAAATATATATAAAAAATTAAACATATTTTTTAAATACGTTTTTTTAGTTTTATTTTATTCAGGTTTTTCATTATTCAAAAAGAAATAATGTAATCAATATTAACTTATATTTATATAACACAAATTAACTTAAATAATTTAATTTAAACTTGACATCTTATTAACTTATTTATTTATAGAAAATATTTATTTGAGACATCTTGAGTTTTTAAATTTTTTTGTTTATATATATTTTTATAAAAAAGGAAGTTAATATGCATTTTGTTAACTTTAGTTTTTTAAGGATATTATTGAAATTAAAAGAAAAATAGAGAGCTGGAGGAGAAGGCATGCAAAAGGAGATTTTGCATTTTTCTAATGCTAATTTGGGAATAATAATTATATTATAATTAATGCATTATTAAAAATAAGCCCTGAGTGTTTATTAATTGGGTTATGGAGATAAAGATTCTTTTGAAACTGATATGTGTAAAAAGATGAGATGGAGTAGGCATTCTGAAGTTTATAAGTGCTGCATTGTACACATGAAATGAAGTGTCTTTCCAACAGCATTTGCAACAGCCAGGCATGACATAACTTTCCTGTGAAGGAAGTTTTATGTCATTATATTATCAGAACTCCTCTGTCTCTGTGGTCAGCAAATAAACTCTGCTGCTGTAGCAAAGCCTGAGTTCTTAGCAGCCCATTTGAGAAAAGCCACAAAGATCTTGAATTTTGCTGAATCTGGAAATGGGTTGTCAGATAAGGCTTCTGGGTCTGTGTCTATGGATGTACTTGGCAAGCTTAAGCTTCATTGGAGTGGGTGCTGTGTATGGAAGAGGAGGAGCAGTTGAGAAAGGGATTGTTTTAGTTCATGGGAAAAGTGCTATAGGAAGGATTGATAATGATTTTATCTGTGCAACTCTGGATTGGTGGCCTCCTCAGAAATGTGACTATGGAAAATGTAGTTGGGGTCAGGCTTCTCTGCTTAATCTGGTTAGTTCCATTTTTTATTGTTTTTTCTTACGGTTTCTGAATCTGCCAAAAGTTTTTTTTTTCTTCAGAATAATAAGATGGTTTTTGCATCTTCTTCCTTTTAATTTGTAAATAACATTTTCTGCTCGGTTAATTTTTTTCCCTCTTCGGAATGATGCTGGAATCTATCTAGAATGCATGTCTAGGTTGTCTTAGCTCAGCTGAAAAGTAATTTCTGCAAAAACATTTATTTATTTTTGCAAATTATAATTTTCTGATCATGCAATGATGAGATTATCCTCTCTACCACCAATAAAGGTTTCAGTCATGTCACAAACTTCAGAATCTGATATAGTTGTTAAATGTCAGAGGGAATTTACATCTTATAATTTTTATCTGTTGCAGGACCTCAACAGCAAAACTTTGTTGAATGCTATAAAAGGTATGAGAGGATTCACATCTGGGTTGTTTTCGCAGCAATTTACTTCGTTTTTCAGTTCTTTTATTGAATGATTCATTGTAGTTTTGGGAATTTATTAAGGTATCATTGCCTTTGAATGTTTTGCAGCCTTTTCATCCTTGAAACTTAGATTAGGTGGCACTTTGCAAGACAAGGTCATATATGGAACTGAAGATAATCGGCAACCCTGTACTCCTTTTGTTAAGGCTGATGAAATGTTTGGTTTCACTGGAGGGTGCTTACCGATGTCTAGGTGGGATGAGCTAAACAGCTTTTTCCAGAAAGCAGGGTAAAATCATTTTTCACTTGTTGATTTGGCAACTGTGTTTTTAACAAGTTTAACATCAATGATAGGCATATTTCAGGGTTAAGGCTATCTTTGGATTAAATGCTCTTGCTGGAAAATCTATAAAGTCTGGTTTTGCTGTTGGACCTTGGAACTACACCAATGCTGAATCTTTAATACGATACACTGTCAGAAAGAAGTACCACATTCATGGTTGGGAACTTGGTAAGAGTATGCTGCGCTCATTACAAATGTAAAAGTAGCAAGTGCAGCTGGAACAATAAGACTAGGCATGAAAATGGATATATCTTAAGGGTTAAGGCTATCATTATCTTTTATCACACGGCATGAGTTAAACTGACAAAATTAAGTTTTTTATATAAATAGTTGTAATTGTCAATTTTTTTTATGAAAGAAAGAAAATGACAACTTTGCTTCTTTAGAATTAACTGTGCTGTTGTATAAGCAATTTGATGAATAAAGCCTTTTTTTACGAGCAGGGAATGAACTGTGTGGAAATGGAATTGGGGTAAGTGTTACAGCAGATCAATATGCTTCTGATGTAGTTGCTTTAAGAAATATAGTTCAAAGTGCATATAGAGGGATTGAGCCAAAGCCACTTGTTGTTGCACCTGGAGGCTTCTTTGAATTCAATTGGTTCAAGGAATTTATAAGCAAATATAATAAATCCGCAGATGTGATCACCCACCACATTTATAACCTTGGGCCAGGTATCTTCCCCAAAACTGGATTTAAATTTATCATGTTTTCCTAATCTCCATTTCTAACTCAAAGCTACTTACAGGAGTTGATGACCACATAACTGAAAGAATTCTTGACCCTTTCTATCTGGATGGAGAGGCTAACACATTCAACAGGCTCAAAGGTATACTTCAAAGTTCATCATCACACAAGGTAAAATCATGGGTTGGTGAGTCAGGAGGGGCCTATAATAGTGGTCATCATCTTGTGTCTGATGCATTTGTCAACAGTTTCTGGTCAGTGTAATTCCCCTTGCTTTGTCAATATCAAAAGAGATTCCTTACATTTTTATTTTCTAAAGCTATCATATTAAACACAGGTATTTGGACCAGCTTGGCATGTCAGCTGTTTATGACACCACAACATACTGCAGACAAACTTTGATAGGAGGAAACTATGGTTTACTGAATACTAGTACTTTCATGCCAAATCCAGACTACTATAGGTACTAAAAATTGATTTTAATAGTTGAACAATGAGCATCATCATCAATAATTCAGATTTTGTGATCCCATGTGTGAAATATTTGCTTCATTAATTGCTTGCCACTTTATTAAGGAACCTATTTCTTATAGAGAACAAGGGGTTTTATTAAGTGGGGTCCCATTTGAAGTACATTTTTGTGGTTATGTGCTTTCTTTCTTACAGTGCACTTCTATGGCACCGACTCATGGGAGGGCGTGTCCTTTCAACCACCTTCTACGGTACAAAGAAGATAAGAAGTTATGCACACTGTGCAAAGGAATCCGTAAGTGAAGAAGTTGTGTGTATGTATTTGTATATGGTAGATGTGATATACTTGAAATCTGACCTTACACTCTCTTACAGAAAGGGATCACAATACTATTGCTCAACTTGGACAACAGCACCTCTGTTCAAGTCAACGTGGACTTAACATTTAACAAGTTACCTCACCATAGAGTGGATGAACCAGCCAGACGAGAATACCATTTGACAGCACCAGACAGAAATATACATAGCCAAATCATGTTGCTAAATGGAAAAGCTTTAAGTGTAAATTCAGCTGGTGAAATTCCTCCTTTGGAACCTGTATATGTAGACTCAACAAAACCAATAACTGTTGGTCCTTTATCTATTGTATTTGCTCATATACCAAATGTTCTTCTTTCAGCATGCAGATAGGTGAATCCGAAAATTGGTTTCACTTGGTGGTTTTGATATAATAAGAGATAGAATGAATACATGAAAATTGTGTTATGAGTTTACTCCTGATATCTTATCTTTTCTTCCCCTAATGGGGCCCTACAGGAATTTGACTGGTTGTTTGTTTTCTAATGCCTACCACTCAGTTCTTATGACAAATTTTAAATGTCAAGTAAATTGAAAATGACATTTAATCTCTTGCCACTTGTGGATAAGACATTTAAGGCTTCAAGTTTTATTAATTTACCAACCCATAGCTTGTTTTTTAAATTTGAGACCATAATTTCAAAGGTATTCTTTTATGGTCCTTTGTTAACAACGGTATTACTAATAATTTTGTAATAAATGAATGAAAACAATCACTTTGTTATAGATGAATCTAAACAACCACTTTCTAATTGTAAAACATTTTTTTATTAAAAACTACAACATTTAATTATATTAATAATTTTTCATTGCAATTTTTAATTAAATTTATTTTATTATCTCTTAATTATTAAAATCTTAAACACGATTTTTAACTTAATTATAGTATATTATAAAACTAAAAAGTCATAAGTGATATTAATTGAATAAAAAAAATAAGACCTACAAAATTTCTTATTATTAATAATTTCCAATAATAATAGATAGTGTATCACTAATATTTTCTCTCTTTTTTCAACTATTATCTAGACAGTGTTTAGATTAATGGTTCAAGATGGAATCGAAAGGGATAAAGTGAAAGAAAAAGTTAATCTTTTGTTTGGTTTGTTAAAATAGAACATAAATTATCTTCCATTGTTTAGTCCAAATTTTCTTTAACTCCAATTTGAAATGCACATGATAAATAAAACTTGTAAATTATGTAATAACCATTTTATTCTTAAAAATTTACCTCTTAAGGGTACTATATTCAAAACAAACATAATCTAAAAATTGAAAGAAAAAAAAAATTCCATCTTTTTTTCCGAACAATGAAATAAATTTGTTTTGGTTCATTATAGAATATCCAATAAAGAAATGACTTTTTATTTATTTCCTTAGATTCCAATATATTTCATCCAATTACATTTGTATCTATTTTTTATCATCAATTGAAAACTATCTTTTAATGAGATTAAGAGAAAACTCAGAAGGGCAGGTGCAGGTCATCAATAATGATCAGTGGACCTCACAGCTAAAGCTCAAGTAATATGGCCTAAAACATAAAAAAAAAAAAATTAAAAAAAATGCATGGAGAGTTTGAAGAGAGATGTAATAGCTTAAAATGTTAAAATTATTCATTGTTCAAAGGTCACTTTCTGGTTGAAACTTGCAAGAGAAGAACATAGCAGCAAAAGTTGGTAGAGGAAAACTGATTATTGACTTTCAAGGATTTAAGTTCGTCAATACATTTTTTGGTGACCAACCACCATAACATCATCTATGAAAAATGTACAAATGCTATAATAACCTACGACTGAAAACAAGAATACATACATACAGAGGAATAACTATAAAATTCTTTCTTTGTACTTAAATGATCTGATTTGTATATATCAAAAGGATGTGCCCCCGTGTCAAAATTCCGCTTCACACGAATACAGAGTGATTGGAACATGAATCAGTTGTGCTCAGAAAAACTTTGAGGCTTACTGCTGGCGAACACCAACCATACCATGGTACCAGTCGCATAGAAGAAGATTGATGGTGCAAATAGTGAAATCTACATGCCAGAGATGGAATATAAATCAAATTCACATGATGAGATGATATACAATATACATTGAGAAAACAACTAGCATTATCAGCTACTTACACTCCATGAATGAGTTATGTCAAGAAGATAACCAGTGAGGGCTACACCCACAATTCCAGGAACAGCCCCAACAGTATTGGTTATACCCTGAGAGAAAACAGAACAAGAAAGAAAGTCAGATGCAACTAAATCAGATATTTATTTTATTTACAAAAAATTATGGATATGGCTCCAATCCAACCTCTAACGGCAAAAAGTGAGTATGATTTAGTCTCTGCATTTTCAAGTTAGTCCTCAACAACATCTTAGGTGAAGAGAAATTTCTTTTGGGTTGGGAAAATTGGATACTCTTCACACTTAGGATGGAGCATAAGTCCATCAAAAGTTTATAATAACAAACTAAAACTAACAGTACATTAGACCTTAACATGAACCGGATAACTTAAAGATTGAAATCCTTTATTCAGAAAAATAAAAGCAATATAGTTTTAAATAAGCAGAGAATAACTGTGTCCCTTCTTTTTTTTTCCAAAAATTTGATGGGTGAATGATGCTACCTTCTTCAAGATTCTTATAGGGTGAGTGTTGAAGGACTTAAAAATAACAAAAGATGTGTGCAGAAACTGCAGAATGAAAATACTGACGTAGATTTGAAATGAAATAATTTATAATGTTAAAAATCATCTTTTAGAGAAATTAATATGAGAAAGTTTCTACAAATTAGTTTATGCATAACTTAATGTTAATTTATGGTTCTTATTATTTTTTTCCTCTTAAAAGTACTTGAGAAAAAATTTATTCAAATAGACCCTTAGTTCTTTAGGGTGTTTTGTCAAAAACATTTCACAATCTTCAATTTCATATAAAAGAATAGAAGTGCAAGCACACATACCAGAAGTATACTTGCATATTCGGGTGACATGTCTTGGTGCGTACAATATAGTCCTGGAGAAGCAGATAAAATACAGAAAGTGAAGGCAAAGAAAAGTATATGAATCAAACAGGTATATTTGCTGGATTAAGCAGTACCTGATAAGGCAAAGCTTGAGAGGGCCAAACCAGCTGTGAGAATCCCCACAACCTCCCAAGGCGGTAACCCCAGATCCACTGAGGAAAGAGTCATGCAGATTGCAGGGGACAAAAATGCAATAGATTGGCAGATCTTTCGAACCTATACATAATTTTTAAAGAAATTCAGGCAACTGAGAAATTAAGAATAAAAGTCAAGATAGATATGTTCAAATAATTTGTCAGTTGTCATTGAGATGTCTTCATTGGGTCATCAGCCACAACATCTACTGTGCCTACATCCAGCGAGTGTAGTCAGTAGTCTGGTCTTTACCCTAATATGCATTGTGTATACATTCAGTTTGGATGCCAAATTTAGCATTAGAGAAGGACTCATGGCTACAGAACATCAAATTCCATTTTTTAACAAAATATGATGTCAACTTTACCATTGAGTACATTTGTTGTAATAACATAAGTAGTAATTATTCACATAATAAACAACAATAACAAATAACATTTCAGTGCCTCTCATACCACAGTGGTTTCAACTCCTCTTGAAATCAAGTTGTCAGCTAACTGTGCTGCAAGACCAGTCACAAATATTGAGGCCAATGGCGGAAGTATAGACACCTGAAATGATTAACAATCCCCAATGGTTACTATGTCTCTATGTATGTGAATATTAGGCACGATCCCTCTCCAAAAATAAAAACTTTCAATCAACTTTTTTTTCAAAAAAGGACTAAACTGGTAGGTTCAACTAGCCTGGTGTTTAGTTAGTCCAGTCACCCCTCTAAAATTAGACATTGTCAAGAACTTGCAAAGCCATTGAAAACTAGGTTATATTGGTAAAAAAAAAAGTCCATATTGAATTGGAAAAAAAAGTTATTTTCATTGAGGGAAAGCCAGGGCACAACAGTAAGGTTGGAACATATCACATAGTAATGATTGTTTCCTCTTCAAAACTTTTACTTATTAAGTTTAAATAGTTTAATATTATTGAACATATAATTTGCTATTTCATTACTGACATTTTTTTTTTTTGGCCAAGTTTTGGGCTACCTAAAGGAGATGGTGTGAGGCCACTGAAGATTTGTATTAGGAAAAATAAAAGACATTGCATAATTTGGTAGTACTGTTAAATAGTGGTAAGACATAGAGAATGAAAACTGCTACATTTCCTTCATTGTCAATGACAGACATAGAGAATGAAAACTGCTACTCTCCCTATTCAAGACATGAATAAAATGAATAAACACTAACACAAGAAAGAAAAAATAATCGTCCTACCCATGCAGCTTCAGTCAGATTTAGATTCAGCTCCTCACTACATAGCATACAGATGAACAGAATTAGTTTCTCCATTGGTCAAAACTGTAAGCAATATTAGCAAAGTACCATAAAACTCTTTACTGAATTTGTTTGACCTGAGAAAATTCTAAAGCTGAAATTGCTTCTCTCCAAACAATGAAAAAGAAAAAGATAAACTTAAGAAATTATAACTTCAAAATTTCCAGAGCATAACTGGGGAACCTCAAGTGAGAGAACTATAGAATTTACTATTCTTTATGCAGAAGATCTAATTGCTAAACCCTAAATTATTTATAAAATTACTTTCTTTCCCAAATTAATCAATCTTTTAACATTAGGAACTTTTTTGTTAAAAACAAAGCAGTCGAAGTGTATGATCAGCACTATGGCATCATCTCAAAGCAACAGGGCTCAACAGTAAAGTCATAAATTTCAAATTGAAATTGCCTGACAGTGTAAAATTCTAAAATGTAATAAATAAGTTTGGTTCCTCAAGTTCTATATATATATATATATATATATATATATATATATATATATATATATATATATATATATATATATATATATATATATATATATATATATATATAACTAGAGTAAATAAAAGGCGAATCCAGCTTCTTTCTAGCTTATTTATGATATGATAATTTACTTAAATTTCTGTACGCAAAATTTCACGAATGAGTAAATGTTAAAATGAAAAAAAATTAAAGAAACAAATTATTCATGCGAAAGGTCACAAATGACTCCCTGATGGCTTGGTTGCAGTGAAAGATAAAAAGTGGAAACAGGTGAAGCATTAAATGCTCCCACGGTACCTAAAATATGTGGGAAGCCATGATAGACAGTTATAGTGACCCCAACTACCACAGAAATGAGCATATATCATAGCCCAGACAGCTCGATTTTGGAAAAAGGCCTTCCAAGGTACATCCTGTATTATAAGAACAGACACAAAACAATGTTACTTAGAAGATATTGTAAGCATTCACTCAATCTAACCCAGTGTAAGTCTTACACACTGGAAAAAAAAAAATCAAACTCCTCAGAATACTTGGACTTTGGAATTGCTTGAGAAAATACCTCCAAATATGAACATCCATCCATTCATAAAAACAAACATACTATACATATATACATACATATAGATATATATATTATTACCATGAAAATTCTGAACAATTCTAAATTGTAGCTAAATGAGATAAGGATAATGGGCGTGTTTGGATGGGTTTTCAAAAGCACTTATAGGGAAAAAATAGAAGATAATGAAATTGACTCCTCTATAAACTAAAAATATTTTATTCATGCACTAAAAATAAAAATTTAGATAAACTATATGAGAGAACTTTTACAAATTATTTGTGTATAAGTTAATTTTAGTTTATGGAGAAACTAATTTCAATTTTTCCTCTTATTTTTTCTTCCTTAAGGTGTTTATAGAGGCGTTTGTCCAACAAGCAAGAACAATCTCTCTAATAACTAACAACCAATAAAAAAATATAAGAAAATCTAGAGCCATTATGCAGAACTGCCAAATCATTCATAGGGTCATTCAAAATGACACAAAAGAATGAGCTTCAAAACTGCCATAAATTTCGTTACTCATACCTTCAAAGAGCCATTTAAGTCTGTCAGAGAAGTTTTCCATGAGTTTGTCACGGGTTCTAGGGCTGCAGCGAGACAGTGAAAGTCAAAAGTTAAAAACAACCACTTTAACCACGTAAGGCTTCAAATAAGTAAACCAAAGAATGAAAGCCCTGAACTGAACAACAAAGACAACTTATATGTGAACATGCAAACGGCCTTTTACGCATAACATAAGAAAAATGAATAGTAAAAGATATTATCTTCATTTATAATTTATTAAGTCTTAACTAAAAGTACAGATTCTGAGCACTAGACTACTTACGTGATGTTAGGAAGCAAGAGGTTCCAAAACTTAAGGTAAATTCTAGAAGGAAGACAGATACTGAATAAATGGAGCAACATGATCCTGGTTATACAGCAGAGGGTGGAAGATTGATTATAACAATTAGACTGTCTGTTTTATCAAAATCGCCAACTTTTCAAAGCACATTGTCCTCTCACATCTTATTGGCTTTCAACACGGTTATTCAAACACAGCCTAAGTGATTACTGGTTATATACTTATACTAGAAATTAGATTAGGTATAACAGATAGTTGTTAGAAGAGTTTGGAGGGTGAAAGTCATGTACATAATTTACAAACGAATAGGAATTCTTTTTGGGGACAGAAATAAAACTGTTTCACATTTGAAAAGGGGATTCTTCCATTACCAGAAAAAGCCTTAGGGTGTTCTTTGATTCTCTCTCTTTTTCTACATCTTAACACTTTTTTTTTATCTTGAGGGCCAAACATATACTGACCAATGCTTGCAAGCTCAGAACTTATCTGGGGGCTACTCAACATTAATTATTGAATAACCTGGTAAATATGTAGGTAACTCGTATCTTATGTCAGGTAACATTGGACATCTACTAAATGATTATTATTGAATTTGACTCCACTAAAGTCAGCTCTCACTTTGGAAGGAAAAGTAAGAGATCTCCACATCCACAATAAAATCAATTAAGAATTTCATCCACATGTATAACAAATTATCGATTGTTAGAAACTACTCCTTGATTTTAACATTAATAGCTGAGATGCCTGCCTCACCTTCCTCTCTAAAGTGATTTTTTCAATTTAGAAGAGCCAAATTCACAAAATGATTAGCATTGACAAAAACAACAGCAAACCAAGCTATGAGTTGATGCAAAAACTCTATTTTGCAGCAGTGTTGATGAAGATGAAAAGCAAAGCAAAAGTGACAACTCTCCACTGAGACCAAGCCAGATTAAGCAGGCAGATAGTACCATAGTAAGGATGACCTCCAAAGTATTTTTCAAAAGAAAAAAATGTTTCCAACAGATAAGATGATAAAGTAAACATTTACTTGATAAATATCAATTCCAGCAACTCATCAATCCTAATAGATCGTAAAACTTCTTTTACTAGAAAGGCATCATTTATCATCATTGATTTAATAACAAAATACTTTTTAGCTCAAATTAAGAAGGCACAAAAAATTAAAATAGATAAAGATCTCACATGAAAGAGATTTTGCATTTAATTGTGTTTCACCTCCAAGAACTTGAAACCCCAAAAACCTTCAAATATTATGTCAATAAACCAAGTCATAATTGGAATCAAACAACCATGTTTGAAACGCATGACATAGGAAAATTAATATTTTAAATTGATAGATAGTCAAGTGAATAGACAGTCATTTCAACTTACCAAGCAATCCCCAAAAGACCAAATAAATAGAAGACTGATTCCCAACCAAGATTTTGGATAAGGGGAGGAGCCAAAAGAAGCCTGACAGATATTACAGTGTTAAAATTGAGAGTAGACAATAAAAAAATTACAATCCTGCGTAACTACAAGCTAGAAAATGCCTACCCCATAACACTTCCAACACTCAAACCACCAAAAACAAATCCTACTGCCCGTGAGCGTTCCTCCAATGGTATTGACCTGCATGTGCCAATGAACCTTACCAATTAAAACGTGAAAAGATAAAAAAAAAATATTATAATTGGCTGGCATGTATAGTATTTGTCAAAAATCTGTGGCAGGAACCAAACTATTTTACAACAGTATGAATTTTTTCCACTCAAAATCATAGTTGGCATAAAGACTTATTTTTCATAATTAATAACAGTATGTTCACCTAGGACCTAACCCTCAAATCATAAAGCAAGATGCTTTATCAATTTTTATTTTTTTTGGGGGGGTAGCTGATTTAGGTGAATGAAATGATTAACTTAAAGTATTTTTGTCCAGCTCCAAACAATTGCTGTTAGTGTTCTACATCTTTATGTTCCTTAGGATTCTTATAATGAAACAAAAAATTTAGTTCCACCAAATTTTCTTTCTAGGAACTAAAACAATAAATAATTTTAGTTAACAGGCAAATAGTAAAAAATTTCACATAATGACAAGAAATATGTAAAGAAATACACATCATAAAAGAAATACTAATTAGAAGAAAATCAATGATCCTGACATATTTGGATGTTTACGTGCCTGGCAATAAGATCCGTAGCAGCAGATGGTGAAACACCTTCGCCTATCCCAACCTAGATATGCAATGGAAGAGAAGTGCTTAGTAGTGTTGAAAAAGAATAACAAATGTTAACCAGGGTACAGGTTAAATAGCAATAAATGTACAAAAAAAGAAACACAATAGACACACACAGAAGATTAGAAAATCCTGTCGAAAGATAAATATATCAAAACAATAACATTTCGCAAGACCCGAGGAATCATGCATGTAAGTAGACCTTAAATCGGCAAAAAAGAAAGATGCATTGGGTGGTTGAAGGAAATTACTGACCAAAACCCTTGACAATAGTAAGCCAGGCATATATCCAGCAAGAGAAGGAACAAGAGCGGTAGCCACTGACCATATTAGTACCCCAACCTCAAGAACAGTTCTGAAAAAGAAAGATAATAGTGTAACATCAGAAACTAAATAGAAATATTAGTTCCAACTCTGAATGAGGTAATTGTCCAATTACTATCTCTTTCTTTAGGACTTGAACATGAGTTTTTCAATTGGCTCCCATTTAATAAAAGGAAGACATAGATGGATACCTTTGTGAATAATAGATAAAAGAATGCTCAGAAAATTATTTCATTAACAATATATATGTCAATGCCGTCTTGTAAATACCTCAGTGTAATCTTGAACCTCTCTTTGGAATGTAATTATAATTTCACCACGTATATAAATGTGAGGAATATGCATTGCACAATAACAAAGGTATTCTTTAAGATGACTTAAAGGACAAAGAAGAAAGATTTAGAAAAGAAAAGACATTAAATTATAAAAAGTTATTGGGAAACTATCATTAAGAGAATGCTTGGTTTGGTATGCAAAAATGATAATTCCAGTTCTGCCTCCATTTCATGGAAATGAGAATTCCTACCTGCAGAGAGAGAGACACATCCTAATAATTATCTTGGGAGAAGAAGCACACCACAAAAGCTAGCTATTCTAGTAGGAGCACGAGGTCTCATAAACCCCACAATAATATCTCACACTTCAATGTTAGACTCAAGTCTCATACCTTACAGTTGGATTATAATATCCCACCACGCTCCACAACCCTAAGGCCCATGTGGGCTGGCTATGCACTAGCCCTTTGGAAAATCTAGGAAAACATTGCAACGTTGGTATCACCACCTGCATCTCGTTAGCAATTGAGAGACATGATTAAAAGCTCTGATACAGATAGGTAAGAACCTAGGGAGAACTACACCACAAAAGATAGTAGGAGACTCCAAAGCCTTATAAACTCCATACAAGAATCTCGTATTTCCAATGTGAGATTAAAGTTCAATGCCTTGCAAGTATATTCTAACATGTCTATCCTGAGCCTTGATTACAAAGAGATACATGACAAGATATTTGTTGCTAAGCATTTTAAAGATTTGATTTTTTCAAAGTCGGTCAAACCACTGATTCATTGTTTCATTTTCAATTCAACATTATACTGCTGGATAATACTCAAATCATTTACCACCATTTCCTTCCTAAAAGAATAATCAGAAATTGGTGCAAGTCCCAATCTTATTACTCCTACACATTAAAACTTGAGATCAAAGTGCCTAAAACTTCAGTGCAATATGCAAAAGGGTATACATTTGGTTCAACTTAATTTGAACCTTAGAGCATGCCAATGCCGCTGGCCTGGCCTAACTATTGAAAAATAAACCATCTTCACATTTGGAGTTAGGGCCCTATTCAACACCACACCCCCTCACCCAGGAATCCTAAAGCAATACAGTTGGCCTAACTAACAATGGATCTAATATGGACATCCACACTTTCTTAGAATTTAGACTTTGGTCGAAATCAAACCCACAATTTATGTGTAAGATGAGGGCTATCCAAACTTTATAATCTCTATTAGTTAATGTGAAATCACAAGCCACTAAGAACCTACATAATAGTTGCACTTTATGATGCTTCACTAAACTCTTTTGGCATTTCAATTGCTTTGCATGTTCCTTCCAGATGCATCAGTATACATTTTTTTTCGTATTTAAAAGTAATAAATTAAGTACACAAACAGAGAAGGGAAAATTAGAGGTAAACTAGAAAAATAAAGCAGAATTATTTTACAAAATCTATACTGACCAAATTAAAGTGGCCAGCTTGATTTCTTCTGTATTCACTCAAACTTATATGCCAAGTGTTTTCATTTTCTTTTGGCAAAGAAAAGTAGAAAACCAATAACATCTTAAAAAGTCATTTAAAGACCTCAAGTCTGCTCCCTATCATCCCGGAGTATTGTACTTTTCCAGTTTTCTTTGAGAGTTTAATTTTAGTACATTGTTAGAGTAAAGATTTTTACAATTTGGATCACTTTGGATCATGGCTATAAATTGCGGTTGTAGATGCAATACAGATTGTGACCACTGCAGCATGAAGTTATTAGATGATTGCAATAAGAATTTTATAGATTATTCTAATTGTTGCAATATTTTTTCAAATTATGGATTAGTACATCTCATGTCTTCCCAATGCATCACTATGCGGTGTCATTTGTACTCACCTAACATCTCACATGGTCACATTCATTTTACCATTGGCACTTTAGAAGTTAGAATAGAAGATTGAAATTTGAATTTTTGTTTTTTAGATAAAAAGTAAAATAGACCAATGCTGAAGATAGGTATATTGTGATAATTTGTGTGAACGAAAATCACACTGAAAATGAGGGTCATTGCGGTTGTGGAGAACACCACAGTTGCAAACCACAATTTAGAACGATGCTTTGTATATAACTTTTAAAATAATACAAAGTAAAAAAAAATTATTATGTCAATCCATGATTGAAAAATAGAATAAAGAATATTTACAATGTCAATGCACTTTAAACTAAAATATTTCCTTATATACTACAATAGAGCTATGTTCGGACAAACTTCTTGTAAGAGACAAAACTAAGAGGACAAAAGCTTCTTCATAAACTAAAATTAACTTGTGTATAAGTTAGTATTTAGAAATTCTCTTATATAACTGTTCTAATTTGTTTTACTTGTACATAAACTAATTTAAGCTTATGGAAAAATTCATTTATTTTTTCTCTTATTTTCTCTCCAACAAGTGCTTAAAAGTCTAGACATAAGATAAATCTTTTGGGAAGCAAATAGCAATATAGCAACTAAAGAACATGTATAGCAACTGGAAACTAACCCGCCACCAAATATTTTGGCTAGCCAACCCCCAGGCAATTGACTCAATGCATAGCCCCAAAAGAAGGAGGACTGAACCAATCCGGCAGTTGTCGAGTTCCACCCAAATTGATGAGACATTGGAATTATGGCAATACTCAAGTTCACCTGCACCCCATTAAATCAAATCAAATCACATGCATAATTAATGATGCAATTCATTGATTATATTCTAAAAATGCTTTCTTTTAATTAAAAACAAAAACAAGCAAAAAAAGTGCTTTCATTTGCTTGCTTGGTTGTATCCAATTGTGATCAAGAAGCAATTTTACTTTGTGGGGTTGCAAAAGCATGTGAGAACCTTATCCATGTTACAAATAACGAAGGCGAGAGATGTGGTGGCGATGAGGTTGTATCTTTGGGGAAGATTCTTCCAAGGTGGCCAGGTCCCAGAAAAGTTGTCTTGCTGCTTCTCCACCTCTTCTTCCACTTGAAGGTCCGTGAGAGCTTTGGCCTTGGCCACTCTGTGGGTTTCTTTGGCATTTTGTTGAGCGCTAGAAACTATTCTGAGCCTTAAGGTGTGGTTGGAAGGTGAGAGGTGGAAGTGAAAAGGTGGAAACGATGTCTTTCTGATAAAAGGGGTGTGTGAGTATGGTCTGTGAGTGTGTGAGATGAAGCAAGAATGGTCTGGTCTCGGCTTGAGCCAGGCCATGATGGTTAAAATAGCCTATTCAAGTTGCAGAAAGCAAAGGAAAAAGAAAAAAACAAAGATAAAGAAAGAATATTTTGGTGTTAGGGAGTGTCATTACATAACAAAAACATGAGGCGTGTGGGTAATATTGACATCGATGCTGTAAGAGGTGGCCACGGAAGTGGTGCTGCTTGTGGCTCACATCAAAATGGAGATTTCGAATGCACAAAGGCGTACTCTTACTCATACTCCATAACATATTGGGAGTTTCTTTCTGGACCTTTACGTTTTTTTCTTGCACCCCCACCACTATTTAAAGACAAAATTATCCCAAAACCCTAAAACATACTACCCACACTCTTTCTTCTTCTTTTTTTTCCTCACTCAGACACAGAACTAGATTTCCTATACTTTTGTCTTTTTCTGTGCACGGCGACTTCCTCTCATCCCACATGACCATAAGGCGTGTTTCGCTTGGTGGTGGTTTAGTGGTGTCTCTTCATTCTATTCTTATTGTTTTTGTTTTTTGGAATCGTGATTCTGCAACATAGTCCTGAATTGAGTTATCTAAATTTTTTTGGATGAGTGTGTCCGAAAGTTATCCAGATTGAAATGCATTATGGATTCTCCAATCCGTAAGTCAAAAAACTGCATTCCAGATATAGCAATTCGTAAGTCAACAAATTACTTATAGAACACCCCTTCATTCAGAAAACATAAAGCTTTACTTATGGAACGACTAATCCGTATATCATATTTTCACTTCTGGATTGATCCATTCGTAGCATAATCCTTGATTTCCATAAACCTAAAAACACCATAACTACCCAACCTCTTAAAAAAAACTCAATTTTTACCATTAAAAGCTAATCAACACTTCTGCAACGCAACCCACTTTCTCCATCTTGTTCTATGCAGCTAAAATGAGCTTCCATCAGAGCCACCAATGAAAGAAGAAGAACAGTGAGCAACTCGTCCACGATGGCCTTTTCAAATAAAAAGTCAAGACTAGTTTGGGAATTTTAAAAATTATGGGGTACAGGAAGAAAAACATAAGGGTACAGGAAGAAACTCTTTTACATATTTATAATTTTTTTTTCCAAAACATATATAGTAATGCATGTAATGTTTCGGGCTTTTTGTTTTCTGCACTCTGTTATCACTATCTGCATCCTTATAGTTTTAAAATAATTATTTTATCCTTTCCGTTATTTATTATAAAAACATTTAAATGATCCAAACCTTTTGAAACATATCTCATGTTTATATAAACATTCACCTAACTTTTCTAAATTTTATAGTCCAAAAAACATTAGGGATTTAAGTAATTCATTATACCATCTAAAAGGAGGGGTAAATACATAAGTACATAATACTCACAAATTTTTGTCTACACCATATCAATCGATTTGAACCTACACTAGATTTTTCAATAAAATAACGAAAATACTTCTGCAAATGACAAAATTTATCTTAAAAGGGATAGCAAAGCGGGGCAGGCCGTGCGGGCCGACCCGCGGCCCGCAGTTAAAAAACTCGGGACGGGCTGAACTTTTCAACCCGCTAACCCGCATTAGCCCGCCCCGCATTAGCCCGCAACCTGCGTGGACCAGTAGCGGGGCGGGGCGGGCTGGCCCGCAAACCCGCAAGAAAATAATTGGCACTTAGTAGCCGCAGGGTAACATAATTAGGTTTTCACAAAATTTCAAAGAAAGAAACACAACACAATAGCGCTCACATCTCACAGGGGATCAGTTGCTGCTCCCAAACGGTTCACACACAAACGCTCTCGGCAACACCGTTGCGACTCCGCTTACTCACGCCACTGCTGCTCCATCGCATCGCACCAACCCAGACACCAACCCAACAGCCCACAAAAACCAACAACCATTGAAATAAAGATACCTATCACCCTAAACTGGGTCATGCCAATTAAATCGATTTCAAACACGATAAAGGAGCAAGACACCAGTCAGAAAAGGAGAAGCAAACAAAGGGTATTTTAGAAGTTACCCATGACCAAGCCTTCAATTGAGCCAAAAGTTATCTTATTTTTATTGTATTATTTTTATGAAAAATTAATTAATTAATTGTCATTGTTTTAATATATGTAGATGACAGGGAATATTATAATTATGAAAAAATGGATGAAAGTTCTTCTAAAGTGGCATCCAATGTTATTGAAAATGGAAGAATGTCAATAATGTTTATGTTTAATGTTTTTGAATTAATATTTATGTTTAATGTTTTGGAATTAGGTATTTTTAATGTTTTGAAAGTGGAAGAATAGTGATATTTGATATTTATCTTAATGTTTTGATGTTTGACTATATTTGAAAAGGAAGAAAAAAAAATTAGGTTTGATAATAACAAATATATAGGTTTAATCTGACAATTTTTTAAGAACAAAATGTAAAATAAATAAATTTTTAATTTTTAAAAAAAGAACGCGGGCTGGCCCGCAAACCAGCGGGCCAGCTCTTATGCGGGACGGGTTGGGAATTTTAGCCTGCAATAACTTTGCGGAGCGGGCCAACCCGTGCCGCATTTTTGCGGGCCAAACGTGGGACGGGCTGGCCCGCTTTGCCATCCCTAAAGGAGGGTGCAGATAAAAAAAATACTTCTACAATCCCTTTTCTAGAATACATTTCCAAATTTAGATTTCCACAATATATTTCTGAAATTTGAAAATTCTTTTCAATAATATATTTCCAGATTTTGTGTTCTAAATTTTTTTCTAAAATATTTTTATTTTAGATTTATTTTTTTGTAATGAAATTTTAATTTTCAAATTATATTTTTTGAATTCCATATTTTTAAATTCAAAATAAATAAAAAAATTAAATTTTTAAAAATAGCAGGATGCAGGTTGAAATTGGTATAATGCATAATCCTCATTGAAACCCAATCAATCCAACATAAGTGGGTAAACTCAATAATAATAAAGAGTTGAGCCATGATGAAGGAATCTTGAAAGAAAACGGGGTTTACGGCAACAGAAGTAAGGGAGCATAGTTTAGTATTTTAGTAAGAGAGCATCTTACAACAGAAGTAAGAACCAAAAAGCTTATGTATATTCGGACAATTGCTGTCTACATTTGATTATTGTTTCTTCATCTCCAAAGTTCAACTTGCCTTTCCTAGTTATGTCGTGCGAGTTTCGAATTCTTTTCTTTGCCTGCCATCAAGACAAAATTAGGGCTTTCCTCAACATGCACAAAATGCAAACAACAAAGTTTAAATTCTTGCATTTCTCCAACTCTACTCTTTTAGATTTGAAGCTGTAAATCCACTTTCAGAAAAAGATACAAATTATACAAGTCGTAATATACTTTTAAGTTTTAGATTATACTATTTATAAATATATTATAAATTCTTGAAATATATTTTAATTTTAAATTATACAATTTTAAAATATATTTTAAAATATATTTTAAAATATATAATCTGTAATATCTACAAATAATAAAAAAAATCAAAAAAAATATATTTCAAATTATGTCATTTAAAATGTATCTTTAGATACATAAATATATTTTGGATGGTGTAGTCCTAAACATATTTCTGAATGGATATTTCAGACATAATATTTCCATGAAAGTGCAGGAAGAAGCCATGGCAGCAAAAAATAATTATCTAGTACCATATCATCAGGTCCAAATCTGGTTCACCCAAAGTTTCTCAGACATTTTGAGTTTTTTTATTTTCAGAATTATAGGATATATATTAAAATTGTTATACACACGTTAAGTCGTAAAAATAAATTACAGTATAGGGTGTTTGAAATCACTAATCCAAAATAATTAAAAAATATTTTTTATGACGTGTTTTGATATCTTCATTTCGAAATATTTTTTTTAACTATTCTAAAAACATTCAAAGAAAGGTCTTAAAAAATATATGAAATTTAAAAGGGGTGTTTCTTCCTGCACCCTTACATTTTTCCTTCCTCACCCCATTCTTTTGAAATATTTAAATTATTTTTTGAAAGCAGCTTCCATGGCTACCATGATAGTGCTTGGTTTACATGTTGCAGTTGATGTAGCAAAAGGTTAAGCTCGGCAGAGTTACGATGGAGATGTTGGTGTGTTTTGGAAGGCTCTATTGGAGGTAAGAAATGATTGTGTTAAACCGTTTTGGATGGTTATAGGACGTGCAGGTTTTTGGGAATCAGATTTTAGGAATGACTTTCAAAATAGGTAATTTTAAAGAGAAAAAGAAATTGGAATCACAAATCTGTAAACCAGAAAAATCATTCCACAATGGAGGTTGTTTCCTAAGAAAAAAAGTGTTCCCATATTAGAAAATCTTGAAGAAACAAAAACAATTTCAAAACACTCTTTCTGAAACAAAAAATAGTAATGTCCAAATGTCACCCTACACACTCATTTGAGTAAGCCATCTCAGAGTAAGAAAAACCTAAAAAAATATCACGTCTCTAACTTATAATACAAATCAATAAAATATGGTTTACCTCATTTATTGTAAACTATGTTTTACTTCATTTATCGTAAAATGACTAACATAATTTTTTGGAATCAATTCATCTTCACTATCTTCATAATTTACTGATCCATATCAAAAAAATTATCTACTTTTTGATATATATTTGTCCATACTTTGGATTTATTAGCCATAATCGAATAATGTCCGACCCACAAGATTAAAAATTATTAAAAAAATAAATAATCAAAAATTAACTTAAGTTTTATTTAAAAAAACATAAACATAATTAAAATTGTAATGCGTTCTAGATTCTACAGTTTAAAAGATATTTTCGGATCGGGAAGTAGGTACGCTCTTCAAAGTCTTCACCAAAACAAAAATCCTAAAATATACTTAGAAGGCAGAAGGCTACTGTTGAAATTAAAAAATATGAAAGTGTAGGAAGAAGGTATACAAGTCCGGAGAATGTGCCCAAAAATATGGCAAAAAAAAAATGCAAGGTGAGCCTAACATTCCGCAACAGTGTAGTTGGGTCACTCCTTTTGCTTCGTGGAATGGTTTCAAATTGTGACTCTGATTTATGCAAAGGTTTTACGATCTGCACCATCGAATGATCTCAAAATAAAATTATTCTTTCAAAAGTATATTTTAAATTATATATTATGAAATATAAAAGATGTCTTTTAAAATATACAATTTAAAATACAAAAGATATATTTAGAATTGTACACACAAGATAAGATGTAGTTTGGATTGTATATTTTAAAATACGTTTTTTTTTTATTTTTTTAAAATGTATTTATATTTTATTTTAATTATTTTTCAAATAAAATTAATTTATTTAAAGAGTATTTTTGAATTTTAAAACAAATAATTTATTTAATAAGAACAATATTCACTAAAATACTTTGTGAACATGTGGCAGTCAATCGTACACTACAAAATGTCAATGATCCTCTTAAATATACCTTATATTTATTGAACTAGTGTATTAGGCACTTAAAAGATAACAAATAAAAAAATTTGGTAACGTAATAATGAATATAACTCATTGGACAAGCATATTTATGTTGTGATGATGGTCCTGACCATATCTAGATTATATGCTCGACAACGTGACACTACATATGGTTGATCTTCGTCGTCCGAGGAAGCGCATAGAATGAGACACTCATCTGAATCAATGCATGTATCCGACTAAGCATGCTAAGAGATATGAAGGTAGTGTCACATCGATAACAAGATGGTAAGTAAAGGACAACCGTTGGCCATCAATGACAACAAATACACCTCCTTCGAAAAGGTGTATAAGGTCAAAAAATCGTCTACTCTAACCCAAATTGGGGTAAGACATGCTTGGGAAAATGGCATTGCGAGCATATACCGAGTCATATATATTTAAAAAACATGATTATCACCTCAAATGATTGACTAGATCGATGGTCATCGTAAGGAATATAGAGCATCACAACATGGGTAAGACCATCCATATGAATATATGTCATCTAACGACATAACAATACACTCTAGAGAGGAGCTTCCAGTATGTGGAGTGATATCATTGATGCCCATCATTGGAAAGTGATCATATATTCACGTCTGATCGATTATGAATTGAATATTATTCATATATTTAATTGAAAAAATCTAAATTATTCAAATTATGTATATTATCTATCTCTAACATCGTAATATAACCTCTTAATTGCTTTGGTTGTGCAAAGTAAGCATTACTCAATTGGTCATACGTTAGGGTGAGTGGTGGCAACTCCCCATGCATACACATCACACATCCTCAAATTGTCAAATAACGACAAGTACAACACGCTAACCGATGTTACACTATTATTGAAAAAAATTATGTATCCAACCAAATGCAACAAATAAGTTTGAGTTGCAAACTCCAATATATGGTGTATGATGGATTCCTCATACACCTAGCATAACTAGCTTCTAGCACCACAACTCGATCTCAACTTTGTTACGGTGTGACCAAAATCTCCAAAAAGCTTGAGCAAATATGATGACACTAATGTGAAATTTAACGTCACACATACAGAACTATCCCACAATGGAGAGATGGAGCAATGCGGACGCATGATCCAGAATAAAGGTCATCTCACCAATAAGGATATGGGAATTGTTGTTGTCGTGGTGTCATCTTTTAACAAAGGCTGATATGAGGTCATTTATCAACGATCTCATAACTAAGGTTGCACAATGGAAACTATTGATATCATGATGTCACCTCTCAACAAAGGTTCATATGAGACTTTTATCAGCAATCTCATAACTAACACTACAAGAAAATCATTAAATAGAAACTAATTTTGGAGACAAAAAATAATTAGTTGCTATATTGACAAAATTAGATATTATTTTAGAGACTAAAAAAATTATTAGTATCTAAATTAATTTATATTATTTATAAATAGTTTCTAAATTGATATGTAATTAGATACTAAGGTTTTAGATACCAATTAGATTTTAAAGTTGACATCTAAAACTTTAGTATATAATTAGATGTCAATTTATAAACTATTTATCAATAATAAAAACTAATTTAGATATCAATAATTTTTTTTAGTCTCTAAAGTAATATCTAATTTTGTCAATATAACAATTAATTATTTTTTTTCTAAAATAAGTTTATATTTAATGATTTTCTTATAGTGTAAGATTACATAGTTACAACAACCCTAATTAATGTAATCTCAATTTGAATTGGTGAATTTGTTTCTTTTAAAATTGTTATTAGTTGGTGTCGAATATAATTGTTTAAGTTAACCTTCATCAAAATTATACTAGTATTATTGTTGGTTGAATATTTTTTTTTACCGTTTGATCGATATTAGTTGACCCAACTGATATTGAAAAAAATAATTTTACTTAAGATCTGTTAAAGTTATCTCGATCAATAAAAAAAAAAACAACAAACTACTAACAAAGAATAATATCAATGTTAATAATAAGAAAATAATAATTTCATATATTAAAATAAGATTACGACAAATATTAATAATAAAAAGTTTAGTTCACATCCTTAAAAAAATAATCTATTTAACATTAATAAAAAAAATAGTTAATATCGAACAAAAATATTTCACAACAATAAAAAAAATTGTATTAATTAATTAAAAAAACTTAATTAACATCTAGTTATGCTAATAATATATTTATTTTAGTAAAGTTCCAGTCAAACCAAAATTGGATTGATATAAAAAATCCAAAATTGAATTAATATAAAAAAGGAAATATAAATTTGATAATACGAGAAATTTTAAACTTTAGTGTCAAAATGGAATCTGATTTTTTTAAATTTCAAATAATTCAATTACTAAAAAAATTCAACAAATTCTTTATTTTATATTAGTAAACAGTATATTCTATTATAAAACATTTTAAACATTCCGTAAAAGAATTATTCTCTGACACAAAGTGGTTACTAAAAATATTAGGTGCAAAATTTTCTGCCAAATAGAAAGTCCATGTTCATTAAAACAGTTTAACATTACAGCTCATATTCTTCCATAGCCATTGCACTAAACTGCTGACATTGTTTTGTATTACATTAAACAAATTAAATACAGAGTTTTTCTATATCTTGACACCACTAACTTATGAAATAAAATATGGGAAATGAAATTTTGAGAATTTTATTTTTCATAAATTTATTATTTATACACTGATAGGAAGATGAGACCTAGAGAACTATTAAAGTTTTAGTCTTCTTCGTTCTTTCGGGCAGGTTGCTAGGGTTTCACTGGAATCCTTATCGCCTTCGTGCTATTCCTTCGGCTCCCAGTCTGGGACGAATGTCAAATGAAAAAGGTACCTACAGAAGGCACTCCGACACTCAAGTCAGTAAAAAGGATGTTCGACACTCAGTAAATATACCGTAATAATGACATATCTTGTTTCTTGAAATGTGTACTATTTATATTATTTTAATTAGTTACCTTACTTATGATTACATTACCTTTAAAAGGTAGGTTAGTTTCATTCAACTTGATTTTAGTTTTAACAATTAAAAGTGTCGTACAATACAATTAATTATATATATTTTTATATCTAAATCAATTAGATTGACCCCAAAAATTCTATACGACTTTATTTTTGTCAAATATCATTTCCCATGACTGATTTGACAAAGTAGAAAACCATCACTTGGTAGATGAGCAATTAAGAAAGACATATGGCCGGCAATCTACTCGTTTCGGAGGAGAAATCAGTGTCCAAGGGCGTTCAACAAATGTCCATTGAAGGTGATGAACCACCATCGCAATATATTGTTAAAGGAAATACCTTTGGATCTAAAGATTCTTCTGCACTGATTCCAATACCCGTCATTGATGTAAGTCTCCTCTCATCAGAAGCTGAGCTAGAGAACCTCAGATCTGCTCTAAGTTCAGCTGGATGCTTCCAGGTGTGGATCTACAAAAACTTCATCTCTGCATACTTGCATGTGTCTAAAGCACCATAAGTCATCATATGTTGCATATTCTATTTTCTACTTCTAGTTCCCTTTTAATTAAGAGTTATTAAGATGAAAAAGGTGATAACTTTCATGTGATGCACTTCTTAACTTGATGCTAAAATGGGACTCTTCCACTATTCTCAGATTATTCTGAGTGTGATAGGGATATTAATGCTTTCATCTTTCAAATAGTGAGCATATTTGACATGCTTTTTACCAACAGGCAATTGGGCATGGAATGTCAAGCTCATACCTTGAAAAAATACGTGAAGTTGCAAAACAATTTTTTGCACTCCCAGAAGAGGAGAAGCAGAAATATGGCCGAGCTGTTAATGAATCTGAAGGATATGGGAATGACAGAGTAGTTTCAGACAAGCAGGTCCTTGACTGGTCCTATCGTTTATCACTTCGAGTTTTTCCACAAAAAGTACGAAGGCTTTCTCTTTGGCCAAAAAATCCTACTGATTTTAGGTACTGCCTTTCAACCAGTCCTGAGAAATTTCAAGTACATACTAAAGTAATTATTGAGCTCAACTTTCTTATAATACAGTGAGAAATTGGAGGAGTTTTCGACGAAAGTGAAATCAATGATGGATTATCTCTTGAGATGCATGGCAAGGTCACTGAATTTGCCTGAGGGTAGCTTCCTGGACCAGTTTGGTGAAGAATCAATGATGCTGGCGAGGTTCAATTTCTATCCACGTTGCTCTAGGCCTGATTTGGTTCTTGGCGTCAAACCTCACACAGATAGATCAGGAATCACAGTCCTATTGCAAGACAAAGAAGTGGAAGGTCTTCAAGTTCTGATAGATGACAATTGGGTCAGTGTTCCCACAATGCCTGATGCCTTTGTTGTCAATCTGGGCGATCAAATGCAGGTAAACTGGGCTCTGTCTCAAAAAATCATTCTACTTATCAAAATTCACCAAGCTTAAAAAATACTATTTTTGTACTTGCTTACTTGTTGTTGGTGCGTCATTAATTAGTTTTTGAGGTGGAATCGGTGTTTAGTTGATGAATGTTAATGAAGTTTGACACTGTTGCAGATCATGAGTAATGGAATATTCAAGAGCATAATGCACAGGGTTGTGACAAACACTGAAAAGATGAGGATGTCTTTGGCAATATTCAATGAGCCAGATCCGGGGAACGAGATTGGACCTGCAGAAGGTCTTATAGATGAGTCACGGCCCAGGCTATACAGAAGCGTTAAAGATTATGGTCATATCAACTACAAGTGCTATCAAGAGGGAAAGATTCCACTTGAGACTCTCAAAATTGCAGATAGTTAGAGGTGGTGAGACTTTCAAATTTGAATTAGTTGGAAAAGTCTTTGATGTTTTCGTTATTTAAATCAGACTATAAAAGATAAACATGTATGGTTGCTTTGAAACCATAACTAGTAATGAAATTTCGTTTAGAATGTTAGCAAGTTCAATCCGTTTTATAGCAATTCTTCAAAATGGTAACAGAAAAGTTATTTCGTGTGTTTGCTGTCTAGGTTAACCTAGACATTAAAGAGTGGTCCCTAACTTGACTTCTGGAGTCCTAGCTTTGAATTACCACTAAAAATCAGTTCAAAATTCACCACACAAATAATATGAAAGAGTAAATTAAAATCGCCATTAAAATGCACCAGGCCAGTTAAATACATCTTTTCAACCAAAATTCATGGCAATTTTCCCACTATCTTTTATATCCATGAGGAACAAATTACTTCCATACTTAGCATCCACACTCGTGTCTAAGACAAGATCACAGTATGGAAACATCTACAAAATTATAATCTTAATTATCAGAAAAATGGGAAGATGAGGAAAAGGGACAAAGATGAGTTCTTTTATTACATATTCTATATGGAATGAACACTAATGACACAACATATAGAAAGCTCTATTCCTTACAACTCCTAATGATAAGAATGACATGAAAATCGTACAAAGACAAGGCAATAACAGTAAAGAGGTACATTAACATCTAAGGGCATATTGCAAATATATCTAAGAAATATCATTGAACATATTCGAAACAACAACTTGATGGTCCTGGGTTAGATCTTGTGGACTGATATTCTTATGTTAACTCTGATTTGATTAGAATATTTTATAATATATAAATGAAAGTAAATCTTTACATTTTTTTTAGTATGATATCAGAGTTCTTTAGAATCTATCCTAAACGAATGTTTATTGGATTAAACATGTCTACCAACTGATTGGAGGAAGAAAGTAATCTCATGAAGTCTTATTAGATTGTTGGATCAACATGAACAATCAATTTTCAAATGTTTTAATTCGCTCATAAAAAAGTAGATTGATTGCAATATGCAGGGCACTAGGCTTTACAACATGAAAAATAGGTCTGTAGCAAGAGATTCGTAGATCTTTAATCAAGTAAATAAGTCAGTGCAGCTCACAAGTTGTATATGCGAGCACGCAGTATTCAACTTCCACAAATGAGCCAAGAATTGTGTTTTGTTTCTTGAAGTTTTTAATAGTTTGCAAGAAAGAACTGTATCCAGTGATGAATCTTCAAGTATCCACACAGTAGTGGCCTAATAGCATCGCTAAAGGCAACAATATTAATTGGAAAGGTTAGACCAAAAAAAAAGGCTAAACACATTCACGTTCGTTCTTTAACATTAATGTAACAGTCATTCCAAACCTTTAACTAAAGTTGAAGTCGCTTACACTCTTTTATCCCAACGACTGAGGTATTTTTAACTGAACAGGAAATGCAATACGTGAAAAAAAAAGAACTCAATATCACCTGATTTATCATAATTACATGTTTCTTAAATGTAAAACTGGGGAAAAACATGAGTTATCTTGCTTGCAATCAACCAATATAATGATTCTCACCTTTCTAATTATAATAAATGGTGTTGCTTATAATAAACGTTCTAATTCTTCATTCTATTATAAACCATGAGTGATATTTTAAAGTTTTATCTGAATTTTAGACTCTGAAATTTAAGCTCAAGTCAACACAATTAAACTACTTATTTTATATATTCATTTTTATTAATTAATTCATTATTCAGTTTTAATTGAATTAGTTCAATTTCCAGAAATCTTCTAAACAGAATACAAATAAATGAAGAAATGTAATAGAATCGGCCAATTGATAGGCATCTAAGAAATGATCGCGCGAAGATAGTAAAATCATCGTCATCATCGTGAAACTCCACGTAACAAGGAAATTTTTGCTGCAGACTCAACCTAATGAGGTGTCTTAAAACTACAAATGAGTTTCAAAAACAATGAAGTCGACACGACAGATGAGTTAAAGACTAACAAAAAAAGTAAAGGCATGGTAAAAGGACGGATTTTCCTTGTTCTGCCATAGTAGAAAATTGATGAACGACGCTCTTTTCTCTCAACTCTCTAGAAGATCTTGAAGAGTAAACCACCATGTGTAGCAAAGAAGGGGGCAAACACAAGAGACTCAACTGCCATCAGCTTGATAAGGATGTTGAGTGATGGACCGGATGTATCCTTGAGGGGGTCACCAATGGTGTCACCAATAACTGCTGCCTTGTGACAATCTGACCCTTTGGGACCAAGGGTTCTTGCATGCTCAGAAGCACCAGCCTGTACAATCAAATCGACATTACAGATATTCATCACACAACTCCAAGATATTGTTGTTATAAAAGGTCAAATTTCATAATAATTACCCTTAAAAGTCATATCATGTGATTTCTATTAGGATGATTACTCTTAAAAACTACAATCACCAGTTTAAGAGTCGGGACACCATTATAATAGCAGGGTGGATCGATTAATTATTCAGCTCAAAGTCAATAAATAATTACCTCAATGTACTTCTTGGCATTATCCCATGCACCGCCGGTGTTGGATGCAGAGATAGCAATCTGTAAGCATCGCAAGGAAATATGTCTTAGATGCAAGAATATACGGGACAAAGAACAACGTTGTTGAGTAAACTACTGAATCAAGAGGGGTGGATGAAACATTACCTGCACACCAGATACCAAAGATCCAGCGAGGACACCAGAAAGTGTTTCAACACCAAAAAGGATCCCCACAATAAGAGGTGTAAGCATGACAAGAGCACCCGGTGGTATCATTTCTTTAATGGAAGCATCGGTAGAGATCTTAACACATGTAGCATAGTCAGGCTTGGCAGTTCCCTCCATCAACCCTGGAATGGTATTGAATTGCCTGCGCACTTCCTCAACCATCTTCAGAGCAGCACTTCCCACACTCTTCATGGTCATGGCAGAAAACCAGTAAGGAAGCATTGCCCCCACAATTAAACCAATGAAAACCTTTGGAGTCAGCACATCAACAGTTGTAATAGATGCTCGGCTCACAAAGGCACCAAAAAGGGCCAGAGATACAAGGGCGGCAGAACCAATGGCAAAGCCCTAAAACAGAATAATACAGATATCAGATAAGTAGCAAGAAAACTGATATTTTCGTGAACTTACAAAATTGGGATTGAAGAAAGTATAAAAAATCAAAATATACACCTTCCCAATTGCAGCAGTCGTGTTACCAGCAGCATCAAGGGCATCAGTTCTCTCACGAATTCTGTGACTCATACCAGCCATCTCAGCGATACCTCCAGCATTGTCACTGATTGGACCATATGCGTCTATGGCCAACCCAGTGGCAATGGTACTCAGCATCCCAAGTGCAGCAACGGCAATACCATACATGGCAGCAAAGGTGAAACTAACAAAAATACTAATCGCTATAGCAAAGATTGGAATAATAACAGACTTGTATCCCAAGGCAAGGCCAAATATAACATTTGTTGCAGCACCAGTTCTGCAGGAGTCAGCTACGTCTTGAACAGGACTGCAAAACCAGACAAATAGTCAAGCTAAAGATCAGATGATATGATTGCACAAAGGTAAAAAAGGTAAAGCATTACCATAAATTACTTACCTATATGCATTACTAGTATAGTACTCAGTTACAAATCCGATGATAAGTCCTGCCCAAAGACCAACAGCAACACACAAAAATAGCTGCCTGCAAGACAACATAAAAATGTCTTACGAGTCAACATGTATAAAAAGCAACCATGTATTATTGTATAAATATTTAAGAATCCATCTTTTAACAAATTTTTCACCAAAAAACATGGTTACTTATAGGTGTTGATATAAAACTTACCAGCTCTTGACGTCTTTCTGCACCCCAAAATTGAAGATAGTGAAGGAAGTTGGAAGTGCAATAAAACTAACAACTGCAACCCCAACAGTCATCAGCACAGTGGAAATAACGAGCTGCTTCTTCAATGCAGGCTCAATCTCCTTCACCGCCTTGATCTCAAAGAAGTCAGTTGCAAATAAGGTGGTGATCAAACACACAAGAATACCCACAGAACTGACAATGAGAGGGTATAGCATCGCAGTGAACTCATGATTCAACCCAAATGAGGAGATGGAAGCAACAACGAGAGCAGCACAAGATGACTCCGCGTATGAACCAAAAAGATCAGATCCCATACCAGCTATATCTCCAACATTGTCACCAACATTATCAGCAATCACCTGAGTGCACAATAATTTAATAAGACAAATAAAAAAAAGATTAAGAGAATGTTTAAATATAAAAATAAAATGAAGTAATTTCAGGTTTCTATTTCTTACAGCTGGATTTCTTGGATCATCTTCAGGAATGTTTCTTTCAACCTTGCCAACGAGATCAGCCCCGACATCGGCAGCCTTGGTATAAATACCTCCACCAACTCTTCCAAACAAAGCCATAGAAGATCCACCGAGACCATAACCAGTTATGGCCTCAAAAAGACCACCCCAGTCCTCACCATAATAAATCTTAAATAAGTTTATGGCAATGTAAAGAACCAGAAGACCATTGGCAGCAAGGAGAAAACCCATAACAGCACCAGATCTAAACGCAGTAATGAAGGCCTTCCCAACACCCTTTCTTGCCTCCAAAGTGGTTCTTGCATTGGCGTAAGTTGCAATTTTCATTCCAAGGAATCCAGAAATGAGTGATGTGACGCCACCAAGCAGAAAAGATATGGTGCTGAAAATAGCCGTGGCAAGTGCTGGCTTACACAATTTAGTTTTATCGTATGTGCAAGGCTGGTGGCTTGTGCTGAATCCTTCCACAGAACCAAGGAAGAGGAATATCAAAACGGCAAAAGCCACCATGAAGATTCCCACATACTTGTATTCAGTAAAAAGGAAAGAGGTTGCTCCTGTTCAAGTTCAAGCACAAGTATTCTTTAGAATCCACCAATGAGCACTAATTCGGAACAAGGGCAAGTAATCGAGAGGATATCCAACAAAATTAAAGGACAAATAAAATGCAAAACTACTGCCAAGCAATGGTTTCAGCAAAAACCAACTATACTCTAATATAAAGTATAACAGGTCAAAAAAAACAGATCACAGAGTTCTTGGAGAGAAATCATCTACACTGACAAGGTCCAACTTAAGAAACAATATAGAGCTTATTAAAGTTTAAAACACTAATATAGGGAATGAGGAGAAACATGGTAATGCACTCAACTAGAAAGAGGGACCACGAGGCTACAAATTAATCATAGAAATACTTTCATCTCCTACTATTCAAAAGCTTCAAATACTGAGAAATATAAGATGACAGGGGTCATAGAGCATCAACTCTAAACCCGCAGACAAAAAAAAACAAGTAACATAAATACTACTAAAGACGAAAGATCAAAGCGATTATCCATGGAACGTAAAAAAGCAAACTTTCGTCCTCAAGAGCAAAAAAAACACGCATAAAACGAGCAGAGAAAGACTAAACGGCACTAAACATGGGTAATTACTAATTTACCACAGGACTTGGATGTGTGGTCCAAATCGCGTAACCAAAAATCGATTTTTTAATAGTTAAATAATAAAACGAGGCTCAAATCATATTCCAGGTGACCAAGCAGCTCATAGTCGTTTTAGAGTCCATGAAATAAAGCCCCGAAAATAGACATAACACGGTTTAAAAAACGCACACAATGGAAGCTCTCTGAGTCGGAATATAGAGTTCACAAACAACAAAACTCGAACAAGGAACAACATAGAAAAATAAAAAATTTAAAACAAAGCTGTTGTAACAAAAACCCAAACAACGTTGTAGGGCGAAGCACGAGAAGATCCAGATCTACCCAGAAATTTGAAACCCACGCCGACACAACAAGTTCCAATCTTTAAAACATTTTTGGAAAAGAGAGAGGGAAAGAGAAAGGTCCAAGAATCGAGGATAGATCTCAGAGGCCCAATAGTGAAAAAGAGAGTGAGAGTGAGAGAAAGGAAGACCTTCGGAAATGGCGTTTTGGATTTCGGCGCATTTGGCGACGACGTTGTGGTCATTGATGCCTTCCTCCTCTTCGATGAGGTAGTCGTTGTAGCCATTTTTGCCAGCGGCGTTGGGAGAAGCGTCTCTGACAGCGGAAAGTTTGACCTTGGAGACGAGAAGCCACTGGAAGAGGGCAAAGGCGATTCCAATAACGGCGCAAACAGGAATGAGAATCTCGGTTCCGAGATCTGGGAGAATCACTGCTCCCATGGCTGAAAGAGTGAGAGAGTGTAGAGGGAGAAAATGAAGGAGGGAAGGAAGGAAGGAAGGAGTGAATGAGGGAATGGAAAGAGGTGGAGAGGGTTTTATATGTGACAGAGAGAGAGGATAGGGGTGTAAATGGTATGGTGACTGGAGAGACAGAAGAGGGGTGTGTGGCTCACAATATGAAAATTTTACCAATATCTGTAATTTGTCTATACCTAAATGCCAGATCTCAATTTTAGGTCACTTCCAAACACTCTCACTTTCCTTTCTCCTCTTTTTTTTTTTCTTTTTTCTTATTATCATTATTATTTAATAATTATCTTCACTTCCTTCACTTTAACAACTCCTCTCTCTCTACCATCTCTCTTTATTTACTGCTCAAAAATAAGTTACAAATTATAACCAAATCAAAATGACACCCTAATTTCGTTCCAACACTACAGGAGTTCAATCTTTTTTGGTACCCGTTCACAATATCAGTAAAATATTATTATTATTATTATATTTTATAACAGTAATATGTGATGATATGTATAAGAGATAAGAAATTCGTTATTTAATAAAATATTATATGAATTGCAATTCAGATAATATTTCTATCTTGAACAAATAGTGTTTAGAAAGTTGATACTCTCTTTTAATATTTAATTAAAGATAATTATAACTTAACTGATTTAAGATTTAAGATTGTTTAAAAAATAATATTATGTATTTAAGATTGAAGCTTACTTGAGCAGTAGCTCAAAACATAAATAAGATATATATATAAATCATGTAACAAGTTGGAAAACAATCCAAAACTATATTTTGACCAATTCATTATTTTAAGAAGTCAAAAATATAGTCCAATTAAAAATGCAAATTAAAGAATGTTCATTTTGCCTTTTTTTTTTACTTCGTTAACATTACTTAAACTTTAAAATTCAACACATTCAATTTCAATACATCAATCATCAAATAAGAATCACTATCAAATTACATACAATTTGACTATGAACTGTAATTGAATAAAGTGGATTTAGATTTATTGGATCTCACAATTATCACTATTTTAAATTTGATAAATAAACAAAATTATTGAAATTTTATATTGAATGGTAATTACTTTGAAGATTTATAAATGTGTTAATATGTTAAAAATTATATTATATGATTTTACTTTCTCCTTTGACATAATATGAGAGAAAATTTGTCATGTTTGAAAATTATTATTCTTAGAAATTGTGATTTTTATTATAATTCTTAAAAAGTCTAAAGTTTGTTTGTTTGGTAAAAACAGTATTGCTAAAAATATTCATATATTTTTCTTGAAATAATAAAATATTTGTATTAAACAAATAATTTATTAACACAATAAACTATTTAATAAGACTACTATGGTACTTTTTGCTCTACATTTTATATTTTAATGTTAGATTCTCACCTCCACTAATGAAAATCTTTGTATAAAACTGAACTAAAATATTCATTAAGGGATTTTGTAAGCATCAAAATATATGAGTGTAATTTGTCTTATTATATTTTAGGATAACCACCAAAATTTATAGATGAAAAAAGAACTGTAGTCTTTTAAATAAATAAAACATAAAAAAATATTTTAAATAAATATTACAAACTTCTATAAGTTATCCAAATACTTATTCAGAAACATTCTTGGTAGCTTTTCTATTTATAACACTCTATTTATAACGGCATATTTAAATTTTAAATTATTATAAATTTAATTATATTAAAAAGTATGTTTCTTGTGCATATTAATTAGTTGTTTGCTGTCTCCCATATGTTAATATTTTAAAATGAACATTTGAGATATCACTATTTTTTTTTTCTCTTCAATGATGAATTTAATTCCAAACTATAATTAGTATTTTACCATGAAAGGGATGCCAAATAAGATAATTATGCTACTGATATATTAATGGTGTTATGTATTAAGAGGACAAGGATAAAACTGGGTATTAAATGTGTTGAAAGCAGTATCTGAATCTCATGCCCCTACTACACAACTTCAATTAAAAATAAAGTATTATACTAGGTTACTTTTTAATGTTATTAAGAACACTTATAATGATTGTTATTAAAAATATTTATACTACATTAATTATTTATTTTATTTCTTAAGAATGATAGGATAAGACTATTTTACTAATTTATATATATATTTCCACGGACTGCAGTTTTAATTTAAAAAACAATAATTATGTTTTGGATACAATATTTTTTAATTCATAATTTATCTCTAAACAAACCACATGTTTGTATTTATAATAAATAAAAATATATATTTATTAAGAATGTGAGATTCTTTTTTTAAAAATTGAATAACTGCTATTATTTGAGACAAAAAAAAAATTATAAAATTTTGAAAGATGATGTTGCATATGAAACCTGTAAAGTCAATATAAGAATTGGTTATGTATTTCATAAATTCTCTCCATAACTTTTGTATCCATCAATAGAGTTAAACATCTTGATTTGCCATATGTCAAACATAGTATGGAAAATAATAATAATAGTAAAATTAATATATATATATATATATATATTTATTTATTTATTGTGTAATCATCTAATAAAATAAGTAAATTTAAGAAAATAATATGGTGAAACATTATGCATTGAAAAGGGGAAATATTTTGTGTGTTTATACTGAGGAACACCTAAAGTGATTAGAGATAAACTAATAATTAGTTTGTGGGGTCATAAGTTTAATTTTTTTTATTATGACCTCAAGTCCCTTAATTTTTTTAACAATATATTGTTTAATTGTTAGGAAAAAAAACAAAAAGGAATCGTGCATGGAAACTACGCGTAACAAATAATTGTGAAGATACATACACCGACACGACATATATACATGAAGAAAGTACACACAAAACCCTAATAGGTGGACTTTTCTCCTTTTTAAATTTGCATGATTTTGATAATTACTCTAATCATAAGGACAAACTAATGATTAAGCCAATAAGGAAGCACAAATTAATGCATCAATTTTTTATCCTTACTTGTTGTTATTATTAGTATTATGAACTGATAAATGTTTCTATTTAATTATAAAATTAATAATAAATATATAAGTTTATATGATTTAACTTTTTAATATATTTAATTGGATAGTTGTTTTTTCTTCTCAATAAAAAATTAAATGTTCAAATACAAATTTATCACTCAAAGAATATGTTAAATCAATTAGAACCATTTTAAATATCGTTTTAAAGTTAGAATGACACTTAAATATCGTTTTAAAGTTAAAATGACACTTAAATAAGGTGGCACATTACTTTACTAAAATATTATTTTTAAGTAATTAACTTACTAATAAAATGACATTTTCTTGTTTTTTAAAATCTAATAAATTACAATTTAATTCTTTATGTTTAGTTGCTTTAATTTGAATTTTTTTAGATATAATATGCAATTATTAAAAATGAGACTATGAAATTATAAAATGTGACTAATAATATATTGTTGTCATCAACTAATTTTATTTGGGTGGATAAAGTTAGAAAATTAAAATTATTTTTTTACAAATAATAATAAGTAAAATAAATAAATAAATAAAGATATTTGAATAAAATTGTTTTTATAAATATTACAAAACTAAAAATGGTATTTTTTTCATTAAAAAATTCAAATGTTTAAAAACATTTTTTTTATAAATGTATATAAGAAAAAAAAAACACAATATTTTTTCTCAATTTTACTTTAACCTAAAAAAAATAACAAACTAAAAATTGTAACGAAAATAATAAAAATCTAAGAGGAACAAGGGGAGACTCTTAAATGGCTATAAGTTAGAGATGACAAATGTATGATGGATTGTGCAAGACCGACTCGAAGCTGATAAGAAAAATATAGGGGTAGACTACATGCTTCCTCGCATAGGCTTGACGTAGCCTGCAATCCGTACAGGTCAAGTATGGGACAGGGCGGATTGGCTCACATAACCCACATATCTTAAAATTATGGAAAATTCTTCTCACACCATTATTCTCTGAAAAATTAATCAATTCCATATTCTATAATCCCCAATATAATTTTGTATTCCATATTCGAAATATAAAATTTGTATTTTGGATTATACAATCTAGAATAGAAACACAAATTTTAACTTAAGGTAATTTGAGTATTTTTTTTTTAAGTATGGGGGTGCAGGAAGAAACTTTCATCAATCCATAATTTATAACACTTTAATGAAATTGTATAAGATTTGATGTCTTTTTACATTTAATTTTGTTTTGTTGTCTTTTTGAAATGCATATATTGTTTAAGTTTCAATAGTCATCAAATCTAATGTAATTATCAGACATAAGTCATTTTTATAATAGAAATTAAATATAATATTATGTATATTATAGATATTATTTGATACTGTTTTTTAATTAGAATAGGAATCATGTGTATACATGTATTATTTTAAAAAATTGTATATATTTAATGAAATATTTTATTAGTACAGTTAAATTCAAATTTCATCGAAAATCAAAACATCATAATAAGTTTTTTTATCCACATTTTATTATGTACGTGTCATAAGAATATGAGAGTAAGACCATCTGCCTAGTTCATTTAATAAGGACAATAATTAATTTAATAAAAAATCAAAATTTTACTTTTATTAATTTTAAAAATACATTTTTTTAGGCCAATTCTTGTACAATGCGGACTAATTAAATAAACTTTCATAGAATTACGTAGATTATGGTTTTCAATGAATGTAAATACATATAAACTTTCATAGAATTACGTAGATTATGGTTTTCAATGAATGTAAATACATAGGAGTAAGGTCAACTACATGTAACTGATTTTCGAACCCTAAATTCGATTTCACAAATATTTTTCTTCTAAGTATAATTTGAGTTACATTAAAAATATTATGTATAAGAGATTTGAAAATGTATAATATTAAAGTATGATGATAAATCACAAATAAATGTTTAAAAAATTATTGTTATTACATTGTATTTATATCAAATAATATAATTTGTGAAGAGAAAAAGTACTCTGATAATTAAATTTTGAGTACGAAACAAATATTAGTAATTCAAAATAACCAATCATTATATATTTTTGACCAAATATATAACCTAATTAATGTATTAACTTTAATTATTATACGTGTAACTGAATAGTTAGTCTATTTTTTTATTATGTGCATTTATGATTGTTTATAATGGTGTATTAACACATGAACGTGTAAAAAAGCATATAGAACAATAAAAAAATATTTTATTTTATTTACATGTTTAGATTGTGTTTCAGATATATCTATACTTACAATATGTAACATAAGTATATACTAAATATTCAATTTAATTAATAAGATATGTGGTTTTAATGTATTTAAATGTGCATATTTTGAGGTGTTATAATTATAATATTAATCATGTTAAGAATGTTTACATATTGTTGTACAATTTTAGCAATTAAAATGTTATAATTGTATTGGAAGTTAAATTTCAGTACACTAATATAAAAATTTAGAATTTTAACTAATAGAACTTTGATGTATAAATTAATTAGTGATTGGAGTTAAGTTACGCAATGCAAATGTTCTATTAAGATTAAAAAAAAAAACTTTGATAAAGAAAAATAAGTTTGACTTTGTCCACCTTAACCCAAATAGAGGATCAAACTTTAACTATTGAAAATGTCATTCATATATTCTAATTAAAAAAAGAGTGTTACATCATATTTTGAAAGAAAACTTATTTATGTCACTCATATTTCTATTTTTTATTTTTAAAATAATAATTGTAGCCATGTTATTGACTGAGAAAGGAAAAATACATTCAGAGATAATGAAGCTCGTGTGTGATAATGCATAGTGATTGCAAACACATAAGCCACTAGAATTAGGTTAAAGATGGGAATTTAGATTTTTTTTTTCTATCACCACTCTGCAATGTGTGAACTTATTTGTATTTTCCAAAAATGGCAATGATGTTATAAATAATTTTGAAACTGAGAATTGTAGGATTATATTAATTAGTATTACTACAACTCAAGATGCTAACACAATTTTCCAAACACCTATTAACTTCCTCGGTATTATCCTTGTATCCATAAGTTCACATAATCACCATATTTTGTTCAATTTTTTTATTTTTATTTTGTTGTGTTCCCAATATATTTTCTCATTTTTCTTGTTTCAAAGTATTTGCAGAGATTTTATGCATTGATGATTATATTTCAAATGAAGAATTAAAACAGGTGAAATTATGTTGAGAAAAGACTACTAGATAATTTCATAAAACGTAATGAATTTAGTTAATAAAAATCCAAATCACATATATATAAAAAATATTGGAAACAAATTATAAACAGTCTTAGTTAACAAAGACTAATCCTAAAGCTAAAAGAGACACAGACATGAACTTATATCGAAACAGACCTACAAATTCAAAATTTGATTAAAAAAATAGTAAAATTGAACTTACTCTATCATAGATTATGATATAAGAGTTTTGTAGTCTTCAAAGTGAGGAGTCTAATGTCAGTAGTCAAACTAATGAACGAGGATGTTATAATTTTAGAGAGAAGGAGAAAAAAATGAAAATGAAACTTTTAGAGAGATATTGGTTTTTTAAAATGAAATAAGAATAACTGAATTTTCTATTTATATATTATTTTCATTTTAATAATAAAATATTTAGGTGTCATTTAAAATATATCACTTTTACTGTAATATTATTTTCTAAATCTTTACAAATTATATTAAATATTTTTTTAAATAATACTTCACTAACAATCTTTGTAATTTTTTTTTTAAAAATGATATTTTTATTAACAATCTATTTCAAGAAATATCATATTAACCTATATTTTAAAAATTAAATGAAGTGAAGTTGAATAAATAATAAATACTTATACTAATGCTTCTTAAATTTGAAGAGTGCTATATAATATTTAATATATACATATATATATATATATATGTTACTGGTAGATTAGTTTTTATATTATAATAGTTATATATTTATATTTTTAACTATTTATTTTATAGTTTATATAAAATATCTGGTTTCTCTTTCTCTACATGTCTCCTTATTCTGTTGTTTTATTTTTTTATCAAGATATTGAATATTTTAAACAACAATACTTTACTATCAATTTTGTATGCTCTTTCAAAAAAAAAAAATTGAATAAATTATGTTACTCTTAAAATTATATTTTTAAACAACTATAACTGAAATACACGTGTTCTGCATTTGTCCGTATTTTTATATGCACAAAAGTAATATAAATAATTTTGTCAGAATCAAAATTGAAAAGTTATATAATTATTTTATAGTTGAGGGATTATAGTTATTTTGTAGAAAAAAAATATTTAAAAATAATACAATTATTTTAACTTAATAAAAATAACTTTTCAATTAAAATGAAAAAACAATTATACAAATTGTATTCTTTTATACAGTTATATAGATCATAGTTAACAAATATTGCAGAATAGTTTGTTTTATGATAGTTGGATTTTTATATCTTAACAAAGAAGCTTTTAATATGTAAATTATTCTTAAAATTTACATAAAACAAGATTTGTATTTCATTTAATATAAAAATATATTGAAATATTAAAAACAAAAATAATGCAACAAAATATAAAAACTGGTGCTAGAAAGAAAAACAAAATTAATTGTTAAGTTTTTTTTAAGTTTTTAATTAAGTACATAATCTTTATCAATTTGACCCATTAACAAATATCAATAAATCTTTATTCCTCGAATTAAAATAAAAGTTATAATAAAATTATTTAATTAGCCATTCTAATATCTTACATTCAAGAACATAAACACAATTATAATAATAAAAACATAATACTTTATTAAAAATAGGTGATATTATTTAAACTCCTAAATAAATAAATAAAAGAAGGTAGAAACCTTATAAATGTTCCATGTAACCATTTATTTAATTTTTTATTTGTATTTTTTAAGTATAATATGGTATAGAGTTTAAGATTTAAAGTTTAAAATTTTGAGTTTATAACTTAAGATTTAGAGTTTAAGATTAATATTCATAAAAGAAAATAAAGAATGTTGAAACACTCATTTCTCTTTCTATTACTATTGTAATTGTAAATAATAATAACTAACCTAATGAAAGTGGATTATTAATAAGATTGATTTCATTTGACACTCAAATGTCAAAATAAAATTGGGTAGAGATTTTCAATTTTAAATAAAAATCATACTTTAAGATAGTTATAGAATAGGTTTGTGAGAATGGATGAGTGTTTTGATGGTTCAAACGCACCAAACATATATATTCCACATAAGGCAAAAGCACCTTTTACTTTTTTATTTTTTCATGTAAAAACATATATTGCTTTTTCTATGTTTGTTTTGAAGTTTATTTTTGTTATATATGTGTAGACACATGCTTTGGTGTATTTCAAAAGAAGCATTGGGTACCCGAATAAACTTTTTCCCATTCCCCACTTTTTCCTTTAATTTTTACAAAGTAATTCAAACTTTGTGAATTATAATTATATTCCTTGTTGATGATACTTCGCTGTCATTCAGTTCCAATGAACCAAATCATGCAATTACTTTCTGACCCACCATTCTTATATTTTTATTCTCACTCAAATTATAGTTAACACCTTGTGCTTGATTTTGACCCTTAAATAGATTCTCTTAAAATCACCCTTTTTTTTTCAAATACATAAATACATTCAAATGTTAGACCAAATCATTTATTTGATTTCAACAATTATAAGAGATATTTTATGCACAACAACAGGAAAAAAACAACTTATACCAACCTTTTCCACATTCATGATTCCCTGGTTCCCAAAACATAATCCTTATAATTCCAATTTTTTGTTATATTCTCTATTAGTTCTAGAAAACTCAATAACACACATCACCAAAAACTAACTATAACTCCCAAATAATTAAAATATTAGTCACATCCAAATGTGAAATAATGTTTTAAGAATAAATGCTGATTAAATCTAAAATTCTAATATAAATGATTTCCTAGAGAATATAACAATAATAATAATATACGGTCACATTATTATTTTTAAATAATTATTATAAAAATTATAAATTTTAAATGACATACTTATTCTTTGGTGCCAAATCAAAGAAAATATCAGAGAAATAAGATCTACCACAATAAATATCAAAACCACAAATTTTAACAGGTTAACGTAAACCTTATCTAATTCACTTTATAGCAAATAAATTAGATAATCCAAATTTCAATATTAGATAGTTAAGTTGAATTGATTCCCATTAATTTTTAAATAAAAATTAATAAAAGAGTGACTTTAATTAGGCTAAAACATCTTAATAGTTGAAACATACTTTCTTACTAAAAACGACATTATAAACATTAATACTTTAATTCATTAACATCAATAGCTTCACAAGCCAACAAACAAGTACTGATAGGTTAGCAGCACAACACAGATACACTGTCTTGAAATCGGATTTCATTAAAGTCATTTTAAAACCATAGGTTAAAATTCTAGCCAATTCAAATAATTTATTAAAAAGTTAAACGAGTATAATCAATGAAATTAGTCATCCAACTAAAAAGGTTTCTACATGTATTGAGTATTACTCTTCAGACATTTTTCAATTATTGTTAATCAAAGTTCATTAAAAATATAAATTACGAGTATAATGAACGAAATAGAATGTGAATATACCAAATACGAATTTATTTAAATAAGAGAGTTTTGGGAGTTAATTTATATGAGTTGACATATTGGTGGAACAGTAAGATGACAGTGACGGTGAATCTATTGTCCAAATGACGAGTGAGAGACATTTCACTAGTATCATGTGCAGACATTCACCAGTTCCAATTTGTTCACAAATCACAAGCTTGCAAAGACAGCTTAACCACACGTAAATTATGTATCTTCATCAAACCCCTATTAAACCCTCTTTGTTTGCTGTCACTTTGTACTTTGCAGTGTGCCATACGAAACTAACAGTATTTCATTATTCAAATGAAACTAAATGCTTAAAGTCTCAGCAATATTAACAACTTAAAATATTATTATACCTACCAGCAGGCACACAAGGAGAAAGGGTTCAGTGAGTGAAGCTAAGAATGCGCTGTCATGGATGGTGGAGGGTCCGAATGGGACCAGACACAGGTTGCTATCCATTTTCAAACCCACACATCTATCCTGTTACTGTTACCTCTCCTTCACCATTTCTAAAGGTAGATCCAAATTATTTTATTATATCATATTCTTTAATTAATGTCAATACATTTTGTAATATGATTTAATAGTTTAATAAAATGATTTTTTTTTTAAAAATAAAAATTTTCATGTTAGACATTACTATGTAACTTAAATCTCAACTGGGCTGACACCTCAAATAACAATAATCATTTACCATCACATGAAAAAATATTATTAAATAAAAGAAAAAAAAGAAAATACAAAAATACAAAGGGATTAGACCAAAACTCATATAACAAAAACGATACATAGGTAGACTATATTTATTCATAAAGAATTCTAAGAACAGACAAGGTGGAAGCATATTATATCAAAAAAAAGTTATCTATAAAAAAATCATAAATTAGCCAATTTATCAGCACACGCATTTCCTTCATGAAAAATATGAGTAACGTAAATCTAATTTTTCCACGTAATTATCATAAAATGAAATCTTTTAAGTTTCATTGTAGTCTCTTTTAAGCTTTTGGAAGAAGTTTTCATTGGATTGGATAACCATAATGAATCACTACATAAGAAAAACTATAGAATGTGATAAAGCGAGATGAAAATGATTAAATTGTGAACGAAAATGGTGAGAATGTAACGTAAAAATAACGTCATTAATTGTTTATTGTTTTGGTATTTGCATTTGGAAACTAGTTAGGTTGGGAAGGTCCGGCATTGAAGAGTTACGCAGATCTCACCGACAATTGTACGTAAGCTACAGTTTTCTGCCGGTGACTCCATCCTAAGTGGCACCTTTTCACAATCAAATTTTTTAAGTGTGAGCAATTATTTTTCAAACTTATAATTGTTTTATATTTTTCTTATTTAGTAAGTTACTTAGTAATTCCACACGTGTAGCATGCTTATTGATTTCATGATGATAATTTTATACACACTCTTTTCTCTTAATTTAAAAAAAAAAATTATGATAGAATTTAAATAAATGTGCATGGAGTGATGGTGTTTGTTGTGCTTGAAGAGCTACATTTACCTTTTTAGCATCACTTTCTTGATTATTTTGGTCAATGACTCCTAGTGGTTCGGCTGGGTTCGGGGTCAAGCTAGGAGCGCAAAAGGTGGTCAAGTTGACCAACGCTTATCATGTGAATCCAACACAAGGAACCAGGTTTTTCTTTTCTGTTTTATTTTCCTCACTTTCACACTTTCAATATGTATAATTAAAATATAATGTTTTTTTAAAGTTTCTTTTTCTTTAGATTGTTCTATTCTGTTTTTTTTTTCTTTTTCTTACTTTAACCCTTTTCATATGTAGAATCAAAATTCAATGCTTTTTAAACAAGTTCAAATTTTCCCAAAGCTACATTACATCAAGAGTTTGTGTATAACAAAATCCTTTGAGTAGCAATTTATGTTGTTTTGCTCTTTTAAAAAAAAAATATTTTCAAGGAATCAAAGTGTGTAAAATGAGTATTTGATAATATATTACACTTTCAAGGATAAACGAGTCAATGTAGTGATTTGGTGAAATCTACAATGATTCATCACCCTCCAAATCATTCAAAGTGAATAGGTAATAGTAGCCAACCTGGTGTGCTTGACTAAAGGGTTGTCAAGAGACTTAAGAAGAGAGATTAACATAGTGGTAGAGGTATGGGTAAAATCAGTGAAAATTTGATGGAGCCAAAATCATATTATATTAGTAGAAGGATAATAAAAAAAATGTGAAATGGTTTCCTCATGACTCCTACAAAGAGTACACATGGAGCACAAAGAAACCCCACTTTTTTTAACAACAATATCATTAGGAAATCTTCCAAAAAAAAAGTTTCCAATAACTAAAGATTTAGAAGGATGGATAAAATTACTCAAAACTAAAGGACCCCAATCACAAGAAGAAGGAAGAGGAGTGAAAAAAACTAGCATTTTTTTTATTGAACACACATTTTTTCTCCAACATCCAATTAAGGAAATTAGGATCATGAGTAAGCACAAGATCACCATATCTTGATCAATACCTGGTAACCTATAAAGCTCTGAAGACAAAGTCCAAGAAGTACCATCCTAAGCATTAGCCAATTTAGAGGAAAGCCTGATCCTATCATGGTAATGAACTCCTGCAGTAAAAGAAATACATCTAGAAGAGTATCATAAGTCATTCCAACAAATAATTTGATTACCTCTCCTAATAGATAAAAAAAAAACATTTTCCAAGACAAAATTATAGAAATCATTAATTTCTGACCAAATAGAGAGAAAGTGAGAAGTATGGATTTTATGATATTTAGATTTCTTAAACCTGGATCTCATTAAAGCCTAATACTATATTTATTAATTAAAAATATTCGTTAATTATCAATGTTCTGGTATGGGCAAGACTGAAGATTCGGTCACTCTGACCGTGACTCGGATTTGTTGATCGAGACCGAAGAAACCTGGTCGAGACCATGAAACTTGGTCGAGATGAGGGAAATCACCACGGTCGGCTTAGCTGGCCGACCCATAAATCCATTAACATGCAAATCAAGGTCAGTGAAGCTAATCCGTCATTAAGGATTAGGTAATACACCCAAGTGAGATTCATTCCACTAATCGGGCCCAATAAGGTAAGCCTATTAAAATAATATAAATAACACACATCTCAAGGAGAAAGATACGCCATTTATTATGGTGCACCTACCCGAATACTGATCACCCGCTTTACTGACTTGAGTGTAGGAGTGCCTTACGCAGGTACCGAGAGCTGAAGGAGAAGCACAAAGATGAGAAGGACCTCAGTCAAGCACCCAGCAACCTGTCCGACCGAAGGATAAAGACCAAGATTTCAATTGTTCTATAGGTCTCATCTCCTTAGCAGAAACAATTAAAATACTAATAAAAATAATAATACTTTATATTTTCAATTAGAAAATATTTCTATTGTAATTTTAATGTTTTAGAGAATTATTAAAAAACTATATTTTGATTAAAATTTAATTTTAAATTAATATTTAAATATGGTTGTATTATTCAGAATGCATATTGAATATATATTAAAATAATAATTTTAATAAACTTATAACATCAAGTTGAAATTTATTATATATATATATAATCTTTAATGAAAATGATATTTTTAGAGTGTGGATATCTTATTAGGAAAAAAAATTAATATGATTTTTTAGGAGAGATTTAATTGCACTCATCATCTAGTTCTAATCAATTTCAACAATAAATTTAAAATTAAATGAAAATTTAAAATTAAGAACAAATACTGGTAACTGTGGCATCGTTTTTTTTCTCTCATTCAAAGCAAACATAATGGTTCATAATTACAGTAGTGACTAATAATTATGAAGAGTAGATGGATTATAGACGGTTCTAAATTTGGTCCCTGAAACTCATAATACTTAATATATTTAATTCACAGATTCATAGGCTTATTAAATTTAGTTTCATGTGCATGTATTTGCGGTGACAACTTGATTTTTATTTTAGAAGATTTATATTTGGATATATTTTCACTATAAACACGAGTAACATGATAATTTAGTTTAATAAATTTTAACTAAAAAGTAAAAATAACAACAGATCTTCTTATAACAATATACAGTGATTAAAAAACTGCAGAAAAACAACAGGGAACAATTTTTATCAGTAAATTTGTTTAATTTTGTGGCAGTTAGTAAAAAACCACTAACCTTTTTTTCATTAATAATCTAAGCATGAAATTATTAAAAAAAACAGTTTTATTACTATCAGATGAAAATTTACCACATATATCATATATAAAAAAATACATTAGATTAAATTTAATAAATGCTATAAATGCATGTTTAGACTATATAATGCAGTTTACAGATTTAATTATACTATATAATACACTCTCAGTTCATACATGAACTACTTTTTCATAAATGTATTAATCAGTAAAATGTTTTTATGCACTTAAATATACTTTTGATTCATGCTTTCATAAATATGTAATTTTGATATTTGTAAAAAAATAATTATACATTTTAAATCTTTAAAATTAAGTAATTTTAATAAATTATTAGCATACCATTTAATTGCTAACAAAAGGTACTTATTAAGTAATAATAAAATTAATTACATTTATATAAGGTAAATTAATAAAATTTCTGATAGATAAATTAATATTTTTTATTAACAATTAATGATATATTAATATGAAAACCAAAATCTTTAATTTCCTAATAATTTTATATTCGCATAATTGTTAGATATCATATTTTATAAGTCAGTGGACTTAGTTTAACCGATAATAACTACATAACTCTTATCTGTACGGTTTATGTTGAATCCACGTGTTATCTAATTCGAAACATGCTATTAAATTAATTACTAGATAAAAATCATGTTATTTGTTATAATGAAAAGCATATCCACATTTAGTTTCCACTTTCTTCTAAACCTAATTATGCTTCTATGGCTATAAACAATGAATTAATTTATTTTAATTTCATTTTCTCTTTATTTATTCAGTTGCATGTTTACCTTTTGTACCTGCAATAACTATCTCTCACTCTCTGGCACTTGAAATCCTATAATTGTGGTATGATTGTCATTTTCGAAGAACATGTTTTTCAAAAGGAAAGAAGCAGATTGATCTAGAAAGGGTACCCACAGGATTGTGATTTGCAGGAAAAAGTTAATGAGATTAATTCCACACATAATAATAGTAGTTAAGAATTTTGCATTACCACTTTATCACAATTATATTCTGAACCCTTCGTTAATGATAATGCTAATATATTAAAACACTTTTGTTAGGAACAATAGATATTCCACACGTTATGCTCCTCCCAAACATGTGTACTCGAATTGACGCCACCAACTTGACGTTCAAAATCAAATTAAAATATCTCCCAAATGCTATGCCAAAGCCATTTAAAACATGCTAAGTGTATTTTTAATCAAACGGTTGTTAATTAATTAACAAAGAAACATCTTCCACGCAAGTTTACGATATCTTAGTATAATCGAAGAGATAAAAACCACATCGTATTGTTGTAAAAAAACATTTTCACATAAGACTGGTTTTATTAATTTGGTCCGAGAAAAAGTAAACGGTGGAAGTGAATGATATCTTTAGTTGCAGTTGGGGAATTTTTTCATTATCGCGTTATAAAATAATGAGTAGATGATGGCACTTTGCGTTGCTTAGGTGCTGGCACGAAATTCGGGGATAAGATTTGGTTTTGAGAGAACCAACCACAGACTTTGCGTCAGAAAACTGCTTCTTCCAAAACAATTTATTTATGAAAAATGAGATGAATAGTAATTATTATTTATTTTGAAATTGTGAAAGGGTTATCGGTTGTCTGTATGTTGCAAATTGAGTGGGTAGTGAGGATTTTGAAGAATACGTGTGGACATGGTGCATTCCCCCTTGAAAGGTTCTTGAGTTTTTTTGGGTATGTAACCCTTATCTACTCAGAATGATTCCATTCATTCATGCTAGTTACTTGTTTTTATTGATCACATCAAAATCAAAACATGTCACTACGCCTTCAATGCAATTTTTGAGACAATTCTTACACAATTCAATTCCCATTTTGATTATGAATGGTTCGTTTGGATTAACTTTGGAGTGTAAATTCATGTGTGAAAATGACCTGAGTTGGATTGGATTAGGCTTATACAAATTCAATTCAAAGATGATTCAAGAGATCACTGTAGTCAACGTTTGACAAATGAAAAAACAAAGAAATATGTTGTTTTGGTATATGGTTCGTGTAAGAAAAGGCAACTTTATGTGCACACTATTAGCGGTAGTGGTAATCTTGAATGTGTCAGAGTTCTCGCATATTTTGAAGATAAACCCAGTAAATTATTATATGGTATGGAAATTGATTACGATAGGTAGTTCTAGAAGATTCGTGTGCAAATTATTGAGGAATGGTGATATGGTGATAAAATCCAGAGTGTTAAGAGCGTAATGAAAACTGTTTTGTTGTACAAGTTGAGATTGAGAAACGCCTGGCACAGGGAAATTGCTTTCAATCTGTGATCATAATTGTGGAAAATTGGATATTCTCTTTTGTACCTTTTGGATCCTTCCTTTGGACCCTACTTCTTCAAAGCATATTTTGGATCATCACTCCTCCTATGCTGTGTAAGGCTATTCAGTTTCTAGGGTTTACCCTTTTTTCTTCCTTCCTTCCTTCCCTTCTCTTTGTCACTTCTTTACATTAAATTACCAGATCTTACCCATTCTGTGTTTTATATTTTCATTTAGTTACATTAGCTTTTATTATTATAATCATCATCATTAGGTATATAACCTCATATGACTATTTTCTTCCTTTTTAGGATATGAAAAAATCATTCAAAATTTTCCGCCACTTTTCAATCTCTTCTTAGGGTGACTGCCAAGAAGCTTTGGTGTAGACTTAAATTTGATACTGAACTGTTTTTCATAGATACTGAAAGTGGAGGGTTGTGTTTTTCTATGGGCCTGTAGTATACCAAATAAACATTGAGATTTGGTCTGGACTGGTGAGAAGAGAATTTTGCTATTAAATAGGGCTTTTTATACTGCACCCCATGATTACTAACTACAACCCATACTATAAGCAAAAATATTATAATACCCTCCTTTATTGCATAACCATTGGATTGAGAAGAAGATTTGAGAAAGTGAATTTGGAGTGATTTTAGAGGAAAGTGTAAAGAAAGTGAGGTTGTTTGGATTATGGTATATCAAAGTGAATTTGTGAAGAAAGTTTATTGAAGTTTGTGAGTGATATGATGGTTGTAAAGAGAATTTTATTTTGTTTAAATGTGTAAAATAGAAGTTTATAAATTTATCTTTTTCTTAAAAAATATTTAAATAATAAAATATGTGACTTTTTTTTATAAACTTTAGTTAATTAAAATTTTATAAATATATATAAAAATATTTTCATAAAATCAAACCAAATTAGAATTTTATAAATATATATAAAAATATTTCATAATGCTGTTATTATATAAATTATCTTTTATTATAAATAATTATATTTATTATTATTATAACTAATTATTATTATTATTAAATAAGTTTATAACATCAAAAATAATATTAATAATTAACACTTTCTATGTGATTTTCTTCGTATCTTCAGGTTTTCTTGGCTGATAAATGTCTGGTAAACAATAAAAACAAACGAGAATAATCTATGCATTTCTTTCTTCGTGTAGAGTGAATAAGAAAGAAACAAACCATAGGAGGAAGATAAAGAAGGTAGAAATAAAAGAGCAATTTTAATCCTTTAACTTTTGTAACACTGTCTCAAACATTCATAATTAATTATATTAATATTTTTATATTCTTATTTTTTTTTTGTTATAACCGATTAAGGAAAATTTAATGGTAAAATAACTGTTATTGCAAAGATAGTGCCGTTCCAGAGGAATCAAACACAGCATTATAATCTTTATAGTTAAGGACCAATTTTGCTTAATATACAATTTATTGGATATAGTTAACTTTGAAGTAGTAAAGGAGGAAATAAAATATTGTATTTTTTAAAAGTTTTTGAAAGTAGGATAATATTATTTTATGGAAAGCATTGCTAGATTTTTATCTTAATTTGATTATTACAAACTTAATTTTAAATTTATAAAATTATACAAATAAGTGTTTTATTTTTTTAAATAAATTAATATTTGATTAAAAAATTAATATGATTAAATAAATGATCAAATTTAAATGAAATGCTAGCCTGTTATTTGATAAAACTTAAAATATAATTAATATAAGGATAAAGTTATAGCTATTATATGATAGCAACGAAGGACCAAAAACTTTTTTATATATTTAAATGCAAAATATATTGTAATTTTTTTATTCTTAACAGTAAAATATAGCAAATGTTATCATATATATATATATTTTTATAAAGTTTTCGTGTTAGGCATCACTATGCAACTTGACATCTCAGCTAAGCTGACACCTCAAATAACAACAATCATATGCCATCACATGAAAAAAAAAATTATTAAAAAGAAAGAAAAAAGAAAGAAAATACAAAAATATGGGGGGACGAGACCAAAACCCATATGTTAACACAAACGATATATAGGTAGATTATACCTATTCATAAAGAATGAACATACTAGCTGGGAGTCTATTATACCAATGAAATGATTCTCTATGAATAAATCATAAATTAGCCAACTTATCAACACACACATTCCCTTCACGAAAAATATGAGTTACCCTAAACCTGATTGTCCCACAAAAATTAAGACAAGTATTCCATCGATTCTGAAGCATCCACGGAACATTAGTCCTAGCAGTAAACGCAGCACAAACCAAGACAGAATCACTTTCAAGCCAGACATTAGTAAGCCCCATTTTTTGAGCTTCCTCCATAGCATGTATAACTCCATAAAACTCAGCAACCAAAGCAGTTTGAACTTCAAGAAACGCTGAAAAAACACCAATAAATTCTCCCATACTTCCACGAAAAATACCTCCACAAGTAGCAAGACCAGGATACCCCCTAGCAGCCCCATCAGTATTAATTTTGACCCAGCCTAGTGAAGGAAATTCCCATCTAATAGGAAGAGGACGAAGAACTTTACCACTACGAGTCTTAATACCGAAAAACTTAATCACGTTGAAGTCCAACATATCATTCTTCATTGAAGCTTTAGACGAATTTCCCACTAGACAAGTTAAATCTTTAATTATCGAAATAGCCTTAGAAACCCCAATCTTATCATGAAATCTAGCATAATTCCTCATACGCCATATCATCCATATAGAAAAGGTTATCACCGCAAGCTTAATCAATTTAACCAAAGGACTACCATCACTCTTAATAAAAGAAAGTAGATCATCCTTATTAGAGAAAAGAGAAGTAAGAAAAATTTGTTGAACCCAACTCCAAATATGCAATGTGTTAGAACATTCAAAAAATAGATGTTGAATAGATTCCTCTTGCTTTTCACAAAGCGAACACATAGAACATATATGCAAACCCTTATTCTGAATATGTTGATCTGTAGGAAGTCGCCCATGAAATTTTTTCCAGAGTACTAGAGTTTTGGAAGGCGGAATAGATGAAGACCAAATGAATTTACCCCAACCACCTGGAACTCCTGGTTCCAAGAAAAAAGTCCTAGCCGAGTTAAGAGTGAAACGACCAGACTCATTTAGAATCCAATTAGGAATATCCTGTTCCTCTCTAATTATGATATGATTAAAAAAATGAGGCATCTGCTGTAAAGATAAGGGAATATTCCAATCACAACTTGTCCAAAATTGAGAGACTGTATCCGGAATGCTAACACCATCAGATAACCCTGCAATATTCGCTAAAGAAGTAGTAGAGCACCATTTATCATTTAAGAAATTAATAAAAGAACCTGTACCAACAGTCCAAGAAGTATAGTCAAGTATGGTAGAATAAAATTGCTTAATTCCAGGCCAGAGAGAGGAAGATCTATAAACCGTTCTAAATTCATATTTTGATTTAAGAACCCTGGCTTTCAAGAGTAAAGACCAAGGTTGGTCGCTATAAGCAAAGTTCCAAGCAAGCTTAAGAAGATATGCATTATTTTCATGATGAAGATTAATAATATTCAAGCCTCCATCCTCAAGAGGTGAACAAATTTTCCCCCAATTAACGGTAGCAATACCTTTTTTCAAAATATCACCAGTCCAAATAAAATTCCGACACCACTGCTCAACTTGCTTAATAAGTGAAACAGGCCACTTATACATATTAAAACTATAAGCTAGAGATCCAGTAATCACCGTATTGACCAGCTGAATTCGACCCATCATGCTAAGAGATTTACCTTTCCAAGATGCTAGCTTCAATTTAACTTTATCAGCCAAAGGTTGAAGAAACTGACACTTTGAAGCACCAACAAAGATAGACACTCCTAAATAAATGAAAGGCAAACAACCATGACTACAGGAAAGAATATTTTGAATTTTGGTGACAAATCTTGGAGAATTATCCATGGTGAAGAAACTACTTTTAGAGTTATTAATATATTGACTAGAAAAATCACCATATGTTTTAAGAAAAGAACTCAAATTTCTAAGAGACTTAATATCCCCCCTACAAAAAATAAATATGTCATCAGCATACAAAATATGAGAGGGAGTGAGATAACCTTGCGGACTGACCATATTTAAAACCTTCTTATCATTCACAAGCTTAGAGAGACCTCTACTAAGAACTTCCTCTGCAAGACAAAAAAGTAAAGGAGACAATGGATCACCTTGTCTTACCCCTCGACTGCAAGGAAAAAAACCCACCAAACTACCACTTATTCTTATAGAAAGCATAGCTGAACGGAAAATTGTACTAATCCAACCGACAAAAGAGGGGTGAAAACCAAAGCGTTTTAAAACTAATAATAAGAACTTCCAACTCAGAGTGTCAAAAGCTTTATGAATATCAACTTTGTAAGCCACATTACCTCCTTTAACCTTTTTAGAAAGCATGTTAATAGCTTCAGAAGCAATACCAATGCAATCCTGAATCTGTCTACCCTGCACAAATCCATATTGATTAGGAGAAATGATTCTAGCAGCCACAAGTGCAAGCCTATCCGCCAGTATCTTGGAAATAATCTTAAACTTGAAATTAGCAACAACAATTGGCCTATAATCTTTAATGGAATCAGCACCCTGAACCTTTGGAATAAGAGATACCACATTACGGTTCATTCTAGGGAGAACCCAGTTTTGTTTAAAAAACTGTTGAACATCATTGCAAACATCTGTCCCAATAATTTCTCAGCAAGAATGATAGAAAACACCACCAAAACCATCAGGTCCAGGAGAACTATTACCGTTAAGATTAAAAACAACATTTTTAATTTCAGAAAAATCTGGACATTTAATCAACATCATATTCTCCTCATAGGAAACCATCGCAGGAATATAAGTACCAATAAAATCTTCCATATTATCAGTATCCAGAACATTAGAAATAGACTCAGCATAAAGATTTTTTATAAAAGTCCAAAATATGATCCTCAATGATTTTAGGATCCTCCGTAACCTCATCATCAATCCGGAGACGATGAATCCCACTAGAATTATTTCTCCTTTTGACCACTGCATGGAAAAAAGCAGTATTTCGATCTTCATCCTTAAACCATAACATCCTAGCCCTTTCTTTCCAAAACAAATATTGACAGTGAAGAGCATGATCAAACTCCTCCTTAGCAATCTTTTCTTGACAGAGAAGTCCATCACTATCAGACAAACTAACAATCTCTAAGCTTTTTTGAATACCAAGAAGGATGCCCTGCTTAAGAAGAACTCCATTATAAACATTACTAAAAGAATTTTTATTTCAGTCTCGGAACTCAAGTTTCAACCTTTAATGTTATCATATATTTAGATACAAAATATATTGTAATTTTATGATTATGATTTGTTACACACAAAAGATTGTTATATTTTAGTTACAAAATATTGTGATTATGAAAATTAATTTTCTTTATAATTTTATAAAAGTAACCTAGGATACATGTGTAATACACACCTGTTACTCTATCTTCTTTCGCTCGTAGAATATGAATATTAAAATATTTTATCGTTTTATTATTACTATTTCATCAAAATAGTGAATTAGTACATAAAGTTTTTACAATATTAAAGAAATTTTATATTTTAAAAGTTGATGAAGAAGTATGTATCGATATGTATTTTATTTTATTTATATATTTCAGATATATAATAGATGCGTTATAAATCCCATTTTTTTTGTTTGTTTGTAATGAAGCTAATATGGTGTTCAATAAATGGAGACTAAGAACAATGGTAACTGTATTTGAGGAGCTAAATTTGTAAAAGAAGTAAATTAAGTAAAAGTTAATTTGGTGAAAATATGACATATTAAAACTAATAAAAAAGATGCTGAGAGAATAAACATGATTTTTTTTAAGAAGTAAGCGATTAAAAATATAGTTTATCCATCAGTATAAATGAATGTCATGTACAAAAATTAACCTGACTTCCACATTGTTAGTTAAGAGTGATAAGTAAATGCTCAAAACTAAAATATTAATTTTAGTTAAGAGTTAATTTTAGTTTATGAAATTTATTTTTTTTTGTTCTAAAAAATGTTTATATAGAAGCTCATCCAAAAAAATCCGAATTAATTTGTTCTAAGTTAATCTTAGCTTCAAAGGAATTCATATATTTTAAAATACTTGTGGAAAAACTTATTCATATAAATCCTAAGATAAAGATGAGCGTTTTGAAGAAGTTTATACGCAAAACTTTTTATTAATATTTTAAAGCTAATTTCAGTTTATGAGTTTTTTATTCTTTCCTTAAAATGTTCATATGAAAAAGGTTTTTAATAAGATAACAAAAGACTAGTTTATGTTGTGTAGCTTATCTTGATCACACTATCGAAACTAATTGCTCCCAAAAATACACAGAAGGCGTGAGGAGAAAGACAATATAAGTATTACCTAAAATTTCACAAAAAAAAGTGGGTGAAAAGAGTAAAAGGAGAGTTTGCAAGTAAGACTCTTTTATTCCTCCACCTCCATATTCAGAAATAGTTTACAGATAATCTGAAATATATTTTTAAAAAATGGTATTTTGGATTATATAATCCGAAAGTCTGGATTTGAGAGTAGCTTTTAGATTAGGTAATCCGAACACACATTTAAAAAAAAACTTTCAAATTATGTAATCTAGAAGCTAATATTATATTAGAAAAGACTTTCAGATTATGTAATCCGGAAACTAATCATGCATCTGAAAAACGGTTTCTGGATTATGTAATCTAAAAACTAATTACGAATTTTAAAAAAGACTTTCGGATTACATAATTTGAAATATTGCAGAGGGGCATTTTTGAAAATTCAAAAGTTTATTGAGGTGAAAGAAGAAAGGAAACAGTGCACGTAGTAAGCCCTTTGTTGAGTTATAAATCATTTTTAGCACAATAAGATTTGGGCAATTTCTCCCTCCACCATATCAATTTCAGCATGCACCCAATCAGCTCTAGAAGATGACAAAAATATCCCTCCTAAATGATGAAAATAATCTTACACAAAAATAAAAAAAATTATTTTTAAAACTTTTATCTAAAATATTTTGGATTTCAATTTTCGGAACATATTTTTGAATTCTGAAATTTTTTTATCCAGAATGTATTTTTAGTTTTGTGTTCAGAATTTTTTTTCCAACATGTATTTTTTTTATTTCTCAATTATAATTATTATTTTGAATTTTTTAATTTGGAATAAGGATAGTTTTGAAAATTTAAAAAATTGATATGGTGGAGGTTAAAATTGATATGGTGCAGAAGGATAATTTTGAAAATTTAAAAAATTGATATGGTGGAGGTTAAAATTGATATGGTGCAGGAAGAATTTGCCTAAGATTTGGTCTCAAAGCCCAATCTCTATTGGGTCAATTCTTTCTGTACGTAGCATAGATTTTTTCTGCAACTTCAGAAACATAAAAATTTCTATTTTATCTTTTGCACAATGGAAGTTATTCTTTTTATAGATTATAATTCGGAAGTATTTTTTTTTGAAAAAAAACCTTTCCAATTACATAATCTAAAGGTCATTTTACTTTCAGAAATGGTTTAATATAATTTTTTTTAAAAGAAAAAATAACTTCTAATTTACACAATATAGAAAGAATAAAATAGAAACTTTATATTTATGAGAGTAAAAAAAATGTATGGAGGAGGTGTAGGAATTCGCTTCTCTGTTGTTCTATCAGCACATCCAGCTTAAGTAATTTTCAATTTGTCACAGTTGAACATGCATGAGCTTTATCTTCCAAAGTTAAAGTTAAAGAGGGGGAAAAATAGGTTACTTAATATAGATAATTACACTTATACATAAATTCATTTAATTTATTTATACATTATATTATTAAAAAATACATACATCTTATTTTATGTATTATTCCTATTTTTTTATGTTGAATAATATTTTTTTATAAATTACAAATTTTGATAATAATTAATAGGCTGGATCACATTAAAGACAAGTTTATATGCAAGTTTTTTTTTATAAAAAAAAAAGTAAATCAATTTTCAAATTTTGTAGAGACGTTAACACAAATTTCCCACATATTGCAACATGCTTGCTTAATTTTAAAGAGTAATTAAAGTTGGATTGATATGAACAGAACTAGAAAATGTGCACAAGGCACACTACCATTCATATAAGTGTAGAAAAAAACTATTACACCATAAACCAAAATTTTGTATATAAGAACTAATATTTGGACAAAGTTTTACGTTACATTTAAAATAAAATAAAGATTATTTATTTTGGGGTCATAGCCCCTTTGATATATAACGTAGCTTCATCCTCGTTTATCTCTCTTTTCATTGATTCAGAAATAAAGTTAGAAACTAGTCCACACACATGCACTTTCTATAAAAAAAAAACATTTTAAATCGTTCTTTTTTTTTCATCCCACACAAAACCTTTTATTTTGCTTTAACATCGTAAAACCACATATGCACTTCATAAACTTTAAACCCATCTATAATTGGTGAGGTCTTTTAAGCCATGAACTCCATTTAGATAATTTGCTTTTACTATTTTTACAAGATTAATAATTATTATGAAAAAAATAAAAACAGTTTTATGAGTCTAGCCAGACTCAAAGGGATTAACATCCTTATTCGTGTTCTTCTTCTATGGGTATGTTTTTTTTTCATTCCTTCCTTTTTCCTTTTCTTTTTTCTTTTTTGTTTTGAATTGTTGCTAGCATAGTATTGTAATGTAATGTATTGTGAAATTGAAGTGGAAAAATCAAAATTCTTTTATTTTCTTTGCTTGTTTTTGGAGTTTCTTGAAAAGGTTCCTTTGATGAACACCTGAGAAAATGTGATGTATCTGCTAAGCTTATTTTTAATGGAATTTCCATTTTTACTATCTCATATTAATTTGTTGTCCTTGAAAAATAAACAAATAAGGAAAACTAATTAACTTGCATGGGCAATATGTTAACAATTGTTTTTAGCTAGTTTAAATTTTAGTTTTTTAAATTTCTTGATTTCTTTAGATGCATTTAATTTAAAGGATGTTATATGGTAATTGTTCTTCATTTCAAAAATAATTTTTTCTTTAAATCTTAAAAGAATGAATGCAAGACAGAAAAAAGATCAATGAGTTTATTTTGCTATTTTTTTCTTCTCTTGGATTTTTTTTTTCCACTTTTTTGAACAAATGTTATGTTTTACTTCTTCCTTGTAAACTGCATTAGAAAATTATCTCTTTATATATTTTTTTCCTTCTTGAATTTGTGTGTGTTAGTTTGTAATCCTTGATGTATGTAAGAGTACTAACGATTGTTGTTGTCACTTTTTTAAAGCCAATATTATAAAAATAGCTTGATGCATTTTCCAACATGGAGCTATTGTCAAATGAGGTAATATGTTATTCCCATTCCTTTAATTATAAATTAATATTTCGAAAAAACTCCACGAACATACTTCCTTCATTAATTTCTTTTATCTCGTTTTACATAATTGATAATATATATATGTTCTCTAGCACATTTTTAAAATAAACGCATTTTATTATTGATTGGTTCAATTAGTTTAAAAATCACAGGTTTTTTAGGTTTCACGTTTTATTCTATAAGTTGTGTTTATGATTAATATTATTAGAGAATGTGTTTGACGAAATGTGTTAAAAAGTATGTGATTAAAAATCTTATTTGTTCACTGTCTTTTTGTTTTTTTCAAAAGCCTTCACATTCAGATGATCATGGCTTACTCCATTTGCCACCTGCATTGGATATAGCAGATAGATCGGTGAAGCTACTTAATACCCATCCAACAATGACAAATCATCATCATGGTCTTGGTCGTTCAATATTTTTGAAACAAACACGACATTATTATGGGCACCAATATTTTCGACGTAACTCTACCAACAATCATGCGAATGCATCGTCTTCACGTGGCAAGGGTATTTCTTCACATTCTAAACAACATGCAAATGTCTGTTTAATGATTATTTTTAAGATGCACAAAGTTAATAATAACATTCTTAGTATTGTTAAGGTTAGTTAAAAACAGTGTTTTTATGATTCATTCTGTATTTGCACTTTAGAAAATTGATTATTCAAGCTTTTTTTTTTCTTCAGAATATAGAGAGAAAGTGTTTTCAAGGCCAGAGAGAATTCCATCAAGCTCCTTGGGGATGGATGAAACATCATCAAATAAAACAGAGATGGTTTGTGGAATCTGTGAGAAACTTCTAAGTCAAAAAATAAATTTTTTGGGGAATTCAATCTCTTCTAGTGAGCTTTCAGTTGTGGCAGTTTTAGTATGTGGTCATGTTTACCATGCAAACTGTTTGGAGCAAAGAACTAGATTTGAAGATCTACGTGATCCACCATGCCCCCTGTGTGCAGGTTTACTCTTACAAGACCATGACAATAATAGTTCCAACAAGATCATATGATGTTACAACTTTATGTCGATGACACTGTTTATGGAACATATATATAACAAAATGTAAGATGAGTCATTTTGTTGTTAAGTGAATTATGGTGTAGCTTGTAAACTAATTCTTAGAATTTGTCAATTAAGAGTAGTATGTGTGATTTCTTTTAAAATTCTTTTGTTTCAAAAAGAATACACAGTATATATACAAGAACTTAATACTTTTACGATTTGAGTCACGATGTAGAAATTGTAAATATTCTAGAAATTTGAACATATAATGGATGAAACACTTCTTTGATTTCCCTTATTCACGCCACCTGGTAAAGTTTTTTTAAAGTGTATTTTGAAAAACTGTCTAAAAGGAAAAAGATATCCTTAAATTAAAATTAACTTATGGATATTAAAAAATAAAAATAAAGAGTTTCTACAAAATAACATACACATAAATTAATTTTAATTAACTTATAGAAATAATTCTTTAATTTTTTTATGAAAAATTATATGAAAAAATTTATGATGTATTTTCAATGAATAAGTGTTCTGACCAAATTGTGATTTACTCAACCTCGCCCAACACTCAATTCTTTTCTCTAAACTCTTTCCTGTTTACACTCTGCCTTCTCCAAAGTGTCGTCCCATTCTCCTCTGTTTTCATTCCCTTTTATCCTCTCCTCTGGCGTCCCTTGGATCCTACATGTTCTCGTCGAGGACTTCACGTTCTCTTCCACATTTCTCACTTCCTCTCTTGAAGTATCTTTATGCTATCCTGATACAGTTCATGATCTAACTTTGACTGGTCAGCCCGACGTAGCCTGTCAAGTCAGCAATCGAACCCTAATCCTTTAGTTGACCCTTAAGGTCGGTAATTAATCCAACTTGACCGAAGGAAGTTTTAAAATATCTTTAAAAAAATATATAATAAAGAAATTTGTAGAAATTTAAAAGATTTTATAATATGCTCTAGGTAATTTAAAGCAAGTAATAATACTTAAAAAAGACAAATAATCCCTTAATGAATTGATATCTCAATGTTTGGAAGAGGAAAAAATGTTTGAAGGAACCAGAGTGAAAATGGTTACATTATTTTACTTTAAGGTTGAGTAAAAAATTTCAAATAGTGAAACTTCATGATTATTCAAATTCATATTATTATATGTTTATTTAAATGAATTTATTTTAAATTCAAATTTATACTTTTTAGATTTTAAATTGTATTCATTTAATCAGATTTGGATTCAACATAAATTGAATAGTTTTTTGAATTTTGAAAATCTAACTTTTAAGTTATTTTAAGTTATAAAATGTTAGGTTGGGTTAGACCTAAGTAAAATAGTTTAAGTCAAGTTGATCAAGTCTTTAAGTTATGTCGGATCAAATCCAGATATAACTAAATCGGTCTAAACTTAGATCGAGTCAAGTTGAGCTGATCCACTTCGAGTCGAGATTTAGATTAAGTCAAGTCAATTCGGATCCAAATGAAGACAAATCAAGTTAAGTGTGGTCAAGTCAAATTGGACCCATGTTGGATCAAAATATTGAGCCTACATTGAGTTAGAGTCATTTCAAATTGAATTAGTTTGATGCTCCATTAAGTGATTAACTCGATCTGATATCACATTTAATCTAGTTAACAAAATAAATTTAATTTAAATTTAATTCATTTAGATTAATCCCACCTCGAATTTAATCTAATTGGCAAAATATATTTCATTTACATTTAATGTAGTTTAAATGGAATAGAAAAAAAGTTCAAATCAATTTGATTTAATTAAAATAAATCTAAATTTTAGATCCAATCAGAATTTTGAAAAATCTAATCACCCATACTTTTCTTGAAGCATGAAAACAATAAAGTACTTATTATTTTATTACATCACAGAGATTACATTCTTATCTCATCTTTTTGTATCAATCAATCTTTCTAAAATGAGAAAACAAAATATGTTAGTATCATATCCTACATTCATTCAATATTTCAACACAATATCTACATTCATTCCAGACAGTAACAACTAATGAAAACTCACGAAGAAGAAAGGATAAGAGAAAAAAAAATCATAAAGAAGGAAAAATAAGCTAAAATCTTCACATCTTCTCATAATTTATTTTTGTCAAATTGACCGATGAATCTACATTGTTATTTTAACTATTAGTGATTAATAAAAGATTTCGAGTGTATTTTGTATGCTTGTACATTTTTTTCCCCATACCCTGTAAATCCATGTATCATTCTCTCAATAATTTGACATAATACATTTTAGTGTTTATTTAATATTTTATATAAATTAAATTAAAATATATCCAGTAATATTTGTAGATTAATTTCTAACAGTTCCACTCGTGCAACTTGATATATAACTAGCAATTATCAAACCCAATACAATAATAATGGTCACCTTTAAATGCTGCTTTTGCTAATTTTTATGTATCAATTTAAATTATCTAAACCTAATCAATTATTATTAATTTTCTCTTCCTTTTTTCATTTCAAACAACCTTAAAATAAGGACGAAGGTTTTCATTAAGGTGAAAAGGAAGGTAATAGCAAAATATTCAATCTAAATCTAAATAAATGAATTGAATTTAAAATTCATATCCATTTTAATTACATATATAATTTTTTTAAATTTATTTAAAGTAAATTAAATTTATATTAAATTCATTTTATTAATTAGATTAAATTTATTTTATTAATTATATTAAATCTATTTTGATATAAATACAAACTAATTTAATTTAAACTGAACCTAAATCAATTTAACATGAACGCGAACCAACTCCGTTCAAGATCCAGTTCAGCTCGACGGGTCCGGAGCGAAGAGGTATTAAATAGTACAGCGATTGATTGGTCATGGGAATTGCTTCCAAACATGAATGAGTGTATCACGTCGACTTTTTTGCTTTCATAAAGCAATCACAGGCTGGAAGCCAACGCGGCGTTTGCGAGCAAAAAATCATTATACATTATAATAATTTAATTGTTCTTTTTTAATTTAATATGTATTATTGTTGATTACATTAATCAGTTGAAAAAAATACATGTTTATAATATAATTATAGTAATTAACTAAACATTTTTATCCTCTTTATGTGATGACAATTAATGCTTAATACTGTGTATTTGTTTTTAGTAGTTGAAGTGCACTCATGGTCAAATCACTCCACTAAAGAGTTAGGGGAACCAATTCTGTCAAACCTAAAATAGATTCTCCACTACTATCAGTGTTTTTTTGGGAATTTATAAATTATAATAACATTTGCACTACAATTTTAGCAGAATCCATGGCATATTCCCTGCAACTTTAAATTTCAAAAGTTTAAGGATTTTTTCTTTTACTTATATTGTTAGTTAAATTTGATTGTAATTCTTGTAATTTTAAATTAAGGAATTAATGATCAAATTTAAAGAAATGCGTAAATTTAATATTTCTCTCAGATTTACGAATAGAACAAATTGTACTACATATTAATTTTATGACATTCTCATTAATTTTATCTAAATAATATATATTTATCTTATCTAAATAATATATTTAGATAATATATCATGTAGTTAATGTATATATAATAAATAAGATAAGAAGATTTTCCAAATTTCTGTATTAATTTCTTAGTTTTTTTTCTCTAGAGATTTATCATTTGTAGTTTCTTCTTTTGTGTAACACACATTATTATCACATATTATAAAAATAATCACAAACAAAAAAAAAAATAAAAAAATAAGGATAAACTAATACCTTTAAAACATTCAATATAATTATATAGATGGTAAACATTCAACAATCATCTCATGTCTCATAATTTACACTAGAACATATTAATCAACGATCAAATGTCTATTACAAATTCCCACATTCATGTCAGAAATTCATTAACATACAACAATAGACACTTGAAACTCTTGAAAAACTCTTGTGTTGAAATTAGACTTAGAGATCTATGTCTCTCATACCACTAAATTATCCCCACAACAAAGTCTCAACATAAGGAAATACATCCTCATATGACATGGTAAATTCCTTATGACCTACTTGATGCAATTCTTGACACCTGAACATCTTTATCTATGTAATTTTAGTGTGTTAGGAGAGTTAGGATCATCTCTTAGTCCCAAAACCAATACACCCTCATAACATCTCAACATAAAACTTCCTCTCTAGGAATAATCATGTCTACATCATTACACAAGCTATATCACCACCAACCCATCAATGATTTTTATTCATACACATATATCCAACTCAAATTAAATACTAATAAATTGAAATTTATCAATCATAACATCATACAAATGTTCAAACACAATATATTAGTCAAAGATAACAATAAAGTGAAAAATAAACTCATTTTAGCATTTAAAGATGTTTAAAAACATGTTTGATCAAAGTTCATAAAACACCTTTTGTCCAACAAGCAATTGGATCGTCCAATGAATTGATTACACACTGCAATTTGCTCAACTGTCATTCTGCTTGCTCAGCCAAAGACATCATCACAACCAATTATTTTTGGTCGTCCAACGAACAAAATGTTTGCCCTACGACTACTCCACTCCACTGTAAGTTTTTCATAAAAACACTACGGCTATTGTGAATTAGCTAACTCAACAGCCAAAGCAATCAAAGTTTTCTTTTAAAAGGCTCATCCTACAACTAAAGCTCTTGAGTTTTAATTTAAAATAATTTTGCCCAATGACCAAACCCTTGGGATCAAATTTGCGCAATGAGAATGACTCGTTGATAAATGTTATAATTTAGTAATATTTCATATAAAAAGATAGAAATTTATCAATATTAATTGATAAAATAGTTATATTTCAACCTCTAATTTAGGAATTTGAACCTTTTTACATATTTTTGGATTATGAGATGAATAAGAACACTTTATTCCCAATTTTGTGATATTTTTAGAAATTTAATAAGAGGTGAAGTGAACAAATATATTATGAATAAATATGTCACTTAGCCCAAGTCTAATTAGGTTAAATAAAAGGCGTGAGACATAACCCAATACATCATTGAGATCATTGGGAGGAACCAAAGGAAGAAAACCCTAAAGAAGGCAGTCGTCAAGGAGAAACACTCTGGATCTTCTTTTCTTGTTGTCCATGTTTGTAATGGCCACCATGAGTGACTAATTCTTTTATTTGGGATTAAGAGTAATTTGTTCAAACTCTTATGTATTAAGGTGATATTTGTCTATAATATTTGTTCTTGATTGATGATTGGTATTATCATTTATTCTCAAAGATCGAATTATTCATGATTTTGATTCTTAAATTTGATTGAAAAGTACTTATTAGAATATGACCATAAATGATAAAGCTTAACATATTTGAATGCTAGGAATAGATTTGAAATGTTAAATTTTTTATAACATCTGATCTGTTCGTCGTAATGATAAGAAGTTTTTATAAATATGTGAGGAATCGAAATTTAGGAGACTCTCTTAATAGAATCTTTAGGAATGATTTTTATATATGCATCAATATCAATCAAGATTGAATATTATAATGTTTTAAAAAATATAGAAGAGTGAGATGGATGAACGTCAATCCCAATTTTCCCAATTGACTCATACAAATCTTTTACTTGGCTTTATTTAATTTAACAAACTTTTACATATTCTTTTATATGTAGTGAATATTATACTTGAGAGAATTTAAATGTTCTTTATGAGTTCGATATTTATCTTTAGAAACAAATTATTACTTCCGACTCAGTATACATGCCGTGAAAAAGAGTCATCAAGTTTTTGGTTCCGTGACCAGAATAATTTTGTTTAAAATTTGAAAGTATAATTTGCTATAAATATTGTGAATATTTTTAATGTTTTTGTATTTTTAAGATGTCAATATTTTTTAAAGTTTTTTTTATGTGAATATTTTAAAAAAAATTATTTTTTTAATTTTTAATTTTGGTTAGTGTATATATTTTATTTAGTTTTTTATTTTTATTTTTATTTTTACTGTATTTATTATTTTATTTTATTTAGGTTTTGTTTAGTGTATGTATTTATTTAGTTTTTGTTTTTATTTTATTTAATTTTAATGTATTTATTATTTTATTTTATTTAGTTTTTGTTTAGTGTATTTATTTTATTTATTTTTTTAGTGTATTTATTATTTTATTTTATTTATTTATTGTTTAGTGTGTTTATTTATTTATTTATTTATTGTTTAGTTTTGAATATTTTTCTTATTTTGTTGTTATATGTTTTAGTTTATTATTTTCTTTTACTTTATTTTTTAGTTTTTATTTTAAGTAAGATTTTGTTTTTTCATATATTTCTTATACGTTTATTGTTTTGTTTTTATTTATTTTAAATAGTTTGTTTATCTTTTATTTTTAAAACTTAGATATTTTTTCTTTATATTAAGTTTTTTTTCCTTTATTTATTTATTTTTAAAAAAATATAGTTAATTTTTTTTCTTTATTTTATTTTTTTTGTTTTCTTTTTTTAAAAAAATAAAATTAATTTTATTATTATTTGCTTTTTCTGTTAGTCCTAACATTGATTGTTCTATGATTTCTGATATTAAGAGGACATGTTCCTAGAGAAAACAACTCGGAAGATTAGAAATTAGAAAAGAAAATAAGTAAAGAAAAGTTAGAAAAGAATCTTCAACCACGTCTACTACTCATATTGAGATAATTCAAGAAGAAAGTAACATGATTGAGGAATGACAACCACCACCTAGGAGAACACCTGTTAAATCCTATGGAGTAGGGGAGTTGGAGGATCTAATGTCACACAAAAGCTGGGTAGTCAATGGTCAAAGGTTGAAGCCTTATTTGGTGGTGAAATTGGAAGGATCATAACAATGGTTTGTTGAAGGAGCTATAAAGAAACCGACGTCAAGCTATATGATGTTAAACAAACACTTGTTGGGAGACAACCCAATATTTTAATTATTATGTTTAGTTTTTTTGTTTAAGTTGTGTGTTGTGTGGTGAAACCATGTTTGATGATTCCATAATAATTTGGATAGTATGTTGCATGACCTACAACGGTAGATGAGGATTTTAATTGTGGGGCAATTATTAATTAGACTTTGTGTTTAAAGATTAGAACATGAACTGATATAGACAGTGGTTGAAAAAAAATGTGATGAATCCATATTCAAATTTAGTTGAGTCTGTGGTACATAAAAATTACACAAATTAAACTAATTAAGTCAAGTGAGTGCGTGTGAATCTTAAAATTTTTGAGAGTTTCAGTGATGAATATTGACCGTTATGGTTGCTTATTTTATTTTATTTTATGTTACATCATAAAAGAACATGAAAATGATTAAGGCATTTGTACTAATTTGAAATCCAGGACCAAATAATCAACCTTTATTTAAATTGATTATATATTTATGATAACCCTTTTTGAGCTAAGAATGTTTTTATTATTATTATTGCACCCTGAATCTTAACTGATATATTTTCATACCTACTGACATGTTTAAGGAAGGAGAACATAGATGAAATTTGATATATAGAAAAGGGATAGTTGGTTTTAATTGTTTTAAAGTTTAAATATTTTATTTGGTTGGAAATAGAAATAATATATTTCTATTATCATTGATTGAAAAAAGAAGAAAGAAAAAAAAAAGAAAAAAAAGGAAAAAAAAGTTATGTTCAAATCAGGAATAAGTAAAAAAAAAATGGGAAAAAGTATTAAAGTCAAAGAAATTGATAATTAGATAGCAATATGTATTGTATTTGAATTGTATGTATGTTCTTCTTATTTTAAATGTGCATTTTGTTATTTGGAATTCAAAACCCAATTTTGGATATGCACATCCGGAATACAAAACCCAATTCCAGATATGTACATCCAGAATATAAAACCCAATTTCGGATAACGATATCCGTAACACATTTCTCTACTACGGACATAGGCGTCCGGGAGTTTCAACTGCAAATGTTAATTACTTACAGATTGTTTATATCCGGAGTGTTTAACAATGACTTCTAGACGCTTGCATCCGTAAGGTTAAAATTAGGCTTCCGGAGATCGGTATCCGTGACCACCTCAGCTTGAATAAAATGTGAAAAACCATCTTAAATGTCTTCTTACCTCACAATAATGTCAAATGACGGACCTTACACTGCAAACGGCCTGTCCACCACCACCTCTGCAGCTCAAACCACCACCAAAGAGGAAAAGCAAGTTTCTCTACACCATACACTGTTTTTCAAAATAAAGAAGAAAACGACATAATTGGGTTTTAAAAAGTTTGTCGGGTGCAAGAAGCAATTGATTGGGTGCAGGGAGTAATTGCCCAATTTTCAACTTATATGATTTCACATTTCTTGAGGCCCAACACTCTCCCAGAAGCCCAACACTTTCTCATAAATCCTAAACCCTAAAGCCCAACACTTTTTCCTTCACCACAATCCTAACTATTTAAGAAGTTATTATTATTATAATTCTTATAATCAAAACTTTTTTTCGATCTAACATCTTCTCACGTTTCTCCCAACCATCTCTCCTTTGCCACAACCCTAACCCTCTCCCTCTCACACCTCCCCAAACCACCGTCCTTCACCGTCTCCGTGCCGAACCAGAAACCACCGCTCGCGTCGTTCCTACATCAACTATCGCGACACTAAGGTCTCACCCTTGCTTTCTTTCGTTTATTTGTTTCTTTTCGTTTATCTGTTTTGTTTCGTTTATCTATTTCTTTTCGTTTATATGTTTCTTTTTATTTTTCTGTTTCTTTTCGATTATCTGTTTTTTTTATTATCTGTTTCTTTTCGATTATCGGTTTCTTTTTGATTATCTGTTTTAGATGTTTACTGTTTAATATTTGAGTGTTCGTTTATACTGTATTATTCCAAAATACAGATTATTGAAATAGACTTAAATTCAATCCCAAGTATCATTTTCTATATTTGATAAGTTAGTTTTGGTTTTGGTTGAATCAAACCTAAATCTCTGAGTTTCTTGTGAAATATTTAATTTAGTTATGAACAAATTCTCAACATTATTTTCTATACTTAATGAGTTTTATAACAAATTATCTTAATTAGAATTGTTATTTGTGAGTTCGACATTCGTACTCTACAGTTGATTCGGTATAGTTGCCGAGAGAAATCAACAATTATATGTTATATGTTATGTTTTTATAAGCTATGTTATGTTTTATGTTATGTTATATATGTTATGTATATAATTATATATAATAATATAAGAAAATCATAACTATTAATGAATAAATTTATAACACAATAAAAGTATTAGACTTTTAAATATTTTATATAAAAACATATAAGTTATATTCAGATTTATTTTACGTAATTATTGTTATTGTACTATATTATAAGTAATTATATGCAATTAATTTAATAATGATAGAATCTCATGACATGATTAGTGGATCTAGATAATTTGTTTATAATTTGGAGAGAGAAAGTCATCCTACACTTGTACATGGAGTTTACATAGAAGAATAAAGATATTAGATATTTTCATTTACTTTGCTTGAGGACAAAGATTCTAGGCGTGAGAGAGTGGATAAATATTTATGGACTTTAATTGATAAAATAATTATAATTCAACCTTTAATTTAGGAATTTGAACATTTTTACACATTGTTGTCTTTTTACATATCGTTGGATTATGAGATGAACCAGAACAATTTATTCACAATTTTTGTGTTATTTTCAATAGCTTAAGGAGTGATGAAGCAAAATGAATAAATATGTCATGTACCCAAGCCCAATTACCTTAAATAGAAGGTGTGAACGCTATATCATTAGGAGGAAGGAAACCCTAAAGGAGACAGTAGTCAAAGAGAAACACTCTGAATCTTCTTTTCTTGTTGTCCATGCTTGTAATAACACCATGAGTGACCAATTCTTTTATTTGGGATTAGGATTAATTTGTTCAAAATCTTATGTATTGCGGTGATATTATCTATAATATTTCAGTTCCAGATTGATGATTCTCAGGTTTTTAATTCTCAAAAATTCATCGAGCAAGTCTGCATAATTTCCATAATTCTTAATTTGTCAAAGTGACTCAAATTGCTTTTTTAGAACATTTTTTACTTGTTTTTTAAAACTTACTACTCTAGTTTGAATCACTTACTCCAAATTCAAAATTTTACTATCTTACACAGAAAAATATACATCAATGGTCAAACAACCATCATTTTCTTAAATTAGTGTTAAATCAACTTATGCATATACACTTCAGGAACAATGACCATTTCATCAATCACTCAAATTATACTTTAGCATTCGCAACCAACCATCAAAACATGCTCACTCAATTTTAAACACAAAATAATTTTCTAGTATCTACTCATTTAAGTAACAATTTATTTCACACAACAAAACAACCTTGCAAGAGGAAATGGAGCATGTGACCATGTCTCCTTCACACCCATATAATCTAACCTAAGGTGCTTTTGAATGGTAAAACTAACTTCCATTACTTAATTAGATGATTAGGTACCCAAAACAAGCTTCAACTTCAAAAGACACATAAATGACCTAACATGCAACACAAAATCCTAATCAACAATCAAACCACATCACTATAACCTTGAACTAATATTGACTAATCCTAAAGTCAATCACATCACATGCAATATACATGTATATAGGTACAGGGAAAGACGCGCAACTGATTCAAAGGAAAAAATGAGTAAAAAGAAACTTACTCTAAATAAAATTTTGATAAAATAGTTTTAGTTCAATCACTCTCTGAAGTCCAAAATTGAAGTATGATTGTCAATCTGATAAATAATGCAATCATAAATCTAAAGAGAAGAAAATAAAACACTTTTCTAGAAAAATAGTAGTTATATTAAAAAAATTAATAACTTTTTTTTTCTATTTATAATAATTTTTTATTTTAATAATAAAATATTGATGTGTAAGTTTAATTATATCATTTATACTCTAAAGCTGTTTTTTAGGTTTAACAAAAATTTAAAAAAATATTTACATATTTTCAAAAAGTTGGAAATTAAATCATTAATATGAAAACTTAAAAAAAAAAAGTTAAAAAATATACCAAAAATACATTTTCCCCGTTTTTATACCAAATTAATTAATTATTTCTCAATATATCTTTTTTTTATATAAAGTTTTCGTGTTAGGCATCACTATGCAACTTGACATCTTAGCTAAGCTGACACATCAAGTAACAACAATCATCTGTCATCACATGAAAAAAAAATATTATTAAAAAAAAGAAAAAAGAAAGAAAATACAAAAATATGGGAGGACTAGACCAAAACCCATATGTTAACAAAAACGATACATAGGTAGATTATACCTATTCATAAAGAATTCTAAGAACATATTAGCTGGGAGTCTATTATACCAATGAAATGATTATCTATGAATAAATCCTAAATTAGCCAACTTATCAGCACACGCATTCCCTTCACGAAAAATATGGGTTACCCTAAACCTGATTGTCCCACAAAAATTAAGACAAGTATTCCATCGATTCTGAAGCATCCACGGAACATTAGTCCTAGCAGTAAACGCAGCACAAACCAAGGCAGAATCACATTCAAGCCAGACATTAGTAAGTCCCATTTTTTGAGCTTCATCCATAGCATGTATAACTCCATAAAACTCAGTAACCAAAGCAGTTTGAACTTCAAGAAACGCTGAAAAAGCACCAATAAATTCTCCCATACTCCCACGAAAAATACCTCCACAAGTAGCAAGACCAGGATACCCCCTAGCAGCCCCATGAGTATTAATTTTGACCCAGCCTGGTGAAGGAAATTCCCATCTAATAGGAAGAGGAAGAAGAACTTTACCACTACGAGTCTTAATACCGAAAAACTTAATCACGTTGAAGTCCAACATATCATTCTTCATTGAAACTTTAGACGAATTTCCCACTAGACAAGTTAAATCTTTAATTATCGAAATAGCCTTAGAAACCTCAATCTTATCCTGAAATCTAGCATAATTCTTCATACGCCATATCATCCATATAGAAAAGGTTATCACCGCAAGCTTAATCAATTTAACCAAAGGACTACCATCACTCTTAATAAAAGAAAGTAGATCATCCTTATTAGAGAAATGAGAAGTAAGAAAAATTTGTCGAACCCAACTCCAAATATGCAATGCGTTAGAACATTCAAAAAATAGATGTTGAATAGATTCCTCTTGTTTTTCACAAAGCGAACACATAGAACATATATGCAAACCCTTATTCTGAATATGTTGATCTGTAGGAAGTCGCCCATGAAAATTTTTCCAGAGTACTAGAGTTTTGAAAGGCGGAATAGATGAAGACCAAATGAATTTATCCCAACCATATGGAACTCCTGGTTCCAAGAAAAAATCCTAGCCGATTTAAGATTCTCAATATATCTTTTACATCAAGAATGCACGTACTATCATAAATTCATATGTGCGGATTAAGAATATTTTTTATAAAACATGTTTAAAAAATGGTTAAGTATATTTTTAATTCTCCTACATGAGAGTTAAGCTTGTTTTTTATGATTTAAATTTAAAATATATATTTTTAATCACTGTAATTTAGAAAACTGAAGTAAACCGTTCTTTATGAGCTGTCGTTGTTAGTTACCAAATTTTCAATGGTATTTATGATGGAGGAAATAACAAAGATATTTTTCAAATTTTAATTTTGGAAGACCTAACACAAACTTAAGTAACATTTGAGAGAGTAGAATTACATTTGTTTTTCAAAAAACTTATTCTTAATCACATATATATTCAATTTTGAACATAAAAAATATTTAAAAAATAATAATATTAAATGCAATTTAGATTTATTCATGAGACATATTTTTTTATATTTAAGACTAAATAAAGTATAGTAGATTTTTTTTATCTCCAGAGTTCTTTTAGGTCATTTTATCCTATAACCCTCAAAATTATCTATATTATAAATTCTTTCATTTCTAATAATGAACTTCATTTTCCAATAAAATAACGCAAATTATAGTTATTATTAAAATAAAGATGGCAGCACAACATATTTTTCTTCCTATTGTACCAAATCACAAATAATCTCAAATTCAAAAGTGAATAAACCCTATTCAAATTTTCAAAATCACCTATATTTCAATTTCATCATCACAAAAATTCTCAACCAATAATATTTTTCATAATCAAAATGATCCCAACATGACACAAACCCATAGATTTCAATATCAATAGCATTCATATAACTAGAATCAAATAAACAGTTTCATATTTACTCAAAAGTTACTTTTGTTCTAAGTAACACACCAAAATTTATAACAACTTTGTAAAAATTGCAAAACAACCAAAATACAAAGCAAAGGTTAAATTGACTAAGAAAATATTAATTTTCAACTGACACTATCAGACCAATAATACTAATTAATTAAAAAAATATAGAATAAATTGAACTCAATCTATATTAGAATCCTAATGGGATAAAATTGTTTTATACTGTGCTTCTTCTATAAAATAGGAATTTAAGAATTTAGAGTAAGAAACATGTACAAGAAAAGAAAAATAAAGAGGGAGAAAAAGAAAAAGAAAAAGAAAAAAAATGTACCGTTCGTCCTTCCATTACCAATTGATAGTTTACATTATACGTCCTTTCTTGCTTATAAGGCATGGCTAAGATATGGAGGGCAAAACAGTCCAACCACCTATTTTCAACAACCAATCAACGAGAAAACATAAACCCATAATTTTCAGCTGAAAATCCAAACGACAGTCTCCATTTTCATTTAACTCTTTCAGAGTCTCCGACATATAAGTTAAATATAGACTACGAAAGAAATTAATGCATTTTACATTTTTATAATTTGTAAAAAAATAAAATTGCATTTAATTTCAATTAAGATAGTTTCATGAGACCTGTAATAATAGTGTGTGGCGTGAAATGACAGATATTTGAAGGACGAAGATAAAGTGGTATTTGAAAGAAGACCAAGATTCGAATCTTGCGATGAGAACATTCGATTAGGAGAGGTAAATCCAACCGCTATCATGTGCTGATGCCAAAAATTCGATGGCATAATTCTCTACCATTATTATTTTATAACACCAGACAAACCAACTAACGTTACAAGCCTCTCAGCCACCCTCCAATTTTGCTCTCTCTTTCTCTCTCTTTCCCTAACAACACTCACTGCCACTCTCCCTCTTCCTCTCTCGGCCGGTGAACCCGGGCCAGTTCAATTGGCGGGAACGGTTGACCGTTACCTCACTCTTTCTTTCTTTGTTTAGACACATGGAGGTTTCCGTTGCGGCCTCGCCGAGAAAGTCCATGGCGGAGAAGGTCTTCGGAGGGTACTACGGTGGGAGTACCGCCCAGAAGAAGCGTGGCAGTGACGCTCGCGGCGATGACACCGATGGAGGCATGGAACTCATGGAGATTGGCGCTGAAAGGACCAAAAACGTGCTGATTCTCATGAGCGACACCGGTGGCGGTCACAGAGCCTCCGCTGAAGCCATCCGTGACGCCTTTCAAATTGAATTCGGTGACGAATACCGGGTAATCTTATCGCTCCCTTCGCATTTCCTTAATTCACCTTTGTTGCTTCTTCTGGACTTGTGTAATTGTGTTGCTTCTTTGTTCATTTTTCAAAAAACAAATTACGTTACATTACTTTCTTTTTTTAATCTTTTTAACCTATTTTATTTGTTTTCCTCTTTTAAATTTTTTTTCCGGTCTAGAGTTTTCTGATCTGAGATGTTTTTGTGTTTTTTATGAATTTTTTTTTTATGGAATTTGGTTTCAAAGTTTAGCATGAACATTTATTATAGTGAAACTTCGATTGAATTCAAACTTCATTTGGATTTATTAACTCAATTTGTTTTATAATTAGTTATTTATACTTTTTATTTAGTTTATACAGAAAAGGAAATTGACATGGGATTAATTAAACTTAATTATGTGGATTTATTAATATCTCTGTACCCGTATCATGGATTATATATAAGACGAATCATAATTCAGTTTATTTAGTTCACAAATTAAATTAAACAGATCATTATCAAATCTCTAACTATTTTTGGATTAGTTCCGGTATCTGTACCCTTACTTTTTGTCATGTCTTGCACTATGGTCGCACACGGACTTTGTCGCTACGTTTCAATTATTTATTTATTTTTTTCCTTTTCTTGGAGTTATCTGCGCAGTGTTTTTTGGGAAAGATAGAACTTCGTGGCAATAAGAAGTTTTTGTTTCAATTATGTTTCGTTGCTGGTCTAACCAAACTTTTCAATTTTCAGATTTTTGTTAAGGATGTTTGGAAGGAATACACTGGGTGGCCGTTGAATGACATGGAGGGGCAATATAAATTCATGGTTAAGCATGTGCAGTTATGGAATGTTGCGTTTCATAGTACTTCTCCTAGATGGATTCACTCTGTGTATTTGGCTGCCATTGCTGCATACTATGCCAGGTACATTCCTATTCCCTCACTACTCCTTTTATGGTTAGCTTTGATAAGTAATTTTGACTACTAATTTTAATGGTGAAAAGGGAAAATGTCTTTTTGGACAAGTTGGCATTGCAAAAATGATCGTTCCCCTTTACCCCGCAAGATAATAACGACTACTATTCGTTTCTGTAGCTGTAAAAGTTTTATTTTATGTTCGTTGTGTTCTTATTTATAATTGCTTCTGCACTCTCTTTTTCTCAGGGAGGTGGAGGCGGGGTTGATGGAGTACAAGCCAGATATCATCATCAGTGTCCATCCCTTGATGCAGCATATTCCATTGTGGGTTTTGAAGTGGCAAGGTTTGCAGAATAAAGTGGTGTTTGTCACAGTGATCACGGACCTTAGTACCTGCCATCCTACTTGGTAAAATTTCATTTTGCAGTTTTTTTTTCTTGCTTTGAAGTGAAGTCCATTAGTCAACTTTTACACGCTCTTAGTCATACTTTCAAGCTATTTTCAGGTTTCATCCCTGGGTGAATAGATGTTACTGCCCTTCCCAAGAGGTGGCCAAGAAAGCCTCTCAGGATGGCCTTGAGGAATCTCAAATCCGCGTTTTTGGCTTACCCATCAGGCCTTCTTTTGCCAGGGCGGTTCTTGTGAAGGTATGCATGTTAAAGTTATAGGTGCAGTTTTGCTTTCATTGTTGGTGCTGACTCTGTCTTTTATATAGGATCAATTAAGAGAAGAACTCGGGTTGGATCCGAACTTGCAAGCAGTTTTGCTGATGGGGGGTGGTGAAGGAATGGGTCCTGTCAAGAAAACTGCAAAGGCTCTGGGAGAATCACTTTACGATAAAGAAGCTGAGAAACCACTTGGGCAGTTAGTCATCATATGTGGTCGTAATAAGAATTTAGTGTCTACCCTTGAATCTCTGGAGTGGAAGATTCCAGTAAAGGTAAGTTGGTTCTTGGTTTTTGTACAGCATGCAGATGAGCATAATGGAGTGCAACTCATTGAAACTTTTTCTTGTTTTTACAGGTTAGAGGATTTGAGACCCAGATGGCCAAATGGATGGGAGCCTGTGACTGCATCATAACAAAAGCAAGTTATCAATGTGCTCTTCATGTCCTCCTTCATATTTTGTTAGCATGTAGGCTCATTGGTTCGTTGAAATTTTCAGGCTGGACCGGGTACAATTGCAGAAGCATTGATCAGAGGGCTTCCCATAATTCTCAACGATTATATCCCAGGACAGGTGAGTGGTTAAATTGCCATTCAGTCTTTTCTTTTATTATTTCTACTATTCCATATTGATTCTGGCTGTAATTGTGGTAACAACAGGAGAAGGGTAATGTGCCGTACGTGGTAGACAATGGAGCTGGTGTCTTCACCCGTAGTCCTAAGGAAACAGCAAAAATGGTGGCCGAATGGTTCACCACAAAATCAGATGAGCTGAAAGCAATGTCAGAGAAAGCACTTAAATTAGCACAACCAGAGGCTGTGTTTGACATCGTGAGGGACATTAATGAACTTGCTCAGCAACGAGAGCCAGCAAATTTTCCATACTTGTTGACCTCATCGTTTACTAGCCTAATCTAATTGATTATTTGTGCTTCTTTCATGGTAGCTTTCTCCATTAGAATTGACTTGTACAGTTAGCTCTATTGATTGTATCATTCTTTATCTCTGCCTTGGTTTAACTGTCTTAAGATTCAATTGTGGTAAACAAGTATGTGTTTGTCTGGTTGTGAGTAGATGGTTTACCTGTAACTGCAAGAATGTTTGAATTCTACAGTACATTTCAGTCTAATGATCTATTTTTTTCAATTTGTTTATTTTATGGTTATATGCTTTGGAAGCGTACATCATATAAATTCTTGCTAAGGGAAAGAGAGTAGCTTCTTGTTACAACAGCTTATAAATGATAATCAAACTAAAACATGGTTGAAAATATGTTCAAATATATATATATTTAGTTTCGAAATGAATAATTTTCGTATTTAGCTTAGAAAGTTTTTCTGTCTATTATACTTCTTTTAAAATATAAAATTTCTGTAAACATTTCAACATACTAAGTCAATGATGCACTTGATCTAAGCAAAAATTTAAAGGACTTTGAAAGAAAAGAAAATTCCATAAGCAAAACCATAATCGTATTTAACTAGAAATTTTTAGATTTGTCGGGTTCTTAATAAAAAAAAAACATTAAAAGATGGGGTAAACATAGATGTGTGTAAACAAGATATATGCATGGGTGTAGATTTTCAATTTTAAGAAGCATAAGTCATTTAGCTTGAGTTGAAATAAAGGAAATTATATTTTTATTATAAGCATGAAAATGTTGGAATCGCATTAAAAAAAAAGTCAGCTATTAGACGTGCATTCTATATTTTGTATCTGCATCCTAATATATCAAATCTTTTCCAGCTCTAATGTATTAATGTATGTGTCATATCTTGGCTGTCCTGTGTATATAATAACGTAATTGTAATAACGATAATCAGGATCATAATTAGTTGGAATATCATTATATATATTTTCTACCTATCGTTATAATTTTAATTTTGAATATTTCTTTTAAATAAAGTGATCATTAGTTTTAAATATATAGAATTAAAATTTTTTTAAATGAGATTTTAAAAAAAATTATGTTTTATAGTGTAACTTATATAAACTGTTTTTATTAATTAATTAATATTATTTTAGAAATATTTTGAATTAATAGTAAACTAATATTTTTTAAACCATTTTACAAATATTCCAATTTATTAATTCAAAATATTTATATTTTATTTTTCATCTAACACAGATCCTGTTTTATATAAATTTTTTTCAATTGATATTTCTGAACATAAATTTAATATTTTTTTTATCACCTATAACAATTTTAATTAGGATTATATGGAGTTAAATTTTATTAGCAGGACATCACCATATATACATATAACAACTCTATTTTTTTTAGCATAGATTTGGTTTCTTAAAACATATTTTTATACATATATAAACATTATAAAAAATCACTAAATAGTAACTAAACTTAAAAATAAAATATTTAGTATTATATTAATTAAATTAAATATTAATTTAGAAAGTAAAAAATTATTTATATCTAAATTTATATTTAAATAGGTATCTACATTTTAACAACTAATATTTTAGATTTTAAATTAGTCTCTATAAATAACAATTTAAAATTATTTTAAATTTTTATATTAATAATAGAAAATACTAATAGTTTTTTTAGTTTATAAAATAGCTTCTAATTTAATGAAATAGTAATTAATTATTTTGGTCTTTAACATTAATTTCTTCTTAATTTTTTCTAATAAAAAAATTATATTTTATATGCTATTTATTTTTATTATATTTATTAATTTTAATAAAAAATATTTAGTAAACAAAAAACAATATATTGCAATAGAAATTTAAAGACAGGAAGTTATAGTTAATAAATTCATATGTTTTAAGCATGAAAGGAATTTTCTACACACACATTAAAGATATTGTGGCTGAGATCTGCATTTATGCAGCCAACAACAAAAGAAAAATAAGAAAGAAACATATCGTGAAACAAATGATGATATCTTTATTTTATTTAAGAAAATTATATTAATATAATTTCTTAAGAAATTACTAAAATAGGTAGATTTTGAAAAAAAAAATACCTAGACCAATAAGTTATATTTAAAAGTACAATTTAACTTTATGAAAAAATATTCTTTGGCACACTCACTTTTTTTACCTGCATTCAACTGTTTTTTTTAATAATAAAATATTACTAAAATAAAATAATAATAATTTATAAAGTTATAACTTGAATGTAGAGAAAAATGTAGGTTGCAAACCATGGTGACTCTAACTTTATCCCTTCTTTAAATCTGTAAAGTCATATTTGAAAGTAAAACGGTACAACTATAACTATTTTTTCTTTCTTTCTGTTTTCATCTTTTCATGATCCCTCGCAATCAAATTGACAGTAAATGTCTTTATAGGTAAGAAAATAATGTAAATATACTTAGAAAAAAAAGTGATTATAAAGTAAAAATCCATTTTAAAATAATCCAATTAATAATCAAAATTTCTATTTTTTATCACATAATATTATCTATGATTTTTTTTTAGGTGTACAAATGTTATTTTTTGAAATAAATATACTTAAAATTCATAAAGGAAGTTAATTAATTCATAGTTGAGAGCTAGTTGAAATCATATCACAGTGTCGTAGGACCATAGTTATCACTTTCATAATTGATTTTTACCATTTTATACAAAAAAAAACATATATAAAGATATTAAAAGTTTACATAATTTCTTATGTATACAGGTTACATAACAATTTACTAGATTTTGGTCTATATAATCCATTGTAAATTATACATAATTGATTAATTATTTCATATACAAAACAACTTTTTTAACTGTAGACTTCTATAATTAGTTAATTATGTAGAACTCAATTAATTATACACTTTTTAAAATTATTGCTTTTATTTTTTTATCAGCAAAAATATTTGTCTTTGTAGCGAAATGAGAGGAAGACTTTTATTGCAAATCTTCACTATTTTGCACAGACTTATAGTTAATTATTTAAGCAATATAAAAAACAATAAAATATTTAGATATAGTTAATTATGTTTAAGAAATAATTGGTTAGGTAAATCTTCCTGTTTTTTAGCATTCATGTGCTTTTCATAAAAAAAACAAACTTGCAGTGTCAATTTTTTTTTTCTTTTGACTTCTCATTTTCCTCCCAAAACAAACAAGTCATTAGTGTCAAGAAAATATTTTATTTTTTTGCATTGGAATGATTTTAAATTGGTATAAATGGATTGGTGATTACTTCTAGCAGCAAGCAAGGTAGATAAGAGATATTTTAGATGTAAGTAATCTTGATGTCTTTCTCCTCATAAACCCAAGTTGCCAATAATAATAGAATACACTATACTTTGATAAGAACCCATGTAGGTTTAAAGCAACATGTAACTATATACAATAAATCTCATACCAACCCCTCTATTAATCTCTAGAAAAAATTTTACATATTAGTTTTATATGTCTTATTAAGAAAACGAAATAATAGACTAGAGAAAAGAAAAAAATAATTAATTAATTAAATAATTATTGATTATCTGAGTATTTTGACTGAACAAGTAACTCTAAAATACTTAAATGAACCGTTTTAAAAATTATATTATTTATTTGAAAAAAAAATTACAAAATGACTTTAAGTAAGATGAAATTATTGGACATAATATACAAAAAAAATTTATGAAATTTGTTGGAATTCTGTGTCATATGTATAACTTTGTTTAATTAATTAAAGTTGTACTCGAGTGATACGCGACTTTAGTATATAATAATATAATTGAAATTGTGTTATTCGTATATAACTTAAGTTCTATTATTTTCAATGAAGTTGTGTTACTTATACATGAGTTTTTGTCTAATTGTAAAAAACAAAAAATAAGCTTAATACGTGAAAGACTTTAATTTTTTTATAGATATATTTATAAATTTTAAAAATTTATTTTTTATATTATTTTAAAGAGAGTGGTAAAATTTAGATTCATATAATAATTTTTTAATTGTAATTGTTTGAGATTATGATATTATGTAAATTTGTCGGAGTTAGTTGAATGACATGTAAGTTTGATAAATGAGAATATAAGAAAGCGAAAGATATTTTTTCATAATAAGAAAAATTATTTATAAATGATGACATATTATAGTCGATACGAGCAAATACTCCTATTGTGTGTGACCTTCATTTATATTGTAAGAACATTTTTTTGGTTTGTTATGATATAGGTAATCTATTTCGTTATGGATGTATCTAGTCTTTGGTCTCCAGATTTTTTACGTCTCATGTGATATTATGAAATACAATTGAGTTCAATTTAAGCAGACCAATAATCTTGATTTTGCAATAGATATAATTAAGTTCAGTGTGACTCATACACAACTTCAATTAATTAACATAATTAAATAAAATTGTGTAAATGATGATTTCAACAAAGTCTCTTTATAGCCACAACTTTCTCTTGGTCAGCAAATTCGTCTGACATGATGCTAAGTGTAGTATTTAAAATTTTAAGTATACACTTATAATTTATTTTAAGTGTAGTATTATAAATTTGCATAGTTATTTTTTATACAACATTAACAATGGTTTTTCTCTAAAACATAATAAATTATGTTTTATAGCATTAATATTAATAGTTATAACACATTCAAATTATATGTAATAAAAAAATATTAAATTTTTTCTTGCACCATTTAAAATTAATATAAAATAATTGAACCAAATGTATTTAAACTCTCTTTAAATATTATCCCGTGGTGTTTTATTTTTTGTAAGTTTTTTATTACTTTAATTTTTTTTAATTTTTTTATTATTCCTTTTCAATCCTTATAATTAATTAAGAGTTAAAAATATAAAATATTAATATAATTAGATTACTTTTAAGTACTTAATTAAATTAATTAATATGTTTGTTTTTTTACGCAATATAATTTCATATAATATTTTTTAATATATTATGAAAAATAATATTATTTTTAAAATATTAGTTAATTTGTATTTATAAAATATTATTCAAATAAAATGATTATATATAAAAAATTATAATTATGTGGTTTTTATTTTATAAAAAAAAATATACATGTTTAAGAATGTATTTTTTATCTGAAACAAAAAATCACAAAATCAATGAAGAATCAAAAACTAGATAAACACTTACATTTTCAACGGGCCGGTGCAACATAATTGTCAGACCTCTTTCTTCCTACACTTCCATACCTTCTTGTGCCACCCCATACTAAATATGAAAATACCATTTTATCCTTTTCTTTTCATCCCCTTGGATTTGAAATAATAAGTATCGATTATGTAATCCGAATAAATTTCGGATTACTTAATCCGAAAGTCAATTTCATATTTAGAAAAGACTTCCAGATTATGTAAGCCGGAAGCTAATAACACATATAAAAAAAAAACTTCCAGATTACATAATCCGGAAGCTAATCTTATGTATAGAAAAGACTTCCGGATTATATAATCTGGAAGCTAATTACAAAAGATTTCAGATTACATAATCTGGAAGCTAATTCCGAATCTAGAAAAAGACTTCCAGATTATGTAATTCGGAATATTAAAAAGGGTATTTTTGGAATAAGAAAAATTTATGGGGGTGGTACAAGAAGGTATGGAGGTGCAGGAAGAAGCAGCCTAATTGTCATTGCCATTGCAGTTCTAGCAAGGTCTCGCACTCAAGAACAAAAGAAGAAGAATGCAGAGGTGGGTAAGAAGAAATTGTAGGTTTGAATATAAATAAGAAGGAGTAATTTAGTATTTTTCACATATCCTATGAGGATGCAATTTAAATTTATGGGGTGCAGAATGCAGAACAAGTAAGGGCTGAGCATGTTTGGGCTTATAGTAAAAGACTGGCCCGCAAAGAGTACCAAGGCTCTATTTACTTATAGGCAGATTCTTCCTGCACTCCTATGTTTTTCTTCCTGCACCCCATAATATTATGTAAAGACAAAAATAACCCTATTATTTTTTAAACACCCAAAATGCACATAAGACCCACACTACCCTCTCTTCTTCATTTGCCCACAGACTGCACATACGGATTTCATTTCTCTATGAACAGCGGTGGTGGCGCTGCTCCATCTCTTAGCACAGAAAGGTGTTTCTTTTGGTGGTGGTCAGTAGTCTCTCGAATTATGGTTTCCACAGTTTATATCTAGTATTTCAGACAATGTAGTTCGGTAATTTTAAGAAATCAAGAATTCACATTGATTTTTTCACATTCCATATTTGAAAATTCATAAATATTATGGAACAGGGAATTAGTAAATTTTCCGATCCAACAATTCGTAACAGAAATTAGACTTCCAAATTCAACAATTTATTAACAATTTTCTTCTAGAACACCTCTTCATCCAGAAAACAACATGATTCACTTCCGGATTAATAAATCCGTTAAGGCTAGTTTCGGAATTTTTAAAATTTTGGAGGTGCCGGAAGTAAAACGTAGGGTGCAGGAAGAAGAAGCCTTACTTGTCTCGCAAGTGTTGCGTTGTAATGAAGAATAAACTAGACTCATTGTTCTCAGATCCATTCCCATACATTGTTACTTTTTTCACAATCTTGATTTCACATCACCTACCAAATTTGGCATCTTAATGACTCAATTTACTTTGAACTTTCCGTTGTTTTGGTATACATTTATCAATTTCTCCACCTCATTCCAAACAATTACATATTTACATGCTTGAATTGATTTCTCTTCCTTCATTTACAGAAACACTTGGGGTTGCAATTGAAATCTTCTGAGCAATCCTTGTTCTTATCGTGGCCACAATAGTCATGGTACGGAATTCAATTAAATTAAATTCGTGCTTATTCAAAATTTTGGGCGTTTTCAATTTTTGATTCCCAATTGAAAAATGATTGCTGTCATTGTTGTTATCTATTGATAGGTTTATCACTCTAGTTTTGTGAATGAAGATGGAGTGAGTAGAGCTTGTGGGTGTCCTCTTCTTCCTCTCAAGAGCCACATCAAGGGACCAGCTCCTGTTTCAGATCAAGGTTTTTCTATTGCTTTTTGTTCTGTTCTGTTTTTCGTGTTTTCTGAATGTGGGATATGCTTTGACTGTGATGTGTGGTACAGATACAACTGATATCGTGGATGAAGCCATCACCTTCTTTCGAGCCAATGTGTTTTTCAGAAACTTTGACATCAAGAGCCCTGCTGATAAGCTTCTCATATACTTGACCTTTTACATCAACATCGCTCTCAAGAGGCTTGAAGGTTGCAGAACCTTGGCTGAAGGAACCAAGGCAATCATCAACTTGGGTCTCGAAAAGGTTCCTGTCCCTGGAGAGTCTGGCTTTCCATTTGCGGGCCTTTTCCCCCCTCCTCAATCAGACCAGGAAGCAGGTGAATCCTGTGATCACTATTCCTTCACCTTGATGTTCTTATAAGTAGACGCATAAGCTTAGTTTAATCATGACATTTAATTGCTTAAGTAGTTATTTAATTGGTGCCCGCCTTCAAGGTAATAGTTAAGGATTCAAAAAGTGGAAAGCTTTTATTGAGAAGTATGATTGTGGTTAATGTTACTAACAAATCTCCACTGTGATTTGCAATAAAAATAACTAATTATTGATTCCTTGGCCATTGCACTTAGGACAATAGTCAGTAAAACTGTATTTGAATAATTCCTTAATCATTGTATTTTAATTAATTGCTTACCCAATATTTGACACCATTTTCACAATTGCTGGCTTAGTTCACTTTAACCTCACATGACCAAATGAGCGTGTCTGTGCCTCAATGTGGGGGTGGCATTGTTTTAAAGACAAGAAATTTTATCAAAGCTTAATCTTTATGAATTTTGAGTACACACCCAACAAGTAAAGTCTAGTCTTTGGCAAATAATGAACTATTCAAGTATTTTCATTCGTCATAAGCTTTCTGAAAGTAAGTATGAGTGTATAACTCTAGCCATGAAGCTACATAGCTATATCGTAAGATAATTCCCAGAATACAAACATTGATTGGAGTGATACCAAATGTCCTCAGAGATCTGAAAAGATGACTCAAGTCTAGAAAACTGTCATTCAGAGAGGTTTATTTAAACTACTAACTATTAAGTGACTTATGGCTGCTGTAATCCAAATTTTGCAGTGTTGTTCAGGTTCACTACTGCTTGGATTCCAACTAAAAGAAATAGAAAATATAGGCATATATTATAAAATAAACTGTAATATGTACTCCCTTGATGTGTAAAAAATTCGTTAATGGAAACTTCAGTTGTATTGCTTTCTGCATCTGAGGAATTTTCAGCTTGTATTTGTACCAATATATGTAGGATTTTTGTTTCCTTGTATATATTTGTCATTGAGCCTTTTGAAGAGTCAAGTCAAGCGACTTTTTCATATTTTTTCAAAGAGCTGATGATCTATCATTGTCCGAACAGTGTGTTGAAGCTCATTTAATATGGACGTAATCTATGTTTATCTGTGCAATTGTCATTGCTTTACATGATTGATGATTAGAACATTGTTCACATATTGAGAATTTAAATTGCGCATACTAGCTTAGATTGAACTTTTATAAATTGTTGTGTTTACCCTATCTGATGCAGTTGCAATTTACTTAACCTTTTTACAGACTACACACATATACATATGTTTATTTATATATTCATATTTCTGTATTTCAAGCTTTGTGATATCAACAATGCAGAATTGTTCAGAAATTATTTGAAGCAGATAAGGGAAGAAACAAGTGGGAGGTTATTAAGTGTTGCATACAGACCTAATGGCACTCCAAATAAATGGTGGTTGGCATTTGCAAAGAGGAAATTTATGAATATAATCATCCCTTGAAGTGTTGGCGATCATGCAATTCTTAAACCATAGGTTTTGCTGTGAAAAATACACTTAAAAAAACTGTTGATCTGACAATAAAAAAATATAGTGATTATTGAAAGGCATGTTGTTAGTTGTCTGGTTTTAAATCTTCCATTTTGATTTGATTATATTCAAACTACTGTTTGCTGGGTAACACCCATTTTCACAATTCTTTTAGTGGTGGTATAATGAAGTCAATAATCATAATCGGGTTATGTCCCCAACCTTGCCTGTGCAAATGGTGATGACTATGTTAGTTGTGTTGTCTATTAAGTATTGCAAGACTTCATCAGTTACACCTCAGCTTCACATTACCAGTATAATGAGTGTGCACTATGATAGCTGCAAATTTTATTTCAGGTATTATTTTTCAGATATGTACTAAATATAGTTCAGAGTATCTGTTTCTGTATCCTGTTCTTTTTTTCTTCTTTCCATTGATAATCTAGGTATTTCTGTCCATTTAGGAAACTCTTTGAAAAAAAAATCTTTTAAAATAATTTTATATATAATTTATAAGGATAAAAATTAGATAATTTTTCATATCCTTGTCAACAAGTTTTAAATTAAATAATATGCATTTAAAAAAAAGTATAGATCATATTCTTAATAAAAAGGCTATTGCATATTGAAATAATGTAAATGAAAATCTGAAATCATTCATTATCAAATGTCAATTAAAAGTGGTTTGCTTCTATTGTAATTTATAGTTGCCTCTGGAACAATTAAGATAATTATTTATTGGGCAATAATTAAGACAATTAATTTGATCATTATCAAAAGAAACTTTTTGTTCATAAATTACAATCTACTTTACTTGGTTTATACCTTTTAGTTTATAACATTTTTTTTTTATATTTTAGATTTTTATTCATTTACTTATTATCCTTAAATTCTTTTTACCTATTATTACATGTTTTTAATTTTACATAGACAAAAAAAATCTAAAAAAATAGTTAATACTTATTAAATCGACTATATTAAGCAAAAATATTTGTCCAAATAAAAAAATATTAAAAAAAAAAAAAGTATTACAAATTTTAGTAAAAAATTAATTATTTAAAAAAGTTACCTAATTATCTTTTCCATAAAAGTACAATTTTTATTTACATAATAACATTTATGTAGTAGTATATTTTTACATTTTACTAATTGTACCGGTCGGGTCCGTACGATACTTGGAGGCTCGATACCCGATCAAGACTTACCATACGATCGAAATCATTACGTCTAAATAGAGGATTAACAAGATCAATCAATGATTGAGCACTAGGTAATACATTCTTAATTATGATCCAAATCCTTAATCTGGCCCAATAACAAATTATTCATGATAATCATATAAATAGGCATAGATTTCAAGAATCAAGTACGTCATCATGCAATACTAATTGCACGAGTGTCGACTTGAGTGTCAGATTGTCTTTTGCAGGTACCAGTTGAGTCTGGATTTCACGGAGACGAGGAGTGGATGAGCGAGGAGAGTACGGAAAGATTGTGTGAGCAATAGGAAGGAAAGGTGGACCAACCGACCGAAAAGGAGAACAATCGTTCTCTTAGTTCCAAACCCATTCGAGAACACTAATTAATTTATTAACTAGTTTTACCATATACTTATTTAACAAATTAACTTATTAACTTTGAACTTGTAAATTAAGATATCATATGTAAGAGTTAATTGTAAGAGTTAACTTATAAATTAGTATGAAAATCGTTTCAAATAATATATAAATTTAAACTAAATATATTAAATAAATATTTTAATTTTTCAAATTTTGGAATAAAAATATAAAATCATGATTAGTAAGAGATATTATATATTTAAGAAGCCATAATTAATTAATTAATTAATTACGGATAAAATATGGTTTTTTTCATATATATATATATATAATATATGTTTTTTTTATATATACAGTGTGTATTGTAAGTTGTCTTGTATATATGCGAACATTGTTGCATGAAAATACTAAGGACTTAATCTACAGTAAGCTTCTCAGTATTGTTGTTTTTGTTTTTTAGTAAGGTGACTTTTGCATTATTTTTTAACTATAATATTTTTTTAAAATATATATTATTATTATATATATAATTTTTTTTTTTTTAATTGTTACCTTAAAATTCAAAGTCACTAATCAAAGATATTTTCTTATCAGACTACAAAAACTTGTGAATCCAAGGGCTTTAATCACACTTGTTTTGAGAGTAAACATTATTGAAACGACTGTGCATTCATTATTCATCTATTTCTTCAACCAAGGATAATTAAAATATAGTTTAACTGAAGAAGATTCAACTATTTTGAATACTAAACAAATGGATATTTAAAAGAATTAATTAAAAATTTTAATTTGTGATTAAAAATATAATAAAATTATAGATGTGGCATGAACAAGTGTCAAATTTGTTCTTCTTGACCTAAAACAAAAGTAACAATATGAAAACATTATGGATAGAATTCGGAAATATTTTTAAATCTATAAAATATTTTAAATAGAAATATCGAAAATTATTTTTTAATTCAGAAATATCGTTATAATTTAAATTTTATATTTTAAGAAAAGCATATTTTAGATTATAGAATTTGATCATGTAATTTTCTTAAACTAGGCTAATGAAGTTGTGGACACTACATGTCAAAGCCCAAGCCCAACTCACATTATCGTGGATTACGTAATCCGGAAGTCATTTTTCAAATTTATAATTAGCTTCCGGATTATGTAATCCATAAACCTTTTTTCAGATGCATGATTACTTTCCGAATTACATAATCTGGAATTCTTATTTAGCTTCCGGATTATGTAATCCGGAAGTCTTTTTTTAAATGTGTTTCGAATTACATAATCCAGAAACTAGTCTATGGAATGACAGAAAAGGATAAAAATGTATTTTCATATTGTGTATGGAGGTGGCAGGAGAAGATATGGAGGTGCAGGAAGAAATAGTCCAGAAGCAATGTAGAAGTAAAAAAGAAGTAGTTGAAAAATGTGCCTTGATACTTTGCCTCATTAAATTGATTTGCTCTTAATGATGCTGTTGTGAAGTGTGCACCCCCAAAAAATGGTCCCCTCATAATTGGAGCGTAAATTAAGGGCAAAAGAAAATAAGAAAGGGCCAAAGCCCAAAGATGCACAAGATCCAAAGCCTTGAATCAAATTGCAGGAAATTATTATAGCCACTTCCACAAAAAAAAAAGAAAAAGTGGAAGTAACGAAATTAGGAGTGGCAATAGAAATAGCAATAGCAATAGCAATTTGGTTCACAAAAACCCTAAACGGTAGAGAATGTGGGGTTTACTATAATCAGTAATCAGATTCGGACCAAACCCTTTGACTTCTCTTCTCTCAGCTTCAGCTTCATACTGTTTCTGCAATGGAGCTTCAGATTCCAATTCACACAGTTTTCCAAATGCCCTCTCTTCTTCAAGCTGTGGCAGCTGACACTATTCTCGCCGCCGCGCAATCTATGGCTTTGGTATTTCTCTCTCAAAACCCTCTCTTTTCTTTCCACATCATTTACCCCTTCAATTTAACGTTTTGTACTGTGTGCGTTACTATGTTAACAGTTAAATACGCGTTTTCAGAAATAGGGTTAAGCTGTTTAACTGATTTGCATGCTTGGAATACCGTGCTTAGTTAGGTCAAAGCATGGGTTCCTTTTTGCATATAAGTGTTTGCCATGAACTCTAGGGATTATCTACAATTATGTTTCATGTAACTGTGTTGAATGTTCTCCATTTGTGTTGTACCTCCTGTTTTCAATTTAATGTTGTTTTCTCCCTTCATTGATATTTTCTTTGTGTGCTACAGGCTGTTTCATGTAATATGTTGTCACTAGTACATATGTTATCAAATACATTGTTTTTGTTTGTTCAAAGTACAAAGTATTGCCATGACAAAAAGTATGTATGGGTTCCTACTTAAGATTTGGGATGCTGGTACATTTTGCTACAGTGTGATGGGATCTTACATGACTGATCCCTGCCATGTCCTTGATACTGTGTGCAATTTCTCAACTCTATGACCAGTGAAGGCCAATGGGGCATTCTTTGTTCTTTTTTTCTCAGTTTTTTAGTTAGTTTGACATTAAGAAAGGCAGTGTACTGGTCACGAACAGGAAGTGTGGGGATTCTCCTAATGCTCAAAACAAGCAACACATTAAAAAAAAAACAAATTATCTCTTATTCTGCAAAAGAACTACCGTCCACCTATACTCCCCCCATTAGGTGTTCAGTCTATCAACACTTCATTTGGTCTTTCTTAGAATTTGAGATGATATAAACTGTTGACAACTTGCAAGCTATATTTCAAGTATGTAATTTTTGTCATTGTTGCTTTCTTGAATATCTAAATAACTTACGGTAAATGTCTGCAAATGTATGTTATGAGTTTAGTCGGTTTCAGAACTATTCTTGGTATTTATCCTGTATTGCATTGAATTCAGTTGACATTTTTAATTTACCTCTGTTTTTCTTTCAGATTGGATATCTGCTGACTAATGTCACAAATCCAGTGTCAACAAATTTGATCCCCATTGGTGGAAGGTAAGAATTAGCTGAAGTACCTCAATAATATAGAAAACTTTACTTTTTCGTTTACATATCTCCTAATCTTGGGACGTCAAATCTACCTCATTTCAAATTGTTACTTATTATTATGTCGGTGTTAAATCCTGGTCAGGTTTCCCTTGGAAGACCTTTCTTGGAGTAAACATGCTTATCTAGAAAACAAGAATGACAGTGAAACTGAGGATGATGAGGATGGTGATGAGGAAGAAGAAGTAAACGAGGAGGAGGATGATGATGCAGAGGATGAAGAATACTCTGGTGAAGAAGGTGATGAAGAAGGGGATCCTGAAGATGATCCTGAGACTAATGGTGGAGGAAGTGATGATGGGGATGAGGATGACGATGATGATGACAACGGTGATGATGAAGATGGTGATGGGGAAGAGGAAGATGAGGATGAGGAAGAAGAGGAGGAGGAGGAAACTCCCCAGCCACCTTCTAAGAAGAGAAAGTGAGAATTAATATTAGTAGGAAATTGTCTTCGGGGAATATGCATTTGAGTCGAGTCTAGTGATTAGGACAGATGAATTAGTAACTTTCTTAAGTAGACTTATCTTGCTTTATTCGTGTCAACTATGATAATCATTATATTAATATTTCCCATTGTTTCCAAGACTTTACCTTCTTCCTGCCAGTTATTATCTTTTGCCGCTACCTAAACGAAGTGTTTTTTTTTAAGTATCAATTGCAATTCTATCTTGGATCATTTGGTTGGTTTCTCCATTCGATATGATCTCAATTGTAGACTTGTGAATCAGGCAAAAACGCTTCATTTCAACTAAGCATGCTTAAAAATATGTATTCATAATAAAATTCAAATAAGATTCTCAATCTGATATCTGTTTTCTTTTTCTTCTGAAGTAATTTTTTCCAATAAAGAATGAGTTATTTGATTATGGTTCTTGAATAGGATCCTAGTTGATTTGACCGAAGAGATGATAGTTGCTTTTATTTTGTTTTTTCTAGATTAGTTCATTTGTTCTAATCACGTAATTGCTGGTATGTATCATTTGGTAGTTTTACATGTAATAGAATAGTTGGGATCATGATTCTGCCACTGGGGTGTTTATATTTGTAACTATTTACTAGCATCAGGCAATGTTGATTTGGTTAAGATGAGAAATGCAGGTGGCTTTGTTCATTGTGTTCAATGCTACACTATCAAGAGTGGAGTTTGGTTAATGCGTCTCAAAAACCTCCACTTAAGCTTGATTAATCAATTATAATAAATTTAAATTAATATGAAGGAATGTTCAATAAAGTCATTTTTCTTACAAATTCAATATATGCATCCGTTAAAATAAATACAATGGAATCTTAAGGAAAATAGTATTGAAACCAAAACAAGAAATAAAACATACTCAAATACTTTATCCAAAGAGAGAGAACAAAATGTCTTTATATTCAAATAGACAAAAAGATAGTCACTATTTTTAAAAAGAGAAAAAAAATATCATTAATTTTAAATAAAGGAAAGAATGTCATTATATTTAAAGAGGGAAAGATTATTGTCATTTGTGCAATGACATACATGATTTTCGAACTTGATTTCTTAGACTCATTAACTTTTTTTTTACTTCATATAAAAAAGTGTAATTCTTCGTATAATTAATATTGTTACATTTCATGATATTATTATTTTTAATAAAAGAGTGATTCCCCCACATTGATTCTATTTTGTAACCAACAATACAAAACAAATATTGTTAGACTATATAATTTAATAACCAACTATTGTAGCCCATAAATTTCTTGAAACGCTTTTTCATACAAAAAAAAAACATTTTCAAAAGCACTTTTTATGAATTTTATGCTCAATTCTAACCAACTTTTTGTGTAATTGGGCTCCCTTGATGGAAGTCCTTTTTGTAGTTGCTAGTTGCTTCTCTGGACCTATTAATGGAAACTTTTTGTGGAATTTATTCAAAGGGAAATAATATTTTATTTTTTATATAATTATATTATTGAAGACCACTCCTATGTATATGATGAAATGTAATTTAATGTGTTTGTGATCAATTTATGGCGATATTATATTGAGACTCAGTCACAAATTGATTTCTCTAATTTGTTTAAGTAACTATTCTTTAGAGAAAAAAAAATATGAAATTACTTTCTTTTATGTAACTACTACCTCATAGTCTCAGTAATTAAAGAAAATTTTGGTAAAAATTATTTTTAATGTTTAAATGATAGAATCTTGTATAGATCGGAACAAAGCGAATGAATGACAAATTTAAATAGTTGGAAGTTTTCAATTATGATTTTTTATTTAAAGCATACACTAAAGTTTTGTTTAAAGCATATTTTTAGCATTTTATTTTCCAATAGTAACTTCTAATTATTTTTTAATTTTCATTTAAGGAGTTCTTGCAAAGACGATTTCAAATATTTTTTTTCTTTTTCAATCTTATTATGTTTTTATGACTTGAACAATGTAAATAGTTATTTTGTAATTGGATATATTTTATGTTATTTATTTTTTAAACTATGTATTTAATTATTTATAATTGAGTGTAATTTAGATAGTTTATCATTGTAATTTAAACAAGTATTTAGTTAGTTTAAGTTATTAGGTTGATTATGTTGGATAACTTTTTATTATAATGATATGTAAATGCAAATTGCATTTGTAACTGAATGTTTTTTATTTTTTAAACTATGTATTTACTTTTAATGTAGTAAAAAACTTTAGTTTAGTTAACTAAATAATGAAATTGATTATGAAAATGGAATGAAATTGCAAAAGGATTAAATCAATATCACTAAATTATATGTTATCATACACAATTAAATTATATAAGAAACTATTTATTATTGTTTATATGGATTTATTTATCATTGTTTATATGGATTTATCATTGCGACCTTTGTTGCTATAATAAAAATATAATTTTGACCTAATTGATCCATTTCTTTATGGATTATAGTAGTTGTTCGTATTTCTGGTTTTTATGGCACATGTGTGGGTTAGAAACGAAGTTTAAACCTTTATATGTTGATTAATAATCTTCGTTTCAGAGTAGATAAAATTAATTTTAATTTTTGTAAGTCTTATAAACGTTGTGTAGACCATAAACTAGGTCAACATACGTTAGCAGTTGCAAGTAACAAGTAAAACAATTGATTATTACATGAGGATAAAATAGTCAAAGAGCTTGAAATGCCACTACAATCATACCACCAATCATTTTATTTGACTGGTCGTCGACCAAGTTGGGGAGTTTCTATTTCTACACACCAAACTCTAAATTATGTCGATTATAGTGTTGCACATGACACTTTGTCGATCTTTATTCATATTTCTTGAGTAAGCTTGTGATATCCTCAAAGTATTGATGTCTAGCTCGCAACATGCACTCTACCTTCATTCCTCTTTCAACAAACTATAAATTTTTTGTTTCAAATATTGTTTTAACAAGAACAGAAATTGGTAAAGATTGTGTTCCCTTTAAAATAGAGTTCATGTATTAAGCTAAGTTAGTTGTCATGTCCATACCTCTTATCTTCATCAAATGCTTAAGTCCACTTATACATTTGATTTATGAAACTATATAACAAAACTCTTACCTTATTGTTGGTAATTTAGTTTGAAGAGTGAGTTATTTCATTTCATAATCTGAAAAATATAATTAAGTAGATAACAAAAATTTCAACCACGTAACATAATATGAATGTTAATGTGCAAAATCAACTATCTTTTCAACTAAATTTTTAATTTTTTTTTCTTGAAGTTAGATGCAATACATTCTATGCACTATAATCTTCTTGGATAAATTATGTATGTAAAATACATAGTTTAAAAAATAAAAAAGCATTCAATTATAAAATAAATAATTACATTTTTAAATAATAAAAAATTTAAAAATTAAAATTAAAAAGATTGAAATTATACTTGCAAGCACGACTTTAATAAAAAAAAAAACTTAGAACATAACTTGAATATTAGATTTTTTTTTCTAAAAACATATTTCATTCACTTTAATTTTAATGTGAAATTGAGAAAAAATATTAAAAATTATCTATCCAAGCACCACGATTTCTATTTTGAAAAAAAAAAATTAAAAAAAATTCGGGAACCTAAATATTTTAAAATCTTTTTTCCCAACGAACTTACCAATTTTTATAATTTTTTTAAAAAATTATCCATTTCAATAAAAATTATGAAAAGTTATTTCACTTACATAAATTTCCCACTTTTTGAATGGGATACGCTGTTACTATTATTTATCGTCAGATAAATTAAATTATTCATTAATTTGAAAATAGAAAATGTATAACTGAAATATTGATAATAATTATTTCGATTGTTACAAAAATAGAAAGGAAACTGTATAAAAGAATAACGGAAGAGAAGTAGGGAAGAAGAGTAGGCAGAAAGGAGTGAGCAGAAGCTGAAATAGGGAGTGGAGTCTCGGCCCCCACAACAGAAAGGAGAGGAACCTCATCAATCTCAATGCGTTACTACAATCTCACCCGTTCATTCTCCCATCCATGAATCTTATGCCCACCAAACCTAGGTTTACCACATTATCAACGCCATGTCCCCCAAGATCAACGCTCAGATTTCTCCCCAGCCCTGTCCCCACTTGGCCGAGTTCCGCCGCACCTCAACTAAGCCATTTCTCGCTCTCCATAACTGCCTCCGCATCAAGCCTCCCGGCGGCCGTGCCGCTCTCCGCCGTGATCCCGACGAGGTCCCCCGCTGCGGCGCCTGCGGCCTCTCCTCCCCCTCCCGCCTATATGCCTGTGTCACCTGCGCCGCTGTCTCCTGCCACTCCTCCTCCTCCACTGGCTCCTCTCATGCCGCTGTTCACGCCGCCTCAATGCCGCCTGGCCACCAGATCGCGATCGACGTCGACCGCGCCGAGCTCTTCTGCTGCGCGTGCCGCGACCAGGTCTACGATCGGGACTTCGACGCCGCCGTGGTGATCTCTCAGACTGCCGCGTCCACTCTTGGCGCTGATCCTCCGCCTGCCATCACCTCGCCTCATCCGGAGAATCTCCGGAAGAAACGGCGAGTGGATTACCGGCCTTGGGCGCCAGATCTGCGCGAGCGCGCTCTGATCGGCAGCTGCTCTGGCCCGATCGCTGACGATACCGCCGATCCTTCGCTGGATTTGCCGCGCGGATTGCGCGGGCTGAACAATTTGGGAAACACGTGCTTCATGAACTCGGTGTTGCAAGCGCTGCTTCACACGCCGCCGTTGCGGAATTACTTTTTGAGCGATAGGCATAATCGGTTTTTCTGTCAGAAAAGGAACAACGGTGACGGAGACAGTGGTGCTACTGGGAAGAGAAATGGCAGCAATAATGGGAACAAGAATGCGCGGATATGCTTAGCTTGCGATATGGATGCTATGTTCTCTGCTGTGTTTTCTGGAGATCGCGTTCCCTACAGCCCCGCTAAGTTTTTATACAGGTGCGTATGGTGATGGCCTATAAACTGTGATTGAATAAAATAGTTATGTTTTTTAAAAATTCTTATTTAGGATTTAAGTTTCTCTTATGTCAATTTGTTATAGAAAGTTTAACTGTTTGACTAGTTATTGATGCTATGTTTCAGTTGGTGGCAGCACGCAGCTAACCTTGCCAGTTATGAACAACAGGATGCGCATGAGTTTTTCATTTCCATGCTTGATGGCATCCATGAGAAGGTGGAGAAGGGTCGGCGTAAGCCAGATACTGAAGGTAATGTGTTCTGACTGTGACACCCATTTATTATTCTTTTCACCCTCTCTGAAGTGCTTGCTACTGTTATGATTTTTTTTGTTCGGAAAGAGGGGGTTTCTTGTATAAAAGCCACTTATTCTAGTATCTTATGGGATATTCAATTCAAGCGTAATATCAAAATGAAATTAAAACGTGCGAGGAATGTTGACATCTAACTTTGTGCTACTATAATCTCTTAGCTGGTTCAATTTTGGTGTTATACAACAAATCATTTCGTAGATAATATCAAGTCTACCAATCCTGCCTTGCTTAACATTGGTTTGGAGTATTTGTCTAACTCTTGTGGAAGCTGTGGTCTCTTTGTTGTTTTGGCTCATTTTTAAAATGTGTATTTTTAGTGGTGGTTCATAGGGCCGGGGTATTTTAGTTGTATGTCTTAAAAAATAATATAGGGAATATTGTAACACCAGTCTTTTTATCCTCTTATTGCCATCAAAGAGACTTCTTTAATGACCAAAATCTATGTTTACCTACACATTGATCCATTTTATAGGAAAAATATCACTGTATGGTTAAGTTGTAATGAGTAAAGATATTGAGCGCTAGCATTAGATTGTTAAGAACACAATCTTTATATGGTGTAAGAACTTAGAAGTCAATATGTTACCTTTTTTCAACTTGTAACAAGTTGGTGAATTAGCTCAGATTAATCATAGTTGCAACCAAACTGATTATAGAAGACGATCAATAGAGCGCCACTGTCTTGCTATCTTCAATGTCTTTGACATTTTTTTAATTTCAAAGTAATTCAAAATACTATTTAAGATAACAGAGTTATCATAATATTTAAATGCAGGGTGAGAGTTTAGGTCTCTTGCTTGTTGCCTAAGAGTTGACAATTGCTCAAACATTTAGGGCTAATTTTCAACCACAACCTGCTGTCCTGATGGTGTTAGCTGCTACGTTCCTGTGAGTCCGTGTAAGTCAATTTCTGCTTAGCCTATTCGTTTCATCATTCAGGAGATTCTAGACCAAATGATGTTAATGTTAACTCCACCTTTTTACCTTGTTTAGGCTATAGTTCCAAAGCTTGTCGTATCCTGGAGAAAAGGTTGCATTAGTTTTCCAGCCATAAAAAATGTCAGAACTCTGAGTTCTTTGAAAGCTGAGCTAAGATTTTAGCCTCGAAAGATGTAGTTCTTTCTACTTTTGGAGTGTTATTCCCACATGGAAATACTCATTTTCTTGCCTCTGTTTATGCTTGTGGCATTCCTCTGTTTCAATGCAAGACCTATTTCCTTATTCTCTCAATTAGAGGCTGTCAAATTTAGTGGGTTGACTGTTCAAGAATCAATTATGTTTTTAAGATAATGTGTTTTGTTCTGGACTCCTTCACTCTGGAGGACCTAGGGATAATACTAGGTATTGTTCTCGGGTTGACTGTAAGGTGCAAAGGTCTCACAATATTTAGAGGCTATTAGATGCTATATTACTTTGGACAAAAAGACAAATTCTTGGCATGCTTGGCTTGTAAGATCAAGACAAATTCTGACGGCTGTAAAATTTTAGTTCCAGTAAGTCGTGATTGTCGACAGTAATCAGTTGATCCTGTATTCTGTCTTTTATCTTCTGTATTTCTAAAAATATTAAGAAAAAAAATGTAAATCTATTTTGTGTACAAAATTTCCAAGTTATTTAAATTGCAAAGAAAATGAGTTGTTTCTCTTTGGGCATTTCCAGAAGTCTAATTTTACCCCAGGATAATGGTTGTAGAATTAGGAATCCTTTTGGCAATTTCATTCAGCATTGAACACCTAAGTTCTAATAGCAGGGTGGTCTACCTAAGTTCTAATAGCACCAAAGAAACAAGGAATTTGTTTGCTACCTTCTTTGTTTGCTGAATTGTACAAGATCTTCAATGTAAGGTCTGCTCTTAAACTGATGTCATTTTATTAAGCATCTTTGTCTGACAACATTTTCTCCGATATTGCAGGCAATGGTGACTGTTGTATTGCTCATAAAGTATTCTCTGGTATTCTGCGATCAGATGTTACATGTATGGCATGTGGTTTCACATCAACTACTTACGACCCATGCATAGACATCTCACTGGACTTGGAACCGAATCAAGGGGGTTCTAACAAAATGGCTACTGCAACATCAAATCATTCTTGCAATGGTGAGGCTGATTGCATGAATTCAAGCCAATACTGTGGAACATCTACCTTGACTGGATGCTTGAAGAGATTTACAAGAGCGGAGAGATTGGGAGCTGACCAAAAATTTTTCTGCCGGCAGTGTCAGGTGAGGCAAGAAACACTCAAACAGATGTCAATAAGGAAACTTCCCCTTGTTTCTTGCTTTCATATAAAAAGATTTGAGCATTCTTCAACAAGAAAGATGTCCAGGAAAGTGGATCGATACCTACAGTTCCCATTTTCACTGGACATGTCACCTTATCTCTCATCAACAATTTTAAGGAGTCGATTTGGGAACAGGATCTTTCCTTTTGATGGGGATGAGCCTGATGGTTCAGATGAGTTGTGTTCAGAGTTTGAGTTGTTTGCCGTTGTCACGCACACTGGTAAGCTAGATGCTGGCCATTATGTTACTTATCTGCGATTAAGCAATCGATGGTACAAGTGTGATGATGCTTGGATTACTCAAGTTGATGAGCACATTGTGAGGGCAGCACAGTGTTACATGATGTTCTATGTACAGAAGATGCTTTACTATAAAGCAACTGATAAACAGGTCGCCTCATGATTCGAATAAGAGAAGGTCCAAATCATTGATATGCCATGGTTAATATCAATTTTCATTCCAACGATATGCCATGACTTTCACATTCATACATGAGAAACACAAAAACAAAGGAAAATATTATGCATTCGCATCACAACTAGCGAAAGAGGAATTTATAGTTTCAAGTTGGGGATAGAAACCAGCCAGGATTTTTTAGGCACTCCAACTTTTTGGAAACTCGAGGGACATGGATTTCTTAAAAAATGTTATGCTCTTCCCTTTTCCTTCCCTTGCTTCATCAGGAAAAATTAAATACTCATTAAAACTACAATTGGATGGATATTAGAGGTTATGGATATATATTTAAATATCTATACTATTATCTATGCCCAAATATTTGTATGTATCACTTGTTATCATATTTAGGCTTTAGGTTAATTTTATGATATATTTTCTTAAAACTCAAAGTATAAACTAAATTTCCTTAAAACTTGTTTAAATATATAAGAATGAAATCCATCTATTTTATTCTTGGTGAATTGTATACTATAAAAGCTGGATCGGATAGTTAAATATTACACTTTAATAAGTTTATTATTTTGAATATATTTAAATTAAAATACATATAATTTAAATAGTATATAAAAGAAAATTATTTTAAATAAAAATAAATATTTGTTTTAATTTAACTAAAATTAAATATTCTATTCGTGTATTATTCAAACAAGTAATTTTAAAAAAATAAGTTTACCATGAAGAGAATTAAATCACATAATAAAAAAATTAATAACATTTTGTTCTTATAAGGTCTTATACGAACTACAATTACTTTTACTTCAAGTCTCATCAAAATTCATCGGCTATTCAGTTTTTAAGTACTTAGGTTTACTTTAATTATGTTCATGATCTCACGGCTTCATAGGTGAGAGAGAAGGTGTACCTGTAAAGACTTTATGATGATTAAGTTAGTTTTCGTCTTAAATGTGTCATAAATAATTTTATCTACTTGTTCATAAAGTTATTTATTTATATGATTGGATATTGGGTTTTGTTGGTCTTATTTGACTTATTGCTTATAGTATTTGGCATATTGTTCTTGCACCATATCATTTGTGATTGACACCCAACATGTCAATGTGAAATTACTATATGTATTCTTAATGAAATAAAAATTAGGTTAAAGTTAATTGCACCCAGTAAAACAATAAATTTTCATAAATTTTTTTATTTCTGTATATATCCGTAATTGTGTGTATTGTGTTCCGGATGTATATGTCCATAATAGTTCTGGATAATTATGTTGGGAAGTATATTTTGCTTGATTTGTTACGGATGAAAAATCTGGAATGTGCCCTGGCCAATCCCTTTAACTTTTTCTTTGAATCTCATGTGGCCCCTGCCAACACATGGTAGTGTCCCATTCGTTGGAGGATAAAAGGGTCCTACAAATCTAACTCTCTTAGTTCAATTGATTTGAGGAATGCAACCCTTTCTTTCCATTGCACTTTTACGTCCAAGATTTTCAGAGTGCTTCACCAAACTATTAGTTTGCTAATTCAATGGCAATTAGGCACATGATTTCACAATTTTATTTTGTCTTTTCTAGTTGCTTTTGGATTAAAGTCCATAACATTAATTTTTTTAAATTTGTTTAGTTTACTGGTTTTTAATCCATTAAAAGTACCAAAATTATCATACTGCCAAAAAAAGAGTTGAGGATGATAACTTCCGGATATATATCCAAAAGCATGATGTGCCTTCCGGATAAAGATGTCCGTAATTAAAGAGTACAATTCCGGATGATAATATTCATAGGCAAACATGACACTTTCGGATACCAATATCTGTAGGCAAAACTAACACTTCCGGATGTCAATATGCATAGACAAAGCTGACACTTTCGGATGCCAATATCCATAGGCAAATATGTGACTTCCGGATATTGATATCCATAAGCAAATTTGTGATTTTCGGATACTAATATCCATAAGCAAATCTGTGATAAGGACAAAGTTGGGTTTAAGAGGTTAGTTGGGTGCATATCGAAAATGATATGGTGTAGGAAGAAATTGCCATAGTAGTTCTATTATTAGACTCAAACCTTGTTAGTGTGACTGGGTCACTAATTAACATAAACAATATAGATTTAATTTTAACTTTATCATGTTAATCTTAAATTATTCTTAGTTGAAACATAAATATACCATAAAGACCATCTTGATCAATATTTAATAAGTCGTAAAGTTGAAACCTTAATTAAATTTCAGATTAATAATACTTAATCTAAAAGTCGAGAGGTTGACTGTGAGACCAAGAAATTAAACTAATTTAAATAATATAAATATTAATCGATTAACCTTTAATTAAAAAATTTGATATTAAAAAAGATAAAACAATTCATTTATTTATAATTTATATTAAATTCATTTAAATAATATAAGAATTAAGATTCTTGAACTAAATTAAGCATACTGGTATTGTATCTCATATATATATATGTTTATTAAGATCACTTGTAATGATTATTTGTTTTTTCATTAACACAACATTTAAGAATGATAATAAAAAAATAGTAAATTTTAATTTTGGAAAGATAAAAATAAATTAAAAAAATTGGCTATTAAGAATGCTTGTGGTGAAGGGGTTGGTGGTGCGCAATATTTTAGCATCTCAGTACAGACACTTTTTGTTGCCATCTTCCACTTAAAATTAAAAGTAAAATGCATAAAATATTAAATAAATAAAAAAATAAAAAAAGTAAATAAGAGGACGAGGTGAACGACTTCTCCATCTGTCTTACTCTTATCTTCAAATCTCCATTTTCTTGTTCTCTTCTCCTTCTTCCTCTTTTCATTCTACTCACACACCCCTTTCCAATTGCGTTTTCTTCTCCCTAATTAGGGTTTTCTCGCGCCCTTTCTTCCTTCACTCATTCTTGCCCGACCAACTCTTCTTCTTTTTTCTGCGAGAATGACAGAATCTGGTTGCCTTAATGATTTGACCACGTCGATTCGGCTCTTTCCGGGACCATAAATTGCTTCTTTGGATCTCAGTATATCCTCGACCTTCGCATTTCGTGTTAAGCTTCCTTGTGTTTGATGTCCAAATATCAAAGTGAGCGCCTCCATTAATCTAACCTTTTTGCCGTTTTCATTGCATTCTTTATTCTTCTCAGCATTATTTTATTTTATTTTTCCCTGTTGGATTTTAATGATTACTGCAATTCGCTTGCTGATCTCTGTTTCATAGTTTTTTCACGTTATTTGTCCTCTGTCACGTACCTCGTTTTGCTCATTTCTGCCCATTTTGTATATGGCTTATTGAAATAGAGTGTTTTATGATCCTGTTTCTTAATTGCACCGACACTGATTAACTTAAGTTTTTTAATAAAAAGGGTTTATGCTTTCAAGATTGACCGGCAATTGGCTAGGCACTCTGTTTATATGTTATTGATTGAATCCTTTCGTAGACGAAAATCGAATCGAGGATCCCCTGTTAAGGAATCATATTCTTTGTTGATTGCATGTGATGAATTCTTTGACTGATGTTTATGATATGTTTTGCGGCTTTCTTTTCTCTTCAAGAAGAACCAAGATCTCTCTTTGGCTTTTCGTTTTAAATTATCATTTTCTAGTTGCTTGGAGTTATGGAGTTCTGCTTTCTTATATTGCAGTAGGATGAAAGGTGTTCGAGATTGGGTTTTCTCTCAAGTTCTATCCAAATCACTGGCCTCGCCTTCATCATTATCAGGTGGTAATAATTTTTATGCTGAAGAGCACCGGATTCAGAATGAAAATTTTAATGAACAAGGTACAGCCCTGATTTTACTGTTTGTGTCTTCAAGTGGAGTCATTGAAAATGCACACAATTTTATTTTATTTTATAATAAAAATGCTCATAGTTAACTTCTCAAAAGATGGGGTCATAGTGGAATTCTCCTCCCAAAATGGTGATTGGTGAAATAAGACGGTAATAGTAGGGAACTCGTTTTTCTCTGTTATTCCGTGCATGTTAAGCTCAGCAGATATATAATTATATAGTAAATAGTAACACCTTCAAATTGTGTAGTGCTGTATGCACATCTTCGTATGCCACGCTTAGACTAGTCACTAGTATTAGGTGTCACAATTCTTAGAACCAGTAGGAAACACTGTGACATGGTTCACCACCATACATATAGAGGAACTGTGGAGGTTATGCTTGGAGTGATAATAGAGTTAGCCTTTACGGTATAATAATGTATAGGCAAATATATACTTACTATGCCAGAAGGCTACGGTCTGTATTCAAACTCAAGAATTTGAGCTAGGTAAATGACCATTCTATCATTGAATGATTTGTTATTTCCAGAATGCAAAAGAAATTTTCTTATCTTAGCTTAATAACAAAATTAACTTCTCAACAACTTAAATTTGTGCAGAAGGGGCTACTGGCCTCCCCGTGACATTGATAGCTGCTCTCTATTTCTGCAGGAATTGTGTTAAACTTAATAGTTTGGACACACTAAGGGTGTGTTTGTGATAACTTTGAAAATTAGATTATTTCAATAATAAATTATATGTAATCAATTATTGTTATAACCAATTATAATCAAATTTAGTTGTTTTGGTAAGTGTTCTGAAGAATGATTTTCAAGATAATTAATTTTGTGCGGAGACTACAAAAAAATTCATCCTTTTCAAAGTATTTATAAGAAGGGCAATGTATGAAGCTGAAGGAGAGAAAAAAGTTGTTGAGAAACTTGAGGTTTTTTTTTATAGGCAAATGGGAAATTTTGGAGTAATTTCCGGATAACATGTTTCAGGTGAAAAACAAACTGTTGAAAAATAATCGTATTCTACAAACGTCTGGGTACATAAAATTAGTTTATTTTTTTTAAAGAGCTTGTTGTAAATTAAACATTTTTTTCAAGGAAATATAATAATGCTCAATAATTTTTTCCAACTAAAACACCTGAAATCAATTATTTAAGCTATCTCAAACATGCTCCAAATATTATTTTTAAAGATTGAAGCAATTTTTGGAACAAAAATTTGTTTGTGATTTCAGTTGTATGTTTCTGACTGTAGCTAAAATTTGTAGAAAAAAGATGAAAAATAAACTGCTTTTATGAATCTGAAAATTTGTAACTTAAGATTATTTTCCAATAGCCTTTTTTCGGTTTTAGTTTCATACATACTCTTTTTGTTATGTAAAAATAGATTCTGGTTTGTACCAAACGATATTAGTTATCTTAAAACCATTTTCCAACAATTTTAAAATACAGTTGATTCTTGAAATAATTTATTATTTCTTTACAGTTTTTTCAAACGCACTCATCTAAAAGGTTTTGTTGAAAGAATTATGGAATTACACCAGAATCTCTTGCACACAACGCCTACACAGTCCTCTGCCCCAACACGGAATCTACTCCTTCAAACCAACACCAACAATTTAATATGCAGTCACACAACGCCTCAGAGATCTGCCACAAATCTTATTTAATAAATACACACATAATGGTCATACAACTCAGGAGTTATTGTGTGTTACTAAACACAATAACTGTCCTAGCAAATTGCTGCCGTTATGAATTTACCGGCTTTTTGCAGCTTGTTCGTTCTTTGATGTTTGGAGAAATAGGAGATTTCTTCTTTATATCTAGTCCAGGGAACGAGTAAAATTTCAAGATTATGTTTTCTTACAGTTATAGGGATGCAAGATAATGTGTTTGGAGTTGATATGTGTTTTATTTTGTACACTTCTGTGGTTTAGGATGATTAAAGTGGGTGATATTCTGTACGTAATATAATTTCTAAAGCAATATTTGCGCCAAATCTTATTTTTGTGAATGTAATGTCTATTATCAGTACAATTTAGATAGAAGTAAGACATGTTTTTTTGCCAGGTTCAGATCACTCAGCCAGTTCAGCCATTCCTTCTGACTCATCAAATTCTTCAAATGGTGATCAGAGCAATCATCACAGTTCATCCTTGCAGCTAGTTTCAGATACAGAGGTCGATCACTATCAAGATAACACTAATGGAAGACGGAAGGATACTTTGGCCAAGGTTGAGGATCTCCAGGTTAAATTCTTCCGATTGCTACAGCGCCTTGGCCAGACACAAGAAAATCTTTTGGTTGCAAAGGTTCTCTATCGGATGCACCTGGCAACTTTGATTCGTACCAAGGAATCAGATCTGAAAAGAGTTAACCATAGTAGCAGTAGAGCCCGAGCAGTAGCAAGTGAACAGGAAGCTATTGGTGTGCCTCAATTGGATTTCTCTTGCAGAATACTTGTCCTTGGTAAAACAGGAGTCGGTAAAAGTGCTACCATAAATTCTATATTTGGTCAAGAAAAAACCACCACCGGTGCGTTTCAACCAGCTACTAACTGCATCCAAGAAGTTGTTGGAAATGTCAATGGTATTAACATAACATTTATTGATACCCCTGGTTTCCTGCCTTCCTCCACTAACAATATGAAGAGAAATAAGAGGATCATGCTTGCTATAAAGAGATTCATTAGAAAGTCCCCTCCAGATATTGTTTTATACTTCGAACGGCTTGATTTTATCAATGCTGGTTATGTTGACTTCCCACTTTTGAAACTCGTTACTGAAGTATTTGGCTCTGCGATTTGGTTCAACACCATCATAGTTATGACTCATTCTTCCTCTGCCATTCCGGAAGGACCTGATGGGTATACTATTAATTATGAGTCATATATTTCTCACTGTACTAATATAATACAGCAGCATATACATCAGGCAGTGTTTGATTCTAGGCTTGAAAACCCTGTACTTTTGGTTGAGAACCATTCTCAATGCCCTAAAAATATTATGGGAGAGAAAATTCTCCCAAATGGTCTAGTTTGGAGATCTCAACTCTTGTTCTTTTGCGTCTGTACCAAAGTTCTGGGCGATGTAAATATTCTTCTCAAGTTTCAGAACAGTGTAGATCTGGGGCCAACAAGCAGTACCCGAATTCCTTCTATGCCCCATCTCCTTTCGTCCCTTTTACGCCATCACCCTATATCCAATCTAAGTGGGATTGATGATGAAATTGAGGAAATATTACTCTCTGATAACGAAGAAGAAGAATATGATCAACTTCCACCCATACGGGTGTTGACAAAATCTCAGTTTGAAATGTTGTCTGAGCCTCTGCAAAAAGATTATCTGGATGAAATGGATTACAGGGAAACTCTTTTCTTAAAGAAACATTTGAAAGAAGACTATCGTAAACGCAAAGAGAAGCTACTCTTAACAGAACAGAAGTTTTTGAACAGTGATAACCCAGATGATCAACAGGCACCTCCTGAACCTGTTTTGTTACCGGATATGGCTGTTCCTGCAAGTTTTGATTCAGATTGCCAAAGCCATAGATATCGATGTGTTGTTTCTGACGATCAATGGCTTTTGAGACCTGTTCTTGATCCCCAAGGATGGGATCACGATGTGGGCTTTGATGGTATAAACTTGGAGACAACTACAGAAATAAAGAAGAATGTAAATGCTTCAGTTGTTGGACAGATGAATAAGAACAAGCAGGATTTCAGTATTCAATCCGAGTGTGCTGCAGCTTATGTTGATCCACGGGCCCCTACTTATTCTGTGGGTGTTGATGTTCAGTCCACGGGTAAAGATTTTATATGTACTGTTCGTAGCAACACAAAGTTGAAAAACATAAAGCACAATATTGCCGACTGTGGTGTTTCTTTAACATCTTTTGCAAAGAAGTACTATGTCGGTGCAAAACTTGAGGATACTGTGTTTGTTGGGAAGAGATTAAAATTTGTCTTGAATGCTGGGCGCATGGAGGGTGCAGGACAAATGGCATATGGGGGGAGTTTTGAAGCTAATTTACTAGGGGAAGATTATCCCGTAAGAAATGACAATGTAAGCTTGACAATGACAGTCCTCTCTTTCAACAAGGAAATGGTGTTGAGTGGAAACTTACAATCGGAGTTCAGGTTATCTAGAAGCTCAAGAGCATCTGTAAGTGCTAATCTAAATAGTCGGAAAATGGGGCAAATATGTATAAAGATAAGTACCTCTGAGCATTTACAATTTGCCTCGTTTGCAATTTTCTCAATTTTGAAATTCCTGTCACGTAGAAAGGCAACTAGGAACGTGGTGAAGGAAGGGATGGACTAAAGTCTGCTCTCGTTGTTTACTTACTGGTACCAACAATTTTTTGTTCAAAGAAGACAGGAAAACAGTGAAGCATTCTACATGTCCGCTGTAAAAGTAGACAAAAAGTTAAAATTTGTTTTTACTTTACTTTTTAAAGAGGGTAGCTGAAATTTTGTTTTCGTGATACATTCGATGCCTGTTTTTGGAAATCTCTTTAGGTAAGGCTGGCTGGCATCTTGAGCGTGTTTCAATCTGTAGATTAGTGATTAATAATCAGCACCAGGGAGCTTCGAGTATTGTTGATCTTCATTTCTAGTATAATTAAGTCATAACTGTACAGTCAAACACAAAATGTCTGTATTTTTTTGAAATTTCTGTTATTTGTTGAAGTATTGGTAAGTTAGACGTGATTGTGTAACTATTGTTCAGTAAGAGTTTTTGCAACGAGTAGAATGTTACAAAGTTTGGGGTATATGGTAATCATAATGAAGGTAGTTGATTGCAGCTACCTCTGTTGCCGAATAAGCTGTATATTTTTCCTTTTCACCAAAGAAACATGTTGGACATTTTATAGGACATTTCTTAATGTCGGTTCAAGAGGGGACTGTTTATTTTTATTTTTTAAAATTAATAACCCAAATACTTATATAATTAAGTTGGATCAAATATGCATGTAATGCTGTCTCTTTTGGTAGTTTTAGTTTGCGAAGAAGTACTGGTCCCACTGAAGTTAAAACAAAACATTGGATTACAATATGCTCGTTAAAACATTTGGTTCCAGGGATCAACCGTTATGTTTGTTTAGGAACAGATTGAAACGAAAGAAGTAATAAAGATTGAGAGTTGTTTTTAAAAGTTCAGCAAGAAATTAAAATATTTTATAGAGTTTAATTTTCATTATTATTTTTTTAATAAACCTCATGTCAACTAATTGAAAAGTATCATAAATATATTTTTAGAACAATTCTTTCAAAAATCTAAAATTTTTTCATATATAATGATAGAATAAACCCTTTGAATTCTTAAAGCATTTTATACACGTTATTCTACGGAGTTTGAGATACGTAAGAAATATACTTAGTGGGTATATTTGGGTCCGTATTAGTTTGAGGTTTTTTTTAACAAGTTAATCATTTAAACTATATAAGGAATAATATATTTTATTTCATCCTATTTTTTGTTTTTAAATTAAATTTTAATAATTTAAAAATATCAATAAATTTATATTATAGTTTGAGTTATTCATCATATATCAGAATATATAATTTGGAAAAAATAATTCTCACTCCATCTTTTTTGTGTTGGAAATTTTCAATATTTTCCTTTCTTTGGATATGTACTTTTCAAATTATCCCAATATGCATCAAAAGGTTTTCTTGTGTTCTTTTTCACAAACTATCTGCACTCTAAAAATTGTCCTATTATGATGTGAATTTTCACAAACTTTGACCTCTTCACCTCTTGTTCTAGTTTGTGAAACTGTGATTAGGATTATCATCTTCTCCTGCTCCTCTTGTTTAGTCATCAATGACGTAACCAAATATCATGTCCTTAGTATGAAATCTAATCAATAAAAAACATTTCTGTTTGCTACTGATCTTGAAAGCACAACAAAGTCTTTAATTTTAAGGAAAAACAATCCAATATTATCCATCAAATTGTGAAATCATCTCATTTGTCTTATTTTCTTTTATTTTCATTTTTTAACCAAACATAAGGATTAGTATCCTGCCACGAAAATTAATAGCATTTCCGTGGAGGTTTCCTTCTATAATGCCAGTCTCTACACGCAACTATGGAGATTTGACTCCCATTAAAACAACCATGCCACTCATTATTGAGGTAATTATAACTCGCCTTAGTTACTAATATAAATATTTATAACTTTTTCCACCACAATTTATCTCTATTTAATTCTCATTTTTATTTTGATTTGGATTAAATATGTTTTCTTTATTTATTATAATATAAAATTGATTTTGGAGTCTAAACCTTCCGTCTAGATGTTTATAATATAGAAATGATTAAATCATTCTATATATATGAAATTACTTCAACTTAACATTTCAATACATCAATTCATTAAAGCATAGTTACATTGGATATCTACAATCAAACAAACAATGAATTTTAAAAAAATTACAATTATTTCACATATATAATAATTCATTTTAATCATTTTTACAGTATAAAATTTGGATGTTTAAAAGTTTAGATCACGAAAATCAATTTCAAGATATAATAAAAAATAAAAAACATATTTAGTCATTTTAATTTTATTATTAAAACATTTTTTTTATTTTGAAATGATAAACACCTAAAATTTATATAATATTATAAATTTCTAATTTCTAATTTCATAATTTGATTATTCAAACAATCCTTTTAAGTCTAGTCAAACTTCAAAAATTATAGAAATTGTATCACATCCAGTAAGAAATTGTCATCACCCAAGAGTCTTCTTAAACCATATAACCTCATAATCTTTTTCTGATAAAACCATCACATCCAACCACAGTTGAGATGCTTTGACAGATACAATTTAATTATTTAAATCCTTAAATTGAATTATTTCCTTTTGTTCCAGTTCTTAAATACATGTTAGTTCTATCTTTGAAGTGATATGCCATATTTTGCACCAACGTAAGTGATGTGTTGCAATTTATTTTTTATTTTTAAATTTCATTGATTCTTGAGAGTAAAGTAAAACATATTTTGATGGAATTTACTCAAAATTTCCACAAAGCAGTTGGTAGCATGAGCAGACATAGAAGTTTAATAATATCCTTAAAGTTGGTAAATTTTTCACAAATATTTTGAAGACATGAAAAAAAGTGAAATAATTTTTTTCTTAAAATTAAATTCTTCACAAATATTTCTTTTTTCACAAATTAATTATAATCAATAAAAAATTATTTTACTTATTTTATTCTTAAAAAAAAATAAAAAATGAATGATTCCAACTTCTTCACAAGCATATGCCATGAACGATTCCCTTCAGAATCCTGATTCCTCAGAAGACAACTCACTCGCCCACCTCTTAGCATCCACAATTAATTTTTGTCATTATTATCATTCATCGTCAGGTCAAAAATCTCCATTAAAGCCTGGCCCAATAAATAACAAAGCATTTTCAAGCCTTCAAACTCAGCATCAATTAGTTTCAAATTGAATAATCCAATCAGTTGGACTAATACTAAAACTGTGCAATGAATTTATTTCAAGGACAATTGAAATGCATTATTCATAGTGAAGAAAGAATCAATAATTACACAATTTATGAACTAAATTGAATTCCCCTTTCCTAAAACTCAATCTTTACCTACACAACAAACAAACTCAACACAACTCACTAACTAATATGAAACTGTTCTGAGTTCTGAATATACAACATCTTTAGATCCCGGGAAGAAGAACTCAACAACTTCACTACTTCACTATCCATTGTGTTTGCAGAAAATATATGTGATTTGAATGAAATAGTCTAAGGCGAAGAACCCCACAAAACTTCAGCTGCAATGGTGGCAGCTTCGGCATCAGAAAGAGAGGCTTCTCTAACTCTAACCAGAATCTCCGGTTTAAAAGCCCTCTTTTCTCTCTGTCGCAACCCTTCCCCAACCTCCAACTGCACCGCAAACCTCGCCACGCAGCTCGCAAAAGGGTGTCTTTCCAAAACCCCACAAACTCTTCCCTTCCCAATCTCAATCAAATCGTCACCGGTCTCCGACCTCTGCAACTCTACCAGCTTCTCCACCAACCCCTCCTTCACCATAGCATCCACCGCTTCCTTGCGCCCGAAGTACCCGATCTCCAACACGCACTCCAACGCCAGCAGCTGCAGCTGCAGATCGCGTGAACTCAACAGCGCCATCACCTTCGGAATCTCGCCGTTCGATTCAATCTCGTCCACCAGAGGGGACCTAATGGACCTGATCAGCGAGCACAGCACCTCCACCGAGTACATAGAGCCCATCGCCACCAAAGCACGCACGGTTGGGCCCATCATAACCTGGCCCACGAACACGTCTTTATTGAACCGGATCAGCGCCGCAACGGCCAGACCGGCCTGCTCGCGAGCCCGGTCCGCACACTTTTCATCCAGGAGAACCGTTTCCAGCGACGAGAAGAGCTTGAGTTTGAGAACCAAATCCTGCAAGTCGCGGTTAAATCCCTGGGAGATTCGGTCCCGGAACTGAGTCAACAGCGCCATCAACTGGTCAATAGCATCGTCGGGGTTTCGTAGCGAAGCGGAGAGAGTGAACAGCGTTTCGCGGTCGATCCATGCTTGGATTTCTGACTCGATCGAGACGGCGAGCCGAGAGAGGCAGTGCGTGGAGAGGGGGCGCGTGAGGAAGGATCGGAGGCCCTTGGAGTGGTTGAGAGAGTGTACGAGGGTTTTGAGGCGATTAAGGTAGTCGGAAAGCGCGCAGAGTTTGGGGTCTGACGAGGATAAAATGGTTTGAAGCTCGAGAAGCGCCTTCACCGCCGGAGAATCAGAGGTGTGGTGTTGTTGGATATGGTGTGTCGCTTCTTTCAGAGCTTCCAACACTTGCAACATTCCTGGCGCTTTCTCACTCTCTTCCATCGATCTCTCTTTCCACTCTCTCACCAATCCCAAACTCCTTTTATACTCTCAACATCAACTTTTTCTGCATTCTCAACTACTCTAACCAATCACCTTTTTTTATTTTTTTTCTAATTCTTATTCAAATCAAAATTAATCTCCCTGCATATTTTTAGTAAAAGTGGATTGTTTAATTAGTTAGTTTCATATCTAAAATAGAGTAATTATATTTTTGTTCTTGTAATATTTTATCTTCTAATTGAAGTCGGGTGTTTTTACATGTTTGAATTAATTACATGCCTTGTAATAATTATAAATAGTTACATATATGATACTTATAATTTATTATAGAATGATATTGGAATTAACATTCATTGCATTTAAAACTATTTAACAAAGGAGTCTGCGATGTAATAAATAGGGGGATTTAAAAGAGAGTTTTTTACGTCCAAAACATTTTGTACTATAATATATTTAATATGAGTATTCTGAAAACAATTTGTCAAATTTTGTTTGTCTTTTTTCAAGTCATTAGATTTATTATATATATTATTATTATGTGTAAGAATTATTATAATATAATTCATTTACATATGTAACACTTTAATATGTTTAATTATACATGTACGATTTTTTTCCCTTTATATTATCACATTTAAAATATCAACAGACTTCTATTGGATTACTAAAATATACATGTTCTAGACGAATTCTTTTTCTAAGCCCTTTATTGAGTAAAACATTTTATTACATCATCCTATAGTTTCTATTGTAGAGAATATGTGCATTTTTTTTTCTGGTATATATATATATATATATATATATATACATGGGTGTTATTATTATTATTATTATTATCTTAAATTGAATTTAACTTTTCAGTCTTAAATAACCGTGTGATATTATAGTTTTTGAATGTAATATTGTATTTTATAAAAAAGAATTATATATTTATTATTTTATTTTTTCTAAAATTAAAATAATTGCGATTTAAGATTTCTAATTAATAATATTTTTTATGCATTGCATATTCGATTAAAAGTAAATTTATATCTATTGCCTTCAACATTTGAAAGCCTATGTAATAAGTTTAACTTAATTTTATATTTTGTAGGAATCTAATATGAATATTAAGATAAGTGTATTAAAAGATCAGAAACAAACACGTATTGTTCTGAGTTGACTAAGTTCGTAGGTAGTTATTGTTTTTTGTTATGTGCCGACAATACAACTCAATTTAAATGATTGCATGAAAAACGTGGTTGTTATGTAAGATTTCTCAAATTCTAAAATCTATAAGTATATAATAAATTTAAATTTTATCTACAAAGATTAAAAATAATTTAAAATTTTAATATGTTTCTTCTTTTGAAATAAATACTTAGGAGTTAAAATTAATTATAGTTAAATTTTATTTTTAAGAGATCAAATTATAAAACTTTTCAAAAAAAATGCTATCAAAATAATTTGTCCTATTATTATTATTCCAAGAATTTATAGGCACATTTTTCATCAATTTTTATTCAATTATGACCTGTCTATTTTATTTTGACGAGTTTCTAAATTTAGTTACATTGCCTTAGTACAAGATTTCGTTTAATGTAGAATATGTTTGAATAACTTTCTCTAAAAACAAAAAAAAAAAACATTTTTCTATAAGATAAAATTAGTTTACCTATACATTAAAAACAATAAAATTTTAAAATTATATAAAATATTTGTTATCAATTAACTTATGTATAAATTCTTTATAAAAAAATTCCATCGTATTTCTTTGATGTTTCCTTGGACTAGTTGAATCAATTGATTCCTATTGTTGTAAAACTTTGGTGATTTTTTTTATAAAAACTTAATAATAATTTTTTTATTTTTTTGTGAATTATGTTCAAAAGAAACTTAATTTCTAAAGTTACATATAATTTTTTATTCATTTAATATAGTCTCACATTGCTTAACATTTAGATTATGAATAATTTATATAAATTTTTATTTTTTAACTCACTTATGTATTTTTAAAGGATAAAATTGTAATAGAACTTTAAGTCTCAAAACGGACAATACTTCATATGCGGTGATTAACCCTAGTAACATCATCTTAAAAATCTTGAGATCGAAACATTAGAATAATTAACCTTAATGATGTCAGTCGACACAATTTTCAAAACACATCCCATATCCATCTATATCTATTTAAAGGTAATTATTCTTTTATAGAAAATAATAAAATAATATTTTTTAAAAATTTACTTGTCAAGAAATGTTATTTAGAATGTATTAAAAGTCTTTTAAATTAATTCTAGAATTTTTTTAAACTATATTTCACAGATCATAATCTAAAATTAAATTTGAACTATTTTAGAACACTCCATACTAAAAATTATCATTGTTAATATTAGTTATAGATTGATAATTTTGGAAAAATAAATTTCCCAAAAATATAATTGTATGTCGGTCTAGTATAATTACTTGCATTTGTCATCTATATTCCAGAAAGAAAAATGTATTTGTACAAAAAAAATGTGTCGCGGAAAAACTAAATTTTTGTGTGATGATGTTTTAATTTTACATATTGAAAGAGAACATTACATAATATATCTAAATTAATTTCAAAACATTATTTTATAATAATATTTTTTGTTATGAAGTGTTTTCTTAAATAATTGATAATATTTTAAAATTTATGTTAGATTACCCATTTTAAAATATAATTTTAAATTCTCATTCTTAAATAATTTTTTAAAATATTTTTAGAATAGGTAAGTTAGAAACTTTTTCATACAACCTTTATAACAGTAGTATAAGAAACAAATTGGGGTGCATAAAACAATTACATATTTAAAGGCACACCTGGAATTAACAGGCTCATTACCGTTTACGGGCTTTCTTATTATGGTCCATGGAATGACTTATTTTTAATAATTTAATTTAATTCTATTTCTTTAATTAATAAATTTAAATTAACATAACTTAAATTATAATGGCATCAATTAAAAAATACTTTAATAAACAACCATATTTACTAAAACAATTTCAATTTTTTATTGAAAAATTTAATCACTACTTTTCATTATTAGCTCCTACTTATAATTTTAATTACTAATTTAAAGATCTAAACCTGTTTTCTAAATTTTAATTCCAATGAAAATATTAAAATCTATTTTAAAATCGTCTTCTCTTCTCTTGTACAGTCCAACTACAAAAACAAACAAAGCGGGGAACTTTTCAGTAAAATATATTCTTTTATTAAAAAAATTATGTCAAGAAAAAAAAATTGATGTAATTTTTTATAATGTTTCAAATTAATACAGTTATTTAATGTTGTTTTGCCAATAATGTAATTAGCGAATTTTATATTATAATTTTATAAAGTGTTGTTGTAAAAAGATTTTTTCATATTTAAAATTATAATTATTAGAATTGTGAATCCTGAAAAGGACGGTTTTAATAAATGATTGAAGTTTAGTTTTGTTAACAAAAATATTACTGAAAATGTGTGTGTGTATTTATATTCTTGAAATAAAAAGAATAATATGTTACTTCTACTAAATTTGTTAAATTGTTATCACATTAAATAATTTAACAAAAAACAATACAATATTTTTAATTTCAATTTTAGGAAAGATAAAATTTCACCTCCCCATATAAATGTTTTTTGTGGAAAGTCATTCAGGACCATTAGAGCAAAACAATATTTCTAGTAATTGAATGAAGTGAATAAAATTGAATCATTACTTCTTTTTTTCACTAATCTTTATTATATATATATATATATATAAACAATTTTTTAATTTTTACCAGAAATAGATGAAAGAAAATCGTGAGAATAAAAATGGAAAGTGAGAATATACACTACAAGAAAATAATTAAATAGAAATTAATTTTAGAGAATAAAATAATTAATTACTATTTGATTAAATTAGAGACTATTTTATAAATTAAAAAAAAAATTATTAGTATCTAAAGGGGTTTATATTATTGATAAAAAATTATAAAATGATTTTTAAATTAGTATCTAACCATTGACTACCAAGATTTTAGTTACTTCATACTTTACATTCTAAATTAGTCTATATATTAGTCTCTAAAAATCTAAAATATTAGTCGTTAAAACTTAGGTAGCTAATTTAGATACAAATTTAAAAATCATTTTATAAATTTTTATTAATAATAGAAATCACTTTATATATAAACAATTTTTTAGTCTCCGAATTAGTATCTAATTTAGTTAATATAATGACTAATTATTTTTAACTTTTAAATTTGGTTACTATTTAATAATTTGTTTTAGTGATACTTGATTCAAGGAGAATAAGAGTTATAATAAATAGTGTAGTCACAAATAATTTGGTGAAGAAGCATAGTGATTAAAATGTTTAATCAAGATAAAAGTGTGAATATTTTCTCATTTAAATTAAAATACTTATAAATATAAAATTCTAATTATTTAATAAAATTAATTATCTCTTTAAAAAAAAATATATTTTCTTTTTAAGATTTTGAGTCTTTTTCATCCGTTTTAAAATTAGAGTTTGTCATAGTGGAACTAACACAGAGTAGAAGATATTTTCTAGATCATATTTGTGTTTATAGTAAGTTTTTCTTTGAATATTTTTATTGCGCTGTTTGTATGTGAGGTTTGGAGGGAAAATATTATATCTAATAGCCAAGGGTAATAATACCTTTAGTTTGATGATCAAATAATAGGTTTCAACTTTTGTAGTAAAAGCAAAACTTCTGTGACTTTGAACACCTCAACTTTTAAGGTAATGGGAATTATACTTAATGATCTTTTGATGATGAATTTAGAGTTGAATTTTAGGTTAGCTGTGGAGATTTTGTATAATACCTATTATGGTGACATTTGAGTTTTGCAATTTGAGATAATTTGAAATATTGAACTCTTGCATATTGAATTGGACTTTTCCCTTTGAATTAGTTTTGAAATAAAACAAAGTCATTGGTCGTATGTTATAAGAAATAATGTTATATGTTGGAGTAAAAATGTTATTGGTGGAATTATGAGTTTTAAGTTATAGATATTTAATTTGTAGTTTTTTTTAATCAATTACTATCTTTGGAATGTTGATATGATGGAAAAATTATAGATTTTTAAATATTGAACTAAGGTTTGTATTGACACATGGATTGCAAGAGTAAATTATTTTTTTCAAAAGTCAAATAGGTATTGATTTAAGAATTTAATGTGAATGAATGTTGCATTGAGTTGGAATGGGTGGAGTATGATGAGTGAATAATTGATCTAAAATGTTGGAATGGGTGGAGTATGATGAGTGAATAATTTATCTAGAATGTTGTAATGTCAGGAGGTCGACCCATAGTACATGGAGAAGACACTTCGTGGAAGCAATATAAAGTTTGAGCGCTAGGTGAAGGTAAGTTGTCTTTTGGATGAGGAGTAAGTTGGTCATGTGATGAGTTTAACATGAATGATAATTTTGTTATTGAAATTTTAGAGAATTTGACCAATTAGCTTAATGAATTTCAAAACTTGTTTTTTCGGTACTATGAACCCTCTTACGTTAGTTTTCTAATAATTAAAACTACCTAGTAAGATAATTTGAGAATTAGACTCTAATAAATACGACACTTCCTAGTTTAAAAGGGACAATTTTATTCACTAGCTTAGAGTCATTACTTTGAACCAAAACAATTGCAAATGTTATAATGGAAGTGATAACTTTCTAGTATTGTTTTGGTTTTGTTACATGACACTCGAGTGGAAATAGAAGCAAATCAATTATCTCTCATTTGTGAGAATTTTGCAATAACGAAATTTTCCTTGTTTAAGCAAAATTGATGCTGAAAGTTTATGTTGATATTGAGTTAATTTTCGCTCAAACAAAAATAAAGTAGAAAATCACATTTACTTTTGAGTCAATTTTTTTTCAAAAAAAAAGAGATTCATTCAAGCAAATAAATTTTCATTCAAACTAAAATTTAAAAAAAAAATACTCCTTTCATTCTAAAAAATGTGTTTCTTTGATTGAACGAGTACAAGTGTTATATGTAAATGTATAAAAAATATTAAATTGTGTATATTTAATTAATTTATTATTTTTATTAAAGTAAATTATGTTGTGAAAAATGTAGTTGAAAATTATATATGTTTGTAAAATATATGAAATTAAGATGTGGAGTGATATGTTGAATTCATGTATTAAAAGTAGAGCTTAGAATACAAATATTTTGGTTTCACTATGCATTAAATAATGAAAATTGAAATCATAGGTGATAAGAAGCTAAATGGTAGTTTATTGGACACTTAAAACTCCATGAGCTTTGAATTAAGAATGTCTTAAACATACCATGAATCCATTTGCCTTCATTAAACCCAGTGGTGCCCATGGAGATGTCACTCTGAAGGAAATAAATCAACGTATTCTGTCTCCACCACCTCCTCTCAAATCCAAACTAAGTGTTGAAGATTCATCAACTTACCCAAAATCAGCTTTTTCTGGGAAGCCCGTTGTTGGAAAAACAAAAATTCACATTGAAGGGGGAAAAGGGAGCATCGCAATTATGAGAACCAAAGGCTAAAGGCTTAAGTGTTTAGTACTAACTTTTTGTATTGGGTTTGGCTTCATTTTGTGCATGTAAAATACCTGGTAATTTAATAGTTGGTGTTTCAAATTTTTGTTCTTATTTTGCACCCATGATAACACCACCTTAGTGTTTTGTATCCTAGTTGAGGATCTAGATGACTCTAAGTGGCTTTTCTCTTCGTAGATGCTTTTGTTTAAGCTAACTCTGCTATGAAAATTTTGCTCAACACTGATATCCTATATTATGATATTATGATATAACAATATATATAAACCTAGTTGGTTTAATGTTTTTATAAAAAAAAAATATTACTTTACAATATGACTTATTTGATATTGTATTCCGTAATAAAACATTAGTTAATATTCTTTGGTGAATATATTTTATTATACAGATCCTTGTATGATTTATATCTATATACATATAAATGTTCGATGAATGAATTCAATATATGTCCATGAAAATATATGGATAAATATGAATAAATTAAATAAATTTTAAAAATATATGTATATAATTTTTTTTTATATATGCATATATGTGAAATTAAAACATGATCTTATGATATAATGTGTGTGGTTTGTAATATAATTTGATGGTGATGATTGTGTTATACAAAAGAGTTATGGTGATAGGTGTAAAAAAGATACATAAGTGACAGGTAGAAGAAAAATAATAATTGTGATTTTTTTTATTTAAAATTTTAGTTATGTATGTAAACTCTTAAAAAATAATTATTTTGTTTAAAAATTGATTATATATATATATAGGTAAGTATAATAGTTTTTGAGATGTTAGAGATAAGTAAAATAAAACGTGGTTGTTAAATTTATTCTCATTGTGTAGTAAACAATGTATCCACATGGAAGAAAAATAGCGATAGAATAGAAAAAAAAGTTAGGAGAAAAATGGAGATGAAACATAGGTGAAAGTAGATGACATGTGTCTTTTTGGATCTAACAAAATAAATCTACATGGAATGGGTTCATGTGGTCTATATATTCATGATTTTTTCTTCTTTTTATGTTTGCATTCGTAATTTGATGTCGACAATGATTCGGTAAATAGAGAGAAACTTTATGTGTGGATACACAACTCTCTACGTGTAAAACAAAATCTTTTCTAACTTAAATACTCCTGTTTTCAATCTCTGAATTGCAAAACCTTAAAATGATTCGGTAAATAGATCAGGCATGGAACGAAACTAAAAAAAAACATTTCTTAAATATTTTTTCAAAAATTGACTAATTTAGAACTTAAAAAATGCTAAACAATAACAAGTTATCAACCAATGATATCAACTATTAATTATTTTATTATATCTCATGATAAAAAATTAGTGGCTCACCAATAGATCACGTATAAGGAATCGGTGATTAAAACATTCATTATAAATGAAAGTTAAAATTCTACATAGGAAATTTTTTTTGACGCGAGACAAGAAATGTCTAATAATTTTTAAAAAAATTAAATTTAAATTACTGGCTGTGTGTTGGCCACAGTATATACATGACAAATATATAATCTAAAAAAAAAGACATAATATTATATATTATATTTGTGATGAGGTGTGGTACCGTGGATATGCACATCGTTATAGAGATAATTATTATTAGTAATTTTTTATTATTGTTAATATTTCTAAAGTCATAATATTATTAAAAAATGATTAATTTGATAAAGAGGATTGAAAAGCTAACAAGTAATATTTTTTAAAGGTTTGATTGTGAAAGGCGAGAGAAACAATAGGTTACCATTGCAAATCCAAGTTACGAAAACTCAATATTCCGTAATAGTCGTCTCTCCATAATAGTGAACCTCTTTCCTGCCTCGCGTGTAAGAAAGATTGCATCAAAAATCATAGACAAAAAATTCTATTGACGAATTTGGAGAAGCTTAGATGTCACATTTGTGATGAGAAAAATAGGTGATTCGTGAAGAAAAATAAGTTGTTTTGCTCCTTATTCACATCTTCATCCAGATCGTCCACATGAGGCATTCGAAGATGATCGTCCGCCAAATGGAAGTTAGAGTTACAAATTGAGTCATTGGTGAAGAAACTGTGACTGACATTTATCCATATTTTTTTACAAAAAAAGAATAAGAAACTAAATAATAAGAAAGAGTAACAAATATAATTTTTAAGAGAGATGAAAATATGAAAAAAAAACAACCTACTCCTCCAAAACTTTTAATAAATCACTTTACATTCAAAATTTAAAATTAAACTACTCCACATTCAAAATTTAAAATTCTTTAACTGCTTTTTACAAAGTGATAGAATTAATTTTAAATATAAAAAAATATATTTTTTAATTAATTATAAAAATAATTAATTAATTATTAAATATTTTAAAAAATAATAAAATGACTAAAATATCCAAAATAAATATTAATATAAAAATAAAATTGATAAACATCAAATTTTATTTATTTTTTATATCTGTATTTAGTAATAAATTATAATATGTGGTGCTTTTAGGACCAATTTTTTGAAAACATATTCCTTTGGTGTCACGGGAAAAGAAAGATAAGACCTGTGTGCAGCTCGTGATAACGCTTTCAATTTTATTTTAGTTTCTTTTCTTCATTAGACTCAACTAAGGGTTAAAATTAATAAAAAATATAATTTAGTTTCTTTATATTTTTTAATTTCTAATATTAACGAAAAACGATTTTTAAATGACAAGAGTTGTCTCTAAAATTATAAACATTTTTTAAGCGCTCATTCAAAATATAAAATCAAATTTCTATAAATAAATCATTCAATTCTTCTATGAACATGCTTTTAGGAATAATTTTTTGAAAACATATTAATAAAAAATATAATTTAGTTTCTTTATATTTTTTAATTTCTAATATTAACGAAAAACGATTTTTAAATGACAATAATTGTCTCTAAGATTATAAACATTTTTTAAGCGCTCATTCAAAATATAAAATCAAATTTCTATAAATAAATCATTCAATTCTTCTATATTTTTAAATTTTATGCTTTAAAATTCTAATTTTAGTAAATATTTTATTTTAAATAAAGTAAAAAGATGAGTATCACTTCATTAAAACCATAAAAATATTTAAATAATTTATTTAAAACAACTAAAACAAGAGAAAAGAATAAGTTTTATCTTGTTAAAATGTATAAACATGTATTTTAGTTTCAAAATTAATTTTAAAAATAGTATAAGTGCAATTTCTCCAAACCTATAATATTATTGACATACAACTCAATAGGATAGCAAACCAAAACCACACATTTACTAGAACAAAATTGTTAAGAAATGGGTGGTATGTTTTTTAATCATTTTTAAACCTTTGACGTCTTATTTTTATCATTTGGAATAGAATTTTCAATAATATTACCCTTTTATTTTTGTTATTTAAAATGTATTAGTTTAATTTAATTAATGTTAGAAATTGATAAATATTTTTACATAAATTATTGATTGGAAAGTTAGATATATAAATAAGTAGCGAAAAAAAATATGGAGAAGAGACAAATTACACATAAGTATGAGAATGCAAAAGAAGAAGTTAACACATGAGTTGATGACTCTAAATACACCACACACATACACATTGTCTTTTGTCCGCATCCCATTGGTTTCCTTAAAGCAGATGATTCCTTTCCATTCAAATTGTAAGTTAGGAAATGTGCACAAAATTCTCTAAGGCCTAAATAAGTACCAAACACACAACCAAATCAAAATTTTCACAACCATATATATATATATAATCATTCGTAAGATAAACTTTGTTTTCATTTCATCCTCAAATATATTCTCTAATTCAAACACATCCTAAAAAAATATTTAAAATTTAAATTTATTTTCTAATACAAACATACTTAAAAACATTTAAAAGTAAAAAAAATCAGTCAATTTGGTTAGCATGATAGTAATTTTAAACTCAAACACCATGATAGTGTTTTTTTTTAAAAGATTAATATATAAATATGAAAAGTATTACAATCTGGTGTGATATTTGATTAATCACCTTACCAGACTAGATAAAAAAAAAAAAAACTATTTTGGCCCTTTATAGCCCATCAAATTAGCACCAAACCATGTAAGAGAATCTTAATTTGAAGAAATTTAAAAAAAATATCATTGAATTGATTTGGACAGAAACAGTGATTTGAATCATGTGGGAAATTAAAAATGATTAAAGGACAAAAATAATAACAGAGTAGTATTGTCTTTGTTGGGTGTGGAGCAACGAGATGAGGACATTGTGGCTCCAAATGAGAGTTGGGTGTGGGACAGTGTGGAGCAAGCAGATTAGGACATTGTGGCTCCAAATGCACCAACCACTTCATCCTTCCTTATAAATCAATGCATGTTTTTCTTCTGTTATCATCGTTTGGCTTCTTCAGTCTTCTCTTCTCAGCACACGCTTCATTAGCCAAGGCAAGTCAACCCTCTCTCTCTCTCTCTCTGTTCTTTTATATTACTCACACTTCTTGCTTAAACAATGTCAATTTGTGATTGCCTCTTTCTTATTTTTGTTAAAAGGTTAAGGTTTTTATTTGATTACATAAATCCATACATACATTTTAAATTTAACTTAATTTTATATAACACACTTTTTTTTTTACGTTAAGATTGTGTGATTATATATTTATAAATAATATAATCAATTTAATCAATTTATTAAATTTAAATTTTAAATTACTGATATTATATTAAAAGTGGCTTTAAATTTAATTGAATCTAATAAAATTAAATTTTACACCATTAGTTATAAGTGTTAACAAAAGGGTTGTAACACAGCCACATAAATGAATACACTTTTTTCTCAATTGGTATCCAAATGTCCAAAAAGAAAGATGAAAATAAAGCTCCAAGTTCTAAAAACTAGTAAGTCAAATATTAAAAAAATAAAAACAAAACACTTTTATCGTGATAAACTTTACTAGAAATATATATATATATATATAATATAATGTTTATAATTTAGTTATTAATTATTAATATTTATTAATATATTTTTTATATTGTTATAATAAAATGAATAATTAAAATAATAAATAAAATAAATTTAATTTTGATCTTTAGAGTAAAAATAAACTTACTCTATTTAAAAATCTGATCGGATAGAAATGATCTTTAACTCTTTAGCTACAACGTGGCGCGATCAGATTTTAAAATAAATGAAGATTGGAAGAGAAAATTAAGAGAAAAATAAAAAAAAAAGAATACCATGAAAAAAAATAACCAATAAATTTGGTTACACTGGAAAAAGTAATTTATTATATTAGCAAAAATAAGTTATGTTTTCAAATTTTTTTGTAAGTTTTTAGTTAGTTGTTTTTGTTATGATAGGTTCTTTCAAACAAGTTAAAAGTTCACTAATATCTAATATATGTGGATTGTTTTTATTTTTTATGTTTTGAGTTAAACTCAAATTGAATTAATCATGATACACATTTAACATTTTCTTTCTTTCTAAGATTGTGTTCGACATCATATATCTCAGAGTTACACTGCTGCTCGAGTATCCAACAATCATTTATTATTATATAAAAAAATATTAATTAAAAGTAAAAAAAAAATATAAATATGAAGGATTAGAACAAATACATATACATGAACAGGAACAAAAAACCTAGAATTAATCATGATAAATTAGAAACCTAGAATTAATTATGATAAATTAAGTGAAAACGATTTAATTTTTACTAGAAAAAAAGTATGAATCTACATTCCATTGAATGCTCAAAATAAATCGGTCTTCCAATCTATTTTGTTATCTTCTAAAAAGCAAAATGGGTGTTGGAGAAGAAGGGTGACAGAAAAAAGCAAACATGATAACTTCTAAAAGTTTAAGACAAAAAATATACAATTACAAAGGTGAATTAAAATAGTTTCAGAATTTATTTTAAAATCATTCTAACCGATAAACCCCTCTTTTCAATTAGGTTTTATTTTCAACTTTTAAAAAATAAGTAAGTAGAAAATTATAACCACTCCAAGCGGAACTAAGTTTTCTAAACAATTTTTTAGGATATTTTAGACTAAAACTTAAGAAACGTGATAAGTAATAAAGGTGTATGAAGACTAAAACTAAAGTTTATTTTTCCTTTTCTTTTTCATACACGAAATTATTTCTAAATTTGTAAACAAATCATTGGTTTAATCTTGTTAAAATTATAAACCTGGGAATTCAAGTAATCAGTAATTACACTGATTTCACCATACATCAGAGGGGTGTTGTTGACAGTAAAGAACGTGTGATGGATGGTTATGGGTGGGAACATTGGAATAACATGAGAAGAGTTTTACCTTGAAACATGTGATTTGGAAGTGAATTAGTTGAGTGAAATACTTAGAGTATGCTTGAATGACATTCATTGGGATTCTTGATTCTTGAATGCAGATAATTAGGACTCTGCAAGCTGATTAAAGGCAGCATTCTAGTCTCTGGAAATATACAGGGATGCAGACCATGTTGCTTAAGTTTGTTCTTGCTTCCTTTGTCTTGTTGAGTTCTATCAGAGATGGGAGTGCAGGGATGACTAGCTCTTTCGTTAGGACAAAGTGGCCATCAGAGGACATGCCCGTGGATCATGAAGTATTTGCAATTCCAAAGGGTTACAATGCACCTCAACAAGTAACTCTTTCAAAGATAACAAGGCCTATTTTTCTTATCTATAAGCTGATGAGGATCCTAATTTGGACATGTGAAGCAGTTTCAAATTCTAAAGCTATTCCTTTTATTCAGTGATTGATTAATTCCACTGCAGGTGCACATCACGCAAGGTGATTATGATGGGAAAGCAGTGATCATCTCATGGGTGACCCCAGATGAAGCAGGACCTAGCCATGTACAGTATGGCACATCAAAGAGTAACCTTCAAACTAGTAAAGAAGGCACAGTTGCAAACTACACCTTCTATAACTACAAGTCTGGCTACATTCATCACTGTCTTATTGAAGGCCTTACGGTAATATTGTTGATCCAATTATCATCACTCGCCTTATATTTGCAGTGTCAAAACTAGAATGTGCTCATTTGGTTAATTCAACCATTTCCCATTTCAGCATAATACTAAATACTACTATAGAATTGGAAGTGGTGATTCTGCTCGAGATTTTTGGTTCCAAACACCTCCCACAATTGGCCCAGATACTCCCTACAAATTTGGGATCATTGGTAAGTTGTCTGTTTCTTCACATGCATATATATATTATTTTGAAGTTTGTGGCTCTCATAAATGAAAAATTGCAGGTGATTTGGGGCAAACGTTTAATTCACTTTCAACCCTTGAGCATTATTTGGAGAGTGGAGGACAGGCCGTGTTATATGTCGGAGATCTTTCTTATTCTGATGAGCATGAGTTCGAAGATGTTGGTTTACGGTGGGATACATGGGGGCGATTTGCAGAAAAAAGTGCAGCATATCAGCCATGGTTTTGGAATGTAGGAAATCACGAAGTAGAGTTTATGCCTGAAGTGGTAACTCCTAAAAAATTTTATTACAAAATTTGTTGCAAAACTATGTTTATGTTGATGTTGAGACGTGAACTAGTTTTGTGTTGCTCTTGTTGAAAATGTCAGGGAGAAATAGTTCCTTTCAAGAACTATCTTTAATGATATACTACTCCCTATTTGGCCTCCAACAGCAGCAGCCCCCTCTGGTATGCAGTGAGGCGTGCATCTGCTCATATAATTGTGCTATCCAGCTATTCTGCATTTGGTAACTACTACCACTACTAACCAATCTTCTCCTCTTTATCTACTTGTTAATATATATATCAATTCCTTAATTAGCTGCATTGTTTCATGGTATTGTTTCCTAATAGCGATCTTAATTTGTCAACAGTGAGGTACTCGCCTCAATACATATGGCTTAAAGAAGAGCTGGCAAGGGTTGATAGAGAGAAAACGCCTTGGCTTTTTGTGATCGTGCACAAGCCACTCTACAGCAGTAATGTAGCTCACTATATGGAGGGTGAAGCCATGCGATCAGTTTTCGAGAGCTGGTTCGTCCAATACAAAGTTGATGCCGTCTTTGCAGGACATGTCCATGCTTATGAAAGATCAGTATGCTTTTCTTCTCTTTCTGCTCATTTCTTTTGCTCCCACCCTTTACACCACAATATATACGTTATCTTCCTATGCTATGGTATCAATAACTCTATGATACACTGTGTTGAAATTTTATGTTTTGCTTTCAGTATCGCTACTCCAACATAGACTACAACATAACAGGAGGTAGAAGGTATCCCGTACCAGACACATCAGCACCTATATACGTAACAATCGGAGACGGAGGAAATCTAGAAGGTCTTGCCTCAAGGTAAAGTAAACAAATCATTAACATTTGTTTGTGTGATGCATACTTTAATAGTTTGTGACTATGGTTGGTGGTGCAGTTATTTGGACCCACAGCCAGAATATTCTGCTTTTAGAGAAGCAAGCTATGGACACGCGACACTGGAGATTAAAAATAGGACTCATGCAGTCTACAACTGGTATCGCAATGATGACGGCAAGAGAGTACCAGCTGACTCTTTGGTTTTGCTTAACCAGTATTGGTAGGTTCATTCCACCTTTTCTTTTGGCACACCTATCAAAGTGCCAGCCAAAAATATGATGAATTGCATGTTGTCATTACATTTGCACAAATAGTGAGACACAAATTTTAGACATTCTTTGTTCCACATGCATCTTATGGCCTACAATTTTCTCCTCAAATTAACATCTGTCTGGTGGAGGCTAATCATGACAAGTATAAAAAACATCACAAGCCAAATAACTCTAACTAATCATCATTCAGTCACTTGCCAAATAGAGTTAAAACGGGTTGATGCATGGAACCCAGCCTTTTTTTTAGCTTTTCTTGCATAACATAATTATATAAAAAAATGATAAATTTATTATTATTTCTAATTTCTAATTTAGTATATAAACCCATGAAATATGCATATATAGATTTTTTGTCCTTGAAAGGAAAATTGAAAGACGGTGGAATTGTGGTACATGCAGGGGAAGCAGTGAAGGAAAACAGAGTGCGTGTTATTGATGAAGTTGGCAATTGAATAGGAATAAGTATAGAAAAATAAAAATAGGCCTTTGTAGTGTGCGAAACAAAGCTTGTTAGAAATGGTTACGTGTGAACTTGGCTTGTTTGCTTCAATGATTGTATTCTACAAAAGCCACTATTAAATAAACGCGCTTTTAGCATGAGAAAAAAAAATCGTCACCAAGATATTATTATCTGTTCATATCTATTAATAATTTTTAAGCGTGAATTATATTCATAGAATAATTTCAATTTTAACTTTTATTCTCCATCTATTTCTGATTATTCGAATTCATTTCTTGTTTTACCTTATTCATACTTTTATTAATTAATTATCCTTTTATTAATATGATATTGAATTTCTGTAACTCGCTAGAAGATTAGTTTCAAAATCAAAAAATTCATGGAGTCAATTAATTCAATTTAAGAAATGAATATTGAATTTACGTAGTCCAGTTAATAACATATGAGAACAATAATATAGTCAGTGCTAAAAAATATATTAGTTTTTTTAGCTATATATTTGACGTATCAAGTTATTTATAAGTATTCAACGTGCAACTTCTAGAATTTAACGTGGATCTTTATTTTGACTATCTTATAAAAATAATAATTTAATATAACTATAATAATTAAAAAAAAAGTTAATATTTATTACAAGTAAATAAATAAAAAACCGGATAAGTGAGTCCATGGACCTTATTCTCAACCTTACATAAGCTGTACAAGGTCATTTATTTACGAAAAATTTATTATCTTTTAAGACAAATAATTCATATTAAAGAAGTTTTAGAATTGTGTGAAATAAGTGAATTTATCCAGTTGAGGCATGATTGATTGAGAAAGGATGATCTTACAAGAAACGTTAGTTAGAAAGAAAAAAATACATATTTTATTAGAATAAATATTTTAAATTATCCTAATAAAGCCTTTTCTATAAAATATTTATGATGTATTTAAATAAAACTTCTAAAGAATAAAAATCTCCCATAGACAAAACTAATTTGGAAGAGGCGCATATTAGACATTTTAAAGTTTAATTTTATTTTTTTAAATATTTTTTGGAAATATTTATCTGAAATGACACATTTTATTTTCAAGGAAAAGTTACAATTTAGTTGTCGTTTATATTTTATCTGTAGTTAGTCAAATATTTAATTTTAAAACTTTTATTTAATTTACTTTTTACATTTTAATCGATTTACTATTTTTACAAAAAATTAAATGAATACGTGAGATTTAGAGTTCTATCGAATTAAAATTAACGATAATAACAAAATGATTACTTTTTTATAAAAGTTAAAGATCAAATCACAAAAAGAAAAAAAAAAGCAAAACTCGTATAAAAAAATCAAATTATAATTTTAATTATGTATTATTTAACTTATATATTATTATTATTATTATTTATTTATTTAAAAAATGTAAAGATAGAAGGAATATCTCCGTTCCGCCTGGTGAATAGTAATTTTATTTATACACAGTGAATTTATTATTTTTATAATAAACATTTGAGAAAACAATGATAACAATTTTCTTACAATAAGAAAGGCAAATATAATTTAACATCTCTTTTTCATATAAAACTAGCTAATAAATCTATTATAATATAATAATAACAATAATAATAATAATAATTAAAATGTATTTTACTAAGTGATATATTATATATAAAACAAGTAATTATATAAAAAAAACTGAGTTGGGAAACAATTATTAGAGAGAACAAGAAATTAAAGTGAAATGATTGAGAGTTATGGGAAGAGAAGAGAAGCAGGTGGAGTAGTTATCGTGCACCATCCCTGTCCATTCCTTCCCTTCCAATTCACTCTTTCATCAATTATTCACTTCTCCACTCTTCTTCCTCTCCTTCCCTTCCCTTCCCTTCGCTCTCTTCTCTGCAGATACTTCATTTCAAGGTAAACATCTCTCTCTCTCTCTCTCATTCACCATAATATCATACATCACTCGCTTGTTTTATGATTGGATTCGCTTCATTTTCACGAACCTACCGCTGTTCAAAATTTAAACGGAAATTTCGAAAACCTTGTGCAAGACTAACTTCGCCTGTTTTATGATTTGATTGACATTTCAACGCAAGGTGTTCGCTTACGTTAAAATTGATTGCTCGTTTAGATCCGAGACTCAGTAGATTCAAGTAGAGGTCAACGCTAATCAGAGAGCCTTTTCAATAGTAAAAAACTGTGAAAATAAATAAATGAATCAGCATAAGGGATAATTGGAACAGGATAGTTGAGATTTACTTTGAAATAAGTTATTTCAATGCAGATTACTTCAAAATATATGTAGAGTAATGTGTGCAAAGTATGAGTGACAATCGTTGGATTCTTGGATGCAGATGGTTATGACTCTGTAGGCAGAGAAAGACAATCGTCGTGCCCATGGAAAGAAGAGTGCAGACCATGTTGCTGAAGTTTGTTCTTGCTTCCTTTGTCCTCTTGGTTTCTATTAGAGATGGGAGTGCTGGGATCACTAGCTCCTTCATTCGGTCAGAGTGGCCTGCAGTTGACATCCCCCTTGATCATGAAGCATTTGCAGTTCCGAAGGGTTATAATGCACCTCAACAAGTAAGTCATACAAGAATAACAAGGCTGATTTTATTATATATTCGCTAATAGTATTTAGTGAAATTCTGATGAGGATCTAACGTTTTCCCTTTTATTCAATTAAACTCTACTGTATTGACTAATTCCACTGTAGGTGCACATCACGCAAGGTGACTACGATGGAAAAGCAGTAATCATCTCATGGGTGACCCCAGATGAACCAGGGCCCAACCATGTACAATACGGCACATCAGAGAGTAAATTTCAAACCAGTTTAGAAGGCACAGTTACAAACTATACTTTTTATGAATACAAGTCGGGATACATTCATCATTGTGTTATTGAAGGCCTTGAGGTAATTGTTGATCAAATTACCAGACTAGAATTATCATCACTGGCATTTTACTTGAAATGTCAAAAGTAAAATCAATTCAAAACTGAAGTCTAACGCATAATATACAATATGTTCTCTTTTTCAATTAATCTCGTGCTTGTTAATTCTCATCTTATTGTGTGTAGAATGTGTTCATTTAATTAAAATCAGTGATATCCCCATTTCAGTACAAGACTAAATACTACTACAGAATCGGAAGCGGTGATTCTTCTCGAGAGTTTTGGTTCGAAACACCTCCTAAAGTTGACCCGGATGCTTCCTACAAATTTGGGATAATTGGTAAGTTGTCTGCTTTCACACGTTCGTTCTTCTAGAAAATAGTTTTCTGTATCCTCAATTGTAGTTTCTTTCTATTTTTATTTCGCAAAATGTCTATCAGGATGTCCTTTTTCTATAGATTTCCCGTAAGTTTTAATTTGGCTCTCATAAATGAATCATTGCATAAATATTGCAGGCGATTTGGGCCAAACGTTTAATTCTCTTTCCACCCTTGAGCATTATATACAGAGTGGAGCGGAGACTGTCTTATTTGTTGGAGATCTTTGTTACGCTGATAGGTACGAGTACAATGATGTTGGTTTACGGTGGGATACATGGGGCCGATTTGTTGAAAGGAGTACAGCATATCATCCCTGGATATGGGCTGCCGGAAATCACGAAATAGATTACATGCCTTACATGGTAATGTACTAACCTGAGTCTGTCATGTGGCTTAGTTGTTCTTGTTGAACTGAATTAATAGAATGAAATGAACTAATTATTACGGGCCAATAACATAATAAACCACCATCATGGTTTCAGCTTTCCCTTTCTTTTTTTGGAATTGAAAAGTATAAGAAACATGTTTATTTTTATTCTTCTTAACTTTGTGTGCGCTGGTTTGTTCCTTTTCGTGAATTATGCATGATCATCTGCAAAATATGACTTAGCTGACTCTCAGGTCCATCAAACTATTTGGTGCGAACTAGATATCTTCTTTGATATGCCATCTTATTATTTCTACAGTTTTGGAGCAACATCTTTTATATGCCATCAAACACTAGATTATTTTGTGTAGCTCTTAAGATATCCCAAACTTCAAGTGGCAAACAACTACTTGTTTTGTACATAATAAGATATTTCTTATGTATTTGTGAATGGTTGGCACAAGAACAGATGCTGAAGTAAATATTCATGAGATTTGTTGTAACACTTCACTTTAAGATCCCAATATTCTCCCGTTGCTTATGTTGGAAACTTCATACACTTTGCATTCAGTGTTAACTTGGCTCCAATGTTCTTATACAAATATGCTTTGCCAGGGAGAAGTTGTTCCTTTCAAAAACTTTCTTTACCGATATACTACTCCCTATTTGGCCTCCAATAGCAGCAACCCCCTCTGGTATGCAGTGAGGCGTGCGTCTGCTCATATAATTGTGTTATCCAGCTATTCGCCATTTGGTAACTAATCTCCTCTTTATCTACTTATTCATATTCCTTACATGTTGATTTGTTTCAATTCAATTTTGTTCAGGTTACAACAGGTGTAACCGTGTGTGTATATATACACACACAAATAAAAGAACTATCTTTAATCTATGATAGTAAAATATGAAATGGCTATCTTTTTTTTATATTTTACCTAAAAGATAAACCTGTCTGAAAGATAAACTAAAAATTATGAAAGATAAGCTACAATAGAAATTGAAAGATAATTTTTCTATCCTAAATATAATTGTATTTATTTACAACATTACCTCAAGTTGATATCAATCATTCCCAATTGGCTTCCCAAGGAAGTACTCTAGTTATCCCAACCAACTCCATTTCAAAAAGCGTCTCCTTCAAAGCATGTTTTCTATCTAATCATCACTTACAATGATCACATAGTCTACATAAACTGGGAGAAGAGGGAATTTGTCATTTGGGGAATACTATACAAAAAGGTATGATCACCTTGACTTTGTCTATAACTTAGGGATGTCATAGCCTTGGCTAATCTTACAAATCATGCCTAGAGAGACTGGTTGAAACCGTACAAAGCCTTCTTGAGCGTAGTGACCTTGTCCTTTCCACCATAAATCAAATATGGGAGAAAAACTTCCTTTTCTAAGTCTCCGTGTAGGAAAGAACATTTTTAACATCAAATTGCTGCAAATCCCAGCAAAAATGGGCAGCTGGGGCAAGAGTTATTCTCATAGTATTTATCTTTGCTACTGGTAGAAATATCTCTTTATAGTCAATTCCACAGGCTCATGTGTACGTCTTTTCAACCAATCTCACTTAGTATGGATATAACATCCCTTTAGATCTACTTCATACTGTTCATACTATATACCACCTACATCTATTTGCCTTGTCTTTTTGGGTTGTCAACAATCTCCTAGTTTGAGCTTCTCTCCAATCCCATCATGTTATCATTCATGGCTTGACCCCACTTCTCATTTTCAGAGCATCTTGGACTAAAGTAGGAGTTTTGATTGCATCAATAGCTGCAATAAAATTCTGATACTTATGAATTACGGGCACATATGTAGAATAGTATGTTGTTGTGACCTGCATTCTTTGGATACGATATTTGTTTGACACTCATCAACTGTGTCACACTTTTTTCTTTTTCAGCACAGATACCTCTTCAATATATCTTTGGATCTTTTCGATGCAGTTTGAACTGTGATTTAAGAAAGTATAAGTCGTAACTGTTCTTGACTAAAGAAAACAACTTATATTATAAATAATACGAGGTCATATATAAAACGGTGTTACTGTGTCCTATATCTTAGATATTAACAATGTCCGAGTGTTATATTTGGTGTTCGTGTTGGAATTAGTGCTTCATAGTTCAAGAGAGACATTTTTTTTCGTGTTTGTCTCTCTTCGTTTCATTGTACTGATAAAAGAAAAAAAATGAAAACAAATAATATTCCAAAGACAAGTAATGCCCAGTTGGAATATGGTACCAATATAAGCAACCAACATTTGATTTTTCCAGACAGGAAAAGGGAAAAAAAGAAAAGGCTTTGACTTCTTTACATTAGGACTCTGGTGCCAGTTTGTTAGGAATGGTGGAGAGCAGCATTCTGAAGTTTCCAGGTCTTAAGAATGTTAGATGTTGTTACTTAGAGCTGTACTATTGCGGTTGAAAAGTCACTACCATTATGTATGCTTGTTACCAAATTTTGTTGTGTTTGGTCTTTTGGAAATTTTCTATGCTTTCTTTTATGGTATTCTATGTAATAGTGATCTTTCATTACAGTAAAATATACCCCTCAATACATGTGGCTTCAAGAAGAGCTGAAGCGGGTTGATAGGGAGAAGACTCCTTGGCTCATTGTGCTCATGCACGTGCCACTCTACAACAGTAATGGAGCTCACTATATGGAGGGTGAAAGCATGCGATCAGTATTTGAGAGCTGGTTCATCAAATACAAAGTTGACGTGATCTTTGCTGGACATGTCCATGCTTATGAAAGATCAGTATGTTTTTCACTTTCTACTCATTTGTTTTGGTCCTCTCACTTTCAGTCATCTAATGTCGGAGTGGATTTTTATAATTTTTCTGTCATGCTTTCAGTATCGTTTCTCCAACATAGACTACAACATAACAAACGGTAACAGGTATCCCTTACCTGACAAATCAGCACCTGTTTATATAACAGTCGGAGATGGTGGAAATCAAGAGGGACTTGCTTCAAAGTAAATTAAACAAACTATATCTAATATCGTATTTTTTACCATTGTTATCTTGGGTTTCTATTTAATCCTTTATGAATAAGATTCAATTTTCGTTAGAGGTTATGATCCGGAGTTACCGTTTGTCAAATATGTCTTGTCATATAAGTTTTAATTCTATCCTTGGTCGTGCAGGTTTTTGGATCCACAGCCTGAATATTCTGCATTTCGTGAAGCAAGCTATGGACACTCTACCTTGGAGATAAAAAATAGGACTCATGCTATCTACCACTGGAACCGCAATGATGATGGCAAGAAAGTACCAACAGACTCTTTCGTATTGCATAACCAGTATTGGTAGGTTCACTCCACCTTTTTTTGTCAGCTATCAAGTGGGTGGGGAAATATGTGATTATCTTGCTGTTGTGAGGAATTGAAAGTTGTAATTGCATTGCATTTGAACAAATGGCGAGACACAAAAAGTAGACATTCTCCGCCACATGCATTTTATTCAAGATGATAATGGTAGAAGTTTAATATCGTTATGGCCTGCATTCCAATAGTAATTTTGAGGGTTGGTTTGTGTGGTGTTTTCTTCTTAATGGTACAAAGAAACTTGCTTAAGTGAACCCCACGAAGTTCAAAACTTATTTTGGTTGACAAGAATCACAAGATATGCAATACATACAACTTAGCAGAGTGATATTGAGAAAAACTGGACTTTTACCTAGACTAGAGATAAATTCTGAATGGAGTACATGATTGGGTTAACAACTTTTACCTTTCAGTTTTGTAAAATTAAGTCTAAATTTAAGATATTATCAGAGTTTATCTTTAATTCATTAAAAGAGTCTCTTTTATACTATTTATGTATCAAACGCAATTGTGTTAGGAGTGAGAGAGTATATTGAGAAAAATTCAAGTCGCATAAGATTATAGATAGAAACTTGAGAAGAGTATATAAGAGTAAACCTCATATTCTATATTACCGAGTAGACTTCTGTAAAATCATGTAATCTCCTGCTGATTAGTCTTAAGCTGCCTAGAGGTCTTCGCTCTTTTGTGACATCTCGGTCTCATCTTGGGTCCAGGAGAGGCGAATTAGTGTTCAAGAGTACAATCAATGCAATAATAAATATACAATAATATTAGTAGTGAATACTTTGGAGTAGTGGTCTATTTATATTATTTTAAATGAGCTTATCTCATTTTTAATCTAGGTTTAGTTATTGTTTAAACATGATTGGTTTTCAATACTTATTTTTGTTTGATTGATTATGCAAACACTGTATATGGTTGCGGTTGGTACTTCTCGATAGTTTCGTGTGTTCTTATTTTATTAGATCTTTTAATATTACGCATAAACCTTCTGGGTTTATTAATTGTGTAGTACATGTTCTATATATCATGTGCAAAATATGCATCACATTTAATGGGTCATGCATTCGATATTTGGAGAATCATTTCTTTTAAAGCTCCGACAAAAAAGGTTGTTCCTAAATTAAGGTAAAAATATTGATTTTTAAACTTTTTCTAATCACTTTTAATGAGATAAAACGGTAACCTGATTAAAGAGTAGCTTTCATTCTGATTCTTTGAAGAGATATTTAAATCAATGATGTAATTGCTTGTTATGATTCATCTGACGCACATTCAACGAATAATTGCAACCCAGTTGAGTTCTGGTAATGCATGCAGGGGAAGCAATCGGAGAAGAAGAAAACTGAAACATTTTCTATTGACAGTTATGGATGAAATTGCTGACATGTAATTCGGAACTTTGAAGCAGTGTGCCCCTTGGGAGTGGGCAAAATGAAAGACCATGGAAATGTTATATGTATTTGGCCTTTATGTACTCTAAAGAGTATTTAATGAACTTGCTTTTAGCAGAAGGAAAAATATGAGATATTATCCGCATATTGTTATGCTTCCGTTTCAAAGCGTTGTGTTATGTCAGGTCAACATTTTTTTCTTATATAACAAAAGAAAATCACATAATTTATATTTTGAGCCACAAAAATTAATTAACCTTTTTTGGAAGAAATTATTTTTAACTATCTTAAAACACTGTCTTTCTAATTTCAATGGACAGTTACATTATGATATCGTTATACTCTCATTTCTTATATTCTCACTCGAAACTTAATCTTATATTCCCAATAAAATGGGGGTTTCTCATATTAAGGTTCAATTCCTTTGTCTAGTTCTTTCTGTTTCTGATGTATATATAAACAAAAACTTACATTATTTGGTCGATTTTTCATTCTATTCAAACTTATGAAATTGAGTAAGGATAGAGATCCAAAAGTTTTTGAAAATATATTTTCAGTAAAAAAAATTACGAATTTGGTTCAGGGACAGAACAAATTGAATTCATTTTATTATTATAAATTATCTGGTCCATTTTTTACTTTATGCTTTTTTATTCATCGTGTTTTTCATTAGTAGTGCTCTATTACAAGTCAGATTTTGGTTTTTTGTAATTTGTCGGTTAATTCCAGAATCGATAAACTCATGGAACTAAATAATTTAGTTCGTAAAATATTGTATATCAAATCCTCATAATCTGATAACCTATGGTAAGTTGAACATGAGGACATTTTCTTAATTTGTATTTCATACTAATGGAAATTCGTTTATGTAAAAAAATTTAAAGAAAGAAAAAATGGTGGTGTTGATTGGGAAAAAAAAGGAAAATTGTTGTTAGGGACTAAAATATAAAAAAAAAAAAAAAGTCCTTTAGAAACTAATATTTTAGGTATTGAGACCAAAGCATAAATACAGTTCAAATTTAAAAATAGAGCACAATGACATTTATATCAAGCCACGTATTTGCCATGACATTAAATAATATTTGACACGAGAAACCAGAACATAATTATGTTCTGTATAAAGCTAAGAATAAACTTTGGGTGAGCAGTAAAATGTAAAGATTATATCTGAACCTTTTATATATAATTTTAATACAATAAAAGTAATAAAAATGGCTCAAATATTTCTTTTTCAGATAATAGTCATCGAGCATGGAATTAACATTTTTTACCATATTCATATTTACTTAGTGCAATTAATGCTACTTCAATAACATCTAACTATGCTAGATAATTTATTTCGAGCAAGGCAGATGATAAAAGCAACAAAAACTAACAACTACGCAACCACAGGCTGTTGATTTTACATTTGAATACTAATAAATGACGGGTGATGGAAAATAATATGATAGAAAAATTCGTATATCCTTATTGTGTTTGACAAGTATATACATTTCCGAAGTATAAACTACAATTAAGATACGATACAAGATGTGCGAAGGTGGATGGAAAATTTAGGCATCACGGAAAATTGGTTGCGGCATCCACTTGAGATGCAAATTCAAATACCCAGATTTGCCACCATCTAGCTCAAAACGTTCTCTGTACTCTCCTTCCAGTATTACCCTAGTAAGCGTCAATATGCACCTCCCCATATAATCCTGCACCATTCCGGACGGAAACAACAAACCATCAGAACTGAACGATCCAATACACTTTAACTTTAACCTCTACCCTATTTCTTTCTTATACAAATTACATTTATTTTTAAAACTTTCACAAACTGACACAATTTCAACCATCTATAAAATCCCTTAAAGTGAGAAGATTAGTAGACTGAGAAAATGGAATTTTAATTTTTTTTCTAGATTGGGAGATTGAGACGCCAATTAGATATGAATAAACATATGAGAAAGTATAACACTGTTTCTAACCCAAAACCTTAAATCTTAGCCTTGTGTTTTTTTTTCTTTTATGCACTACTCAACTTTCTCATTTCTCCTCAATATAACATTTTCAACTTATATTTAGATTTTTAATAATATTTTCAACTCTTACTTGATTAGTATTTCCTAACCGTTACCTCAATCTAATTCTTTATGATACACTTCATGGACTTTTAGTCAATAGTTTGCCGTTACTTTATGATGAATTAAAATTGAGCTTCATACAAGTTTTGACTCTATACAGTATCCTATTTTTTAAACCTTACAGAACGTCTTATTTTCAAAAACGGCTTGTTCGGTGGACAAAAGAAGAAAATAGGTTGAGATAGGAAAAAGAATGAATAATAATAATAATAAGCCTGCAAACTATAGTGCACACCAGAAAACCTAGAACATAAAAATTACCCTCGTAGAAAAGTGGTGGAATTTACAGGGAGGCCAGTGAAGATAGTGATACTGGGTGCTAGTGTAAACAGCGATAGTGTCAGTGTCAATGTCGTGGTAACGACAACCGTGATGAGGTAAGAGTTATAGTAGTCACAACATGTATTATGACAATAAAGGTGGTGGCAAAAATATCATGATGAGATTGTTAGTAATCATAATGGGTAGAAGTTACAGCAATATTAGTTATAACAGTGATACTAAAAACAATAATATTGATTTGATAGTAGTGATGACATTAAATGAAATTGTTCAATATACACAAGTCATATTTCAAGGATTGAGGTGGAAGATCTCCCAATATGCCCACCGGAACAGACCTAAATGTAAGTCTCTCCTTTAACTAGTGTGTAAAGGGTCTTTGGTTTGTTTTGGAGGAGAATAATATCCGAATTAATCAAAATTAATTAGATGGTTTCAATTTAAATGCGAAAAAACTTTCTAACAAGTCTCAATCAAACCAACACGATTGAAGAATTGTTTGATTCAGGAATTCAAACGGATCAAAACTAATTTATTAGATCCAATTTTCAGTAGTTAAATAATGAAAAAAAGTAAAGTAAATTGAGAAAATATATTTAATCCTACAAAAATAAGCAAAAAATTATTTTATCCATCTAATTAAATTGAAGTAACATAACATATCCTAATGTCACACCACAGGTTTCGCGCTTTGCAAAAGTCTGTGAGTAGTAGTACGAGGTTTTCCCCTTGCATATATGCACAAAAATCTGTTCTTCTAACTCCAACACAACCAACCAGTCACCAGGGCTGAACTTATTAGTGTGCGGTAATTATTATTATTGTTGTTATTTTGACATTGCTTACCTTTATTCAAAGATATGAAACTATAACTTCTTTTGTCGATAAATCTTGTGTTACTTTAACGGTTTTTTAAATTTATATATAAGTACCTGATAATTTCAATTTTTTACTGCATTAGAATAAATATTATACATTTATAAAAAAAAAGTGAGATTTATCATATTTAGAAGTATAAAATTACCAAGGTTAGTTTCATGATTATATTAAAAATAATTATTTCAGTGGTTAATAACTTTACAAAGTGTTCTATTAAAAGTTAAACTTAATAGCACCTCCAATGGGGTTACCTGTATTTATTTTTAAAGGCAGGCAACTTATAGATATCATTGGAGTAAATGACACCTTGAAGTTTTTATAAAAGTTACTTAGATAAGAAATAAGCAAGGTCGCTTAACTATTCTAAAAAAAAAAAAGTAAAGTGAAATAGGGATTTTTGAGAGGAGATAAATGAGACCTAGTAAAGCTAAGTTAAAAACTCAAATTAGATTCTACTACTGAAGTAATTAACCATAAATATACGATCCACTAAAGAATTAAGAACCTATTGAATTCTTATATTAGATAGATCTTCTACAGTATCATATTTACAAAAGGAGAGGTTTGTGTAAATTTAAAATATAGCAAGGATTTTGAAAAACACCCACCGAATAAAGAGGTATGGGTAATTTAATCTTAAATATATTGTCGCTTTAATGATGTTTAATATTATCTCGGTTCCTACGTGTGAGACTCTTTAAATTTATTTATTTCATTTTACAATAAATGCTATAAATTATTTAGAATGGGAGAAGATGTAAATGGTTGAGTGAAAAGTATTAAGTATCATATAATATTTATAGGGGTGTTTCTTTCAAGCCTGCCTATCTAAAATCGCTCAATGACCGAATGTCCTTCCACCCCATTCAATGACTTGATGTCTCTCCATTACCTTTCCTTCCCACCCTCTTTGTCATATGAGCAGTGTTGCTTTTGCTACAACCCAAATCTTTATTTTTGCCCTTACTCATTTCCCACATTATCTAACGTAGAAACGCCCAACAGTTTCATTAATTCAATAGTTGAGGCCCATAAATTGACACATCCATAGACTTCTTCTAACCTCCGTTAAGTTATTTTGTTAACATATAATTGGCACTCCACATAATTTATGTTAAAATTCAATACTAATTCACTTGAAATCATCAAGACAATAAATAAAAGATAATATTAGAAACAAAATTCAACATAAAGCGAATAATTTACCTTTCCAAATGTGTCGTGGTCCCAAACTTCAACAATTAGCATATCATGTAATCCATCCTCTACAACAAAGTCAAATGTTTGATTCCAAACTGGATTCAAGCTGTCATTCACAACCTGAGAAATTAACAAACTTTTAGGCCAAGTTCATAATATGTTGATAATTAATTTAACCACAAAACTGCGAATACCCTGGTTTTATTTTTTGTTTCTGCTTTCTTCAAGGTAAGAACAACAAAAGGATCGGATTTCCCCATGAAATCTGTTGCGGGCAAGTCTTCAGCCGATATTACAGTAACAGAAAGGACTCCTCTAATAATAACCTCCTTTTTCTTCGGGGTAGCTGCATTTTCATTTCCATTAGACTCCATTCCCTTCGTTGCATTTTTAAGAACCTTTTCCAAAGACGTCATTGAGTAGTTGGGAGCAAATGGGTTTGTAAAGCTATTCTCCATGCCATATGGACAGTACAAGAGCTCCAAGTGTACCTAAGCAGAAAGAACAATAATGTAACAAGTCAGATTTAATTGGTTCCTGTAAATTCAATATCTTCTGACAGTGTGAAAACGTAGAAAGCACACAAGTGAAGAATTCCTCTCGATAATTTATATTCAGTGGTAATTATCAGCCCGTTGTGAGGAATTACACCAAAATAAAACAAGAAATTGCAGTACAGAATTTACAAAATTACAATACAGAGATAAGAGACAAGTCAAAGGCAACAGAGAGAGAGAAGTTCACAAAATACATCACGCCCCCAAACCTCTTCCCCCACTACACATATTATTATTAACTGTTCCTATACCGCAAAGGAGACTGAGTCACACTTTTGCTATGCCTAACCGCATTATTATGCCTACTATCCTCCATCTTACAACATATTTCACTTAATCAAGCGAAAGTTTGACCTTGTTCTAAAGTCTCCCAACAAAATTATGATTACAAGTTATGTTCAACTCAAAATAAGCTAATACAAACAGGTTTAACAAAGAAGCAAATATCTTTATTATACCATCCATACAATTGAAAATATGTTCACAATTGTATACAAACTAGGGAATTATTATAAATCCATATTTACTGGTACTTTTGATCCATGAAATTCAAAGCACCTACACTTCAAGAGAGAAGTTGGTTTTGTCAAACATAGGGTTCAAATCAATACCACCTACTGACAACATTGAAGTTTGAACAGTACTTTCAGGAATTAAAATTTAATATTATAGAATGAAAAAAAAAAAAATAACCACTTCTTTTATATCAACAGGGGCATAACGTGAATAAGACCAGCCTAACCTAAAGCCCCTCTTGATGACAAAGCTTGATTGACTTGACACCAGGAACCACACTACCTTTTGAATGATGCACTTGCATTCATCCTATACTTTCGTATATGTGTATGTGCTTTCATGCTTAGACTTTAAATATTTAGTTATATAATAATTTTAGCAAATGACCAATTTGAAACCGTAATTTCAAATAGAAGTGCAAATAGGAGATATATGACAAATAAGTGTTTCAAGTTCAGCTTTATCCAGCTCTAGGTATGCCACTAAAATGATTGCATTTTGCTAACCTATTTTCAGAAAACACAGGATAGCTAAGCATTATTATTGTTAGTGGGGGTTCAAAGGTAAACTCTAAAGTCAACAAAAATATCTCTCCTTAACCAAGAATCTTCAAGCCTTCAACAGTTTCAACATAGCAAGTCATGCATGTATTTCTCACCTGCCCTCTGTTCTTGTTATCCCTTTGGATCTCCAGATCCTTGACCAACTTCAACCAAACATCCTTCACTTTGCCAGGTTGAAGTTCATCAAGTCGTAGCTGAGCACAACCAATCAATTCAGATGACTGTAACCCCTCAGAATCATAAACTTTCACAGTTATGTGTTGAGTGGACACGTCTTCAACAACAAATTCAAAGTGTTCATTCCAAATTGGATTCAAATCATTGTTCTGGAGGGATAAAACAAAATTAGGTATTTCTTCCATAACTGAAATCCAATAACTTCTCTAGGAAGATATAGAGAGGAAAAAGAAACTAACATACAATTGTCTTGCTTTTCTTCATTCTGTCGCGTAGAGGCCGTATGTATACGACAGCATATGGATCTGATTTTCCAATGATATCCTTGTTTGTTAATTCCTTTGCTTGCACAAGCTTTACTTCTAATATACCCACAGGCTTCAACTCCAAATCACTGAACAAGAAAATAAAGCTGTGAGGTTCAAAATAAAAACCTGTTATTTAATCAGCTGAGACCATAGTGAAAGTAGTCCCGTGATCAAAAATTCATTTGAATATTTAGAAATTATCACATAATTTGTTTTGTATCTTATGAAACGGAGTATCTCAGATGGTCTCTCAGTAATTCCTAGTTCTGGTGTAATTTAATTTGGATTAGGAGTAAAGTATTTTGTGGTTGTTGAAGAGAGAACGTTATTAATGTAAATAGGGTCATGGACTTAACGGTTTGTATTGTGAATCATATCCTTCACACCAATGTCAACATAATTTTATTATTCTGAGTATTTTTCTTCCTCCCTCAACATCTAAACCCTCTAATTTTTAACATAAGAACCAGAAGAAGAAAAAAAACTGTGATTGATTTACCTGTAATCTCCAGGCAAGATGGGTACAACTTTTCTCACAGGCCATGTAATAGAATCTTCAACAGCATCACGAATTGCCCCCTGTAATAATTTAAAAGACCTAATCATTATTAAACATCTGAATTTCAGAAACTTAACTAATTCATCTAATTAGAGAGAAAGGGACAAAAGGCATAAAAAAGAAATAGGAACATGTTGGGATCCAATTGAAAGGTATGGGACTTTTGTCCCGCAATGAAAGCATGGGATTCTAATGTGGACACCGTGGAGTTTGTAAGGCATTGGGCTCTCCAACTACAAGAGGGTCTCTCAAAGTTAATACTATTAATTGGTATCAGAACTTTCCACCATGTTTATGTCTATCAAGTTCAAACAAGAGGCGCAAGTGGTGGCATCAATTTGTACGGGCACTGGAGCTGTAAAGCACAGCGGGATGATTAAAATCCAATTGTAGGCGTGAGACTCAATCTCATTGTATGTATAGGATCAGTGCAAGGTTTATAAATCTTAAACTCTCTAACTGCACTGGAGCTGTAAACTGCAGTGGCATAATTAAAATCCAATTGTAAGTTGTAAGGTGTGGCACTTATACTGTATGTATAGGATTAAAGTGCCAGGTTAGTAAATCTTAAACTCTCCAACTACAATGACTAGCCTTTGTGAACTGGTTTTCTCGAGGTTCATATCATAATAAGCTCAGGTGATTATTCTGTTTATGAAAGATTAAATATAGTACATTACAATAATAAATTTTATAAATGATATGAAAGATGGCGCAGTACCAAATATATATAAGCAGCAAAAGTAACAGAGGTACATGTAAACATAGAGGAATGAACACCATAATGATTTTATTTACATTTTCTACATATGAAAGAAAACAATTACATAAAACGCCTCATACGGACAAAATATTGTTTATATAGACACTTAAAAGTTCATTTCAAAAGATTTCACAAACTTAGAATGACAAAAATACCTGACATAGAGTACAAACTTAAAAATAAACTCACATGTTGCAAATATATGCACAAATTCAGTGGTCTAGATTTTCTAACTTAATACTCAAATTGTACAGATAACGTGTTCTAACAATGAAGAGATGAAAAAAGGTTGAAGATGGGAAAATTGATGGAGAGGAATCGGGATGCAATTATAAAAGCTACATGTTTATAATTTAAATTTCACATTCATAATTCAACATCTTTCATAATTTAATTTAACAAGTTAATACAAAAAAAAAAAACCTTTGGAATGTTTTATTAAAAAAAAAGTGAGATGAAAACCTACCTTTATTTCTTCACTAATACTTAGCAGTAATGATATTTGGTGAGTAAAGCTGAACTTCAGTTACAAAAATTGACTTCAGGGCAATAGGCTTTTCTCTAACCAACCAAAGTAAAATGAATGTGAAGTTATGGCCATTTTTTCCAAACAATGGTGAAGAATGAAAAAAATCTTCTATCAAACTTCAATAAATGGTAAATAAATAAAAATTGAATGACACAGTTAAAAAATCTACTGGAGCTGATATAATTAATTCTTTAACGAACATTTACATGCTGTGTATTAGTTTTGTGTCATGGTTTTTATAAATGAAAGGGTAATAAAAAAACATAACATCTACTTAGAAGACAAAAATAATTTAAAGTTACAAGTTTCTGCATCAATACCGAAAAAGCTTTCAAATAACATAGTGTGCTCTGGCGATTAACATGACATATTCATCATCAGAGTCAGAGATATGTTAAGCTAAAGCAAAGAAAGAATCATGAAAAGATACAAATGGGTATCATTAACAGACAATGGGAGTAGTCCAGACCTCAATTGCATCATATAATCCAGGGATTGCTGAAATGTCGCCGCCGATGACTTTAAGAGTAAAATCCAACTTTTTCTGAAATTTAAAATTTTCTGAAATGATTAAATATATTACATGTGGTACCGTTCATGAGGTTTAATTTCTTTACAGAAATATGGCTTGACAAGTGTTACAGGCATGCATAAAGAAATGTGAGAAGGAGGGCATTGCATGTGGCTGTATTAGAGCACATTGAAGAGAGAGATACTACGAGGACAGGAACCATTTCCATAATTAGTAACTGTAACCATCAATTCACCTAATATGCAAGAATAATTAAATACAAATCTAAATCAATCACATTCTATCCATGAGACTAAGCAACTGTTTTAACAATTATTTGTCTAGATCTCGCAAAACATATAACATGTTTGGTTGGTTTAATTAAAAATGACCTTAAGAGAGTGTTTGTCCCCATTATAAGACAAAAAAAAAGAATATATACATTGAAAGTTTGTCCTAATGTAGATGCACTGAGAAGAGTAGGAAATTATCTGATTGAAGAAGAGATATCATACCTTCTGCCTTAAAGAATAGCTAAGAGCTCCAAAACCAGGAAATTCATCAACTAAAGGCTTAAAGATCAACCTAAAAACACCAGTAAATCCAATATTTTTTACCTGAAAAGGGAGTATGAGATCACAAAATCAAGTATATTCTTTCAAAGAATAAACCTCACAAACTTAATGTATATTACTTAAGCAAAAAATTACTGATTTCTAATCAGAAAGCTTTTACTCACAAACATTCCATGCTTTTTTATGCATGCTAATAATAATGCAAAGGATGAAGAGAATTTTTCCTTCACCTAGTCAAATGGTCTTCTATTCTCATAGTTCATATCAATGGGGTGCCACTAATGAAATATAAAAGAACAAGCAAATCCAATATAATATTCAGTTTAGGAGCTAATTGGATAAGATCTCTTGTTAAATTGGAAGAATTCGGGTCTTACAATAATTTTAGTGAAAAGAAAAGGCACAGTTTGGCTTGGAGACTTCAAAGATAAGGACAGGGGGAATATTAATACAATAACCTGAGCAACTGATCCATTTATAGCATCTAACCAGATACTGATAATAACAAGTAACCACACATGCAGTGGCAGTAAAAAGTTGAAAGAGGTACCTGCACTGGTAGTGCAACACCAAGAAGAGTTTTAATATCAAGTATAATACTTGGATTCCCATCCCATTGCATTTCTAGCTCCATTGTAACACCATCCCCTCCATCCTCAATTATAGACACACCTAAAAAAGAACATCAACAAATCAGAAGCTCCAAAGAAATGTATGACGTCAAAAAAATTGAGTAGAGATCCTTAATAAAGTAAAAATGATGGCCTGAAATGAGTAAACAGAAGAAACCACTTGTGTAACTACTTTTGCATAAGCTAGAAGCAAGGGAACAATAAATAACCTCAAGTTTGAACTTGTTAGGATTCTATGCAATTAAAGATACGAGCTTGAAGGCATGCCTCCTGGGCTGGGGCAGCTAAAAATAGGAATGGTAAAATAGAAGCACAATGGAAAGGCTACCATTTCTATTATGCTTGACCAATGGTGGAAATTAGAGAAACCCACTTTAATGTCATAGAAGCAGAGGTAAAAGCTCGTAGGGTTGGTGCAAAAACTGAAATCTAGTTGTCCTATTTTCAAAATATGTTACGCGTGTTATACAAGTATCAAATCATTTATGTGTCTGCTCTTGAACTTTTAGCATAGTTGGTTCACGATAATTCATCTACATTTTTGTTTTACTAAGAAAATATATATTGTATGCGGTCCCATTTCATATCTACGCGGTTTCCACTCCACTCAGCACTGCAAACCAGTTCCCCTACAGTCCAAACCCAGCTAAAGAAATCAAAAAGGGAAATCAAATTAAAGTGAACAAGTCTTAGACTGTTGACAAATCACAAATACTTCTAAGTAAGCACTATCTAAGCTTTTATTCAACGAAAAGGAGGGGAACCAGTCAGATGACAACAGTATCAATTGCACCATAGGAAATGCGGATTGCCAAAAATCCAAAGCAATTGGATCGAACGGACCTGTGAACTGTGGCGCCACAGTACCAAGTGTAAACTTGGAAAACTTGAGAGAAGCCAAAATCACGGGTCTATATTGTTCAAGAATGGGTTCCACCGACGTCTTTATGAGCTCAGAAGCAGCCTAGCAAAACCGACGCATGAACAAAAAAACAAAAAAAAATGAACAACCACCACGAAAGCCACATCTGAAGCATGATCCACGAGCTACCTCATTAACAAAGGGCCAGATCTTGGTGAGATGCGAGTTAAGCCAAGTCAACTGAAAACAATAACACAACAGCGTGAGTCCAAGACCGAATTTGAGACGACGAGTTATAGAAAGTACGTGTTGAGAGAAGAAAGCTCAACTTCTGGCTGGAAGAGAAAACGACCCAGGAAGGGTAGAACTGAGGCGGCAAGATCTTTCTAGAATCTTCGACGGTCATCCTGGCGAAGGCGGCGATGGTGGTGGCGAGCTGGGAGCGCTGGGCGGCCCGAGCATTCTCGCAGCGGACGAAGCCTACTATGATGCCGAGGCCCACCACAATTCCGACCACCACTCCGAAAACGAAGCCCATCGGGAGAGTGTGAAAAGCGTGAGACTCGTGGGCTTGTTGGGTTTAATCAGAATCCGAAGCGTTGATCCTGTGACCTTTTGTCTGATAGTGATAAAAACAAATAAAAATAAATAAAGTTACTGTGGTGATTAGTTGAAGGTGGTTAGAAGGACATGAACGGTTTGATTTGTCTGAAGAAAGAAAGTCAGATGAATATGGAATTACCGCATTGACTTTAACTTTTTTCTTTTCTTATTTAACTTTTTAAGGTGGATTTACTCTTATTCTCTGCCGTCCAACCAATCCAATACCTCATCGCAATTTTGCTTCTTCGGATAAGCTACTTTTCAATTGACTCTGGAAACATTAAAACGGAAATTAAGAGAAAAAGAAAATGCTAAAATATAATTTGTTCATTTATTTATATTTTAGGTTGATTTCTTAAATTTAAATTTATAATTTGACTGTTCTATCGCAATATCTCTATTTAATAAAATTATGACAATATTATGACTATATTAATTTGGTCTATCAATAAAAGTATGATAATGATTTTGTCATTCTTCGTATATTATTTAACTAACAAAATTTCAATAATAACATTTTAGGTATTATTATGATCTTTCACTAATAAAAGTATGATAATAATTCTCTAGTTCTTCATATTTTGTAGTGTTTGGTATGATATTTATTGAATGAAAGCGTAAGTTTTAGTATTTTGTATAATTTATAACAAATAATAGTGAGATAATAACTCTTTAGGTTTCTGTATAGTCTTTAGATTGAGTTTTCTTTTGATTCTCTTCTTTTTCATGTGAGTTGTTGTCTACTTGATCTATTGTTGGTAGAGTCATTATTTAAGTTCCTTTTCCAACCAAAATCAAATAATGTGATGGGTGAACAAAAGATAACATGGTTTCGAAAGTAATGGTACAACCTCTACATAGTGATAGTGAGATTAAGTTCAATAGGTGAAGATGACAAGGATAAAGAAGAATTATAAATTTTTACTTTTTGCAACGTTGTAGTAGTACAACGATGTTACTTTGATGTATTAACTTTATGAAATTTGTTTCTTTATCAATTGTTCTTATAATGAGATTTGTTTCTTTATCAATTGTTCTTAAAATGAGACTGAATATCTTCTGGCGAGTGTCCTTCTATCTTATGTTGTCGTTCGCCCTTCAGATTCGAAAGGTGAGATACCTACAAAGACACTCTAACGCTTAAGTCAGTTGAGAGTGGTATTATGTCTAAAGGTTCAAAACTAGAAATGTCATTACCTTTTGTCATGAAGTCTACCTCTATTTATACTTTTCTATTGGGCTTTGTATTCCACGCGGTTTAGTGCAGGCCCAATATCTCTTTAACCATGTTTTATTATCCTTAACCTGTCTTTGACTTTAATCATTAATTAGGGAGAATGATTGAATGATCGAATTCCCTAACCGCCCATTTGGGTAATTAGCTCCTACTAGGACACAGACCCCCAGGCTTGAGCCTCCTTGTTGAGGCGAAAAGTCTTTTAGATTCTCGCGTATTGAACCGTGTGCTTGGGGATTCTGGAACTCCGTGTGTGGCTCTGACGCATGGCTGACGTGTCTTGTCAACTTTGCGAATCATCACTTGATCTGGTTCATTCCTTTGTTTTGATCTAATGGGTCAAATTTGTTCGATGGTTCGTATTTCGATGCAACTCCTTAGTCTATAAATATGTGTAGTGTGATAGCTGTCGTTTTGCTGTCAAATTAATATGATTCTAACGTAGACTTGTCTAACACTAGAGAGATAATAGTATAATTGTGGACAAATGTCCCCAAGTCGTCTCCCAACGAATCCAATAGTAAAATCAGTTGATCAGGGTTTAAAATCTATCTGCAAGCAATAAAAGTTAGCAATAACAATAAAGATGAAAAGGGGGTTTGAGATAGTTGTGCAAAAAATATAAAAGAAATTAAAATAGCAAATAAAAAGCGGTTGATCCCAAGTTCTTCCACCATTGAATTCTTCACAGGTTCTCTAAAGATTAATCTTTTCTCAATCCTCCAACAGACCAGATTGAACATGCGCCGATCTGATTCAACTGAAACTCACTAGTAAAGCATGCGTCTACTAGTTTAATCAATACCCACTTTGTTCCATGCGTATACTCCATGGGAATGCTTACCTCCTCTCCCTTGAATCATGCGCCCAAGAAATTAATTAGAACAATGCGAACTAACTAAGAAACCAAAGTTTAAGATAAGGAAGACTCTCAATCATGCGTTCAACACAAAAACCAGTTTTCCAGGAGATTAGACAATAAAAACAACTGTTATAGAGAATTAAAAATCGAAACTTTTATTGGAACAAAACCTCAGAACTCAATGGGGAATTACAAAAGAATCAACCAAAAAGGTTTAGCCTTCCATGCGGAGGCAAAACAAAAGAATTACTAAGAAGAAAATAAACTAAGAAAACCCTATGAAGCTCTCCCTTCTCTCCTTTATGCTTGTGTCCTTTTATAGGCTTTTCTGCTCCAAGGATCTTGGGAAAATATTGCAGTTTAGATTTTGTAAACAATTTTACTTTCCATAATTCTTTTTATTTTGCAGAAGATTTGCTTCCAATTCTGTTTCTGGAATCTTGTAGCTTTTATTTTCTCTTTCTTCTCCTCATAATATTTTTTCTGTTTTGGTTCAAGAAGCAACTTGGATTTTTGCATATTTGGCCCATTCACAAAGGTAGATGCTTCCTCCGAAAAATTTACTCTAAAAACACAAAATTAACAATAATAATAGTTAAGGCCCAAATAAACCCAATTATAAGAATATTAATTAAAACAATGGATTTATTTATTATTATAGTCCAATAATCTATGAATAAGGCTAGTGAGTGTGAATAAATATATGCTCATCAGTGGTCCCCTGATTTTCCTGATTCTTTCTCATTATCCTTTCTTCTCCAACATACCACCACGTTTTTAAAAGAGCTTTGAGGTAACCATGTCTTCTTCCTTGTTTGGTAGTTCGACCTGTCGGGTTCTAGGGTTCTCGAAAGTATGCTTCCACGCGACGTTGCCCATCTTTCGGAGACAGCCTCAAAAGCCTCTAGTTCAGAGTCTTCCCATATTAGCGACGAAGCTAGTGTGGGTGGGCTACCTGAGGACATTCGCCTCTCGGTTATCCCCGTTGAGGGTGCCGCAAAACGAGACCTTCTACCTCGCCGACTTCCTCAGTATGCCTGGGTGGATCCGAGTGTGCTAAAACATACTTCCCAATTTGAAACTACTACGTCGCTTAAATCTTTTAGCGTCAATATAGATATGTTAGACCCCGAGTCGCCGGATGGGGTTGTTTCGCTCTGAAGGTTTGTGCCATCTGATGTCGTGTGTTTAGGGTTTGATTCTTTGGGTGAATATTTTTTATTTTATTCTTGCTTAATAATCAACGTCCACGTCCGTTTTCCTTTTGATACTTTTACCGTCGACGTGTTGCGTGCCTTGAATGTGGCACCTTCAAAGCTTCATCCGAATAGATGGACTTATATCCATACTTTTCAGCTTTTATGTCTTTATCTCAATTTAAATCCCACCCCTCAAGTCTTTCTAACTATGTATGGTACGAGGTCGGGTTGCCAAGTAGGATCGTTGTCCCTTGTTAGCCAACCAAGGTTGTGCTTGTTGACTCCATTTACTTCTTCTTACAAAAACTTCAAGTGAACTTCTTTAAGGTTGTGGTTGGGGAGGAGGGTCGTCAATTTTTTACGACGACGACGCTCCACACTTTCCCTTTTATTGGACACGCGATCCTGCACGTTTTTGTACATGGTTGAGGTCATCACTGACCCGCGAGGACCTGGAAACCTTGTCAATTTTAGACAAACTCCTCTGCAAAATCCCTACTCGGTTGCTGCTACAGGTTTTCTTGTCGCTCACTCGGCTTCTTGACATTGTGGGTATGATTTTGTTTACTTTTACGCGTTTTTGTCTTTATTGATACTCTGTTTTTTTACTTTAGCATTTTGCAGCCATTATGACTTCTCACGCTTCCCGTGATAGCAAGCATTTTCTGAAAGAACTTCTGAAGTAGCGAAAGGCCAGTTTCGGCTAGGGTCTGACCATTCAGCCCGAAGCAGCGACTCTTTTGCAAACCGTTTTGGCAAAGGATGTCCCTTCCCCCCTTCCTAATAACCCAAGCTCGAGGAAGCCTCATCGAGAGAAGAAACGAAAGAAATTCTCTCGTCCTCACTCCAACAGGTCCTCATCCGGGAGATCTATAAGAAGGTTCGTGTTGATACCGGCTCTAGCTCGGCAAAAGGCTTCCTCGATCGCGAGCTATACTTGAGTGAAAAGGTTTCAATACCTTTGAATTTGGCTGAGAAGAAGCTTTTTATGTTGGCGTTTATGACTGAGTTGGCGAACTCTTTCCTCAAACTAAGTACTCGTGCTATTGTTCTCGAGAAGCGCATGGGTTCAATGTTGAAAGAAAGGGAAGGAGCAAACGTAAAAGAGTTGGCAAAATATTTCCTTAAACTTAGTACTCGTTTAAATTTTCCAGGCTGTATGCTCTGTTACCTAGGTCTTCGGTGATTCGGAACGGCCCTTCCCAATTCACGACGAACTTTCCTTGAGTCTTGTCTTTGTGGGCCTCCCCCTTTGCTCTCAGTACCAAGTCTCCCAGGAGGAATGACCTCGGTTTAGTCGGCATTCAAAGATTCCTCCAATATTCTAGACCGTCTTACCGTTAGAGGGGTGTAGTGTGAGAATCGAAGTGTTCTCGAGAGTTCTTTGGGCTTTTAGGGCGGTCGCACACTGCCGGGTACCCCCCTCTCGACTTTTTGGTTATTGACATTGTTCGTTAGCTTTGTCTTGAACTCTCGCATTTCTTCCAATTGCATGAATTTCACAACTCTTTGCCTCAGCTCGTCCATGCTTCCCACTGGTTTTATATATAAGTTGTCAGAGAATAGACCTGGTTTAAGAGAGGTCACCAGGTGATGTAGTGCGACTTCTGGACTAAGGTCTCGAATATTGAGGGTTATCTTTTCGATCTTGTTCATAAATGAACGTAGTGTCTTAGTTCTCTCCTGCCGTATGTTAACCAAAGCGAGGGAGGTGAGGTGATGGGGTTTGCTTGTGGCGAACTGGGCCTTCAGAGAAGCTGGTGGCAAGCGAGTGAACCAATTTAGTGCGGTTCCCTTCAGAGAAGTGGGGAACACTCAACATAACAAATCATCAATGGTTATGTATAAGCTAATTTGGGTGACATAAGTGTCAACATGTTCATCGAGATTTGTGTCGATGTCATACTTATTTATTGTCGGGCTTTTCCAAGTTGCCAATAAAGACACTTTCGTGATTGCTTCGGTGAAGGGGTGCCTCCGGGACGACATACCCACGATTCCCCCTGAGGCTGTGTAAATGGTGCAACTCGCCCGTGAGTTGTATTCTCCTTCTACACATGTTTGGGTTTTGTGTTCAGTATGTCTTCGGCTTCCAACATTCTTTTCGGTCGTCGGGGTGTGCCCAAACTCCAATTTCTTCATCATCATTCGATTCTCGGCCTTTAAATCTCCTATTTCCTTCGCGTTCTTCTGTTTCATGTCCTTAAACTCTTTTTTTATTTATTTCTAGCATCAAGGTCATCGGATCGATTGAGGACCACACTTCATTCTTTCTGTCGTTTCCTATCATGCTTCGTGTGGATACCATGCGATTTCTTGATAGGTTTTTCTTTCGGTCTCACGGTGGATGCCAAAATGTTATTACAATGAGATCGAATATCCCCTAGCGAGTGTCCTTCTATCTTTTGTTGTCGTCCGCCTGTCAGATCCGAAAGGTGGGATACCTGCAAAGACACTCTAACACTCAAGTCATTTGAGAGTGGTAATATGTCTAGAGGTTCATAACTAGAAATGTCATTACCTTTTGTCATGAGGTCTACCTCTATTTATACTTTTCTATTAGGCTTTGTACTCCACGCTGATTTAGCGCAGGTCCAATATCTCTTTAACCATGTTTTATTATCATTAACCTGTCTTTGACTTTAATTATTAATTATGGAGAATGACCGAATGACTGAGTTCCCTATATGTCCATTCAGATAATCGACTCCTACTAGGACATTAATATTTAGACATAAATGTGTTTTAACTGATGTTGAGGGCAAGAATAAAGAACAGTGAGGCAAGTCGACAATTTTAACTAGTGCAACATTACACTAGTGCAGTGATTTTAGTGGAGCCAATAGATAAAATATTCAGAAGTCTTAGACTATGTGTAAGGATGATTCATTGATTCTTTCCATCATTATTTCATTAAATCTTATAATTTTTATTTTTTTTCAATATTTAGACATAGTGTTTTTTAATTGGTGTAGATGACAATAATAAAGAAAAATAAGACAAATCAACAATTTTAACTGGTAGAATAGTATGAATGTCAATTGAATCCATTAGATAAAACATTTTTTAAGTTGTGCATGAGAATCATCCATCAATTTTTTTTCATCATAATTTCATTAAATCATATAAAAATTTTCTTTCTCCATATTAAAACATAGTGTGTTACTATATGGTATTCAAGTCTATGTCTAATGGTGCTTGAAGTTCAAAGTATTTTAATAAAATCAACAAATTCATTTATAATTATATTTTATAATGGTAACTTATAATTGGAATACATTTGAATTCTTGTAAGGAAATGCTTATTATTACCTTCAAATATATGTTTTTAGAATCCAATTCATTTCAAAATGAAGAATAGTTTTTGATAACTTTAAATTCAATACGAGAATCATAAACAATTTTAGTTTTGGTGATGTTCTATTTAATATTCTTTAAATTCCAAAAGAATACAATATATTAGAAAAACATAAAAAAAAACTGTATTGGTCTATGATAATAATAAGGCTACATCCATTTGTTTAATCACTATAATTAAGAAAATTTACTAATTTTCAAAAATTTAAGAGAGACTCTTAAGAAAATAATACAACTTAAAATATTTTTAATCCTACAAGATCTTCTAACACAACTTAGGAAATTTTATCATAAACACACACTCACTGATCAGGAAATAAAAACTGCAAAAAAGAAAACAATTGGAACAATATTAGATGAAAAACTTTAGCTTAGATTTTTTAAAACAGTAGTAAAAGATTATATTCAATATAAGAGAGACAGGTATGATATTGATCGTTAAATCTTTAAAGAACAACTCTATGATCTGTGGCTTTTAGTGTGTAAAAACTCTTGTAAAAAATTGAAGACTTATTTAAGTTCTAAAAAAATTCATGTTTTAAATAGTAATTTTAGTAAATTAAAAGTGTATTTTAATTAGCTAAAATAAAATAAAAACTTCAAATCTTAAAAAGTTTAAGTGATTTTAGTAAACTAAAATCAAGTTTTAACAGACTAAACGGTTCTATTTTCAAAATCCAACCAGATCAAGATTATTTTAGTTGATTAAGAAGCAACTTTAACCAACCAAAATGATGCATATACAAGAAATGTTCATTTGTGGCTAATTCAACTTTTGTGCCTAAATTTGTTTAGTTAGATTAGGTAAAAAATGAAAAAATTGTTTCTACTAAAAGTGATAAATATGTAACTTATTCCTAAGAATCAGTATTAATTATCTAGAACTTTGTGTAATCTCAATTGTGATTAAAATGACAAAAATATTATTGGAAAATAACGACCTTAGATAAAAAGAGGTGTAGATAAAAAAAAATACTTTTATTGTCCTCTTCTTCTGAAATACATTTTTGATTTAGATTTTTAGAACACATTTTTTAATTTAAAAAGGAAAATTCTAGAAAGCATTTTCAGATTTTGTATTCTGGATTTTATTTTTTAGAATGTATATTTTACATTTAGATTTTTCTTTTCAAGAATATGAAATTTTGATTTTTGAATTGTATTTTTTTATATTTTAAATTTTAAAATTCGAAATTAAAAATAAATTTCTAAAATTTTTAAAGATAATAAGGTAGAAGTTCAAATTGATACAGTACATTAACAATTTACTTTTTAGAAATTCATTACTAATTTTTAAAGCCCTAAATTTCCACAAAGTAACTATCACATAAAAAAAAACAAGGGACAGAAAAACTCAATATTAACTCAGAACTAATACAAAAAATTCTTAATATATGCAATCAAATTATTATTTATTTAATTAGTAAGTTAAAATTTCTAAGGTGTCACATAGCCTAAATATAAACTATACAAAAACAAAACATAAATGAAAATGAATGAGCCTTAATCCAAGTGTCATGCATATATCACAACACCTAGATGATATATGATGTTCCTTATTAGTTTAATTGTTTTTTAAATAAATTTATTTGAGTGTTTATCCAAACTTTAAAGAGGAATTTTCTTATATCTATAAGAGATTGTAAACTTCAATCTCATAAAAAAAGAAAAAGAAAATGAAAGTAAGATATATTAAGGATGACTATATAAATTGAGGATAGGAACAGTTTTGTAGTCATGTGTTTCTATTAATCAACATTATTTGCTTTTGAATTCAGATTTTTTTATGCGTGTGGAAGTGTGTGAAATTCCAAAGTAATAACTTATGTATAACTAATTACTAGTTTTAGGGAAAGATAATTAGCTTAATTTTCGGCTATAACATCTTTGGCTCAATTCCCTATCTAGTACCATTTATATCTTTATATCCTTATCTAGTACCTTTTTGTTTTTATTTCCCTATCTAGCACCCTTTTGTTTTTATTTCTCTATCTAGCACTCTTTTATTTTTTATTTCCCTATCTAGCACCATTTTAAAAATAAATAAATAAATAATAAATTATTATTTTTTTAATAATTTTAATTTTTGAATGCATTAAAAAATAAATATTTTTAATGTTTAAAATAATTAGAAATATAATTAATGAATAAATAAATGAATTTTTACAAAATAAAAATAAAAAAGTAATAAATTAAAAATGTTTAGTTTAAAATTATTTTTTTTTTAAAATGAAGAAAATAAAAAATTAAACTATACAACAACATAAAAGTTGAATCTATAAACATAAATTAGTATTTATTTTTATTATTATTAATGATATAATCATGTTAATTTTAAGTAAAAAATACAGGACATAATTATTAAAAAACCAAAGTCAATTAGTATTAATTAATAGTGGACACATAAATAATATTGAAGTGTTTACCTAAATGCAAAATTCTAAAAAAAACTAATACAAATGTTACACTTAATGCTTAAAAATGAGAAGAAAAAAATGCAAAAATAAATAAGTCTAGAAAATAAAAACAACAACAATAAAATAAAAACAAAAACCATAAATAAATAAATAAAGATTGCAGAAAAAATAATAATAACTAAAAACATAAAAGGTATAAAATAAAGGAAAAACAAAATAAGATAAAGATAAAAGATATAAAAAAAACAAATAAATCAAAACAAGATAAATATAATAGATATAAGACGATACTAAATAAGTATATGTTGATCATAAAAAGGAAAATAAATGAGAGATGATCATTAATTTAATATGTTTCTAGTTATTATTATTTTTTCTGCCATTCTTTATTTATTTCTATTTATGTTTTTATTCATTAATTATATTTCTAACTATTTTAAATACTAAAAATATATTTTTTTAATACATTCAAAATTAAAATTATAAAAAAAATTACTGGATTGTGCAATTCTCGTCATTAATTATGTTTCATTTTGCACAAACTATTTAATGTACCACTGAAGAAAATATCAAATGAATGATCATCTTTTATTTATTTTCCTTTTTATGATCAACATATACTTATTTAATATCGCCTTATATCTCTTATCTTTATCTTGTTTGAATTTTTTTTATATCTTTTATCTTTGTCTTATTTTGTTTTGCCTTTATTTTATATCTTTTATGTTTTTAGTTTTTTTTTTTCTGTCATTCTTTATTTATATCTATTTTTTGTTTTTATTTTATTGTTGCTGTTTTTATTTACTATACTTATTTTTTGATCTCATTTTTAAGCATAAGTGTAACATTTGTATTAGTTTTTTTTAGAATTTTGCATTTAGGTAAACACTTCAATATTATTTATGTGTCCACTATTAATTAATACTAATTGACTTTTTTTTTTTTTTTATAAATATGTTCTGTATTTTTTTACTTGAAATTAATATGATTACATCAGCAATAATAATAAAAATAAATACTAATTTATGTTTATAGATTCAACTTTTATGTTGTTGTAGAGTTTAATTTTTTATTTTCTTCATTTTAAAAAAAATAATTTTAAACTAAACATTTTTAATTTATTACTTTTTTTTTGTAAAAACTCATTTATTTATTCATTAATTATATTTCTAATTATTTTAAACATTAAAAATATTTATTTTTTAATGCATTCAAAATTAAAATTATTAAAAAAATAATAATTTATTATTTATTTATTTATTTTTAAAATAGTGCTAGATAGGGAAATAAAAAATAAAAGAGTGCTAGATAGGAAAATAAAAACAAAAGGGTGCTAGATAGGGAAATAAAAACAAAAGGGTGCTAGATAGGGAAATAAAGATGTAAATGGTACTAGATAGGGAATTGAGCCATAACATCTTACTATTTTTATTAATTAAGTTCATTAACCTCTTTATAATTCTATTTGTACTTTTGCTTTGTGATGTAAGTTCTGAATCATATTTCTATTGTTATTGTTACTCAGTTTTGTGGAATTATACATGTTATGGAGGAATTTCTCTAGTAAAATCAGGTGTATGGTTACTCATATTTTTTTGAAAGGAAATGCATGTGCTGATAAATTGACTAATTTATAATTTATTCATAAATAATTTTTTCATTAGTATAATAGGCTACTATCTAGTTTGTTCTTATAATATTTTATGAATATATATAATCTACCTATGTATCGTTTTTGTTAACATATGAGTTTTAGTCTAGTTCCAATTTATATATATATATATATATATATATATATATTTTAATAATATTTTTTTCATGTGATAACAAATGATTGTTGTTAGCTTAGATGTCAAGTTACATAATGATGTTTAATTTAAAAGTTTTTATTTCAACGATAAATAGTATTTTAAACATGATATATATACATATATGATCTAGTTAATCATATAATCTTACCATTAGTGTGTTATTAAGTAATCTTAGTTATACAGATTACACAATGGTTTGGACATTGAAACATGTCGCTCTGCACAGAAGACAAAATTATTACGTGGTCCTCACCTCGGTGTAATGTTGTATTGGACAACACCGTTGGCTTCAATCCTCTTCACTTGTTTGTTTTATTCTTAAATTATTTATGCTCTGGGACCATTAATAATGGAAGAATAATATCCATTCACTTTTCAAATACCATGATTAATTAAGAGCTGAAACATGTGACCTCTCAATCACACGACCCCATTGGCAATATTTAAGAAGAAGAAAAAAACTCCGTTAAAAGATATAATATTCAATTTTTTCTCTTCACATTTTAATAGTGTCTGATTATATATAGGAACTTATTTTCACTATAAACCAAGAATAAACTGCACTTTTCGAAACCACCATTTTAAGATCATAATATAGACGAAAATGAAGATGGAATTATATGGAATATTCTAGAATCCAATAAATGAGGTAAAATGAATGGACTAAGTGGCTTAGGTGAGTGGAATAGAGATTTATATGCGACAATAGACGAATCATTGAATAACTCGATCCAACTTGTAATCATTAAAATAAAGTATTTGATACATATGTAATTAACTTCATGTTAATTGATATATGTTCTCTATATTCAATCATAATGAATAATTACAATTATGTTTAGTTTAGTGCAAGTACGAATGAAGATAATTTTTAATTAATAAAAAGAGAATGGAAAATGAAAATATATTTACTTGCTCTAGTTTAAAAGAAAAATAAAAAAATGTAATTTTATTTAGCTTTTAAAAAAGAGAGAACATATATAAAAAAAAATATGTTTTCTAGAGAATATCACGTGTTCTTTGTGAATGTTATCATGAATCACATTTATATGTTATCTATATTGTTGTTTAATTTAATATGCACATAAATATCTCAGATCCCCGTCCTCATCATTAGATTCCATTTCCATGACTCTCCTTCACCACATGATTTGTAATAATGAAGATATTTTTGTTTTCTTTTTTTATTTATTTTATCATTTACATTCTCTTTCCACTCTTTTATTACAATTTCATTATTCTCAACCTCTCTCACCTATTGTTGTTGATCGATCACCAACCCATAAGAAAGGGTCGAATTAGGTTAACGACTAATTAAACATGGACCAGTTTACAAAAAAATAAAATAAAAATATGTAATTTATAAAATTAATTTTAAATAGATAAATACCACAAGTGGAAATCAGAGTGCCACATAGAGGGAGAGTGTTTTGCTTGGATGGAAAATGAAGTGAAAAAAAATACAAAACGTGACAGTTTGAATAAATAAAGAGTAAAAAGTAAAGAGAAAATAAATAAGTAAATAAATTTATAATTAGTATAATAAAATAATTATTTTATATACTAATAATTTGAAATTTATTTTTTAAATAATTTGATGTAATAATTTTTTAAAAATATAAATTAAAGTTAAAAATATAAATTACTATAGAATTTTATGAAAAAATTATATTTTAAAATAATAAATGTTAAAATAAGTTACTTTAAAAATATATAATTTAATTATTATTTTAAATTTTTTATCATAATTATTTATTAAAAAAATAAGAGTTAAAATGTTTTTAATCCCTATAATTTAATTTAATGCGAAACTGATTTTCATCGTTATAACTCAAACTTTAAATCTCTTAAGTATTTGTAGTAGAAAAACTATGAATTTTTGTCATTTTTTTTAAGTAGAAAAAGTTTTTCAAGGTGAACTAGGATGTTAATTTTTTTTTATCGCTGGTATGTATATTATAATACCGTTAACATTGAAAATTTGTTTGTTACGATAAAAAAAACTAATAAAAACCTATTTAACCCAAAATATAGTTTTTACTACAATATTAATAATACTCAATTATATTAGAAAAAATATTATATACATGAATATATTTATAACATAGTGAATTATCTTCGTAATTGATTATATTATACATTTTTTTATTTGTTGTATTATGCATCATACAAGAATGTATGATTCTTAATTTCAAATGAATAAAGTTTAATTCTTTATAGTTAGTTATATATGGCAAATTCTACATGCACTTTCATACTTTTTACTTGCCTCTTCAATTTTTATTTTTTTTAATTTCAACTATACTTCTATGGTGAATAATATGTTTTTTTTTTCATTTTCAAGTAATGATGGTTGCTTCTGGTGGTTGATGATGAATGTTGGTGATTAAGGTAAATTTGTGGTATTTTTACTGGTGGTGATTGTGTAGTTCACTTATTATACAATTCAAAAATCACAAAACTAAAAAAAAATCAGCAAGGTGCAAAAATGGAGGACAAAACTCAATTTTGTTTATCTTTGCACTTTAGAATAAACTTTTTGATTCTAAGGGTTCACAATTTGCTTCAAATTGCACTAACAATTTACTTCACGAAACCATTGCAAGTGTAACAATAGTTGTTTTCTTGATAGAATTTTTGCGATGTTACCTGAGGAAAAACTTTTAACTACAAGAAATCTAAACCCCTGGGTAAGTATACATTATATTATGAAATAAATTAAAACATGTCAAATGATTAAACTATTTTCTTAAACATTGTTGTTGAATAAGAATGGAAATATTGTTGGATGAGAGATATGGACTTGAAAATGAAGTATTGGGTGTATGAGGTACAACTAAAATTATTTTAAAAAAATGAAACTATGCTTCATTTATAGTTACTTATTTTTTTTTTTTATTTTACAATTAATATGGAGGTGAAGGAAAAAATATGGAGGTGCAGTGTCCAAATCACCTTGAAACTATTTCATTATTTCTCTTTATCTTGGTTTTACAAAGTGTTATAACTTTAATTTTTTTTAACCTTTTCTTGTAGGTATGATTTTATCACTGTAATTTTGTAAATATATTTTATTTAGTGTGATGTAATAATTTTTCATAATGAATCTTTTGAGTATCAAGATATATTTAAGTTAAAAAAATAAGAAAGATGTTTATGAATTATAATTATTTTAAATTTTCCCTTTATACTCATTCAGATGTGTATTATAATATTTATTAGTAGAAAAAAAAAAAAGTAAGGAAAGAGGTTTACCAAGCATAAGTTTGTCTCCTAAGACAGCACATCCCTCAAGCATTACTTCAAAAAATTTAAATAATGAATAATAAACACGTGACATCACAAGCAGAAGATTTTTTTTTTTTGAGAAAAAAAGTTATCACCGTCAATGTAGAAAGAAAGAGGAAAATAACAATTGCAGACAAAAAAAAAAAGGAGGAATGAACCATAAACTTATGAAAAGGGTTACCTTTTGAGTGTTTTTGGTTTTTGGTTTTTTAACTGGATTTACATTTAAAGCATCATTTGAATCTGTGGTTTATGTGATTTCTATCTTTTTTTTTTGCACTTGAATCAGAAACATAAAAGAGATGTTTATTTTTTATTTGAATCTGTTTTTTCCAGCATTAATAATGACAGTGGGTATTTAAATAAAATGTTCCAATTAAGATGCAATATTACAGAAATAATAAATTAAATTTCCATTTGAGAAAAAAAAATCTTAAAAAATAGTCTTTTGCAAGACTATATTTTTTACAATAATTACACCGACATTATAACAATAGATGATATTATCAAAAAGTATAATAGTTTAATATTCATTTTAGAATATGTTATATATTATGCTATGGTAAATTTTAATTTATGACATCTTTTGACTGGTTATATTCAAGTAACATTAGTTTCTAATGTTTCTATGGTTAGTTTTTTTTTATTATAAAAAATTAAAAAGGAATTAGCCAATTAAGATATGCAACAAAAAGATGAAACAAAATTTGTGTAAAGATATGATTGTAAAAATTTCTGACTGGTGAACATAATATGATCGAGTTGAATTTGTATTTTTTTATTCTGAATATGAATTCATCTCTTAAAGGTTATTGAACAAGTTATAATTTATCTAAATGTATCTTTGTCAAAATGTATTGAGTTTAAAAATTGAAGGATTTAGCTAATCAAGTTATATCACAAAAATATGAAACAAAAATCTAAGAAAAAATATGTTTAAAAGTTGTAAAAGATTGTAAAGGTGAAAATAATATCATCAAATATAATTTGTGTGATTTTGTATTAATGGATATTGCATTCCAATATGAAATTATATTTTACAAATTCCAAGTAAATATATAATTTGCAAGTTTTACTCATAAAAGGAAACTCTTTAAGGAATAAAGAATAAAGGTAAAAATTAATGCAAAATCATAATGTTCATGTAACACACACCAACACTTTGAAGACAATGCTTAGGTCTCAAAGGGTGAATGGAATTCTTCTATCCTCAAAAAAAAGTCCTCAAACTATAATGAAGAGACAATTAAATTGTGAAAAATTTGGAGAGGTCTTTTGTTTAGATAGTATTAAAATACTTAAGATTGTTTTATCTCTTAGATGAACAAAACTTCAAAGATGTATTTTTCAATGAAGATGAAAGTCAAAGATGATAGTTTACATAAATTTTTATTTTGTTAAACTTTTTTAACAATTAATTATTTCTCTTGTGTTTTCATATTATAAAATATGATTATTAAATTTTAATATTCTTATAAGCATATACACCTGCACTATATAATTTTATAATTTAGTCATATATTTGTGTCTGTATTTCATAATCTACAACTTGTATCGTTTATGTGATAAGACAATGATGAGGGATTACTTGAGTGAAAAAAAATTGTAGAAAAGAGAAAATTGATGGAACACCACTCCCCTTTCAACTCTTAAATAATATAATAAGTGATACTATTTCAACATTTACCTAATTGTTTAAATAATATTAACATCTAAATTATTTCTCTCGATTAAATAAACTATAACTTAAATATTAGAAAATATATTTATAACCAATTTCATACACATTCTTCGAACACCACAATAACCATTTGACTTATTTAAACAAATTTTAAATATTCATTTTCACTTAATTATTACAACATTATAGCTCAAGTAAAATTATATTTTAACTTTGATAAAACTAAGTTAAGTATTGGATTAAATGATTTCAGAGTAAATTTTTATGTGAAGTGTTTTAAATTTAGGTGGCATTATAAAATTCACACAATAAAAATTAGTGGAAACAAAATTACTATCCACATTTTTTTAATACACTATCTTATTTATATAATTTATAATTTAATTTTTTATATTTATTAAGTAATGTGTATATATATGTATGTATATTACTGTTTTTTTATATTTGATATGCAGTTTGTATATGAATTAAAGCAACGTTGAATAAGTAATACATATTGCCGATTTATATAAAAAAACATAATTTTGAAATTCAAAATATTAAAAACTAAAATATATTTAAAGATAAAATTAAAACATACAATATATATATATACACACACAAAATAGATTATTGTTATTATAAATTGTAAAATAAAAATACATTTACATTTGACATATTTTAATTTGCTTTTCATAATCTTTAAAAAATGCACCAACGTATTTTTGGCATACATTCATATTATACTATTTATTATATATTGTATAAAAGTTCACTTTTTAAATACAATTTTTTAACCTCAAATTATATATTGATAACAAATATTTTATACAAAAAAATGTCATATCTATCAACACTGCTTAACTTAACATATATGTTACAAAATATATTCTAATTATAATTGCGTGCTACTTTATTTTTATGATTTAGATAAAATTAGTATATTTTCATTTAATCGCAATAATGTTAACTAACGTAAACTGTGAAAGTGAAGCTGTTAGATTTAGATAACAACATTACGTTAATTAAATATTAAATATAAATGACAACCTTCATTTAATTTAATTTTGTTTTACTAATTAAATAAAACTTGAACAAATGAAATAAAAATAGATGAAAAAAAATAACATATTCTTTTACATATATTGATGTCTATTAATAAAATTTGAGTCTACTAAAAGAAATTAGTCCTCAACAACCTAAAAATTAGATTAAACTTTCTTGTAAAAAAAAGTGTACATGTTTATATGCCTAAGAATGGACCAGTTACGTTAACTTAAATAAGTATTTATTCAATGAGAAGATAATATTTATTTATTAAAAACAAAAATAAATATTATAAAAATAAATATTATAAAAATAAATAAAATAGATAAGAACATCAATAAAGCTGAAATTTATTTATTTTATTAAAAACCAAAATTTAAAAAATAACTAGGAACAAACTCACTCGATATATCAAATAAACAACAGTAGTAAACAATTAAGAAAAATAACATTGTATATTTCTACATTGTCTACACCACATCAAAACAAAAACCTTATTAAAAATTACCCAAACTTCCTCCCAATAAATAAGGAAGTATATTCAATGGCATGTTAAACCAATTAAATATCAAGAAGAAAAGTTGAGTTATACATATAAATTCATCTTAAAAGAGGGTTAACAATATCATTAAAAAAATATAAAACTCTTAAATTTGGAATCCTTTATAATAATTTAAGCATTAAAAAAAGTATCAAAGAGTATACATCATATTAATAGAACACCATTAATAACCTCATTTCATGCCACGTCAGACTTTGTCAAGGGAATTTCCTTTTTCAACCTATTATTTGGGAAATTACGCTCTCTTTTGTACCCTAAATAACAACTTCTCGTACTCCTACTCCATCCTCAATTATTACCCTCTCGGTGGATGTTTCAGCCTTTCTTCCATTTCTTTACGCTTGTTTCGGTCAAACTCTCATGCTTCACACTTCACTACCCAACTTTTAACACTCGCACTTCCCTCCAATTCCCTGCCATGAACCGCCCCCATAATGGAGACACTGAAACTCTCCTTCGTCAAGCTCTGCTGTCTTCTTCCCAGAGATCCATCATCAACTCCACGTCCCAGGTTGCTATTGTCGGCGTCAATGTCAGCCCAATTGAGAGCCTCGATTATGAGTCGGTTTTTCCTCCTTTTTTTTCATCTGGGTATTGCGCTTTTGTCCAAAGGTGAAATCTTTTCCGTGACTCACCTCTCAAGTCTCGTGCTTTCCGTTTTGGGTGTGCAGGATTTTTGAGAACGAGTTCTTCAAGCAGGATTGGAGGAGCAGAGGGAAGGCTCAGATATTTCAGTACATTATTATGAAGTGGCTCTTGTGCTTTCTCGTTGGCGTGATCGTTAGCCTTGTTGGCTTCTGCAACAATCTCGCGGTTGAGAATCTCGCTGGCGTCAAGTTTGTGGTCACCTCCAATATGATGTTGGAGAAGAGGTACCAAGTTTTAAATTTCGCCCATTTGTTTTCTTTTTCTATCTGTTTTTTCGTTTCTTTTAATGGATTTGCTGAGTTTTGGAAGCTTGGAATTTGTCGCAGGTTTCAGTTGGCCTTCTTTATATTTTTTGTTTCTAATTTGAGTCTCACGCTTTTTGCCTCCTTAATCACGGCTTTGATAGCACCTGCAGCCACTGGTTCAGGTATACCTGAGGTGAAGGCTTACCTAAATGGTGTGGACGCACCTGGAATATTTACTGTGCGAACTCTTTTTGTTAAGGTATACAATAAACTAACACGATGCTTATTTAGTGTTGGGTTTTGCCTATACAATAATGTGATATTGGCTATTATGATAATCATATTTCATATGATCTTGATGTTTTTTGACCCATGTTTGCATATGAAATTAAAGTATGGAGGAACAGTAACAACACATTCTCTAAAACACTATTTTTTATTGAAGTTAATGTTGGTCTCTTGTAATTATTATCACTCGTAATAGAGTAGGTTCTATTAAATTCCACCTATAGTTAAAGAGTTTTGAGAAGCATACTGCTACCATTTTTCTTGAAATGTGGGACGTTCAAAGTTTTTGGTTCCTGGTGGAGTATGCAAATGACGTAAACACTAGATAGTAATGAAAGATAGAAATAGGACAATGGATCACCAATATTTGGTCAATTTATACACATTGTTGAAGTCACTTGTAAGTTCAAAACGGAATCCACTTCCCATTCCTATTATCATTCATTGGCATTGCTATTGGCACTTCACAAAGTGGTGTAAATCTTGCAACATTTTCCGGCGGTAGTCAGTAACTTTCCATTCTATATTGTCAATTTTTGTTTAGATATCTTCTTGTTTATCTCTGGATAAAGTTAGGCAAGCAACTCATTTCAAAAGTTTTTAACATACACTACTAAGTTGTTAAGAACTATGAAGTGATGAAAATTTATGCAACTTCTGTGGTGAGTAAATGATCTTTTCAAGTACATTTTGTAGCCATATTACCCATCATTTAATTACACGATCTATTCTTTCTTATTGTCCTATATTTTTTCCTGTTTTCCCCTATAAGTTATTTTCTTGTTCCCCACAATACATGATTTAATCCTCATGAACATGTTTAGTAAACAGAGAAAAAAGATGAATGGTTACCTCGACTAATATTTTTTGTTAGCTATGATAATATCATCACTAGGTGTATATTGCTCGTCTAATTAGTGTGAAATATTCTTTTTGTCACATATATTTGTGCTGTCAGCTGTGACATCTAAATATTATCTAATCTAAATCTAAATACCGTACACATGAGGCAGGCAATCCTTATATCAATGTAGTCTCCTCTCCACCTTCTATGGCGCTTTCAATATTCTATCTTTTATTTCCTCCCTTAATTGATGGAGCACGTGTTGTGATAGAATTCTGAAACTAATATTAAATTTTTATGTTTCTCCAATATCATTTTGTTTCATAATATAGCATTGGTAACACTGTCTCTTAATTAACTAGTACTCTGGATTCCCTAATTAGATTCTGCCATCTTCAAACAGGAATTGTTGTTTTGCCTGAAGAAGAAATTTACTTTCACGTTGGTTCTATCTACAGATTATTGGAAGCATTACAGCAGTTTCTTCGTCACTTCTGATCGGGAAGGCAGGGCCGATGGTGCATACAGGTGCATGTGTAGCAGCATTGTTAGGTCAGGGTGGGTCGAAGAGATACAGGTTAACGTGGAAATGGTTACAGTTTTTTAAGAATGACCGGGATCGGAGAGATCTAATAACATGTGGATCAGCGGCTGGAATGGCTGCTGCCTTCCGGGCCCCTGTTGGTGGTGTGTTGTTTGCTCTAGAAGAGATGGCATCTTGGTTTGTTTGCCTATCTATTAAACATTACAATTTTTCATGATTTTTTGCTTGAGAATTGGAATCATATTTTTGTCTTTGGAATTGTTTTTGTCAATGATGTTGTGAAGGTGTTTATTTCCTCCTTCCCTTTAATTTTAGTGATAAAAATATGTGCCTTTAATTTTGTTATTTCTTGAGCTGCATATTGTGGTCGAACTTCTCCCAGTATAATTGTATTCTGCATCATTTTGTTTATTCTACTATGGATGACAAACATGTTAAACTAAACTCCTCTGACACTGGTAGCACCTTTTTCTTATCAAGCATAACTTTCTTTGGGTTTGGGTGGTTTGTTAGGCATATATTGAACTGATGATGAGGCTTTCAACCTCTTATCTAGCTTCTGTTGCCCTCACTGCAGTCCTCATTCTGCAGGTATCTTGTTCTGTCTTTTTCCAGTAGACCAAATAATATGTAATAAGTGATATTCACACTGAAGGCTGCTGATTAATTGTCCTTATGTGTTTCTGTACAAGCGCTGGTTGAGATCCTCCAGCCTTCAGATGACAATTGCATTGGCTTCTTTTGATTCTCTCCCAGTTTCCCCATAGTTGTCTTCTTATAAATGGCTTCTGTTATTGTTTTTTAGAATTGGGTTTCATTTAGCTACAGTGGATGAATTGTTATGTTTATTTTTTCAATCTTCAAATCCATAAGTGAATTTGTAATAAATGTTTAATTTCTGTCCTATAGGTGGAGAAGTGCCCTTCTGTGGAGAGCTTTCTTCACAGCAGCAATAGTTGCAATTTTGCTTCGTGCCATGATTGACCTATGTTTAAGTGGTAAATGTGGGCTATTTGGTAAAGGGGGACTGATAATGTTTGATGCTTATTCAGCAAGTATTTCATATCATTTGGTGGATCTTCCTCCAGTGTTTATTCTTGGTGTTATAGGGGGGATACTTGGCAGCTTATTTAATTTGCTGTTGAGCAAAGTTCTTCGAATATACAATTTTATCAATGAGTGAGCTATCTTTTAGTCATAAGTGCATTCAACAAATTAAACTTCTCCTTACATTGTACAATACATTATACAAAGCTCATTCTTTCCATCATTTACTTTTGCAGGAAAGGAACCATTTATAAAATTTTGCTTGCTTGTGTACTCTCCATTTTTACATCCTGCCTTCTTTTTGGTTTGCCATGGTTTACATCTTGCCGACCTTGTCCACCTAATCCAACTGAACCTTGTCCTACTATAGGCCGGTCTGGTATCTACAAGAAGTTCCAATGCCCTCCTAATCAATACAATGATCTTGCAAGCCTTATTTTCAACACAAATGATGATGCTATTAGGAATCTATTTAGCAAGAATACTGATGACGAGTTTGAGTTTACATCAATGTTAATCTTTTTCATTACATGCTTTCTTCTAAGTATCTTTAGCTATGGAGTTGTTGCTCCCGCTGGTCTTTTTGTGCCAGTTATTGTTACTGGTGCATCTTATGGACGTGTTGTTGGAATGCTGCTTGGCAAAAACTCCAATCTTAACCATGGTCTTTTTGCTGTACTTGGTGCTGCTTCCTTTCTTGGTGGATCCATGAGGACAACAGTTTCTCTGTGTGTAATTATTCTAGAACTAACCAACAACCTGTTATTGCTGCCCCTAATCATGATGGTGCTATTCATATCTAAGACTGTCGCAGATGCTTTCAACGGAAATATATATGACATTATAATGAAAGCGAAGGGTTTGCCTTATTTAGAAACTCATGCTGAACCTTATATGAGGCAGCTAACCGTAGGTGATGTAGTAACAGGCCCACTGCAGACATTAAATGGCATCGAAAAGGTTCGTAACATAGTGTTTATTCTCAAAACTACTGGACATAACGGTTTTCCTGTTATTGACGAGCCTCCTATGTCGGAAGCTCCGGTGTTATTTGGCATAATCCTTCGTGATCATCTTCTCACGTTGTTGAAGAATAAAGTTTTTATATCCTCACCTTCAGCAACCACTGGCAATGTCCTCAACAAGTTTTCAGCCGATGATTTTGCAAAGAAGGGTTCAAGCAAAGTTCGTCTAAAGATAGAAGATATACAGTTATTGGAGGAAGAGATGGACATGTTCATAGATCTACATCCATTTACTAATGCTTCTCCTTATACTGTTGTGGAGACAATGTCCCTGGGAAAGGCCCTTACACTTTTTCGAGAGCTTGGTTTAAGGCATCTGCTTGTGATACCCAAGATTTCTAGTGTAAGTAAAATTCTCATACCTTGTTAATTTTGATCAAGAAAGTTAACTGCTCTAGTTTTGCTTAAATAGGGTGCTAGCTTTATTTGAGTATGTGCACATACTGTTTCTTTGATTTCTTTTTCTTATAAAAAGGTGTCAGGCTGTCAACCCAGTTCTGTTTGTATTCATTATTATTATTAAGTGAATATGTGATGAATTAAAGTCTTGGGAGTTCTAATAGGAGAAGAAATTTTGGTGAGAAAGAAAAATATTTTTGACATTTTCCTCTTTTAATGTGCAAAAAAATGAATTGATGTTTTATCCTAGTTCTTAGGAACTTCTAATACGGTTTACCAATCAGAATTTGTGTTATACTATAGTAATAGACAAAACTTACACACACTTCCATAGACATAATTGGTGTTATTCTTCAAGCTGAATTAGAATTTTATCTCAGGAATCTGCATTAACATTTAATGGAATCCTTTAGTTAGGCATGTTGGTTTTTGAGCTGAAACTCTAATTCTATTTGGAAAACAACTCTAATAACAAGTAAATTTTGTCTTCTAGTAACACCGCAAGAAAATTATCAAATTGCAACTAATTTTAGATACCAAAATAATTAGTTATTGTATTAAATTAGAGACTATTTTAGAGACTAAAAAAAATATTGGTATCTAAAGTAGTTTTTATTATTAATAAAAATTTATAAAGTAGTTTTTAAATTGGTATCTAACTATTAGCTACCAAGGTTTTAACTACTAATATTTTTTATTCTAAAATAGTATCTAAAAGACTAATTGAGACCATTTTGAAATCTGAAATGTTAGTTAGCTAAAATCCTAGTAACTAATTTAAAAATTATTTGATAATTTTTTATTAATAATAGAAACTACTTGAGATACAAATAATTTTTAGTATCTAAAATAGTATCTAATTTAGTTAATATAATGACAAATTATTTTCGGTCTCTAATTTTAATTGTTATTTAATGAATTTTTTGCAGTGTAACTTCCGTAATAAAGGATCTTATTAAATGTCAATATAGATAATTGACTAAAACTCCAATTTCAACTGGAGAACAATACTATCAGAATATAAGGAACTGCATATAATTTTTGTCTAAGTTAATTTTATTATATTCAACTTACATTCACAAACTTTATTCATCAACACCTGATGGTTGGTAGTCATTGACTGGGTTGCTATTTCATTTTCTGTACTAAATTAACAATTGTTAGATAGTTCTATTTGGTAACTTATTTATGCCTTGTGTAACATTACATGCTACTTATTAGTTGATGTCACCACTTCGTTATTACTGTTCTCTGATGTTCACTCATCCAAGTTTTGTGCATTCTAACTGCAGAGATCACCTGTGGTTGGTATACTCACTCGGCACGATTTCATGCCAGAACATATTTTGGGTTTGCATCCCCTTCTGGCAAGAAACACAGGGAAAATATTAAGATTTTAGCACCCTTGTATAGGGAAACATAAATTTGGGCATCCGAACAATGCTCACATATTCTTGCTAAAGCTTTAGGGCACTGACCAAGGCTTCCCAGCTCAATTATTCTTGTGTTGCAGAAAGAATTCTTATTCATGAAACGAGATTACTAGTAATAGTTTTCTTCCATCTTCAGGGAATCCAGAGCTGAGTCATGGCAAAATAGTCTGATTCAGTGAGCCGTTTTTCAATTATTGCTCATTGTTCTACTTTGTACATAATTATGGTATGTAATTGCCTGCCATAAAATTGTGTATTGTCAATTGCATGAAGCTGCATAAAATAACGATGGCCTTTCATCAAGGGGATTTCGTTTACTTTAACTCCATTATATTGTCATAATAATTTACTAGTATCTGAAGTGCTTCGCCTCTCAGTCATAAATAGTAGTTTATTCAGTTTTTCAATGGATATGTTTAGGAGTAAAATTTTAGATGGAATGGGAGAAAATATTTTTTTCACTGTGTTAATTATCATGTTTTAGAACCAAAGAATTATCCTTTTTTTTATGGTTCAAAAAGATGACAATACTGTTATAACGCATTGCAGCCAAGCCATTTAGCAATTAAGTTCTGAAACTCGCCAATTTTTTTGTAGCCAATTTTCACTATGACATGGAAAGTAACACAATATATGTTCCATCCTTTGAGAACAAATTCATATTGTACAAAATCCACCGCCAACTTTACACAGACAAATACTTCAGTGGCAAGACAAGGAAGTTCCTCGTCGTACATTTTTTCTTTTGTCGAAGTTTGTTTATTCAGGTATTGCTTTCTGAGCCAGTTGCATTTGATTGTCACTTCCTAAGTAATGTTCACACTTCACAATAATGACTCAGGCAGTTTACTGTGGAATAAGTCACCAAGAAAGATTCAAATGACATCACTTCATTTCACAATGGTTGAAACACCTTTAGGTAGGATAGATAAAGAAATAAAATTCTTAAAAGGAAAAAGAGATAAAGACCAACTTCACTATATCATCATCAAATACGCTACTTATGCTCTCCCTGCACTCTTGAGGTAATCTGCCCTTATTGCCCACAACTGCTCGCTCACTGATTTCATGTCAGGTCTCTCTGTTCTAATGGGTGCTGCACATTGAAATGCCAAATCAAACATCTTCATGAGAACATCTGTGTTTACTGCTTCTTCCATTAAAGGATCCACCATTTCCACCACAATTCCTTCGTTGTACTTCCTGATGGCCTGCATAAAGTAATTTTTTGACGATGATAATGCATGAAAATTAAACTCTTAAATTAATTACCAAGTGAACTACAAACTCAATCTTGGTGGACAAAATATAGGGCTGGACAACATAATTTCTAGTTCACTAGCCAATCTTGCATTCACAATGCTTTGCAGTACTATATTTAATCTTGCCCATGCTACTAAACCTATAGGCATATCCAATAAGTAAAGGTGCCACTAGAGCTTTTCAAGGGGAGACTACAGTCAGTTTTCATGGTAACTTGATAAGTTAGTAGCACACTGAGTTTCATGTTGGCAGTGGAAGTTTTCTTAAAGAGGTCCTTGACTTAAAGGTTGGTGTTGGATGCTGGCTTAAAATGCAACATCATCTTTTATAAGCATGTCAAAAGTTAAAATAGACTATTGAAACTTAAAAAAAAAAACGAAAAAAACAAAAACTAATCTTAAGTAAAACAAAACTAATCTTAAGGAAAACAAATTGAGCTTACCCATCTAAGTGTAACACGCTCTTCAACAGTTTTCTTCATCTCAACGGGACGGCGGCCAGACACAATTTCTATAAGCAAGATTCCAAATGAATAAACGTCACTTTTGGGAGTGAGTTGGTATGTTTTCATATACTCGGGGTCCAAATAACCAACTGTTCCCTTCACTTTGGTAGAAATGTGTGTCTGATCAGCGTTTACAGGCCCTAGCTTTGCAAATCCAAAATCAGCAACTTTAGCTCGCATGCGTTCTGTCAGAAGAATGTTGGATGATTTCACGTCTCGATGGATAATTTGTTTTTCTGTTCCAAGAGATGACAAAAAGATTCAATCGGCAGATATATAGATATTGTTAGACTATAAGGTAATCATGCTGCATGATTATACTAGAATTAACACAAGTTAAAAACTGATAACCTAATGGCCACAATGTCAAGGCAATGAAATATGTAACTATCCTTACCATGTGCGTGTATAGGAAACCTATCAAGTGAGACTGATGAGTGAATCTCAATCTTATAACTCAAATGGATAATATAAAAACTAATTAATAGCTTGTTTGGTTTCTATGTTTCTGATGTGATTCTCCACATTTTGGATACAATTTTAGAAGCTAATAATTACAGGTTTCACATCAGAAACGTGATTCCTCCATTTTAAACGAGTATCTGTACAGCTATAAAACAACATTGACTATCAAGTATCTCTCTGTATGGCTAAGGCTATTAACTTCTCCCACCTCTCACTAGATATGCCCCTAATATAAGATTGATTGCACAGAAATATGTTGAAAAGGTACTTAGTGATCATTACTTGAGTATAATGTCGTGTTTGTTTCAATAAACAAACAGCACATAAAGCCATATTTAAGGCATTTTTCTATAAACTCAAAATCTCAAAAGCATCTATTTATACTCTTGATGTGTGTCGCGAAGAAAATCTTACAGTGCGTTTGTAGGCAAAAGAAAATGTAGAAGGAGAACAAAATGCACATAATACAGTAATCACTACCTGCATACTGATGCAGATAGGTCAAGCCATGAGCAACATCATTTGCAATTTCAAGTCGCTGATTGAAGTCCAGTGTTTTTCCACGCATACCTGCCAATAGTATAGCATGATATTCTATAAGATTCAATATTCAAAGACAGATGTTGGCAGATAACAGTGCATAGTCTTACCATCCAAATGTTCTCTAAGGTTACCATTTGGCACAAACTCTGTAATAAGAAGGCGTTCATTTCCTTTATCAATATAACCTAGTAGCTTCACCAGGTTTCGATGATCAGTTTTGGCCAGAAGTTGAATTTCATTGCTGAATTCTGTTCTCAAACTATCAAAATGTTCCTATACGATTTAGCCATGTCAGCATGTAGAAAGTAAGTACTTCTATCATTTTCAGTGGTACATTACAGTCAAAGCATTTCATAATAGAATTTTGATGCATAATTTTTATAACAAAACAGAATCCAGAACTTGAGCATTCTAAGATTAGAGGTAGACTTTTAAACTACATACTAAGAGTTACTTACCTTTTTTGCACGTTTTACAGCCACAACCAGGCCATCTTCCAACTTGGCCTTGTATACAGTACCAAAACCCCCTTCTCCTATTTGCAATGTTTCTGAGAAGTTATCAGTAGCTCTTGCAACTTGGTTCAGATTGAGATGCAGTGATTGAAGCCTACTGAGTTTTGGAGACATTGAGAATCTGGACGGACTAGCTGGCACCCGTAGTGGACTGGCCGGAATCTTGTCAGTAACGGAGGCTTTGAAGGAGGAAACCGAATCCACTACAAGATCAAAGTTGTCCATAATTTATTAAGTGAAACTGGAAGCATAGACTTAAATAATAATAAGGAAAGAAAGAAAAAGAAAGCATATATAGTAACATAGAAACTGAAGTTTTATGTTAATATAGGAATAAGATTATTGATCACAGCATGTCAGAATACCCATATCTCAAATTCATAACATGAATGCATATGCCTAGCCTGTAAATTTTCTAGACAAACTCCAAAAAAGGTGGTAAAAGTTTACAAAAACATCAACTCACTTGAATTGGGTTCCTTATTCAGAACAGCATGAGAAGTTGTTTTCCTTCTCTTAAAGAAACAAGGACAAAGAACAAGACAACATACAAACAAAGCTCCCCCTGCAGAAATACCAACCACGTGGGCTGACAGAGGCTTAGAATCTCCTTGCGATTTGGATTCACTATTTGAATCCGTTTTCAGAAGTTTCCTCCCTGCCTTTAAAGGAAAATCCACTGCAAACAATAAAAGCCAACATAAAAGTTATAAGAAACGCTATTCTCAAAGATAGACATTACAAGTGGAAATCTACAGATAATGTGCATAACTATCTCTGGCAAGCGGAAACCATACTCAAATTAACATCATACTGGACCATACCAAAAGAAACATCCGTCACACATTTGACACTTTCAAAGTAGTCCTTCACATCACACCCCTTTTCAGTATACAATTGGAGAGCCTCACAGAAAGCAACCTTGTTCACCACATTGCCGTTTATGTAGAAAAGCTCCTGACCATGACTAGAATATGAATGTGCCACCCAATCAGTGCCACAATCCTTTGACTGTAAGACAACCTCAGAACAAAATATTGTTGACAATTGCAGCAACAGAACCAAGAATAACGCAGAAATAGCCATTATGAACTAAACACCGCAATCCAATAGGAAAGCATCTCCTTGTATTAACACAGAAGCAACCAGGTGTATAAAACTATCAAACGAAACCAGCACAGTCCTGCTCAAGCATCATATTTAGCCTAAAACACAAATCATCTCCACAGTTCCAAAATAATGACCAGCAGAACCCAATTCACCAAATTGGGCCACCATGAATTGAATTGGATTTCTGAATTAAAAAAAAAGGCAAGATCAATTCCTGACAGTGAGAACAAAAGATGACCGTGAAAAAGGAGTTGCTTGGATGAAGTTACAGTTGTGCAGTGCTTCCTGAATTTCTCCAAAACCTCGATCACCCAATCCGACAAAAAAACTCAAGGTGGCAGCTGGCAAGTGATCCAAGACAAGACCTTGGAACTCACCAATTGTTGTTAGAATTCAGACTACCCAATTCACCCAAAAAGAAGAAAAGACAAAAGAGCAAAACTTTCCACCGAGAACCAAGGAAAGGTGGGTTTCTAGGAATCTGGGGTCGTGCAAAAGAAGAGACGGTGAGCTGGAAGAAGAGGCGGCTATGGAAAAATGAAAATAATAATTAATAAAAGTAAAACCCAGTTCACACTTCACAATTGTTCTACGCAGTGGCAGACTAGCAGATAAGAATCAACACTGTTTTTCACAAATATCAAACTTAGTTTGAACATACACACACATACACATAGAGTGAGAAACAAAAGAGAGAGAAACACAATAAAGAATCAGCTGTGGACTCTGACGTAAAGCCAATTGCCGGCTCCACTTAATATACTGCTATATAAATATTATTATTTTTAATTTCATATGAATAAAAAAGAGAGATAAAACTTTTCATAATAATTATAGCATTATCGCTGGTTCAAAACGAAACTCAATATAATGTTTTCTAACATTCACCATCATGTTTTTTCTTTATTTTTATTCATCTCAATAAATCATTCAAAATAGAAAGTAATATTAAATATTATAAACAAATATATTAATAAAAAATAAAAATAAAAAGTCTCTACCAAACTTTGTGTATTATGTTGTATTTAACACCCAAATATTTTTTTATAATATACATTATATATTTTTAACCGTGTGGGATAAAGTGTGAAGATGCCGTGGTTGACCGTTGAGCTGAAAAGGAAGTTAGTGTAGAAAGGTTATTGAATTGCTAGGAAAGTATCCGGAGGGCCTTTTTGGGATTCTGAGAAAATGGTTTTCACGTGTTATTGAAAATGCTACTTTTCTTTATCAGCTTCTTACTCTAACTTACTTAAAATCACACTATCCTCTTCTTCTTCTCAACCTACTTAACTCTAACTTTCACAACTTAAAAAAGGAAACTCATGGAATAATCAAATATTAGTTAAGAATATTTTTTTTAATAAAATATTTATTGTATTACTGGATAGCTGAGAAGGTCGCGAAAACTGAACAGTTGGGAAGGTCTAATGATTCTCTTACTCTAAATATAGTTCGTAAATCTACAATTAACCATAATTAAGTCAAGTGAATGATAAATTATAATTAAGGCATGATTGGGCCCTCTGCTGGACCCACGAGCAAGCCCATGATAGCTGAGGCCTATGTATAAATACTAGAGGAGACTCAACATCAAAGGTAATTTTTCACTCTCAACTCACCTACATGTTGTACTCAGATAACTTGATTGTCGAAGTGCCTTTGCAGGTTCCCCTCACTCATCTCGGGTAAAGGAAGAACAAATCGAAGATCACTGCACCTGGAGGCCGTGAAGACCGGAAGACGAAGACAGAATGAGTCACTCTAAGAGGAACCCGACCTTGTAAGATTTGGCGCCCACCATGGGGTTGGGAAGAAACCTTTCCAAGTGTCCACATGGTAACAACAAGGAATATGACGGGAAACAACAAGATATGCAAGGAGGTGTTGAGACTAGCCAACCTGATCCAATGGTGTTGATAATGCAAATGAGGAGGAAGATTGAGATGCTGGAGAAGAAAAATGACGAAGAGATCCAAAGGATGAAGAGGAAGAATGAGGAAGAGATAGCGACCTTGAAGAGGAAAAATACTCGGATGAAGCAGAAACTTAATGGAGATCCAACAGTCTAAGAGAATATAGAAGGGGAGCGTCCCCAAACCAAAAACACCCATTCGAGAACTGAAGAGGCCGAGAGTTCTTATAAAAAGAATACTCAACTGACATCAACAAGCACCTCGGGAACCCTCGGCGAAGTCCTTTTGTGGAATATGTCATGGAGGTGCCCTTGCCGAATACCTGGAAAAACCCAACACTTGACAAATATGATGAAACTACCAACACGGATTAACACTGGACTCATACATAACACAAGTCAGTTTGTACACTGTGGAAGATGTGTCGAGTATTCCACACCTCTCTTAAAGGAACAACTTTAAGTTGGTTTACTCATCTGCCAGCATGCTCTATTGATTGTTTTGATACACTTGTGACAAAGTTTGGAGCTCAATTTGCTACAAGTCGTTAACACCACCTCACATCCATCGCTTTGGTAAACATTCGAAAAGAGAAGACAAACTCCTTATAAACTTTCATGGAAAGGTTGGCAAGGTGGCGTTGAATATACGCAACCTAAGTCTTAAGGTAGTCATGCATCACATGGTTGTTGAAGATGGTTGTTGCCCCTTCAAGATTGTGTTTGATGAAGACTTGTATGTAGTGTTTGATGAAGACATTTATGTACTTTCCATGTATTTGCGCTTTGCTTTAAGTATGTCTTAGTTAGTGCTTAGAGGTTGTCTAAGAGTAGCTTTTTGCTGAGTAACTCACCTCATAACCACTGGCCATGTGTTAAGAACAAGCATAAGTTTTCTAAAACTGTTTTTCACATGTTTTACACAAAAACACGTTTTACTGCATAAAAATAAATCTGTTCTTTTCTAAATAAACAGATTCATTTTTTTCTCACTGATGCCTTGGCTAAGTCTTGTAAAAATTAGATTTTGTGCATCAGGTATTTTGACTAAGTCTTCTTCTTTTCAAAACGACTGAGTTTTAAATTGTTAAACTTTCTCTGTTTTCGTTTTGAAAAATAAATCTGTTCATCTGTTAATGAATAGATTCTTTTTTTGCCTCTGGTGCCATATCATACTTAAACGTTTTTTCAGTTTTATCTCAGCACCAGAATGGTTGACTAAGTCTCCTCACTTAACAGATTCTCTAATTGTTTTTGAAAATAAATCAGTTCATTTTATTTTCAATCTGTTCATTTTATAACAGCTTTAACTGTTTTTCAAAATTCTGTTATAAGCTGGCTTTCTATAAAATGCAAACTTGTTTTCTGAGTTTAACAACGATTCAAACAGTTCATACATTTGCAAAAAACAAGTTTTGACAGCAGAGAGTTAAGTGTTTTCAAGGATTAGCATTTGTTCTTCAAAGATTTCAAAAATCACAAAGTGCTTGTTCTTGGTTTGGTTCCAAAAGCTTGGTGTGAGGTGCAGCTACTGTTCTAGCAATCTTGCCTACTGGTTTAAGGCAGATCTGTGTACCCTCAATCAGGTGTAGTCGTTTCACATCTCGTTCTTGTAATAGTTTGGTTGAACCCTCTTCTTGATAGGTGTTCTTGAAGAGTGGGTGTGTGTGTATGCTGAAATAGGTTTTTTCAGCAAGAGTACCTAAGTTCTTGTAGGTTTCAAGAACAGTGGGAATTGTACTTGGTTGTACAGGTTGTTAGTGAATTCCACCTGTTGTTGGTGAAGACTGGATGTAGCTCAGGTTGAGTGAACCAGTATAATTGTTTGTGTTCATTCTCTCTCTCTCTCTGCAATTTTGTTTCTGCATAATTGATAAAACAACAAAGAAATAAATCTGTTCAATTGAAAATAAATCTGTTCTTTCTGGGCACTGTGCATACTGTTCTTGATTTCTGGAAAAGGTGTTTGAATCTGATAAGAACATATATAATCTGCTAAAACCATTGGAACAGATTGACTGTGATAGGATGCTCAAGAAACTGTAAATGCTATTAATTGAACCTTAAACAAACTGCTTAAAGTTGAAGCTTGCTGTTCTGTGATTCATTGTTCTTAATTTCTGGAAAATTTCTTGACATCAAGAAGAACACTCATAGTCTGTTAAAAGCCACTGGAACAGCTTGTTTGCAAAGGTCACTCAATTAACTAGCATGCTATCAATTGAACCTTAATCACTTGCTTGAAATTGAAGCTTGTTGTTTTTGTGTTTCACTGTTTTTTCAAATCTGATATCTGTGTGTGCTGCTGGAAATTCTCACTGCATAGTCTTGTGATTAACCTTGCTGTATTAAAAGCGTTTCAAACAGAAAAACAGTGCTGAAATAAATCTGTTCATTTTCACATAAATCGATTCATTTTCTGTAAAACTGGGTTAAACACTGTTTCTGCGAGAAAGTTTTAAAAGGTCAATTCACCCCCCTCTTGAACTTTGGCACTATTAAACCCAACAATTGGTATCAAGAGCTAGGACTTGTATTTTAATCAAGTTTGTTTGTAATAATGTCTGAGTTCAATGTGCTTTTTGCTGAAGGTTCTGCTGTTAATAGACCACCTATGTTTAATGGAATGAATTATGCATTTTGGAAAGTTAGAATGAGAATTTTTATGGAATCCATTGATGCATTAATTTGGGAAGCTGTGGTCAATGGACCTTATGTGCCAATGCAGGTTGTCAAGGATGAACAAGTGGAAAAGCCAAGATCAGAATGGAATGAGACCGAAAGGAGGAAGGCTCAACATGATCTTGTGGCCAAGAACATCATAACCTCTGCATTGACAATGGATGAGTTCTTCAGGATATCTCAATGTAAGTCAGCTAAGGAGATGTGGGAAGTCTTAGAAGTGACTCATGAAGGTACTGAAGATGTGAAAAGGTCAAGGAAACATGCACTCATCCAAGAATATGAGTTGTTCAGAATGCAACCCGAGGAGAGCATTGCTGATGTGCAAAAGAGATTCACCCACATTGTGAATCACCTCACTGGCTTGGGAAAAGAATTTGACAGAGAGGAGCTCAACACAAAGATTTTGAAGTGCCTCGACAGAAGCTGGCAACCAAAGGTGACAACTATCTCTGAAAGCCGTGATCTGTCAAAATTGGAAACTGCTGCACTGTTTGGAAAGCTGATGGAGCATGAGCTAGAGCTTAAAAGACTTAAAGAGCAGGAAACAACAGAGAGAAAACCCAAAGGGCTTGCACTGAAAGCAACTGAATTGGATGAGATCAAGGAAGAAAAAGAAGATGCTGAAGATGATGATACAATCAGTCTTCTTACAAAAAGATTTAGCAAATTCCTGAGGAAGAAAAGCAAAAACAGGAACCAGCAGAAAAGAAGGTATCCTAAACACAATGATTCAAATTCCTCTAAATATACTTGCTTTGGATGTGGCAAAACAGGGCATATCAAAACAGATTGTCCAGACAATCAAACAAGGGACAAATCTGCCAGCAAGAAATCTGAAAGGAACAAAGGAAGAAGAGCCTACATCTCATGGGAGGAAAATGAAGTATCCTCAACTAGCAGCTCTTCAACAGAAGATGAGGAGAATAATTTGTGCTTCATGATGAAGGATGAGGAGTCAAGCTCTGAATCAGTAAGTAATTTTTCTGCTGATTCTGATAACTATGATGATTTGCTTGCTGCCTTCAAGGAAACACATGAGGAAGCCAATAGGCTAGCTGTAATATGCAATAAGCTGCAAAAGGTAAATAATGTGCTTGCACCTAAAGTAAAAACACTTGAGGAAGAATTGCATAAGGCCAAAACAGATTTGGTAAGCCTTGAACTGACTTGCTTGCATGCCTCTATTAAAAACTGTGAAAACTGCAAAAGATTGGAAAAACAAGTGGAATATTTGCTGAAAACCCTTTCCAATTTTACCAAGGGAAGAGAAAACCTTGAGTCTCTCCTTGGATCACAAAATGCTGTTTTCAATAAGAATGGACTTGGTTATACCCCTGGAAATACAACCAATGTCAAAAAACTTTCAAGTTTTTTTGTTCCAGCAAAATCAGTTTTTTCAGCTTTTAACAGTGGCAAAAAGGCATCTCATGTAACCTGTTTTTACTGCATGAAATCTGGTCATACATCTAGGTCTTGCATTGCTAGAAGACATCTTGTGCCTAAGAACTTAGCTACATGGCTACCAAAGAGAAGGTGTTAATCTGTGCTGGACCCTATACTGAAAAAGGGTACCATTTGTAAATTTTTTATTCTGTTTTGCAGATTGGAAGCAAGAAAAACCAGTGGTACTTGGACAGTGGCTGTTCAAAGCATATGACTGGAGATCTTACAAAGTTCACCAGCTTAAAGCTCAAAGCAGAAGGACATGTGACCTATGGTGATAATAACCGAGGGAGAATTTTGGGCAGAGGAATTGTTGGAACAGGGAATTCAACAACCATTGAGAATGTGCTGTATGTAGAAGGACTCAAGCATAGTCTTCTCAGCATAAGTCAGCTTTGTGACAAAGGATACAAAGTGAATTTTGAGTCAAGTGGCTGCACAATCTCAAGTAATTCATCTAGTAAGGCACTGTTTACTGGTAAGAGAGTGAATAACATTTACTTGTTGAATATCATGGAAACTAACTCTTCAAATGAGTGTTTGCTGTCCAGAAGTGATGAGTCTTGGTTGTGGCACAGGAGGTTAGCTCACATATACACAAATCACTTGAATAAATTGAAATCTAAAGATTTAGTTTCTGGTTTACCTAACATTAAATTTCAGGATAACAGGCTTTGTGATGCTTGTGTGAAAGGTAAACAAATCAAATCCTCTTTCAAGTTAAAGGATATTGTCTCTACAAAAAATCCATTGGATGTGTTGCATATGGACTTATTTGGTCCATCTAGAGTTGCTAGCTTGGCTGGAAATTTGTATGCCTTAGTTGTTGTGGATGATTACTCAAGATTTACATGGACTCTATTTCTTGCACATAAACATGATGCTTATTCTGCCTTTAAGAAATTAGCAAAAATTCTGCAAAATGAAAATGGTTGCTGCATAAAATCTATTCGAAGTGATCATGGGGGAGAGTTTCAAAATGCTAAGTTTGAGAGGTTCTGTGAGAAGCATGGGATAGCTCATACCTTTTCAGCCCCTAGGACACCCCAACAAAATGGTGTAGTTGAAAGGAAAAATAGATCACTAAAGGAACTTGCTAGAACTATGTTAAATGAATCTAAGCTTCCTAAGTATTTTTGGGCTGATGCTGTTTATACTGCAGGTTATGTCTTAAATAGGACCTTAATAAGACCAATTCTTAAGAAAACCCCATATGAATTGTATAAGGGCAGAAAACCTAGTGTGAGTCACCTTAGAGTATTTGGGTGTAAATGTTTTGTATTGAATAATGGTAAAGAAAATCTTGGTAAGTTTGATGCTAAATCTGATGAAGGTGTGCACATTGGTTATGCTTTGAATGGTCATGCATATAAAGTCTTCAATAAAAGGCTGCTTATAATAGAAGAATCAATGCATGTTGTTTTTGATGAAACTGATCATAGTATATCTAAAGCTGCTGATGAACCTGACAGTAACGAATTTAAATCTGTTTTAAATCAAAATGAATCGATTCATTTTGATACTGCTGATACACATACTGTACAAGAATCTACTGCAGCTGCAGGTTTGCCAAAAGAGTGGAAAACCCCAAGAGACTTAACCCTTGATAATGTCATTGGGAACATTGAGAAATGAGTGTCAACTAGAAAATCCTTGAACAATTTCTGTGAAGCAATGACTTTTGTATCTCAAGTTGAACCCAAGAATTTGAAGGAAGCTCTCAAGGACAGTAACTGGATTTTAGCTATGCAAGAGGAACTGAATCAGTTTGCTTTTAATGAGGTCTGGACTCTTGTTCCTAGAATACCTGAGATGAATGTAATTGGAACAAAATGGGTATTTAGAAAAAAAATGGATGAGCATGGAGTGATCACCAGAAACAAGGCTAGGCTTGTAGCTAAAGGGTACAATCAAGAAGAAGGGATAGACTATGATGAGACATATGCACCAGTGGCTCGGTTAGAAGCTGTTAGACTGCTGCTTGCCTTTTCCTGCATCAAAGGGTTCAAGCTATTTCAAATGGACGTGAAGAGTGCCTTTCTAAATGGCTATATAAATGAAGAGGTATTTGTCTCACAACCACCAGGTTTTGAAGACCATCAACATCCAGAATATGTGTTCAAACTCCAAAAGGCTCTCTATGGACTCAAGCAAGCTCCTAGGCAATGGTATGAGAGGCTAAGTGACTTTCTCACCTCACAAGGCTATGACAGAGGCACATCAGATAAGACCTTGTTCATAAAGAAGAAAGGAGATGACTCAATTCTAGTCCAAGTATATGTGGATGACATCATTTTTGGATCAAACAATGGAGAATTGTGTGAAGCCTTCGTGAAGGTCATGAAGAGTGAGTTTGAAATGTCAATGATGGGTGAGTTGAACTATTTTCTAGGTTTGCAGGTCAAACAACTCAAGGATGGCATTTTCCTAAGTCAAGCCAAGTATTGCAAGGATCTGCTGAAGAAATTTGAAATGGACAAGTGTAAATCAATCAGCACACCCTTCTCAACAAGCTGTCATTTGGATCATGATGAAGCTGGAATTTCTGCTGATGAAACCAAATACAGAGGACTCATAGGATCACTGCTGTATCTTACTGCTAGCAGGCCAGATATAATGTTTGCAGTGTGCATGTGTGCAAGGTTTCAATCTGCTCCTAAAGAATCACACTACAATGTTGTCAAAAGGATTTTGAAGTATTTGCAAGGAACTAAAGAAGTTGGCTTGTGGTATCCAGGTAACATTTCATTAAGCTTAACTGGATATTCTGATTCAGATTTTGCAGGTTGCAAAATTGACAGGAAGAGCACAAGTGGAACCTGTCATTTGCTTGGATCAAGCTTGATCTCATGGCAATGCAAAAAGCAGGCTTGTGTAGCTCTTTCCACTGCTGAAGCAGAATACATTGCAGCAAGGAGTTGCTGTGCTCAAACTATATGGCTAAGACAACAATTGAATGATTTTGGTATCTTACTTAACCATATACCTCTGCTGTGTGATAATACAAGTGCAATCAACTTAACCAAAAATCCTGTCATGCATTCAAGAACCAAACACATTGAAATAAGGCATCATTTTCTAAGGGAACACATATCTAATGGAACATGTGATATTAAGTTCATTGGTACTGATTTACAACTTGCTGATTTGTTCACAAAACCATTAGCCAAAGATATGTTTAATTTTCTGCTTAATGAATTGGGTATTATAAATGTCAATTGTACCTAGCAGTGAAAAATTAAATCTGTTTATTCGCAATTAAATGTGTTTATTTTCTGCACTGATACGCATTGATGACTAGGAAAGAGAAATTCTGATCTTTGACTGCTTGACTGACTTAGTGGGCATTAACCTCTGTACCTTTGACGGTTTTGGTCATGGTTATGTAACCGATTTGATGGTTTGGGTGCTCAATAAGAATTTGAGTGTATGCATCGTGACCCTAAAGATTTGGTGCATATTTTCAAAGATTCTCTGCACAAATTCAGAAGCATAAAATCTTCATGCATATCCACTCATAACTGCCATATCAATCCATTTATTCTGCTATAAATCTGTGTGAATACTTGCTACCCACATTGGTCATTCTCTTTCTATTCTCACCATTTGAAATCAAGAAAAGAATTCAGGTTACCATGGCTTCGTCTTCAAGACAAAAACAGAAAGGCAAGGGAAAGCAAACCACTTCTCAAGGTGTGTTAGAAGGATGGTTCGCTGGAAATGAAGAAGGCATCAATGCCTACATTCATGAAACAAGCAGGAAGCATATCAACATACCCAAGGTGCTGGATTTCAACTGGCTGAAATCTGAAAAACTGGTAGAAACAAGGACTGTGTTGAAGCACCAGAAACTGAAAAAGATGCTGGAATTAACAGGTAATGTTTATCCTGACTTGGTTAAGGTGTTTTATACTAACCTCACATTGGATGGGAAGAATATTGTCTCCTATGTGAAAGGGACAAAGATGAAGATCACAAGTGAGGTGTGGAATTCTGTGGCTGGAATAAAATATGCTGGACTGAAAGTAGGGAAAGGAAATACCAGTGGAATTTCAGAATTCAACAAGCTGCAATATTACAAAAGTTGCATGAGGAATCCTACAGAAAGCATAAACAGGTTCCATGCAGGGCATTTGAACCTCACTCCACGTCTAGTTGCATACATCATAGCTTGGCAACTGATTCCAAGAGGAACAAACCATGCTGTCCTACATGAAGAGGATCTCATTCTCCTATATTGCATCATGAACCAGATTAAGGTAAACTGGGTGTTCATTGTCAATGAACACATGCTCAAGTCAAAAAGGTTGGCTGATTACAGATTTCCCTATGCTATTCTTGTTTCCAAATTAATTGATTACTTTGGTATTGATGTTACAAATGAGAGAAATGACCCTATCAAAGCTGTAAGTGAGATTGATACTTCAACTCTCACCAAAATGGGTTTTCACAAAATTGAAAACAAGTGGGTGGTTCTCAAGGAGAAGGACACTCAAGCAGAACATGAGGATGAGGATGAAGCTATTCCTGTGGATGATGACTCACCTGCTGCCCAATCTGAACATGAGGAAGTTGCTGCAAATGCCATAGTTGCCTATCAAAGTCCAGAATACCGTGGAGAACCAATTTCTATGTTTGAGAGGCAAGTGCTGTACCGTCTTGATGTCATGTCTGCAGAACAAAGGGCACACTTTGAGACTACTCATGCAAGGTTCCAACACCTTGATCATCAGATTGAAGGAGTTCAGGCACAACTTGCAGAGCTTTACTACAAGGATCAGTAGTTTTTCTGCTTTTAATGCTTTCTTTATCAGTTTTCAAGTTTATGTAATGTTGAACAATTTGGTTTTCTGGTTCTGAACTATTATGGTTATAATTTCTGCTTTATACCCCTGTATTCCCTATGCTTATATGTTGTTTGATGAATCCAAAGGGGGAGAAAAATAGCTCACCATGCTAGGTGATGCTAGCTGAAACAGGGAGTTGACTCTGCACCTTTAAACAAATTCTGCATGTTATGCAATATTGCTGTTTTCTGGTTTAAAGTCTGGTGCAGTGCAGGTACTTAAAGCAACAATGCTATGAGGTTAGCTATGGGGATTTGTCTCCATCAAACAGGGGGAGATTGTTGAAGATGGTTGTTGCCCCTTCAAGATTGTGTTTGATGAAGACTTGTATGTAGTGTTTGATGAAGACATTTATGTACTTTCCATGTATTTGCGCTTTGCTTTAAGTATGTCTTAGTTAGTGCTTAGAGGTTGTCTAAGAGTAGCTTTTTGCTGAGTAACTCACCTCATAACCACTGGCCATGTGTTAAGAACAAACATAAGTTTTCTAAAACTGTTTTTCACATGTTTTACACAAAAACACGTTTTACTGCATAAAAATAAATCTGTTCTTTTCTAAATAAACAGATTCATTTTTTTCTCACTGATGCCTTGGCTAAGTCTTGTAAAAATTAGATTTTGTGCATCAGGTATTTTGACTAAGTCTTCTTCTTTTCAAAACGACTGAGTTTTAAATTGTTAAACTTTCTCTGTTTTCGTTTTGAAAAATAAATCTGTTCATCTGTTAATGAATAGATTCTTTTTTTGCCTCTGGTGCCATATCATACTTAAACGTTTTTTCAGTTTTATCTCAGCACCAGAATGGTTGACTAAGTCTCCTCACTTAACAGATTCTCTAACTGCTTTTGAAAATAAATCAGTTCATTTTATTTTCAATCTGTTCATTTTATAACAGCTTTAACTGTTTTTCAAAATTCTGTTATAAGCTGGCTTTCTATAAAATGCAAACTTGTTTTCTGAGTTTAACAACGATTCAAACAGTTCATACATTTGCAAAAAACAAGTTTTGACAGCAGAGAGTTAAGTGTTTTCAAGGATTAGCATTTGTTCTTCAAAGATTTCAAAAATCACAAAGTGCTTGTTCTTGGTTTGGTTCCAAAAGCTTGGTGTGAGGTGCAACTACTGTTCTAGCAATCTTGCCTACTGGTTTAAGGCAGATCTGTGTACCCTCAATCAGGTGTAATCGTTTCACATCTCGTTCTTGTAATAGTTTGGTTGAACCCTCTTCTTGATAGGTGTTCTTGAAGAGTGGGTGTGTGTATGCTGAAATAGGTTTTTTCAGCAAGAGTACCTAAGTTCTTGTAGGTTTCAAGAACAGTGGGAATTGTACTTGGTTGTACAGGTTGTTAGTGAATTCCACCTGTTGTTGGTGAAGACTGGATGTAGCTCAGGTTGAGTGAACCAGTATAATTGTTTGTGTTCATTCTCTCTCTCTCTCTGCAATTTCGTTTCTGCATAATTGATAAAACAGCAAAGAAATAAATCTGTTCAATTGAAAATAAATCTGTTCTTTCTGGGCACTGTGCATACTGTTCTTGATTTCTGGAAAAGGTGTTTGAATCTGATAAGGACATATATAATCTGCTAAAACCATTGGAACAGATTGACTGTGATAGGATGCTCAAGAAACTATAAATGCTATTAATTGAACCTTAAACAAACTGCTTAAAGTTGAAGCTTGCTGTTCTGTGATTCATTGTTCTTAATTTCTGGAAAATTTCTTGACATCAAGAAGAACACTCATAGTCTGTTAAAAGCCACTGGAACAGCTTGTTTGCAAAGGTCACTCAATTAACTAGCATGCTATCAATTGAACTTTAATCACTTGCTTGAAATTGAAGCTTGCTGTTTTTGTGTTTCACTGTTTTTCAAATCTGATATCTGTGTGTGCTGCTGGAAATTCTCACTGCATAGTCTTGTGATTAACCTTGCTGTATTAAAAGCGTTTCAAACAGAAAAACAGTGCTGAAATAAATCTGTTCATTTTCACATAAATCGATTCATTTTCTGTAAAACTGGGTTAAACACTGTTTTTGCGAGAAAGTTTTAAAAGGTCAATTCACCCCCCCTCTTGAACTTTGGCACTATTAAACCCAACAATGGTGACTGCGCTCAAGCCTGGTCCTTTCTCGGACAGCCTATGCAAGAAGCCGACAACGAATCTAGATGAGTTGCGGAAAAGAGGTGCCAAGTTCATGTTGTTGGAAGAATTGAAAGAGCTTTGTGGCAAAGCTTAGGCACCTCAAGAGGCTGAGAGGAAGGTTGACAAGAGCAGACCCATGCCTACCATTATTCCTGCACATGACAAAAAGATTAAGTCAACGTCAGAATAGAAATATGCCAAGATGAGTATAATAACATATCGTCAACATCAACGATTTTTTGAGGGGACAAGTAGGCATGGACGAGAGGCCGGGTTGAGATCTTGCGAGGAAGTATGTCCAAAACTGACAACACTTCTAGGTCGTCCTCGATCAACAGGGACCTCGATCACATATGAAAATGTGTCAGATCCTTTGTCCAATAAAAAGGAAACCTGGGAGTCTCGCCATCGTAAAAAAATTGTCGACCTTCCTCCTCAATCATGACTTTGAAGAAACTTCCCTTGAAGTTCTTATAAGATGTGGTGAAAGGAGCAAGGAGACTATTTTTCGACTGACCGACTAAAGATACCCAACTTATTCGGTCTTCCAACCTCGCACCAAAAAAATGCAAAAAAGACCTAGGGGTGGTCTTAAGACTTAACACATCACAGAGCAACCAAAAAGCCTGGAGTGCAACCTAGTTATTCGGATGCAACTAAGTAGGAGTCACGTTTAAGATGCACAACAACTTCATGGTAAACTCATCAAAAGGAAAGTGGACATGAATGTCCGAGATCAAACAAGAATAAAAATAGAAAAAATCTTTGGATTCTCTCCCCCTACCCAGACAAACGGTTTCATGCTTCCTACACCTACGTAAGGATAATGCACCATCTGAAAAACCCTCTAAAACGATATCTACACTATCGGCAAAAGCTTGGAGCATGGATGGTTGTCAATACTTGGAGAAGACCTCTCGAACCTTATTATCTACCCACTCCAAAAGGTATAAATACCAACCAGAAATCACCACGCCTGGAGATCGTAAAGACCAGAAGACGAAGACAGAAGGAGTCACTATAAGAGGAACCCGACTTTGTAAGAACATTTATAAATCTTAATTCAATTTGTTATGCTTTCTTTAGACTTAGTGTTGATTTTGGCTTAATCTCAAGTCCCACATTGGTGAGAATTATTTGAGGAGGGAGTTTTAGGGTTATAAATTAATCTCTTCTCCTTCATTGTTAATATCCCAATTTGTAATATCTTCTTCCACATTAGTAAAAGCGGGCGGTTTCAGCTGTGCTCGGAGGTTAGGCTAAATTGGCCGAACTCCGTTAACAAGTTTCGAGTGTTTTTTTTTCTCTTTATTTCTTTTATTATTCCGTTCTATTTATTAGTATTATGTTGTTTTCTCTTTTGTTATAGTATTCAATATTATTTGTCGGATAACGTGTTCTGTTTTAGTGAGAAAATTACCCCATTTTCCCAACACTTAGTTATAAGTAATAGAAGTATAAGATTTTTTGAACTTGGATTTATTTAGGTTAAAAATTTCACAAGTATTCTTAAGAGAAAAAAGGTTTAAATAATTCCTTTTATGAGATCAATTTTGTTTGTGTATAAATTAAAAAATATAATTTTTAAGAAATTAATAAAAAATTATAGAAATTAACTTAGGTATAACTTACTGTTAATTCACAAAGAAGTTTATTTTTTTATAAGTAATTATAGAGAAATTTTATTATTATAAGAATTTATAAAGATATTCATCTAAATGAAAATCAAGTTATTTCATCATACTTAATAATACCATTCCAAAAATATTTTAAATTAATTGAAATTTATTTTCAATGAGTTCTTTTTTTATATATTAAACTTAAGGAAATGTATTTTCCAAAAATAAAACGATTAATATAATTAAATGATATTGACTATTGTTCTTAACTAGGACAAAAATTGACTTTACTTAAGTCTAGATTAAAAAAAAAAGCAAAAACAAGATTTTATTTTTGTAAGTATGCGCTAGAGACCCAAATGATGTTATACACACATGTATTAAGTATATAAATATATATATATATATATATATATATATATATATATATATATATATATATATATATTGAATTGGGCATTATAGTGGAACTCCAATTGTAAGTTATAAGTAAAAGCATCATTTGCTTTAAACAATGCAGCAAGTTAATGAGGAAAAAGCTGTTGCTGAATGGTCATACTGGGCTTAGGTTTTGGGCTAAGAAGAGGCAACTTCTTCCTTCACTATATCAATTTTAACCTACACCCTATTATCTTTTGAAATTTTTAAAATTATCTTTATTTTAAATTTGAAAATTCAGAATTTAATAATTATAATTTAAAGTCAAAAAATACATTCTGAAAAAAAAAATCCAAAACACAAAATTGAAAATGCATTTTGGATAAAAATTTATGGAATTCAAAAATGTATTCCAAAAATCCAAATTTGGAATATTTCCAAATAAAAAGTTCTGGAAATAATTTTTTATCCAAATCCTGTTATTTTTATCTTTTGGTAAGAGTATTTTCATCATTTTAATAACAAATTAGGTGTAAGTTGAAATTAATATGGTACAGGAGAATTTGTCCTAATGTATTCTGTGCAGTTCGAGGTATCGGGCTTATGGCCCATTCAGAGTTGTGCAAAAACCCAAATTCAATTAAAGTTTTTAAGACATCAAATATTTTTTATTTTATTGTCTTAAAAATAAATTTCTATGAATTTTTAAAAATTAAAAAGATATTTTTACTTTTATTGATTAACACTGTTAAACTAATTTAGGGACATGCATAGGTTATTCAATGCATTTGTTACATTTTTTCTTAAATGGTTTATGAAAAATGACCCTAATCCTTCAACGTTATTAATTCTCAACCATTTCTTCTCTTATTCAGCACCATGAAATCTCATTCTCAGTCAATTCACATTAGCAAAACCCTTTTTCTCAGTCAATTAAGGCGAATAGTTCAGAGAAAAGAAAAATAGCTTAGTAAATAACTTAATTAAAAAAATAGACGTGAGATATGTAGTTAAATTGGCTTAAAAACGAACAAAAATAGTTTCCCGAGACGTGAGTAATCACTATCCGTAAGGACTTATCCGCGATGTATTGCGCAAGTCCCCCAGGATACAACAGGAACTTCCCGGTAATTTCCGAGGATCAGAACTAGCAAGTTTCTCTTTAAAAGAGTAATACCAAATAGAACCCAAAAATATTATAATATTAAAATAAAGAGGAGAGAGAAAGTGAAAAGTGGAAATTGGGGAAAGAAGAAGATGGTGAGCGGAGGAAGAAGATGAAGTAGTGAGAGTTGCGTTTTCTGAAGAGGGGAAAGCGGTATTTATAGATGGAGAACCCCCAAGGGTGCCGCCTCTTCAAACCCTAGTGGGTTCAAGGTTGTCGCCGCAGAAGAGGGAAGACCAGCGTGAAGGAAGGAGTCAACCTCCCATTCCTCTCGTAACGATCTACAACGTTCGAAAATCCAGCAGTGCGGAGGCGCCCAACTTCCGATTCGTGCGGCCACGATCCAAGGTTGAAAGGGCAACGTTTGATTTTCAACTTGGAAACTGTCTCCACTTCACCCATGCTTCCGATATTTCCTCCAACGGCACTATGAAGGAGTTAGGGTTTTTCTGCGCATCCTCTATTTCTGTTTCTGCACTTTATTTGCAATACTCTATTATTTTGCAATACTCTGTTTTTACAACAATCCCCCACATATTGCAAAAGATAAAACATAGAGATAAGAAGAAGAAAGAAAAAATTGGGTTCATCTAAGATGTAATGCATCAGATCTGGTATAGCAAGCTATATGAACCAGTCTTAGATTAATGAACGTAACACATAGTGTAGTTGGTATAGCAAGCTATATGAACCAAGACACTTAGTATGTGTTAGAGGTTTATCAATCACAATACACCCCCACATTACTTGCTGTTATCGTTGTGTTGCGCTACTAGGCCATGCGCGTGCCCGGTATTCATGAGTGCTATAGAGATCTTGCCAAGATCTCATGCAAGCGGCCCCACTTGACACTCATATAGGTGATTTCATCAAGTGTATGCTGCAAATTATACACCACCCATAAGGGATATGAAAATCATTAGAACTTTGTAAATCGTTAAAACTTTTTTACCTCTGAATTTTAACCACAAAGTTTATCCTCTCGATAATGCAGTATCTAGCACTTCACACACACCATAGGAATGGACAAAATTGATTTAAAATCAATTTTAGTGCTAGCAGAACTAACAAGTGACTTTTTTTTACCCATATGAACCTTATTCATGGGATCTCCAATCACAAAGGTTGGGTTTCCATCACTTGTTTGTTTGCGAGTGGCTTAAGTCCCATTCCCCTCGATGTTTCTAAAATCATTTTTCTCCCTAGGGGTTTTGTCAGAGGAGCTACCAGATTCCGTTCTGACTTGACATAGTCAATAGAAATCGTTCCACTCTTTAACAGCTGTTTCACCAAATTGTGTCTCAATTGTATATGTCTATTCTTTCCATTATAGCTTTTATTTTTAGCTATAGCTATTGCCGATTGGCAATCACAATGCATTGATACAGATGGGGTTGGTTTCATTCTTAAAGGAATGTTTGCTAAGAAGTTTTTCAACCACTCAGCTTCACTACCAGCCATTTCTAGAGCAACAAACTCAGATTCCATTGTTGATCTTGCAATAATAGTTTGTCTGGCTGATCTCCATGTAACTGCACCACCCCCAAGTGTAAATACATAACCACTAGTGGATTTTGTCTCATCTGAATCAGAGATCCAGTTAGCATCACTGTACCCTTCTAGCACAGCGGGAAATCCACTATATTCAATGGCATAATCCATTGTACCTCTCAAGTATTTCATGAGTCTCGCAAGTGCTTCCGAATGATCCTGACTAGGACATTGAGTGTATCTACTCAATCTACCTACTGCATAAGCAATATCTGGTCTAGAAAAGCTCATTAAATGCAATAAGCTCCCAATTATCTGGGATACTGAGTTTGAGAAATAGATTCTCCTCTGTTCTTCTTTAATTTAGAATTAGCATCATAAGGGGTACTTACTGACTTAAAGTCATAGTAACCAAACTTCTTTAGAAGTTTCTTAGTGTATTTTTCTTGGGATAGTAATATACTATCTCCCTTCCTTATGATTTTAACTCCTAGAATCACACTTGCTTCACCCATGTCTTTCATCTCAAACTTAGATCCAAGAAACAATTTTGTTTGAAAAACTATATCATTGCATGTACCAAAAATTAGCATGTCATCCACATACAAACATATAATGACATATTCACCATTTTCAGATCTAGAATATACACATTTATCAGCATCATTGGTAGAAAAACCTTCACAAAGTAAAACATTATCAAGTTTTTCATGCCATTGTTTTGGTGCTTGTTTCAAACCATACAAAGATTTTAAAAGTTTGCATACCTTTTCCTTTTGACCTGGGACTACACAACCTTCAGGTTGAGTCATATAAATTTCCTCTTCTAATTCACCATTCAGAAAAGCTGTTTTAACATCCATTTGGTGAATTACTAACTTATGGATAGATGCTAAGGCTAGCAATACACGAATAGAGGAAATCCTAGTAACAGGTGCAAAAGTATCAAAGTAATCTATGTTATGTTTTTGAGTAAACCCTTTAGCAACTAATCTTGCCTTATATTTCTCTATGGATCCATCAGGATGGTACTTCTTCTTAAAGATCCATTTACAACCAATGGGTTTTGCTCCTTTAGGCAGATCTACTAAGGTCCACGTATTATTTTTCTTAATTGATTCAAGCTCAGTTTTAATGGCCTTATCCCAATGTTTAGCATCAGGAGCACTAGTAGCTTCTACAAAACTTATTGGATCATTCTCAACTAGATAAGTATAAAAGTCATCTCCAAAAGATGTTTCCTTTCTCTGTCTTTTACTTCTCCTAACATCCTCACTCAAGGTATCATTAGCACTATCTATAGGTTGTTCAGATGTACCACTACTCTTTAGAGGAAAGATGTGTTCAAAGAACTCAGCGTTTTTTGTCTCTACTATAGTGTTGCGTTCAATTATATCACTATTAAGAACTAGAAACCTATAGGAAGCACTATGTTCTGCATATCCTAAGAACATACAATCAGATGTTTTAGAGCCTATTTTCCTTTTCTTAGGATCAGGTAACATCACTTTAGCCAAACTCCCCCACACTCTTAGGTATTTCAAATTAGGTTGATAACCTTTCCACAACTCATAGGGTGTTTTTCCAGTTTTCCTATGTGGTATCCTATTTTGTAAAAAACACGCAGTAAGCAGAGATTCACCCCATAAATTATCAGGAGCATTAGAACTAATAAGCATGGCATTCATCATTTCTTTAAGAGTCTTATTTTTCCTTTCAGCTACTCCATTAGACTCAGGTGAATATGGTGGGGTTACTTCATGAATAATACCTTCTTTTACACAATAGTCATTAAATAAAACATATTCACCACCTCTATCTGATCTAATTCTCTTAATTTTCTTATTAAGTTGATTTTCTACTTCCGCTTTATAAGTTAAAAACATATCAAAGGCTTCATCCTTATGTTTAATTAAATACACTTTGGTGTATCTAGAAAAATCATCTATAAAGGTTACAAAATAATTTTTACCACCTCTAGACATGGTTTGTTTTAAATCAGCAAGGTCGGTATGAATTAAACCAAGAATTTCAGTTTGACGTTCTACAGAGTGACATGTTTTCTTCGTTATTTTAGATTCTACGCATACATCACATTTACTACTTTGTTTGTCATGCATGTTGATTAATCCTAGTTGTTGCAATTTTATAACATACGACGAATTCACATGTCCTAATCTAGCATGCCATATATCATACGAGTCAACTATATAAGCAGAAGATTTAGATTCATTCATAATTTCAGAAATGTTTAATACAAAAAGGCCTTGATCACAATATCCCTTTCCCACAAAAACATTGTTTTTTGTCATAACAATCTTGTCAGATTCAAATGACACTTTAACCCCAACTTTGCTTAGTAATGCCACAGAGACCAAATTAACTCTAATTGATGGCACATGTAGCACATCATTCAAAGCTAGAGTTTTACCAGATGTGAGCTTCAGAAGAACTTTTCCTTTTCCTAGGACAGGAGTTGTCCTGGAGTCACCGAGATATACTTGTTCTTCTCCATCCCCCACACTTGTGTAGGAGGTGAACACATTTCTGTTTGCACAGATGTGTCTGGTAGCCCCAGAGTCTACCACCCATTTGCTCACATTTGTCACAAGGTTTACTTGTGAAACGACTGCCACAATAGTATCTTCCCCATCGGCTAGATTTGCCTTAGGAGGATAGTCGTTTTTAGCCCTATGTCTGCACTGAGGTGCATGATGGCCTGGCTTTCCACAGACAAAGCAATTTCCTTTTTTCTTGAAAGTGGGGTTAGTTCCACTGGGACGAGAGAATTTGTTATTAGGTTTCTTTTTGTGATCAAATTTTTTCTCGTACCTTTTTGGAGCTGGTTTGTCTTCTATCACGTTTGCTTTGGCAGACAAAGCTTTGGCCTTTGCAGCAGCGCACTCCTTCCTGTTTGTGTCTTCAATGATGATGTGGGTGATCAAATCTGATAGAGACATCTGTTTCTGTCTGTGCTTCAGTTGTTGTTTGTAATCCGTCCAAGACTGCGGAAGCTTTTCGATCAAGAGTTCGGACACGAATTCATCTGGCAATTTTATGCTTTCAGTTTTGATATCTTCAATCAGCTTGTGATATTCGTTTATTTGGATTTTGATGTCTTTGCCTTCGATCATCTCCCAACGGTAGTATTTTGCAATTACGAACTTTTGTCTGACGATGTCTTCGGCAGTATATTTGAGGATAAGAGAATCCCAAATATCTTTCGCATTCTTATAAGAAGCATAAACATCGAACAGATCGTTAGATAACACACTAAGTAAAGTGTGACGGCATACCTTATTCGCATGGATCCAGTCGTCAACTTGTTTCGCAGCCGTGGTTGAGTCGGGTTTGGCAGTTGTAAGTGCATGAGCAACTCCGTACATGTCCAATAGGGTGGACACGCGTTCTTGCCAACGTCGGAAGTTCTGACCGGTGAAGACTTCAATTTTGGAGACGTCCGGAAATGGTTTCGCAAAAATGGTTTGTGTTGCGGAAACAACATTTGATGTTTCTGGAGCAGTGTTGTCGTTGTTGTTCGGATTTTCAGCCATAAGTCCTTACGATTGTAGTTAAATTGGCTTAAAAACGAACAAAAATAGTTTCCCGAGACGTGAGTAATCACTGTCCGTAAGGACTTATCCGCGATGTATTGCGCAAGTCCTCCAGGATACAACAGGAACTTCCCGGTAATTTCCGAGGATCAGAACTAGCAAGTTTCTCTTTAAAAGAGTAATACCAAATAGAACCCAAAAATATTATAATATTAAAATAAAGAGGAGAGAGAAAGTGAAAAGTGGAAATTGGGGAAAGAAGAAGATGGTGAGCGGAGGAAGAAGATGAAGTAGTGAGAGTTGCGTTTTCTGAAGAGGAGAAAGCGGTATTTATAGATGGAGAACCCCCAAGGGTGCCGCCTCTTCAAACCCTAGTGGGTTCAAGGTTGTCGCCGCAGAAGAGGGAAGACCAGCGTGAAGGAAGGAGTCAACCTCCCACTCCTCTCGTAACGATCTACAACGTTCGAAAATCCAGCAGTGCGGAGGCGCCCAACTTCCGATTCGTGCGGCCACGATCCAAGGTTGAAAGGGCAACGTTTGATTTTCAACTTGGAAACTGTCTCCACTTCACCCATGCTTCCGATATTTCCTCCAACGGCACTATGAAGGAGTTAGGGTTTTTCTGCGCATCCTCTATTTCTGTTTCTGCACTTTATTTGCAATACTCTGTTATTTTGCAATACTCTGTTTTTACAACAATAATACCAAATATGTAAAAATACAACTATTTCTGTTATTTGATTGAATACAACTATGTAAAAATATAATCGAATGATAATTTAAAATTATGTCAAACTATTTTTCATAAACAAGTTTATAGGGAAACAAACAGAAATACTATTTCAAAAATATGTAGAAAAAATGATGCGATAAGAATATAATTGACAAGATGAAAAAAATTAATTTTGAAATTCAAAATTGAAATGTGTAATCGGAAAAGATTCTACCAACCATTAAAAAAAGTGTTTGATAGTAAAACTTTTGAGAAAAAATAGTACGTCTTGACAACACGTGAGAACAAAATTTAAACACAATGGAAACTCTCTAGAGGGCTTGACCTAATTTACATTAATATTGGATATTTTATGGTCAATTTGGATCTTGAAAAAAATATAGAAAAGACTATTAATGGTAGTTCTTTGGTGATATGTTAACATTCTTTAATCATTCAACAATTAATTATCTTTAGATTTTTCAGTTATTGATAGTGAAATTGTCTAAACATTTGTATGAATACAACTTTTAAATTTGGGTAAGGTTTGCCATCACGAAAGTATACTTGATATTGTTTTTGGTGAGTTGCTTAAAGTTGATGCAAAAACTATTGATATTATGAGAGAAAAATTTGTTAGAGTATGCACTAAAATTGACTTGATTGTTTTGGTAGTTTGAAAGTTTTCTTTGAATGCCAGATAAATTTTGTCTTATGCACAACTTGTGATTGTTATAGGCATGTAAAAAAAAATAAAAAATCCTACCAACACCACCTAATGCTAAGGTTACACAAAAACCTCCTTAACACAATGAGACTCTGCTAGAGATTGATAAACTGGGTTCGTGAAATCAAATAGATAAAACAAAATTAAATATTATCATGGAAGAGTTTTTAGTAACATAATTATAAGATCCAATTATAGAGATTTTGCCTCAGAAATTGGTTGGTTGTGCAAAAGAAATATCTCAAGAATAAAAAGATAAGTTCTATACCTTAAAGCCTTAAAAATAATGAAATCTAGGAATTTTGGAAAAAAAAATGATACTTTTAAGAAAAAGTAGTCAAAGGAAAATTTTGTCATGTACACAAATGAGAATTTTTTTTACCAAGTCTACTTTACTTTAGTTTGAGAATTATGTAAATGAACAAATGAAAAAAAAATTACAGTATTTCTAAGTCAAGTGGTAAATAATGTATGCGAAATTCATTAATTTATTTATTTTTAATTAAAGTTATTAATTGGATTAAAATTGAAGTTGTTAATTCGGTTGACAAGTTAAGTTTAATTTTTTTAAAATAATTAATATTTTTTAAAATTTAAAATATATAATAATAATTTAAAAATTATTTAAAATTACATTAAGTGAATAAGAGTATTGTGAAATTTTGTATTTTATAGATATATAATATTAAAAAAGTTAAAACTAAATTTGTTTTAAAAAAATAAAGTTACCTAAAATTAAGTTGAATTAAAAATAAGTTGAGTAATAAATGTAAAATATTTAGTGTTGAATTAAAAATAAGTTGAGTAATAAATGTAAAATATTTAGTATTTTTTAAATATTGTTAAAATTAAAAATATTTTTGTTGTTTTACATAAATACATGTATTATTACTTTTTACATATTATATAATTTATACTTTCATATATTATATAATATAAAAATTTATACATAAATTATATCATATATTTTTATAAGTGTATTTTTAACTTTAACAATATTTTAAAATTAGTATTTTTCTAATTTATCACACAAATATTTTTTAATTCAATTTATTTAAAATTATTCTAAAAAAATAATTTTAATTCTTCAAATTTATATATCATTTTCTTAAATAAAACAAAATTAAATTTTGGTATTATTTATAAAATAATTTTTTTAACTACTTCTTCTACTTATTGTAAAAAAATCACCTTAAATAAAACAAAATTAAATTCTGATATTATTTATAAAATAATTTTTTTCTTCTTCTTCTTCTTTACACTAATTAATTAAAAAATTGGTATATAGTTTTTTTTAAAATATTATAAAATTGGTATATAGTTTTTTTAAAATATTATAAAATTAATAATTTTATCATGCATGTTGAAATAGTAAATAAATATTTAGTCTATTCTAATTAAATTGAACGACGTTTGATTCAATTTTAACATGCAACAAATTAAGAATACACGAATCGAATAAAAAAATTCTCATCAATTTTAGTTTATTTTCCTCACCAACTTTGGTCAAATAATTCATTTTTATTTTGTTTGGGCTTTCATTTTTTTTTAATTTTTTTTATCATTTTGTTTGGGCTTTCATAGGGAAAATCTTCATGCACCTCCATAATTTTATCCTATTCTTCATCTTTTTCATTTTGATTGAGCACTCATCTTCCCTTTTTTCAGCTACAACAAAACAACTCCCACTTCCAACTTCCGTTCCTATAACAGTTATTTATCTTTAACATCACTTATATAGTAGCTCCTACCTCTAATGTCACCGTCATAGCACCTCCCATCTCTAGTGACATCGTCACAACCACCTCTCATCTTCATCGTCTAAACATTTTTCTAGCAAACGTTTAAGCATTGTCCAACCTCTCACCTTCCAAAATACAAACTTATGGATTTAGTGTATTTTGAATTATACAATTCATAATGAAAAATTTGTATTCTGAATTATACAATCCATAATGTAAAATTTTGTATTTTAAATTATAAAAATCATAATACAAAATTTGTATTCCGAATTGTAAAATTCAAAATAAACAATTTTAATATTTTTTAAAATATAGGAGTGCCGGAATAAACTATGAAGGTGCAAAAAGAATTTATCCTCGTAACAATGAGCATTGGAGTGCGTTCGCTCCACGTTGGGCTTGGCCTAGCAAGTAGTACTAATGATGGTTTGGCAATTGCTTCCTGTATGCATCCGATTCCAGCGAAAAAGTGAGGTGCATACAAAATTACCTTCCAAACTCCCTTTTCTGGAATATGTGTTCTGGATTTTTGTCCAAAACGAATTTTTTGTATTACAGATTTTCTTATCCAGAATGGGCTTTTCTGGATTTTCATTTTCAGAACACAATAATCTCTCTTTTGATTTTTTTTTTTTCAGAATGTATTATTTTCAATTTTGGATTTTTTTTTTAGAATAGAATTTTGATTTTTGTTTCTGAATTTTTATTTCCGAAACTCAATAACCTCTTCTGGATTTTTATTTCCAGAACAAAAGGCATTTTTGAAAATTAAAAAAATATGTTGGGTGCAGGTTAAAAATGATTGGGTGTAGAAAGCATTTGTTGGGTTTATTATTTTGCATGTACGGGAGTTAGGCTTCAGAATAAGAAAAAAAATTAAAAAAACTTTATGTTAAATATTACCATTTTACATATCAAGTTCGAAATCAGTGAATGTCTCCTTCAGTTCAAATTATCATACGAAATCCATCGCCGATTCAACTTAATAATCTAATTCAATTTCATCATTGAGTTAATTCTATGCTTATCATCTATAATTAGAAAGTTTCAAGCTAAAAACCAAGTTTAAGCTTACCAAGTAAATATCTAAATTCAAAACCCTCAATCTAATCTATCACTAAGTCAAAACTTACCCGTAAACCACAATTATTTGCAACTCATAAATCAAACAATTTAACAAATATATATCTATCAAAATTCAGACAAATTTAAATTTATCCTTCCACCTTTTTATTCTATTTCTACGACTTGCACTCACCTACTTATATACAAGTAAATATTTTAATCTTTAGTTAATGTGAGATATTAAATAATTTTTTTAAATTATTCTCATACTATATTATAAAGTGGACTTTAAGCTTAACTCAACCTCATAAACCGGCTCATGAAGTAAGGTTTGCATTCAGTTTATACAATGAAATGTTTTAATCTCTAGTCGATGTAGGATCTCTAACACTAAAAATAATTTTTTTTTCATAATATATAAATAATGTATAAATAAATACAAACTTAGTTGATTTAATATAATTTAAAAAATTCATTTCTTACTAATTTTGTAAGTCAGATTTCTGTATTTATTAGGAAAATTAAATTGTCCAAATATAGCAGTACGATAAAAAGATGCATATATTTTAGATTTAGTTTACAGTGGGAGAAGGGTCCATTTAGGTGTAAAATTCAGATATGTCTCATGTGAAGTACCTAACAAATATGAAGAGGATATGTCTGAGTAAATTTGATATATTAATTGAGCACATCACATGTTTTATTGGTTTCAAAAGATTTTTTCACATGCACCACTACCACAATCCTACACGCGTTGCTTCCAGAATCACTTTTGTGACCCAACACCTGATTCAAACTCCAATGTCTCTATATTTCTATATAAAAACTAGCCACTTCCTCAGAATTTGTTTTATTCAATAAAGTTCTAATACTAGTGAAATTTTGTTATAAATTATAAATATTCACCAATTTCATTTTTTTTCCTGTTGATATAGTATCCACAAATTTAATCCCTGTTAAGATAATGTTAAGTACGTTAGTCATATGATGATCTTATATAATAAAATGTAAATGATGCATATGTAATTTTTGTAAGAATATAGCACCTACAAGTTGGAGAATTTAATTTATACTAATACTAATCATTATACTAGGTCGGAATTTACTCTAATATTAATAATTTATACCTATATATAAGGATTTCTTTCTTAAATGCACTTAATTTTTTTTCCTATTTTATTCTTATATCAATATTTAATTTTATTATTGTATTATGGTCATTGTGTCATTTCTTATTCCCCTCTTAACTGCTTTTAATTTTTTTTTCCATTTTATTCTTATTTAATAATTTATTGTATTAATTTATTTTGGTTATTTGGACATTTTATAATTTCAAATTTTAATAAAATAATTTTAAAATTTATTTTATTTGTTATTATTTAACTGAAGAGTGGAGAGAGTGATTAGTAACTTTTCTGTTTTAAAGATCTTATTCTCTATTAAATAAAAAATTAAAGATATTTGTAATATTTTGTGGACCACGGGAGGGTGGAGATTGGTTACGTTACTTTTTTTTTATTTAAACTGATATTCTCTTTTATTAAAATTGTAGAATTTTAAAATTGATTTAAGAAACGGATTTTATGATTTTCCACTACCGATAATTCACCTATCCTACTTCTCACTTCCTCTCTCATATATAGGTACCTACTCCCCACTTTCTCTCACCACTACACATAACACATTTTTTTTACCATACTTCTCCCTTTCTTTTATCTTCTCATTTTAATCTTATTAAGAGAAATTGTTTTTGAAGAATAAAAAAATATTAAAGAAAGAGAAATAAAAAATGCGGATACACACTACTCTTTAATTGTATACTCTTTAACTTCTCATTTTAATTTTATTAAGAGAAATTATTTTTAAAAAATAAAAAAAATACTAAAGAAACAAAAATAAAAAATGCGGATACACATGCACATGAGTGTCTGTGTTCCCGCTAGTTATAATAATGGGTATTGGTTACTCATGAGAATTTTAAAAAAAAAAATTTTGTTTAGTGTTTTCTCAATAAATTTGTTAACACAAAATATAAAATGATTATTTAAATATAATTAGTACTAATAACTTATTATTCTTACTTTTTATTTAATGTATTTAAAAAAATACACTTCTACCCTTTTTTTACCTAAAAAGATATTTGTGTTCTTCTGATCGTATCAAATGTGAGTGGAATAAAATGAGTATATTTGATTGGTTTCATTATTCAAAATAAAACTAAATGTCATTTTCATTTTTAAATTAAAAAAATAATAAAAGGAAGCTTATGTGACACTTTATTTTATTTAAATAATTTAGATAATAAAGATAATATATTTTTGCTTTATTCTACTTATGGAGCAAATAATAGTCTACAAGAATACGCCTTTTGTGCCTGACACACTGATCGTTGGGCACAGATTCCAATTTCGTTTACCTTATCTACTTTATTCTTCTGCTTCCAAACACTCAAACATAATTGACGTACATATTGAAAAATTATTAAATAAAAATAATTTTAAAAAATAAGTCAATTATTATATTAATTAAATTAAATAATATTTAAAAAATAAAAATTATTAATATCTAAATTAATTTATATTATGTATTTTAAAATTAGTATTTAATTATTTATATAGATTTTAAATATTAATTATTTAAATTTTAAAATTAGTATTTAAAATGTTAATAACTAACTAAATACCAATTTAAAAATTATTTATTAATAATAAATACTAATTTAAATATTAATGGTTTTTTAATATTTAAAATAATATTTAATTTAATTAATATAATAATTAATATTATTTTAAAAGAATAAATTAATGATTAGAGTTTAATAGAAGAAAATTAATAAAACTATAATCATAATTGTATTTAACAGAAAAATAATTATGAAATGACATGTGATTTGGTACAGTTAATAAAATTTAATTACGTGGAGATGAAGTAGAAATGAAAAAAGAACACGTATTTTTGTTTAGTTTGATTGTGACTACACTGCACATATATATAGTTATAATTTATCGTTAAAATATTTGGAAATATTAGTCACAGTGCTCCTATCTGACTCGTGATCAGTACAGAAATAATTTGGATGTTAATTCTTTCACCGATTTAGCAAAACAAACTTGTAATTGGAATTTGGATGTGATTTGAGGAATCACCAAAGGTTTCTCACTTCTTCTTTACTACGATGGAACTTCTAAATTTCAGTCATTTTTATTTATAGATAAAAATATACTTAGTTTTTACCCTCCTCTTTCACGAAAGTTCTAAAATAAAATAAAAATATGGTATATAACACACACGTCATGAAAATTAATTAGGTCGTTTAATTTAGTTTTTTTTTTAATGCATACATTAAATAATAACTTGACTTAATTAATAATGTTCAAATGGGTTTGGAATAAAAAAAAAAATTAAGCTATTCATCTACCTCCTCCTCGATTGATTGGTTTGAACTCCTATTTCAAGCTTCTTACTCTTCATTTCTCAGTCTCCACAAAGTTCAAACTCGGATGGTGTCTTCAGAAGACACTCCGACACTCAAGTCAGATTTAGAATTCGTCACTCGATATTTTGAATACTGTATAATGACGTACCTGGTTCTTGGATTTTATTCCCATTTATATGATTGTGATGGGCCTTTCTTATTGGGCCAAGTTAGAGACCTGAGTCATGTTTAGAAGTGTATTACCTACCTCTTGATTGGTGATTAGCCTCGCTAATTCTACTTAAGCGTAATTGGCTTTGTGGTGTTGGTCCACACAATGATTGGCTACCGAGCCTTGACTCGATCGTGCGGGCCCTACCGGTACACTTGCCCCCAGGCTCGATGATGGTTAATCTAAAGAGTCTTTGTCCGAGACGGATGTGACGATTAGGCTTCCCAAGGTTGGACATGACGTTGGTGGCGTCGGTCAAGTAACGTGACTGTGAGTAAAAGTGAAGAGAGAAGAAAAGAATATTACGAGAGAAAGTGGGAGGAGAGATAAACTGAGTATATTTCTCTATGAAAAACTAATATCACAGATACAGTGCCATGCAGAGTTATGTATACAAGGGTAATTGAGTGACTGAATTAACAAAAGTTGTTATAGTGACTAAGTAACATTCCCCCGTAAATTAATGGTGGGATTAGAGACAACCGTTAGTTTAGCCGTAAATTTGTGAAAAGAAGACCTAGTGAGGGGGCTTGGTGAGAATGTCAACAAGTTGTTGATGGCCTTGAACATGGGAGAGCTGAAGTTGGTGTTGTTGAAAGGAGTCACACACAAAATTTAGATCAAGATCAAAGTGTTTGGTATTGGAGTGCATAATGGGGTTAACAGCAAGAAGAACAACTCCTTAAGTTGCCACTATAAATATTTGGTGTTGGGAAAGAGATGCTCAGTTCTTGAAGGAGGTTGGAAACCCATTTGATCTCTGCAAGGGCAGTGTCAATGCTTTGATATTCAGTTTCAGTTGTACTGTAGGAGACTGTCTTTTGTTTGTTGGAAGACCATGCTACGAGATTGGATTCCAAGAACACAGTATAGCTGAAAATAGACTTACGGTTATCTGGATCAGAACCCCAGTCAGCATCGGCAAAGACGATGATTGAGAGATGAGTTGAAGGTTGTAGAAGAAGACCATGTGACTGAGTTCCAGCTAAGTATAACAGTATGCGTTTTACGGCTTTCCAATGGTGGAGTTGAAGATTATGAAGATATTGGCAGACTTTGTTAACATTGTAGGATAATTCGGGTTTGGTGATTAAGACGTATTGCGGTGAACCAACGATGGACTTGTAAAGAGAGAGATCATCAACTGTTGTAGTGCCATCACGAGTGAGACACATGGAAGATATCATGGGCGTAGGCTGGGGTTTGGATGAGAGCATTCCTGATTTGTGAAGTAAGTTAGTGATGTACTTTGTTTGAGATAAATGGAGAGAGCCATGAGTTGTCCAGGAAATCTCAATGCCGAGAAAGTAGTGAAGTCGACCAAGATCTTTGAGTCCAAAGTGTTGTTGTAGGGAAAATATGAGGGATTGTATAGCAGCAAGAGAACTACCAATGATGAGGATGTCATCGACATAAATTAAGATGAATAAAGTAACATTTTTATGGCAGTTTTGATAAATAAAGAAGAGTTTGATTTAGTTGCAGAGAAACCAAAGAGAGTTTGACTTAGCTTATGGAACCACGAACGTGGTACTTGTTTAAGTCCATATATTGCTTTGTGAAGTTTGCAAACTAGAGTGGGATAATTGTTGAAACCTGGAGGTTGAAGCATATAAAAGGATTCTTGGAGATCACCATAGAGAAACACATTGTTGTTGTCTATTTGGTGGATGGGCCATTGTTTGGAGAGAGTTATGGTTAAGACGATGTGGATGGTTGTCAGCTTGACTACTGGACTGAACGTTTCAAAGTAATCTATTCCTGCATGTTGATGAAAGCCTTTAGCAACGAGGTGAGCTTTGTGACGTTGAAAGGAACCATCTACATTGTATTTATTTTTGAAAACCCATTTACATCCAATTGGTTGAAGGCCTTATGGTGGCTGAGTGAGAGTCGAAGTATGATTAGCGAGAAATGTATCATACTCTTCCTTCATAGCGGAAACCCAGTCGGGAAGTTGTAGAGCTTCTTTGACTGTGGAAGGAACAACCTGGATATCAATAGTAGAAAAAAAAATGTGTGGTTTACAAATACCAGACTTGCCTCTTGTGATCATGGGATGAATATTTTGAGTGATGGTTGGATGCTCAAGTGGTGTGTCAATAGGAGATGGGGAAGAAGTGGGGGAGTGAGATGCAGAATAATGAGAAGGAATAGTGTGTAAAGAATGAGATGATGACGTAGATGAAGGGAGTCCAAAACAGTCAATGAGGGTAGAGTATAAGGGCAATACAAGGGTGTGGGGTTAGTCTTGAAAAATGAAATTCGTTCAAAGTGACATGTCGTGTGATATATTTCTTACATTCTTTGGAAACATATACACACCCTTTGTATTAAGAGCTATAACCAAGAAATAATTAGATAGAAGAGCGAAAGTTTAATTTATTTTTTTGAAAAGGGATGCATTAAATGATAACATGCACAACCAAAAGTCTTACAAAAGGAGTAATCATGTTAAAAAGCAAGTTATGAGGATTATCAATTTTAATAACTAGTGAGGATAAAACATTAATGATGGTCACGACAGTGGTGAAGGCTTATGTATTTAATAACATGAAACTTCTTTTCTTTATTTTATTTTTAAAAATATTTTTTTTTTATAATTTTCTTAAATTTAATATTTTAGTATTTTATTTAAGTTTTACTCTATTCTGTACTCTTTGTTGGCATTTATTGTTGATTGTTACTATTGATTGTTCCTAATTCTTTTCTCATAGTAAAGTTTTCACCGTGAAGTTTGCACGTTAAAAATTCAATACTCTTTTGCTAATATCTTATCTATTTAGTTGTTCGAATTGCTTGAATATTTCTCATCATTGTAAAATCAAAATATATACATGTTTCCTTATACACATTATGACCATTTTTTAACTTTTTCTGAAATATTTTTGTTATATGAAAAAACCTTTTTCATTTTTTTTTAATTTAGACTATATTTAAAAGATCTAGAAGAAAGAATCCACTAACCTAACATAAACAAAAAAGGAATGTTTGGTAATATTGTATCAAAGGTTAGCATATTGGTTAGTTAAGTTATTGAATTAGGACTCTTTAATTTAGAGAAATTGTATTCTAATAATTGAGATCATATTCTAAAACCCGTGAAGTGTACGTCTAGAAACTATTAATGCCGTTCAATGCAAGGGTTTTTAAGTATTTTCGCAAATAAGAGATTTAATTTTTTATTAAAGATGTCGCTAATCTGACAAACCTTTTATGATTTATGTGGATTAAAGGATGTAGTTGATGGAGTAAAAAAAAAAAATGAAAAGAAGAGTGAAAAGTGAGATAATTTAGATTAAGATTAAAAGATTGAAAAGTATAAGAAAATTCTGTAAGTATATAATAAATTTTTAAAAATATAAAATAATTTAGAAATATAGATTAGAATGAATGTGAATTTTAAATTAAAAAGTTAATAATAAATAATAATTTAATTTTAATTTAATTTATTTTTAATTGAATTATTTATTTTATTATAATATAAAAATACATATTAATAATTAATAAAAAAATTATAAATGTTATATATATAAACAGTATATAATTTATTAACTTTTATAAAAAAATAGCATTTATTCAAACTTTTTTCACAAATATCTTAAAAAAGGCAAATAAAATTTTAAGTGATAAAAACATCTCACTTTTAGTGTTTTTTAATAATTTTGCATCATCGCTTTTTTTTTATCTAAATACAAATAAATTATTAACTTTTTCTGTTAGATGGGTGACGTGGGTGTTATTCTACTCAATCATCTTACTTATTTTCATGTAGAATATGAGATTTTGTGATTAATAATATGGTTAATATAAAATGACAAATAATATTTATTATTTTAATTGAAAATATATTGTATTGAATAATTGAGACTATCATTATCACCTATATAATGATGTGACTTTTTTTTTAATTGTTGTAGGTGATGACGTAATGAACATGACCCTAGTAATTCAACATATTTTTAATTAAAATCATAACAATGATTTATTTTTGACAATATCATTTTAAATCAATCATAAAATTTCATATTTCTTAATACTTGATAACAACAAATAAGATAATCATAAAATTTCATATTTTATCCAGTTAAAAAATAAGATAACCATAAAAACTCAATTATTGAAAAATATACACTTAATTTAAAATATTTAAATTTATGAAGAACTTAAATTTTCTCTGTAACTTTATACATTTAATTAATAAAAATGCTTGATCAGAATGATTTTTGAAATAAATAAATAATTTCTTTTATTACTATTATTTAATTATTAACTCTGAGATATTAAGTAAAAAGTATTTAATATTTAATTAAATATTTTAATTTTTTATTGAAAATATATTTCGTTAATAATAAAATATTAACTTCTAATTTTATTTCTTGGCGCAATTTATTTAATTTAATTTAAAAAATTAAAAACTCAATATATTAAATACCGTACTTTCTCTTTAGTATCATTTTTTTTATAATTATGTCAGTAAATGTAAATATTTATTGGCCAACAACGATTACCAGTTTGAGTGTTCCACATTTCAAAAGGTATTTGAAATTAAAATATTCAGGGTGCCTTCTATTCTTAGTTTTGTGTTTGAATTTTCAATTATTGAGGAAGCAACTTTAAGTAAGTTAATAATATTATAACATTACACAAAGCATTCACACTAGAAGTATGACACGTGTATAGTACTCTTATTATTATAAATAATGATATTCTAGGTCATGATAATAATAATAATAATCACCGAAACATTGAACTTTTGGTAAAGGGATGTTGAAAACGACTATCTGAATGAAAATATAATTGAATTAAAGTTTATTATTTTAAAAGTTTTAATTCTCAAATACAAAATTTGTGTACACACACCTTGTAACTTTTGAAGAGAGGTACTGCACCCTTTTCGTGAAGGTACTGTGCCAAATTACTTTTGATTGAGCCTGGTGTGGGCCTCGCTGAGTTAATATTGGACGGTGAAGTCCAGGTCTAATAAATTTTCTACCGTTACTCTTATTGGCTCATCGGTGTCACATTTAGATCTATTTTTCATAGCATCTTTACTTCCTTATGTCTTAACCTATAGTATGTATAAGACACTACCACAAATAATGATAAGATATGAATAGACACGGATATTAATAAGATATGAAGACAGGGCAATACGGAAACATAATTTTATATATTATATAATTATAAATTATATAAATTGATAATAAAGATTTATGTGTATCAGTATGTTTTAGATTTTTTTAGTAAAAATATATTTTTTATGGTTGATTCAAAATGATTTGTTTATTATTTTTATAATCATAATAAAATTTTATTTATTAAGTTTGAATCTTAAGAAAATTAATGTATTTCTTCTTTTCAAAATTATGTTAGAACCGTGTTATAATTGTCAAAAATTCAACAAATATTTTTTTTAATTGGACACCTCATTGATATGTGTCATACTAGTATTGTGTGTCTAACACGAAATTTAAGAGGAGTGTTTGATCTCAACTTGTTAGATTAAAGACAATTTATTAAAAAAGTTAAGTATTATAAATATTAATATCTTTTTTAAGTACAATAAAAAAATACACAAAATTTAATTTCATTAGTTATTTTTAATTATTATATACATTTTTTTTAATTATCTTAATTATATTAATCATTAACGGAGTTAAAACAAAATTAATTTTTTATTTTAAGATTATTTTTTTACTAAAGACGATAAATTGTATTAAATCAACTTTTATCTATTTTTATATTATATATATATAAACTTTTACAATTAAAAAAACTACAATCTAATGTATGGCCATTTTTATGTTAAGTTATTTGAAGTAAGGGTGATAAAATGAGTGCGATCACATAATTTGAGTGCTCTACTATATTAGTCATTCAAAACTATATCAAGACAAATTGACCCACCATAGTTACAACAACTTGATAGTCCAAACTTGTCATGAGTAGTATGGTGAATTAGCTCACTAATCTCTTTTTAAATTTATTACTTTATTTCTAAATAGCGCGCACACACACACAAATCATTCAAATAATAAAATACAAACAATGGTAATATTTTAAATGTTTTTATTTTAATTTAAATTGTGAGTGGAGTCATCAAATCAATATACTTTATCATTTATATTTTTGAAGAATACAAATATATAATAATATTATAGGTTAAATAATAATAAAATATAAATTAACTTTTGATTATTAATTATAATTAAATAATTTAATGTGTAAAAGCAATAATACTCTTAATTTATCTTGTTAGAAGTGTTAATTAACCAAATAAATGTTATATAATTAAAATATAAAATAATATTTTACATAATAATAATAATAAGAATTTGTTATTATTTATTATTATTATTATTATTAACATCCACATTCATATTATAATATTATACTGAGCAACGATATTTAAAATAATATAATACAGCCCAGTCTAGTCAAACTATCCATACAAATAACTTACAAAAGTTTAAAGATTTCCATATTAAAGAATTATACCTGATGAGTTTTATAAGTAACAGATGTCAGAATATAGTAATTTGAAACACTTTTATTTTAGTATTGAATATCATATTTAAAACTCTTTCAGTCTTGAGTAGTCAGATTCATAAAGTAAATCATTATGAAATATAATACAAATGTATATCTTATCAGGTACATTTTACCATTTACAACTAGTTTAAATAAAATATAATATACTATCTAAAAATGGTAATATCACTTAAGTAAGGTCTTCTCATCAAAATGATACTTTTTTAATAAAATATATTTTGCTCTCAGCAATCACCTTAATCAAATGTTTAGTGGTTATTTGAGTAAGACACTCTTCAATTGAGTGAAAGTTGGATGTTTAAGCCAGAAATTTCAAGAATGAAAATTAGCTCTTGAATCTATAAATCACTTAAGAGATGTTCACCTTGCTCAAGGTATGTATGTAAATGAAAACAACCTAGAAATTCCAAATTTTGGAAAAATTAAAGGTTCACATGCTTCATTTTATATCACCTAAACTAAAATATAAGTCTCAATCTAAGCAACCATAAAGTAAAAGATCATACACATGGATATATTCTTAAAATCACATGTACAATTATAAACTAAACTACACTCTATCACCATAATAAGAGTATTTACACAAAATTCCACATACCTCACATTTAAGGTTTTGTTTTGAAAATGTAAGAAAAGAAAGGAAAGAGAATGAAGAATGAGGTTGGTTTGATTAAGTGAATGAGTTTAGGGTTAAATTTAGTTGTATATCAATATATTTAGAAAATAATAATAATAAAAATTAACATAAAAATAAAATTTCAAAAATATAAATTAAATTAAAATCAATTTTAAATTTAAATACAAAATTATTATAAAATTTTAATAAAGAAAAAATTACATTTCATAATAAAAATATATTAAAATAAATCATCAGAATTTAAACAAATAAATAACTTTTATTTTAATTATTCATTTATTTTAATGTAAAATAAATATGATCAAAATACTAAATTTATTTTATTATTTATTTTAATAATTCATTTTGTTATAGTAATAAAATATATTTATAAATAATTAGTTATCATATTTTACATATCCATTAAAAACATATAACAAAATTAATTTAAAATTTAATATTTTTCTCAAAAAATTAATTACTTTATTTATTATTATGATATTATTTATTAGATTCTAATTTTAAAGAAAATATTGTATTATATTTATTTAAATATAATCCATTATATCTAAATACATAATAATTATAATTTGAACAAAATCTATCATGAATTAAGTTTAAAACTTCCTTCATACAATGGAAAGGAAAAGGAAAGTTGAAAGAATAAATTGTCTAATTTTTTTTGGTGTGTTTTAACACTTTGATTTTCGATTTTTTCTTATCTTTTAGTATTGTTCATGATTTGGTGGTTGAAAACAAATAGAACATCAAACTCAAATTTCACTCATCAAATACAAGTTTTTCACTTTAATTATTATGTAATATTTTATATAAAATAAAATAACCAAAATACTTATAAAATTATTAACTCAAAATATAATTATTTTTTTGAAATAGCGCTAACTTATACCAAGATTCTTTGTACTTCAGATAATAGAACGGACCAACAATATTCATAAAAAACATTTTCATCAACTGAAAAACCATCCCTAAGTATTAAATCACCTTAAATCAAGTTCTAAACTTAAAAAATAATTTTTTACTTAGTACAAAACTTTGATGAATTGATGATGCCCCTAAACTATAATGTAGAATAAATTTCACAAGGGAAGGATGGAGAATAAGATCCCAAACTTTGAGATTGGGGAGGAAAAAGAAAGAGTTTCAACTATAAGAATTGAAAATAACGAGAATAAGGAATAAAAAGAAATTTCAAACTATAAGAATGAAAGAGAAGGAAATCGATGTTGAAAAAAATAATTAAAACATAAGAAAAGATGATTGAATTGTATTTTTAAAACTTTTGATAGTTTTATGGTAGTTAGATGAAATGACAAAGATTTTCAAAAACCAAATTCTAACAAGCTTTTTCTGCATGTGTAGTAACATGTAATATAAATAAGATAAAGAAGGAAACAATTATTCAATATATTTGTGTATTGGTTCGTTTGATAACATATGTTACATCTAATTCTCAATCAACTGGTTGAGTTTCACAAAACATATTAAAATTGTAAGATAAATATTGTTTTAGGTCATAGTCTCTCCTCACTAAGACATATGAGTATTGTTTCAAAACTTAGTCACTATTGGCTAAGTTGTCAATTATTCTTTAACACTTAACCACTTCTAATTAAAAATCGAGTATTGTTTAACACACAATCACTTTTGTTTAAGATAACAATTATATAGGACATGATTAAAAAATAGTAAAGTTGCTCAAAAGAAGGGTTGCGCCTTTTTATGTTTACAAGGTTTAAACTCTCTTTAATCGTTTACTAAACAAACAAAACAATGTTATTTACGAAGCTATTTATGATGTATTGTGTTAGTTTAAGACTATGTGTTTATTGTCCCAACAATCATTCATTGATTTTAAAAAAACCACATTCAAAACTTTATAATCACAAAGGCATCACAAAAATAAGTTTAAACATAACAATTAAGATTTAATGACTTTCAAATATATATATATATATATATATATATATATATTACATATGATAAAAGAAGATTAACATATTACTTATAATCAAATTCTACTTAATATTTACAATAAATCATATAAAATAAATGTAACTTTTTGTGCACACTTTACAAAGTATTGTCGAAAAATCATTGTTAACCTCCAACACTTAATACCTTTATCAGAATGATTTGAATTATAAAATTTGAATATATATCTCATCACCTAAGTAACTCTTTCAAACAATTACACCATATATACATCTCAAAGATTTTACAAATACATTAAAATTATTAACTACTTACAATTATACAATTATAACACATCTAACATAAAATTATGCAACAATCACTAAATTATAATAAAATCATATAAAAACAAAAGAGTTTAAGAATATGATTTAAACAAGTTAAAACATGTTTAAAAAACATGAAAATATCGCTTCAACGAAGTATTTCTATCGAACGTATTTTTTTAGTAAAACAAATAATGTATTTAACCTTAACCTAAATTCTAAACTCATCTTGATCGTATTCTATTTTTATAAAAAGATAACATTAATAACGTTGAATGTATTTGAACGTTATTATCATAATTAATATTTAATTTTTGTACCTTTACTAAATTGATTAATATATTTTAGTTTTACCATTAAAATAACCATAATTTTTCATAAGATTACTGAAATAATAGTTAAACTTTTAAAATATAGACTTATATCATAGAATGCCTTTTTTTAGACTAAAAATATGTTAGAACTTTATTAATGCATGTTAAGTCCGTAAATACACATTATTTTATTAAATACAAAGTTATGAATGCAAATAGAAAATTTGATATTTTTTATCACACCAAAACGGAATTATCAAAATATAAAATAGTTATAAAAACAAGACAAATTTTATTAAAAATGAATTAATGATTAAGAAGTGAAATAAAAATATGTGTAAAGAAACGAATATAATTATTAATACATATAGATTATAGATATTTAAAGAAGTTACTCCATTAATTAAAAAACTAACTAAAAATGTTTGTTACACATACATCCATAACATGTGTAGCCATTATAAAAAAAAAAACTATTTAGTATAACTAAAATGAGAGATTTGAAATGTTGAAGATTTGGATTAAATTGGTTGATTGACGTATTGAAATTTATTAAGTAATGGTATGAGAAACAGAGAGCGATGATGAAAGAAAGTAACAGAGTAATGCTCTGACAAATGCCGAGGATTGTTCTCACCGGTCCCATCGCATCCATCCATACATTAGGGGGCGGATGGCAGGACTAGTTAGGACCGAAAGAAAAAAATGAGAAAAGAAAAAAAAAACACATTTAACCGCTTAAAGGAAGCGCTTCCCTGTCTCTCTCACTCTATTTCCAGACCTCTCCCTCCAAAGAATATTCTCTCTTTTTATTTTTCTCTTGGGATTGCTGCTCACCTCACACATCTTCTCCTTCTTCTCATTCGTGAGCACTCAGTATAAAAGCAGCAGCAGCAGCAAGAAGTAGCAGCAGGGAGTGTGAGGATAAATCAGAAATGGCTGGGAACGATTGGTTGAACAGCTACCTTGAGGCGATACTGGACGTAGGGCCTGGCCTCGACGATTCCAAGTCCTCTCTGCTTCTCAGAGAGAGAGGCAGGTTCAGTCCGACTCGCTACTTCGTCGAAGAGGTTATCGGATTCGATGAGACCGATCTCTACCGCTCTTGGGTTCGGGTATTCTCTCGCTCTCTCCACTTCACGCTCTTTCTGATTTTACTCGTTAAATTTCTTTCCGCTGATATCTTCTGATTTTCGTTCGTTTGCTAGGCTTCCTCCACCAGGAGTCCTCAGGAGAGGAACACCAGGTTGGAGAACATGTGCTGGCGGATTTGGAACCTCGCTCGCCAGAAGAAGCAGGTTCGATTATCGATTCTTGATTGTCGATTCTCAATCCCGTCGATTATGAATTATTAATTATGTGTTGTGATTTTCATGCTTCATGATGTGATATTGATAAGTTGTGATGGATTTGAGTAGCTGGAGAGTGAGACGGCGCAGAGATTGAACAAGCGCCGGCTGGAGCGCGAGCGAGGGCGGAGGGAAGCCACCGCGGATATGTCGGAGGACTTGTCGGAAGGAGAGAAGGGAGATCCGGTCAGTGACACGTCAGCTCACGGTGACACCTACAGAGCCAGGATGCCCAGAATCAGTTCCGCCGATGCCATGGAGAGTTGGGCCAACAGTCAGAAAGGGAAGAAGCTCTACATTGTACTCGTTAGGTAGGTATCCCTCACCTCTGCTCTGATGATGATTAGATTGATAGTGAAGTTAGTATGTTTGTTTCTTTATTCTGTTGTGCAGAGTGTAATTTGTGTATTCGCTGATTAGATTAACCTTTGATTTGTTTGATTTTAACAAAAAGGTTTATTTATGCAGCATTCATGGCCTAATACGAGGTGAGAATATGGAGCTAGGACGTGATTCGGATACCGGTGGTCAGGTAGTGTTTTCATTTTTTTTTTAATTTATTCGAAATCCTGATTTAAATTTATATACAAAATAGACTTATTTAAAAAAAAAACTCAATTTATCTTTTGAGAGAAGTTTATTCCAACTTGTTTAGCTTTCTTTTTCTGCTAGTGTTCAGGAAAAAACGTATCCAAAAAGGACTTTTGTCTTACTAAGATTCTCTGTGTTTTTTCCACTGCCAGTATGTGGGAAACTAAAATCTTTCCATCTGTCTTTGTTTCTGCTGCATAGGTTAAGTATGTGGTGGAGCTAGCGAGGGCATTGGGCTCAATGCCAGGAGTTTATCGGGTTGATTTGCTAACTAGACAAGTGTCTGCTCCGGATGTGGACTGGAGTTATGGGGAGCCAACCGAAATGTTGACTCCAAGAGACTCGGATGATTTTGGAGATGACATGGGAGAGAGTAGTGGTTCTTATATTGTTCGTATTCCCTTTGGTCCGAGAGATAAATATATTCCGAAAGAACTTCTCTGGCCACACATTCCTGAATTTGTTGACGGAGCACTTAACCACATTATACAGATGTCCAAATCTCTTGGGGAACAGATTGGCAGCGGGCATGCTATCTGGCCAGTTGCCATCCATGGACATTATGCAGATGCAGGTGACTCTGCTGCTCTTTTATCTGGCGCGCTAAATGTTCCTATGCTTTTTACTGGGCACTCGCTTGGCCGAGATAAGTTGGAACAACTTCTAAAGCAAGGTCGACTATCAAGGGATGAAATAAATGCAACTTACAAGATCATGCGTAGGATAGAGGCTGAGGAATTGGCCCTTGATGGTTCTGAAATAGTCATTACAAGCACTAGACAGGAGATAGAAGAACAATGGCGCTTGTATGATGGTTTTGATCCAGTATTGGAGCGTAAAATACGAGCAAGGATCAGGCGTAATGTGAGCTGCTATGGGAGATCCATGCCTCGCATGGCTGTAAGTACATAATAAAATAAAAATTTCTAGCTATATGTTAATGATCTTTCTTGTGGACCATGATTTTGAGTTATAGATTTCAGGTGGCTAGAGTTAAAATTTCAAGTTTATATACCTTTTCATTGAAATATTGTAAGTTCGTTTTTCTATCTTGGTTGATTTGAGTCTTTTCTTTTAACCTGACTCCTTGAGCAAAATGTCTCACTTCTTGGTTATATTGTATTAGATAAGTCCATATGTGAGCATATTCTCTGTTTTTTTATGTCATTTGATTGCTTATTTTAAATTGGGACGAAACATAAAGTTTTGTTTTCCATCTTTATACTCATGGCTTATTAGTTTGTCTAGGAAAGACGTAACTTGTTTTATATATGGCAACAAACTCGAGCATGGAGTGTCTTGCTTTCTTGTGAATGCATCATTTTAAAAAGACTATAGGCGTAGCTTTTAGTTTGCGTAGTACCTCTTGGTAACAGCAGTTATTGTGGAGTCCTGTTCCAGAAGCAAGATTGCAGTTTTTTAAGGAATATTTCATTGCATGGGTTATGCCATGCAAAATTAAATGTTAGAATCTCATTGTACTTGCAGACAATTCCACCTGGTATGGAGTTCCATCATATTGTTCCACAAGATGGTGATATAGAAGGTGAACCAGAAGGGAATTTGGACCATCCTGCTCCCCAAGATCCACCTATTTGGTCTGAGGTTATAAATATGCTCTCCATTACTTTTAATGTTTCCTAAATAATTATATAGTTTATTGCTTTTGTTTTACAATAATGGATTATGTTAGATACATATTGACAAGCAAGTTCTGCCTTTAATTCTATACAAAAATGGAATTTAATGCCAATTTAAACTTTGTGATTGCTAGATAATGCGCTTCTTTACCAACCCTCGCAAGCCTATGATACTTGCCCTTGCTAGACCGGACCCTAAAAAGAACATCACAACTTTGGTAAAAGCATTTGGAGAATGCCGTCCTCTTCAAGAGCTTGCCAACCTTGTATGAAACTATGAATGACCAGTGTTAACGTTTTTTAGTATCATTTGTTCCTTTTTTTCAGGTCATCTGAATTGTTTTGCTTGACTGATCGATTATTTTTCCTTCCCTCCTTTGGCTTTTCAGACATTAATTATGGGTAACCGAGATGGAATTGATGAGATGTCTAGCACAAATGCTTCTGTTCTTCTCTCTGTACTTAAGCTGATTGACAAGTATGATCTGTATGGGCAAGTGGCATATCCTAAACATCACAAACAATCGGATGTTCCTGACATATATCGTCTAGCAGCAAAGACAAAGGTAACTTCATCTATTTGATTGGAATAAAGTATAATAGATAAAGTGCATATGTGAGTGGGTGAATAGGGTGCATACTACTACATAGAAATAGAACAAGTGCATGATTTGAGGTCCATGTGTTAGAATAGTGAAAATGAAGCAATGAAATAAGCAGACAGGATGCTATCAGCAATGCTCCCAGTTCCTTTTCATTCAAGAATGTAAGCATCTTAGACTTCACAATTTCTCTGATGAAATCTGGTAAAAGAAAAGCAAAAAAAGAAGAAAAGGAATTGATGCATCATTTGATTGTATGATTTGTATCAATGATTTGAAATTGCACCAATTCATGTATATTGCATAATTCAAAAACAAGCTGTGATGTATAATAACATTATACAACCGGTTGGCTTGCCAAATCCTATTAAACCTGCCATTTGAATTGATATGTATGTATATATATATGGTAGTATAACGGTTTGGTGTAAATACACTTATTCAGTTGTGTGATACGTGATCCAATCTATGTATTTCCATCCTTTCTTGACCAATTCTTCCCTCTGCAAACTATGTTGTCATCTTACATTTAATTCAGATTCAGTATCTATGCAGGGTGTTTTCATTAATCCAGCTTTCATTGAGCCATTTGGTCTTACCTTAATTGAGGTGATCTTCTCAATCTTGAATTATTTATTTTTGCTTAATTTCTTTTGGGAGATGTAAACATTAATTTGTGTGTTTGTTGAACAGGCAGCTGCTCATGGTTTACCAACTGTTGCTACTAAAAATGGAGGTCCTGTTGATATTGTTAGGGTATGCTTTATGTTTGGTGGTTGCGTATGGATTTGAAAAGGTTCCCTTGGAAATTTCCATGCCTGATTGATTGCTAATACAGGTACTTGATAATGGTCTGCTCATAGATCCCCATGATGAGCAATCTATTGCAGATGCTCTTTTGAAGCTTGTTAGCAACAAGCAACTTTGGGCAAAATGTCGACAGAATGGGTTGAAAAATATTCATTTATTTTCATGGCCTGAGCACTGTAAAACTTACCTGTCTAAAATAGCCACCTGCAAACCAAGGCATCCACAATGGCAGCGAATTGAGGATGGAGGTGAAAGTTCAGAATCAGAATCACCAGGTGATTCCTTGAGAGATATACAAGACTTATCTCTAAACATGAAGTTTTCATTGGATGGTGAGAAGAGTGGGGGTAGCGGAAATGACAATTCTTTGGATTCTGATGGAAATGGTGCTGATAGAAAGGCAAAACTAGAGAATGCTCTTTTGTCATGGTCAAAGGGAATCTCTAAGGACACGCGCAGAGGTGGGGCTACAGAAAAATCAGATCAAAATCCAAATGCTGGTAAATTTCCCCCATTAAGGAGAAGAAAACATCTATTTGTCATTGCTGTGGATTGTGATACCACTTCAGGTCTTCTTGAAACCATTAAAGTCATCTTTGAGTCTGCTGGAAAGGATAGGGCTGAAGGTTCTATAGGGTTCATATTGTCCACATCATTAACAATATCCGAGATACAGTCATTTCTAATCTCAGGTGGCTTGAGTCCCAGCGACTTTGATGCTTATATTTGCAACAGTGGCAGTGATCTCTATTATCCATCCCTCAATCCTGAAGATCGCCCATTTGTGGTTGACTTGTATTACCACTCACACATTGAATACCGTTGGGGCGGAGAAGGGTTGAGGAAAACTTTATTGCGTTGGGCTGATTCAATCACTGATAAGGGAGGGAATAATGAACAAATTGTGAGTCCCGCTGAACAGCTTTCTACTGACTACTGTTATGCTTTCAAAGTGCGAAAGCCAGGAATGGTAATTTTTCATTCTATTTCTATTCTATGATTATGTATTTAAAACCATTCATTTGTAGCTATTAAGATTCTACGTGGAATTTTCTGTGCAGTTTTTTTCTCCAGATTTACTTTATTTTGCTTATTTTACTTTTGCAGGCTCCCCCTGTGAAAGAGCTTCGTAAGTTATTAAGGATCCAAGCTCTGCGTTGCCATCCGATATATTGTCAAAATGGGACAAGGCTGAACGTAATTCCAGTGCTGGCATCTCGTTCCCAAGCTCTCAGGTATTGTTGAATCATCATTCCAAAAATTCCAGCATGCCTAAAGTTAGTATTCCTGTATACTCGTATACATTGCTGTCTACTTTTCTCTCCTCTCTTAGAAGGGGTAAGCAGTCACTGCGTTTCTTTCTTACACTACGGTATGAAATTATGCAATGTCTGTGCAAATGTGCTATAGGACAAAAGCAAGTTATCAGCCATACTCCTGTGCATCTACAGGAACTGTTTTTCTTTTCTCTACGTAATTTCCTCTGTTGACATCTGATGAGTATATGTGCTTTTCCTTCAGATACCTGTATGTTCGCTGGGGTTTTGAACTGTCAAAGATTGTAGTGTTCGCTGGAGAATGCGGTGACACGGATTACGAAGGACTTCTGGGAGGCCTACACAAAAGTGTCATACTGAAGGGAGTGGGAAGCAGTGCAATCAGTCAACTCCATAATAACAGAAACTACCCTCTTTCAGATGTCATGCCATTAGACAGCCCCAACATCGTGGAGGCAACTGAGGGTAGCAGCGGTACTGATATTCAAGCTTTGATTGAAAAAGTGGGATATCTCTCTGGATGAAAAAATAATTGATAATCATTTTAGTTTTACGTCTCTTCGTGTGTGTGTGTCTGCTGTGAAACCTACTTCTGAGCGAACAGATAATCTGACATTTATACACAATGTTCATAAAGCTTTTTCCCTATCTCTCTCCTCTGTAACTTCTATATCATTCTCTCCGTCACAATTTCCCCGTGAAACGTATTTCCTCTTACTTTCCACTTATCTCCGTGGTGGTTCTGTATCTGCATATCACATTTTTAAAGAAGGACACTTCTCATTTCTCGTGCCCTGTTTTTTAGGTCCATTTTATACCGCCCTCTTGTTACTCGTGATCACAATCTCGCTGGAGGGCAAAATACCCTCATTCATCCTGTACTCGACACGCACTTCATTTCATTTTCCCTGTTCAGCTATTCTATAGTACGAGCTTACACAAATCTATAAAAAAAAATACAAAGTTCAAAATCTAGAAGATTCAAGAACCAGGAATGTAGGAATTCATGTCAGTAGAGATCGTTGTGTAGACTTCTGTGAACCATGAAGAAACCAGGTGGTTTTCGCTCCAACAAGGTGTTGTGCCTTTACACTTTATTAGTTTTATATACCTTTTTTTTACAATTTATTAGTTTTATATACCGTACTTTATTGGTTTTATATACATTTTTTTTGTAACCTAGTGGAAATTCATGTTTTTATAATCAATCGTATGATTATTTATGCTATAATATGTGCAAACTATTTTCCCTTTTTCCTAATCTTGTCATGGTGATAAAATAAGGAGTAGAACAAAGAATCAAAAGAAATCATATAGTTCTTCTAAAAACTTTGATATTAGTTTTACATACCGCATAAACAAGAAAAAAGAAAAAAAAATTAAGAAAGAAATATATTTTATTAATATGAGAAATATTACACGTAGATTATTAAATATTCTATTTATAAAGCAAATAAAAAACAAAATTGATAGAGTTAACTGAAAAATTCATATGAATTTTTTATCATCTAATACACTTTGTTTTTTTGTACTCAGGCGCAATTTGGTTCCGCAGAGAAGTGGCCCATAATATATTATTTGATGTGAGAAGTGGACTGTTTCTTCCTGCAATTCCATGCCGCCTTCTTTCACCTCCATAAATTTTCAAATTTCTAAAAATCTCACCTCCATAAATTTTCAAATTTCTAAAAATGTGCCTTTATAATATTCCGGATTACATAATAAATATGGAAGTCATTTTTCAAATTTGTAATTAGTTATTGGATTACATAATTCGGAAGCCATGATTATTCTCTGGATTACATAATCCGAAAGTCTTATTTAACTTCCGGATTATGTACTCTGGAAGTCTTTTTTCAAATGAGTTTTCGAATTACATAATCAAGAAACTACACTATGGTTTGATACAAGAAGGACAAAAATATATTTTCATGTTGTGTATGGAGGTGGCAGATATAGTGTTGCAGGAAGAAACAGCATGAGAAGTGTTACTCCATATAGTTTTATCCGTTAGGCCCATTCATTCGCAATTCAGTTGTATATTCCTTACTTATTTTAAAGTTTTTGTTTTTATGTTTGATCAAAGTTTTTTATGCTAGAATATCGCGCAGTTTGATCTGGAAAAAAAAAATACCCTTCTTGATTTGTAAAAGCAACTAAATAATATTTCAAAATCATAAATATGAGATGTTTCAGTCATTTAGTCCCCTATTTTTCGTACATAATTAGTTTTTAAAAAAGCTTAAACTAATTTAATTTTGGATTAAATAGTTAATTTAATCTGGCCTTTGAAAATGTTAGTTGAAATTTATTTAATTTGTAATTTGAGATGTATTATTTTGTGCCACTTTTTTTAGAATTAATTTAATGAATTAATTTTTTTATACTCAATCTTGTTTAAAAAATTTGAAAGCTTAAGAGAAACTAATTGAAATCTTATTTGATATAATTAGTCTATTCTTTTCTCTTTCTTATTTGCTACAAAAAAAATTATTAAAATTTAATCATCAAGTATTTTTAATATTTTACACAATATATAAAAAGCAATTCATCCAACCTATTGTTTAACGTAATTAATTTCAAATAAGATTTTGATAATTTAATTTCAAACTGAGTGCTGGCAATAATTATACTTATTGACAGTAATATTTGATAAACAATGAATCAATTTCAGAATATTTTCATGATATAATTTAATATTTTAGTAGAATATAAAAATATTAATATCTTTAATTTTAAAATAAACCACAATTTTCAATATTATAATACTCACTAGAATTCAAAATCATTTTAAAAGTAATACAAATTATTTCAACTCATCTTCAACCAAAGTTTTACATTTTTTGTTCAAATGCAAGATCAAAATTGATTTCTTATTCCAAAAATATTCAAAATTAACTTTCAATAGAAGAAGTAAATTGATTATAACATGTATACACAATTACGCAAAAACAAATTTAGGTATATGAGTAATAATAATATTTTTACTAATTTTAGGAGTTATTTTACTCTTCAAATTTAAACTTTATAATGATTTTAAGTGTATAGATATGAGCACAAAACAAATATGTATATACCAGAATAAAAAAGTTAGATTATTACTCATTAATATATTTTGTCAATTTAGATATTTCTCATCAACATTAAAACAAGTTCAAATATATCCACAAGTATAAGTTTATTTCTTATCAATGTTATCATATTAGAAAAAGATGACCTTCTCCCATTCAACAAACAACAACATACCTTAATACTGTTACATTCATAGCACTTAAATAAAGTATTATTTTATTATAATATAATGTTTTATTAAAAAAAAGAGCTATAGAATATTTATTTTTATTATTTGTAATGTGAAAGAAACTTTATTCTTCGTAATAAATGTAATGTAATGTAATTGATGGTGGGTAAAGAATGGTTGAGAGTGAGGCACCTGTTACCTAATTATTGTGTTAAACTCATTTATCACTCAATTAATGCCACCAACACTTGAGCTTCCACCAACTAACGTCGATCTACTTCTCTTAAAAACCCATTTTAACTATCTCATTCTCCATTCATAATATCTCTAACTTATATTCACTTTCTCTAAACTACTTTACCAATATCAAACTAGGGTTAGGGTGAAGCAAGTGAATTGGTAGAAATTGGGGAAATTAAAAAACCTAATTTAATTTCTTTAATGAATTTCATGTCCCTTTTATTCTTACCCATCAATGGGCTGCTCTAAGTTCAGAAGTCTGTGCCTCCTCCCCTAATTTCTAGGTCAATTACGGTTCAGCTACCAATTTAACAAAACCGACAAATTCAATAATAATAACAAAAATAATAATGATAATAATAATAATAAAAGAAAATAAAAATTTATAAACTGTCCTTATCAGACCATGTGTTTGGATAGTGTCGTCTTCTCACCTCACCGCTGCAACTACCAACCTTGTTTCTCTTACAATTAGGCATGGCAGAAGAGAACAGCCACTGTTATATTTTTATTTTTAAAATAAAAATGTATATCTATTTCTGTTTTTTTTGGTACTAATTTAGATTGTGTCAAATATTAATTAGGTACTTTTTTTTTTCAAAAAAACTACATAAAAAATATATGTTATTAAGTAATAATGATATATAATTGAAACTTTACGAGAGCTATGATGTTTATTATTTATAAAATATCAAGAAGGAAAATGTTTTAAGAATTTGATTAATTTTTTGTGGAATATTAAATTATTCGAACAATGAAAAAATAGTGAAGAGTTGTGTGATAAAAGACGAGTTTTTTAAATAAAAATATATTAAAAAACAAAGAGAATAGAAATGACAAAAGTTTAGGTTATTTAATGAATTAAGGGATTGTATGGTTCAACATGCCAAACTTATCTAATATACTAAGAATTTATATTATTGGAGTACTCGAAATTGATAACATCATAAAAAATAAAATAAAAAAATATAAAAAGTATAAGTGATCAAACGTGTGGTTTATGGATGATTTAATTTGATAAAATGAATTTTATTTTTCCGAAAATGCAATTCATTCTTTGAAAGAAATTACACAAAGAAAAAATGCATAGGAGTTGTGATGATGAGTACCGAATGAGTTGAACAATTGAGAAATAATGAAACATTGGATATCAAAATACATGTTTTTCAAATAAACAAAATAAACCGAAGGAAATCCACGTGGATTAGAAAGTAAAACATTTCATAATTTATAAGTGAGTACAATCTTGTAAGCTAGTTTTATGAGGTTGAGTTAAATTTAAAATTTACTTCTTAATATGTTATTAAAGTCATTTAGAATCAATCCTTAATATATAATATCACGCATGAGTTTGTAAACCTCATCTTATAAACCAATGTTACGAGATTGAATTAGATTTAAAGTACAAATCTTAATAAAAAATAAAAAATAATAAAAATAAATTATTTAATAAATTAAAAATATTTTAATAATTTAAAACGAAGATGTATATACCAATTAAGATTGAAATAAGTATAATCAGTACACATACACATACCTAAAATCAATAAATGAATTTTTTGTTAAAATCAAAGTTAAAACAACAAATTTATTTATCATCCATAATTAGGCTTCAATGCTAGCATTTTGTAATCAAGAAATTAGGATGTGTATTTCTTTTAAATTATATTTTATTTTCTTTTACTTGTTTCAACTTTTAAAAATATTTCATAACCCAACATGTATTAAAACGTTTTTGTTTAGTTGTAGATAAAGAGGTAGTGTTGGTATTATTATGTAGATGGCATTATCACAAATGAAACTAATAATGACTTGAATAGCCTAATTAGTAGGTAGAGCAATAACCTTTATTCTCCCAATTCGTACTTGTACGGCTTTATTGTTCTACACGAAAAAGAAAAAGGAATTGGAAAAATGATATCACTCTAACATATTAGAGTACGTTACAGCAACATCATGTCATCACTTACTTTTCTCTCTTTCTTCAATGTTTAAGCAATAACTTCATTGCCTTGTTCCTTAATTTGTATGAATTCCTAAAGTAATTTTCGTACTAACATTTAATATTTTAAATTACATATCTTTATATAAAATTAACCAACTAAATTGTTTCTATTCCAGTAATCCACTTTTATTTATATCTAAATTGAATTATATCAATTCTTTAAGAATATAATTTAACCTAACCATAAATTATTCATTAAAATTCTAAACCACAGTTTGTATATTGAAAAATATTTTTTTACTATAAATGTTAGCTATATAAAATAAATATTTACCACATATAATGCACTTACTAATATACTAGTTATAAAAGCTAATTTCAGTTGCTTGTGAAATTAAAATTTCAACACATTTTTTTCAAACATATGACGAGTTCCATGATTTTGACAGAGAAGGATTTATCGAGTAAGATGTACAAATAAAAACGGGTCTAAAATTATGTTTTAAAATGAAAAGTATAACACTTTGGAATAATATTAGCTCAAATTTGAAAATAAATAATGAAAACATATTTTTAAAATTTATAAAGAATGAAAATGAATTTTAGTAAGGATAAAGGGTAAAAAATATACTCTCTTCTCATTTTATTTCTTTTCATACTCTCTTTTGAAATTTTTAATGGTATGAAAACTATTTTTTTTAATAATTTTCAGAATGAATTTTGTTCTTATATATAATATAATGTTACTCTTGTGATACTAGTAATTTTTTTTTCAACAAATAATTAATTAATTAAAAACGAGATATTTTAGGGATGTTCCAACCTTTATACAAAAGTCAGAATCTCTCCATCTAACTTAAGTTCAAAAGAACTTTACATAGCAGAGTTTTACATGCTTCAAAAATAACAACCACAACCTAAAACAAAATTATGTACTAGTAATTTTTTGTATTAATTTGCGAAAGTATTTTTCGTGGGAGTATGAGAAAGTTTATTGGTGTTTTCTCTGCGTTTCTTGAAGTTCAGACTACTATGGTTGTGTTGTGTTGCGTTTATTGCTAGAACTAATGCTCATTGGTATAATATGCTTCCATTTAGTTTTTGCTAACCAAAGAAAATTTAACCACTACATCAAACAAATTCTTTAGTATTATTATGATTTTTATTATACTTAATAATAATAATAATAATATTAACAATAATAATAATATTAACAATATTAATAATATAAACAATATTAATAATATAAGCAATATTAATAATATAAACAATATTAATAATATTAACAATATTAATATTAATAATATGAATAATATGAATATAATATTAATAATATGAATATAATATTAATAATATGAATAATAATACTAATAATATTAATAATAATACTAATAATATTAATAATAATACTAATAATATTAATAATATTATTATTAATAATAATATTAGTTGTTATTTGAGGTGTCAACCTAGCTGAGATGTCAAGTTGCATAGTGATACCTAACATAAAATCTTTTATAAAAAAAACCTATATAAACAATCTTTGCCACCTCTATGCATAACTAACAACTAGCTTAAAGAGAGTAGGTAATTCAGAAGGTATAAAGTCCAATCAGAATAAGAAAAATTAAAGCTAGATATTTTCCTCTTTATCCAAAACCACGCTTGCAATTGTGCTATGTTAAAGATCTCTTCAACATCTATCTTCCCTTCCTTAAACACAACACCGTTCCTATGGCTCCATAAGCTCCATAAAACTACCACCCAAACACCCGTCCAAACTATGTTTCTTTTCAAGTTAAACTGAAAAGGGTAAAACTGTACCAAGTGATTTTTTAGATCGTAATGGTATGCTCTTTGAATTCCCATCCATCTAGATACCATCGATCACACTTGAGAAGTTATCTTACGTTCCACAACCTGATGATGGATCTTTTCTACAACCTGATTACATAATGGACACAATAAAAATGACAAAGACACTCCTATTATGAAAAGACTCATTCTTGTTGTATCTTCCCATAATGATTTGCCAAACAATCATTAAAACATTTAGTAGCACTTTGATATCCCATAGAAATAATCCTCAATTATGCTCTTTTCTTAATTTTGAAATCCATGCCAATACAATAGAAAGTGACAATACAACTAGCTAGAAAAACACTATATGCCAAAACTTTATCATATATGCCCCCACAGAAATAATTTTTTCATTTGTTGTTATCTCGAAATTATTCCACATTACCTACCCAAAAATAAAAAAGTTTTTACTATAAAACAAAACATATTGTTTGTATTTTTGATATTGTAAAAGTTTAACATGGTATTATTAGTTTCCTCCATAGAAATTAATAAATTAATTTCTTAATTTATAGTTTTTTACATGATTGACAAGCACCTATATATTGATATATTAAAAGTAAAAAATGTTTTATTATCTACAGTGACTTTGTTTTATTCATTTTTATATTTATCTTGTTAAAATGCTATTAATTTAAAATGTGTTATTATTCAATAAATAATAATATTTCAAAATAAACTCTAAACATATCTATATCCATTCATCCAAAATAAATAAAAGTTAGTATATTATTTTTTCACGAATAAAGCTTTTGAACCTGCACTTGCACTTACTTATATTCACATAAAAAAATTTAAGAAATTAATGCTACTATTATAACAAAATAAATCCATTTAAATTCTTTATAAGAATATATTCATAAAAAAATATCAGACAGGACTGATCCCTACATTACCAATTACTACGGTGTAAGATCTGATCTTAAAATTTTAAAAAATCAAAGTAAAAAATTAAAGAGAAATGGAAAAGTTTTTTTTATTAAAGAAATGCTTTAACTTGCATGCATAAAAAGACAAGGAAATGAATTTTACAACTATTAGTATTAAATATAAAAAATAATTTTAAAAAAATAATCAATTTATGTATATATATATATATATATAAAATTTAAAGGTTGTATTTTCTGTTTTGTTTTTCTCGTCAATTGTAGCTTTTACTTAAAAAAATGAAAACTTTTATTTCATTCGCCTTATTTCCTCGTGTTTTTTTATTTATTTAAAATTATAAATAAATACTTTTTTTTTTACAATTTCCAACTTTATCCTAATTTAATGTTATTCATATAAAAAGTTTCTTAAAAGTGAGATTTTTTTTATGTTTTAGTTATTTACATGACTTATAAGTTGATAATAATAAAAATTTAAAACTAATTATATTTTACTTTCTTTAATGCAAAACTTTAAAGTACATAATCTTTTATACATGATTTTTATTTTTCTTAAAGTATTATATACATTAAAAATAGGGATTAAGTATTATCAACTTACCCTTATACTAATTATACGGATTAAAATTACTAGTTGTAATTGATTTTAGTTTTTAAATTTTTTTAGATCAAAATAGGTTTCACTTATTTTATTTTTCCTATATATAATTAAGATTTAGTTTAACTTATTATTATTACATTGGTGCATAAAAGGTTAAAATGTGACAATAATGAGACTTTAACTCAATTATATTGCATTGGTGTACGAAAATCTAATCTTTACTCCATCATGACCACTATTATTAATATTATTAATAATAATAAGTATAATAAAAATCATAATAATACTAAAGAATTTGTGTGGGGTAGTGGTTAAATTTTCTTTGGTGATTGAAGGAACCTTATTTTGAATCCTATCCACTGCAAATGTAATGTTGATTTTACATATGGATTTTGATCCGTATGTAATAATCTGTATATAATTCGCGTTTGAAAACGGTGGCTATGGGGATAAAACCACCGTTTTACATGAAAGCATTTCGTGTAAAACGACGACTTTACCCAATATATAGTTATTGTTTTAGACAAATTTAATTTCAAATGTGTCATCGCGTTTTGAAGGACAACGTCTATCCTTAAAAGCCCTATAACTATATTGCCATAAATGAGTATTTTTGCACTAGTGTTATTATTAAATTATAAATTAAAATATAAGAAAAAAAAGTATTTTACAAATTTCTCGAAAGTTTGAACAATTTTCATACTTTCTTTTGATTATTCAAATAAAAAAAAAACTTATATAGAATATCTGAAATATTCAAATTAGTATGAAAATAATAGTTTAGATGAGTTTATAAAAAAAGATATGATTTGAAATGTGTAAATATCTATTTGTTTTTCTTTTTTCTTTAAGATTTTCCTCTCTTATACCTAAATAATATGTCTAAAACTTAATTAAATAGAAATTAATTTTATACAAAAATAATTAATTATTATATTAACTAAATTAAATATTATTATTAAGATTAAAAGAAATTTTATTATTTACATTAATTTTTATTATTAAAAAAATAATTTTTAAATTAGTATCGAATTAATTATCATAGAAATTATTTACGAAATTAACGTTATCAAAATTTTAGAAATTATTTACGAAATTAACATGTAATTTGTTTACTAAATAAATATTTTCTACAATATATTAGCGTATAATACATAACTATTATTTTATTAATTTGTAAAAACAACTGTTTTTAAAAGAATTTGAATCTTAAACTATAATTTAGAACGAGAATAAAACTTAAAACTAAGAAGCATGTTTTCAAATCAAGTAAGCTAAATATGCATTGATTGTTAACTTGGAAAATAAAATTATTTTATCAAGAAAGAATTGATTTAATTTTAAGTATTTAAGACTACTCAAAATTCAACCGGACCATTTTAAATTGCAAAATTGACCCAAACACAATCACATTTCATTAATAATAAGCATCACAAATTAATAAATTTGGTTAAGAGACACATCATTACGTAGAAAATATAGTCTTGACTTAAGAATACTCTCCAAGTAAACCTAAGATAACTTTTACAACTAAGATTTAATTCCTTACAATCCACCACATCTTACGTAAATATTAATTTTCTTTATATATATATAAATTAGTTACTAAATATGTAAAAACATCAAAAAAATTTATAAGATATATAAAAAATTTCTAATTCTATCTTAAGTATTCCTTTTCGTAATAGATACTTAAATCACTGAAAGATACAATTAATAGAGAAAAATCAGTCATATTATATGAAATGTGTTACTAAGAAAATTTTAATATTGGTAAAAATGTTTGTAATAAAAAAGGGATTTCGACCATATCGATAGAACTACCAATCATAAGCCTATATTAACATTGGTGGAATGTTAGTCACACACGCATGTATATGAATACATATTTATCATTTTAATTTGGTCCTAGTTTTCACATGTAAAAAAAAAACACTCAATATTTGTGTTTTTATAAAATACTTATTAATAAAAGACGAAAAACTAGAAAGAATAACGTATCGACATTTCTTAATCAGTTCTTAAATAAAATAAATAATATAGTAAACTCTATTATTCTCCTTGTACGGATAATGTGGACATATAAGTTATAAACCGTACTTACAGTTTATTGATTGCTTCTTTTCTTTCTTTCTTTCTGTAGTTCTTTCTTGTTAGAAGAAGTTTCATTTCAAAGTTAAAAGAATTGCTTAGAAATAAATTTATTTAAACATTTAAGAATCAAATAATTTTATTGTTTAACTTAAAAGTATTAACATCTTCACCTTTTTATTTAAAAATATATTTCATATTAAATGAAAAATTAGAGTGAATAAAATAAAAATAAAAATCCATAAAAATAATAGAACATACTGGTTTTCATTGTTTAATATCAACTATCAATTAGTAAATCTACAAGCAAATACTATAAAGAATACAATTAAATTTGTTGGAGATCTCACATCGACTAAAGATTGGAGTATTTCATTCTATATAAGTAGGTGCAAACCTCACCCCATGAACTGGTTTTATGAGATTGAGTTATATTTAAAATTTACTTCGTATATGGTATCAGAATCATTTAAAAGCCTGTCTTAACGAGTGTTTGTTGAGCCTATTGTGCCACTTGATCTCCAACAAAACTATTTAATTAATGATGAATTAAAAATATAAGTAGTTAAAAAACTCTTGAAAGAAAGGTTATTAATAATTTTGCATTAACAATCCTAATTAATTTTCTTAATTTTTTGTGAGAAATTGGTATAGTTAAATTAAAAGAAACGATAGGTGTAGTCCATACTCGAGAAGAAGATGAAAGTTGGTAGATGATTTACAAGTGACCTAAGTTTCCAAATTTAGATATTGACTTGAGAAACGAAATTGATAAACAATAATAAAGGTTATTGTTCCAGCTATATATGATGATGATGAGAATGGAGAATGGAGAATGGAGTGGATTATTTATGATTATGAATATATATGTAATAAGTGTGTGTGCATGGCCTTTTAAGTTTTAACAAACCCCACATAATAGTGCCAAAGCTTACGGAGACTGACTCAGGCTCCTTAAATGCTGCAGTTGGTGCAGTTGTGCAGCCTCCATTACTGCATCAACATTTAGCCACGCAACCACCATTGACATTCTCATCTCATCTCATCTCATCTCATCACCATCACTAACCATTCCATTCCATTCCACACCATATCATACCTCCACCTTCCTTCCAAACCCCAATGAACAGTATTCAGACCAAATGCGTGGTCAAGCGCAAATCCAAAGAACCTGATGAAACCTTCTCCTTTACACAGTCCAAAGATACCATGAAGAACAACGCCTGCGACCGTCACAGACCTAAACGCTACCCTCTCCTGTCGTTTTGGGAGCTGCCCGAATACATGAAGGACAACGAATACATTCTGCGTTATTACAGGGCCAATTGGCCCTTCAAACAAGCTCTATTCAGCCTCTTTCGCTGGCACAACGAAACGATAAATGTTTGGACGTAATCAACAAAATCCATTCTTTTTCTCTTTTCTCCTTTTTATTGTGTCTAACTAACCTTCTTGTTTCTGGGTTTCTGCTGTTTCAGCCATTTCATTGGGTTTTTACTCTTTCTTGGGTTGACTCTCGCCAATTGGATGAAGCCTCGTGTGGTGGATCTCTTGCAACTATTCACCAGGTTATTCTGCAACCGTTTTTGTTTTTTTCCCTTGGGTTTTTGTCTGTGTTATTACAGAAACAAACTATGTTGCATATTCATTGTCGGAGATTGAGATTCGCCAATCTCCTTTCCCATGTAACAGAAAACACATGTCAGCATGTTGCCAGCACCTGCTGCTGATTGAAATTTAGAATAACAAAACTAAATCTGGAATCTAGTTGCTTTAATTATCCAAGAGAAATATTACTATTAATATTGGAACAGAGTTTTTGTATCACTTGTCTCACACTCAAACCAGGCACAATGATGGAAATGCTTTCTTGAGCACACGTTTGATTCACAAATACATAATTTAATAATCACAATTTGTTGACATTTAAGACTTTCTTTAGGGAAAGTGTTTAGTAGAATTATTCCTTTGTATTTTGATACAGTAAATAATTTACTTTTTCTAATTTTTATTTGTAAACTCGAACCAGTTCTGTGACGTTAAACACTTTCCTTAAATTTAAACCCAGAAAGTCGTGCAGTTGATGTACCAAAGTTTTTATACAATTTGCTTTTGACAGGTAGTTTAACTAGAACGAGGATACTTAGGAAATTGCCTTTGTCCATCATCCAATTTCTAAGTTAGAATAAACTTTTAACTTTTTTTTGTCGTTTTATATTTGCCATTGTGGTTAGGAATTTATATTAGGTGAACTGCCAACTAAATTCTCATATAATCTTTTGCAGGTCTTTTTCTTCAAGTGCGGAAAAAAATGTCTCTCATAACATCAAAGATTTGTTTCTGGTAAGTGAGCTATGATCACATTAGAAACAGATAAACACACCCTATCACTAGATTTGACGAGCAATCAACATTAACAAAATTGATTTCGAAGGGTTGTGTGTGTGTGTGTAGAGAGAGATACTTTCCTTTCTGAAAAACAAGTTAAGAATAGAATTCACTATAAATTACTGTATGATAAATTCTGGGTCCAAGTTGAACAAAACATGTGAACATTTTCATCCAACATTAAAGTAATCTAAAACTGTTTCTGCTTTTTTTAAGTGAATTCAAACATACTTCAACATGATTCTTGGTAATCCAACATGAAACCAATTATCCATCATACTAAACGACCAAACAATATATGGTATTTAGTTTATATCATGAAGACTGACATTGTACGATGAAACTGCAGGGAACAACGATTCTCTTTGATTTAAATAATCAAATGCCTTTGACAATCGAACTTCAGTCCGCAGAATTGGTTATAGCAAGGTGGCCATTCTTTGTTTTCCTAGGTGGTTCAATGTTCTGCCTCTTGTCTAGCAGCATGTGCCACCTCTTCTGTTGCCACTCCCACAACTTGAACATGTTCCTGTGGCGACTGGACTATGTAGGAATAGTTGTGATGATCATCACCTCCTTTTTCCCTCAAATTTACTACGTTTTCCTTTGTCAGCCTCACTGGCAAATCATGTATCTTGCTGGGATCACAGCCATGGGAGTATTCACCATCGCAACAATGCTCTCCCCAACACTTTCCACTAGCAAATACCGTGCATTTCGTGCCATGTTGTTCTGCTCAATGGGACTTTTCGGCATTGTACCTGCAATCCATGCATGCTTTGTGAACTGGACCAATCCTAGACGCAATATCACCTTAGCATATGAAAGTGCCATGGCATTATCTTACTTGACAGGGACCTTATTCTATGTGACAAGGATACCCGAAAGGTGGAAACCAGGGTGGTTCGACTTGGCAGGTCACAGCCACCAAATTTTTCATGCTCTGGTGGTGGTTGGAGCATTGTCACATTATGCAGCCACTCTTCAAATGCTAGAGTGGCGTGACTCTTTTGGCTGTGACATGTTTCCATGATATATATATCTTAATCTTAATCTTTCATAACAGATATATATGCAGCATTATATGGATTTCCCTGGGGTATTAATTGTATCAGTGGCGCAAGCATTTGTGTAGTTTTAAGGAGCATTGTTTCATTGTTAGGTTCATTTCAAGTGTCTGATTGTCCGAAAGAGGCTGGGATTTAGAAGTGATTCTTCAGAATATAATTATTTTATTCGCATCTTCTTCTAGGGCCATGATTTTATTCCCTTCCCTTTTTTCATTTTTTGTTCAACATCTATAAGATTGTATCTAGAAAATTTATTTAGCGCCCTTATTGTTTAATTGTTTTGTATGTGGCTGTTGAGATTACTATTGCAACTTTTAAATTAGTCAAATTACTGTGCCAAACTTGTGGATACCAATGTTCAAAAGTGCTGTGTTAACAGTGGTTGGCCTAACAGGTGTTGCTCAAAAGTTCAATAAACCAAATATTGTCTATTTTTGTTGAGCGAAAGAAACGTACTAGCTCAAGTTATCAAGGTTGGTTGACTAATTGGAATGACTCGAAAAAACTTTTAAAAAACGACAACAAAAATATAGAAAAATAAAAAATAAGTCTAATAATATGTTTTCATAATAGAATACTGTAATTCTTTGACCTGTTCACTTATTTTCTTTCTTCATAACGGTGTCCTGAATATTGTTCCCCACTTTTATTTGTTGTTTAATGGTATGTCAGAAATCTTTTATTTGAGGCACTGTTCTTGGGATTTTGAGGTCCTTAAATACATAAAATAATATATAAAAAGAAGTAGTCGTTGAATATCCTCTTAAAGGTTGAATGCAGTGGACTTTAATTTCTTCAACTGCAAAGCTTGCGTTTCAATCTAGATCCTCACGTAACAGTAACTGTGATCTCATGGAGATTTGAACTTTTGTACTATTTTCACGCTTTTTAACACCGTTACGTCTTCATCTATTATTTCATTATTATTTTCGATAAAAGAGAACATTCGGCACCTACCTAATTAATACCCACGTATTAATTACCGGACTGGTTAGTGCTATGATTTAACTTCCTTTTTTACCATAATTCGTTTACGAAAATTTTCCATTTTATACATTTTACTGTTTCAACCTTAAGATTAAACATTTACTTTTTTTTTTATTAATGACTATTATTTTAGCGGGAAAATTCAGTTATATGAAAATTTACACAAAAATGAATGTTCTACAATAATTAAAAAAATCATCTTATATATGTTAGTCACCTCATCGCATTATTAATAATTCAACAGTGAATTGAAAAATTATAATGGTACAAATTTTCATAAAAAGTATTCATAATTAATATATATATATATATATATATATATATTCAAATTTATTGATAAATTTTAAAAATGTCAACATTATCTAAAGATTTTTTTATATCACAATATTAGTGTGAAATATTAATTGGTTTAAACTTATTTAAGATAATGGATAACACTTGTACGAACCACATATTTAGAGTTAAATTATATTTTATATATTTTTCAAAAAATTTCACAAGTAAAAGAAGGTATCACGTTATTTAGTTTGAATAAAAGAAGAATCAATTTGGATTCAAATGATAAAAAAAGTCATATACAATTTTAGACTTGGTTTCTAAAAACATAAAAACACAATAATTGAGTAAATAAAACAATCACAAAGCTAAAAATATATGTTAGAGATTTCAAATCGACTAAAGATAAAAAATTTTATAAATATAAATAATATAAAATATATTTTATAAGCCGATTTTATAAAGTTGAGTTAGGTTTAAATATGGTATCAGAGTTCTTTAGAAGATATTTTAACAAAAATTTGTTGGATTTATCAGACTATCTACTGTCGGACCATTTATAATAAAACACATAAAATAAATGAAAAATAGAGATAAAAATAATAAACATAAAAGAAATGAAGGAAATAATGCCAAAACTAAATGAGGATTGTATGTTTCAATTATAGAGGTTTGAAAGAGATAATAACAAAGGAGATGATAAATATGGCACCCAAGAGACAAAAATAGTAAACATATCAAATGAAAAATCAAAAACTATGGGAAGATATTAACACACTCAGAGTGTATAATGGGTGGGAAATTTTAAGTACATGGAATAAAAGTACATTTCATTGACAAAGTCAAGCATAAGCAAATGATATATAATATTGGAATGGGAGATAAAAAAGCAGGTATTTACTATGTTAAATGTACTCTTCATGCACATTTATCGTAAAGAAATAATTAGATATAATTGATAGTAATAAGGTATGGTGCAAGTTATGTGATTTTATGTAGTTAAGAATTCAGAAGAAAGGAAAGGAATGCCTCAAGTACAACCAAAAAATAGGAAGGAAATGTTGGAATTTAATTTGTTCATAGAAAATTTAGAACCCATAGACATACATATAGCAGAGAGAAAATACACATGATATAAAATCAATGAGACTACTTTTAAATAGAATTTTAGTGTCTAAAGAGTGGTTAGATATGTTGTCAGAAAAGAAAAGTGTTGGATAAAAGTGTCTTTGACTGAGTACCTAAACCATTTAAATATGGATCTCTGGTATTGTGATTTCTGGGTAGAAGTGAAGAAATTATGGAAGAAATATAATGTAAATGGAAATGAAATTTGGGTTTTAAAAGAAAAACTAAACACTTGGAAATTTTAACACAATTTCATAATTTATTATATATTTGTTATTTTTTGACAATCCATTTAAACATTGGGAGAATAGTTACTAGACTGAATTTTCTATAGATAACTATTATCCTGCTTTAAATGATTCTTCTGATTATATAATGAACTTTTAGTAAGATCTCCATCATAAACTAAAGACAATGATAAGTTCAAACTTCATAATGGTCATTCTGAAAAGGCTTAGATTTTCATCCATTAATTGTCTGTGTTTTCTGAGTTCACTTCTTTTGGCGAGAGTGAAAATTGATTGATGTATCACTTGGAATTACATGCTTCAGCTCAAAATTTTGTCATCTCAGGCATGTAAAATGTCATTTCTTTGCACTGAAATAAATGCCGTAGTGATCAAAGTTTCTGAGTACAAAGCCCTACTTTTAAGGTTTACTCCACATGCTTTCAACCTCAAATGCTAAAAACTTCGTGAAAAGATCTTAGAATAACTTAGGTCTGCTACTTCTTAGACATGTTCACATGATTTGAGATTACTAATTTGAATATTGTAGATTATATAACTATGGTTACACTAGATGAGGCAAATGTTCATGAACTACCATGGTACCCTCTAGATGCTCCCCACCCTCTATGTTATTCCCATTGTTTCTCCCCATTCTTCTCTTCATTTTCATCACTCATCTCAAGGGAAATCATCTTTCCGTCGATTTTCCTTATTTCTCCCTTTCCACCATCAAAGACATCACAACACAAGTACAACCCCATGTTCAGTCTCTAGCCAACTCTGCATATAGAAGCCTTGACCATAGCATTAAGGTGTGCAAAAATTAAGCACAAAGTTTTGGAGTCTAACCTCCTAACGCATATATATAATACATGACACTATTGTCAGTGTCCACTCTTCTAAGGTAAAAAACTGATATATTTTTTTTTGCATGCAGAAAAGGACTAGCTTTGATGTAGTTGAAGAAGGTTTGGCAAAGGCTAGAGCCTCAATCCAGGAAGCAATTCGCTCAGGGAACCACAACAGTTCAGGCAACCAAGAAGACTTTATCCCAAAAGGGTCCATTTATAGAAACCCTTATGCTTTTCACCAGTTAAGTTCAAAAGATTCGGGAATGTCAATTTTACTGTAATCAAGGTTTTAAATTGTGGTCGTGCACACTCCAAAACTTTGATGTTGCAGCTGAAATAGCAATCCTAGACAGTTTTTTAAAACCTTGCTCATAATAGCACACTCGACATGCACACAAAAAATAGTAACATTATTGTTACTAACAAGTGATGTTTTTGAATAAAATGAAAAGCAGGAGCCACAAGGAGATGGTGAAGAGATTCAAAGTGTGGGTGTACGAGGAAGGAGAACAACCATTAGTGCATTATGGGCCAGTGAATGATATATACGCCATTGAGGGTCAGTTCATTGATGAATTGGACAATAGCAAGAGGAGTCCCTTCAAGGCTAGGAACCCTGATGTGGCACACGCCTTTTTCATACCCTTTAGCGTGGTTAATGTGGTTCATTATGTTTATAAACCTTACATGTCCCAAAATGATTATCGCCGTGACCGTTTGCAACGGTTGGTGGAGGATTATATTGGCGTGGTGGCAGAAAAGTATCCTTATTGGAACAGAAGCAATGGTGCAGATCATTTTCTCCTCTCCTGTCACGATTGGGTATGTTCCTGTTATTTCACATATGCCACATGCCTTGTAACTTCATTATTTTGAGGTTAATATAAATTGTTTTTACTCTACTTGATGATTCAGGCACCAGACATATCACATGCCAATCCTAAGCTCTTCAAGAACTTCATCAAAGCTCTATGCAATGCCAACACTTCAGAGGGATTCCAGCCCAAGAGGGACGTGTCTATCCCTGAAGTGTACTTGCCTGTTGGAAAGCTAGGACCACCAAATTTGGGGCAGCACCCCATGAACCGCTCCATATTAGCATTTTTTTCAGGTGGAGCTCATGGTGACATTAGGAAGTTGCTTCTGAAGCACTGGAAGGACAAAGATAGCCAAGTTCAAGTTCATGAGTACCTTCAAAGGGGCCAAAACTACACTGAGCTAATGGGACTAAGCAAGTTCTGCTTGTGCCCCAGTGGGTATGAAGTGGCTAGTCCTAGAGTTGTAGAAGCAATTCATGTAGGATGTGTTCCTGTGATAATTTCCGAGGACTATGCTTTGCCTTTCAGTGATGTGCTTAATTGGAATCAATTTTCTGTACAAATCCCAGTTTATAATATACCAAAGATCAAGACTATATTACAAAATGTATCAGAAGGGAAGTACATGAAATTGCACAGGAATGTGAGAAGAGTTCGGAGACATTTTGTGGTGAATAGACCAGCTAAGCCATTTGATTTGATGCACATGATATTTCACTCAATTTGGCTTAGAAGATTGAACTTCAGGCTCATGGCTTCACAATAAGGGATGTTTCTGCATACAAAGGCCCTTCTTTATTTTCCACTCATAAGCCCGTTTGGATACAACTCGTAAGAGGTTATATAAACTATTTTTGGTTAAGTTGAGTAACTATTTTTGGTTTATCTGAGCAATGCATGTTCTAAGCTAAAGGGAGATGTAGTTGTTCAAGATTTCCCATGTGACTAGGTCCTGTGAACATTATAGATTCAGTTGAAATTAGCATTTTAGATAGACAAATGGTGGTTAAGTTGATAATTGTATGTTAAACCATGGCCCCAAAATTCCAATATGAAGAAATACTAATGCTCTTATCGTACCTCAGTTTTTGATAGTTCAATTGATTTACATTTCTCATTCTTATCCAAATAGCTTGAGGTCCCCATTGGTACAGATTTTACAGAGCAGATGTCAAATATTCTGAGTAGCTCTTCACAACTTTATGAATCTGCCACCACTGCTCTGCTCTGCTTCACCTGTTTTGTATGTTTAAGACTCTCTATTTTTCATTTTATAATATTTAATGAAGTATTAGAAAAACTATCAACAGATATAAGATTTACCTATGCATTAAACAGGTCTTCTTCCAGCTAATGCTTCTTATATCACTAATCGACGACTTTGCCAAAATTTAGTAATTTCGTAAGTCCAAAAAGAAAAGTAAGAACTAGACTTTCCACGTCTTCACCCGAACATCTTTGTAGTGGGGTCATAGCCGATGGCAGCATTTATTGGTTACATTGTTTGCTAGCTATGAAGTTAAAAGTTAGATTAGAGCATTTTAAAATTGTTACTTTAAAAAGAAGTAATTGAGACAAATTGAGTTACTTAGTTAAAATTATCACTTGTATAGAGAAAAATAACTACTACTTTTCAAGCTTTTTTTCCTACATCAGAAAATAAAACCCCCACACGTTTGAAGGGAAAGAAGTGGCTCTTCTTTAGAGGGATGCTGTAATTAAGATACTTTAGAAAAGTCACTATAGAATTCTGTTCTTAAGTGAAAAAGGAGTATGGGTTGCTCTGATATAAGAATAAATTGTTTATTTTGTGGGGTGTTTTTTTTTATCATCAATAATTTGGAGTTGGATCATCAATTGTTAAGGATTAAACTTATACATGGTTGGTGAGAGAGAGCTTTCAGATAGCAGATTTCCAAAGCTCTGAAATAATTGATGAAAGTTTTCAAATCATCACTGTCTTCTTTAGTCTTTCTAGTGTTTTTCCTTAATTTTTTCCTAGTTTGTTTCACTCCCTCGCATGATTCTCAAGTGATTCATGTCCACTCGGAATCTCCTTTCACTCTTTCTAGTATCAGAGGCAATACTTCTCCGCAAGAAATTCACTACAACAATACAGATCTTAGATGGATCAAGGTATTCAACCTTCACAATCTTTTGAAAGGTTGTTCTAATTGTTCTTAGATTAATACCCTTTGTCTTTAATTTTCAGTTTGGCCATGGCATGAAGAAGAATGTGACAAGTTTGGAGAGGCTCGAAGAAGGTTTAGCTCGTTCGCGAGCATTTATCCAGAAAGCAATTCGGTACAAGAACCACACATCCCTCGTGAAAGAGAGTTTTGTCCCAAAAACCGCCATTTACCGGAATCCACACGCTTTCCACCAGTTAAGCATGACCCATTCTGATTCTGTCTTTTTTTTTCTCTGTTGGGTTTGATTTTGCAAAAGTACTTTTTTTTCGCAAGTCACTGTTTCACTGTTTTTGTCAGCGTAGTTGTTACTGTGAATAAATCTACTAAGAGAACCGTCTTTTTACGCAGATTAGATCCTATCTTTATTCTGTGTTTGTGCAACTCAAAGAATAAAAATATAGCATTTGAGAATAAGAAAACAAATAAATGATGAAAAAAATTAAGTGTTGGTTGGGGAAGATTTATTCTATAAAAAAATCATAAAATATTAAATACTTAAAGAAATTAGTATTTGCTTAAAGAGAAATAAATGAAATGGGTCCATTGGGCTTAAAATCTCATGTACAACATGAGCAGGAGCCACGTGGAGATGATGAAGAGATTGAAGGTTTGGGTGTACAAGGAAGGAGAGCAGCCATTGGTGCATGATGGGCCTGTAAACAACAAATACTCCATTGAAGGCCAATTCATAGATGAAATGGACATAGCTAACAAGAGCCCCTTCAAGGCCCACAATCCAGAACAGGCCCATCTCTTCTTACTTCCCTTCACCGTATCCAAGGTCATTCGCTATGTTTACAAGCCCAGAAGGTCCAGATCCGACTATGATCCTCCACGCTTACAACGTTTGGTGGAGGATTACATCAACGTTGTTGCAAATAGATATCCCTATTGGAACAGAAGCAAAGGTGCTGACCATTTTCTTGTTTCATGCCATGATTGGGTGGGTAAACATACCCTGTTCTTGTTTTTAATAGAATTGTAGTTTTAGGTTAATATCTTAGGTTCATGTTTCATCCAAACTTTTATAATAGACATAGGAAGCTAAAACTCTAATTTTGATTAAAAACAGTAGCCAATTGTTTTTGATGATTCAGGGTCCAAAAGTGTCATATGCAAATCCCCAACTCTTCAAATACTTCATCAGAGTTCTTTGCAATGCCAACACTTCGGAAGGATTTGAACCCAACAGAGATGTCTCCATTCCAGAAGTGTTTTTACCAGTTGGGAAGCTTGGTCCACCTAAGATGGGGCAACACCTTAACAATCGTCCAATATTAGCCTTTTTTGCTGGTGGAGCTCATGGTAAGATTCGAAAAACACTACTGAAGCAATGGAAGGATAAGGATAGAGAAGTTGAAGTTCATGAGTACCTTGGAAAGGGTGAAGACTACACAAAGTTGATGGGTCTAAGCAAGTTTTGCCTCTGCCCCAGTGGGCATGAAGTGGCAAGTCCTAGGGTGGTGGAAGCAATCTATGCAGGGTGTGTCCCTGTAATAATCTCTCACAATTACTCTTTGCCTTTCAGTGATGTGCTTGATTGGAGTGAATTCTCCATACAAATTGCAGTTGAGAGAATAGCAGAAATTAAGATTATTTTACAGAATGTTTCAAAAGATAAGTATAGAAAGTTGTATTACAATGTGAGGAGAGTTGGAAGGCATTTTGTGATAAACAGGCCTGCAAAGCCATTTGATTTGATACATATGATTCTCCACTCACTTTGGCTCAGAAGGCTAAATTTCCAACTACCACCTTCATAATAAGAGGACTCACTTCTATTTCATTTCATGTTCTTATTTTCTTTGTAATTTAATTCCCATAACTACAAACAGTGTCACTTTTCTACTGATGTTATGTGGCTAATAATGTGCTTCTGTGGGACTAAGTACCTTTTATACAAGACATGCCACTCCAAAAAATAATATAACTAGAAACCATAATAGTGGGATCATAATAGTATAACTATAAACCAGTCTCTAAAGTCTAAACAATGCTCTTATTCATCGCCATAATATATTTAAACAATTACTGTAATGAATCTGAGCCATCCATTAATTGAACAATTAATATAATATTTATAAAACTTAATAATAAAATATAAGCTCATCTCAGCCTTGTAAAAAGACTACCACACAAATATAACCTCCCTTTCACCATCACCACGTTGCTCCCACATCAACTTCTTTTCAACTCTACTTCTTCAAACGACAATTACATGGACAATAACACCGTTCAAAGTAATATCATTCAGAAATACAATCTAAATTGAGTTGTCTCATATTCTAATCAAAGAATCTTATGCTATGATTGATTTTTTCCCTAACATAATTGTATTGTTTTGGTTTTGGTTATTGGAAATCTATACTAAATTATAATTTATCTCCCACGATTAAAGATTATATTAATTATAATATATAAATAGGATGAAAATTTAATTTACAAATTAGTTTTTGGAGGTTAAGCACAATACTTATTTAAAGAATATAAGAAATTTTGGTGTACAATGATATTAGTGAACGACATATATGATATCGAAGGACATATATGAACAATAAGGATAAGTGGAACCAGTTCAGTTGGGGGAATGAAGTCCTGTGAAAGCACACATATTCAGTATTTCCAATGTGCTTCGCTATGTTTACAAGTCTATCCTAAAGCATTCTCACTATCAACACTTACGTTTGCAACGCATGGTTGAATTATATTTGTATTATTCAACACAAGTCCCCTAGTGGAATAGAACCAAAGGTGGATACTATTTTGTTTGCATGTTATGATTGAGTGAATCACACTTTAAAGTTTTAATAATAGATAGTGAATAAATCAACAATTTATATAGTTGAGTTTATTTTGACCTTAATTGTAATTTCTGTTAATTTTATGATTTTTAATAAGAGTAGACGGTTAGACTAGACAATCTAGTGGTTACGCATAGTAGACGGTTTGATAGGACTATCTGATTAGATGATCTGAAGAAAGCGTCTATGACTACAAATGAGTTGAATAACACAAAAGTCCAAGTTGCTTCTCAGAATCAAAACGGAAAATGAAATCTGAGGAGAATAATAAGAGAATAAAATTTAAAATATCTCAGAAACAAAATTAAAAGCAAATCATCTGCGAAGTTGAAAACTAAGAAACTGTGAGCAAATGTAAACCATATTATTTTTTTGATATCCTAAGCAAAAAAACCTGTAAAAAGATACAAGCTTCAAGGAGAAATCATTAAGCTTGAAAGCTTCAATACCATACGAAAACACAACATTATGATTTTCTTAATTTTCTTTTTTGTAATTCTTTCGTTTTTCCTTTAAATTAATTACTAAAATTCTCTGAGTTGATTCTTTTGTGATTTTGCAATGAATTCTAAGGTTTCTCTTCAATCAAATTTTATTATTAAATTTATTTATAATAGTTTGTGTTGGAAGGTCTAATTTTTTTTCTTCAATTTTTTGTGTTGGTTAATGAAAACCATTGATAACATGGTCCCACAAAGTTTGTGGTGCTAGCATATGAGAAGGTTTCCATCCAAGTAGAGATGTGTCCATCCGTGAAGTGTGCTTGCCCGTGGGAAAACTTGGTCCACCTAGCTGGGCCAACACCCAAACAGCCGCACTATATTGGCTTTCTTCGCAGGTGGAGTTCATGGTAAAAGTCGAAAAATACTTTTGAAACATTCTAAGGTCGAACATAATGAAGTTGAACTTCATGGGTATCTTCCAAAGGCTCAAAGCTACACAAAGTTAATGGGACAAAGCAAGTTTTGTTTGTGCCCAAGTGGGCACCAAGTTGGAAGTACTAGAGTGGTGGAAGCAATTGCTCGTCATAACTTATGACAATTATTCTGACATATAGCTATGTACTCCATTAGAGTAAATTCCAGTGGAGATTCGGTGGAGAAAATACCAAAAATTAAAATTATATTACAAAGTATTTCAAGAAATGGGTTTATGGATATGAATTATGTGGGTAATTATGTTTGGAAATGTACTTGGATAACCATTATTTGGAGAATTTGGAATCGTAGAAATAGGATTATTTTTAATAATGGAGTGATATATCATGTTGGAACTTTTTAGTATGGCTCAAGTAAAGGTGTGAGCATGAGTAACTTATAAATTCACAAAGTTAAACTTCTTTTATTCTGATTGGTGTGTTAAAGTATATGAATGTTTAAAATCATTGCATTGATGGTTGACGATCTTTCACCTCTCTGGGTTATGACTCACCTTTAACCGTTTTCTTGTCATAATTGAGAGGTTAATTGTCACAATCAATTGCAATCAATGGGAAGTTAATTGCCACAATCAATTGCAATCAATGGGAGGTTAATTGCCACAATCAATTGCAATCAAAGGGAGGTTAATTATCACTAATTGTATTTATTATTGTTGTCTCCTAGAACCACTATATATAGTGGCTTCCTTCAAAGCAATGTAACACACTTGCTTCCTCTCTCTTTCTCATATACTCTCTATTTCTATTCTTGAGTGTAAGTGTTTAACCCATATAGAGAGAATTTGTTTTGGGGCTATTTATCTATTAGCCTGAGAGGAATTCTTTGTACTCCTAATATCATTATAGTGGAAGTTTTGACTCTCTCGCCGGTGGTTTTTTACCTCTATTTAAAGGGGTTTTCCACCTAAAAATTTCTGGTATCATTCTCTTTACTTTGTTACTTTAATTTCTCGTAATCTTTGGTTGAAATTATCACGCTTCCGCACACAATATCCCTACAAATTGGCATTAGAGCTTTTCGATAATTCAACCATGATCTATTGTTCAATAATGTCAAAATTGGATATTGAGAAATTTGATGGTAAAATCAGCTTTGTTATCTGGCGAGTTCAGATGCTAGCTGTTCTCACCCATAATGGTTTAAAGAAAGTTTTGACAGGTAAAATGATGAGACCAACCACTATGACGGAGGAGCAGTGGGATGAGATGGATGAAAATGCATTAGTTATGCTTGTCCCGTGAGGTGTTGCGTGAGGTCATCAACGAGAAAACTACAACATGCATATGGAGTAAATTGGAGTCTCTATACATGACCAAAAGTCTTGCAAACAAACTCCGGTTAAAGGAGCGACTCTTTACACTCCGAATGTCCAAAGGTACTCCCATCCAATCTCACCTTGATGAATTTAATTCCATCATAATTGATTTGGAAAATTTGGATGTTAAAATTGATGATGAGGATAAAGCCGTTCTACTTATTGTTTCTCTACCACCCTTGCATCGACAATTCAAATAAATTATGTTATACGGTAATTATCTTACCTTAAGCTTTGATGATGTCAAGACTAATTTACTAGCCAAAGAAAAATTTGATACTCACTTTCATTCTAAAAGTTCTGGTGAAGGATTAGTACTTAGAGGGAGAAACCAAGAGAAAGGTAGGAACAATAAGTAGTTAAACGACGAGGGTTACCACAACCGTGATCTATGGCTCAAGAACTTCCACAACAGAGACCAAGAAAACTGACTCAAAGATTAATTGCAGAATCTGCCAACATTGCTTATGCTTTAACTATTGCACAAGAGATGGGTGAAGAAGGTGAACCCAAGAATTACTCTGAAGCTATCTCTAATGACGACTCAACAAAGCGGATTGCTGTTATGCAATAAGAAGTTGAGAGTCTTCTCAAAAACGAAACATGGGAATTGGTGAAGTTACCAGAAGGAAAACGAGTCATTAGTTGCAAGTGGAACTTTAAGAGAAAAGAAAGGATCCCTGGTGTTGAGAGTACAAGGAAGAAAGCAAGATTTGTTGTAAGAGGTTTTGATCAAGAGAAATGTATTGACTTTAATGAAGTATTTTCTCCTGTTGTTCGTCATACTTCAATACGTATATTACTTGCTTTAGTTGCCTTGTATGATTTGGAGTTGAAACAATTAGATGTGAAAACTGCTTTTCTTCATGGTAATCTTGAGGAAGAGATTTACATCCAGCAGCCTGAGGGGTTTGTTGTTCCTGGAAAGGAGGACCATGTATGTCGTTTGAAGAAATCTCTCTACGGCTTGAAGCAATCACCAAGACAATGCTATAAGAGGTTTGATTCTTTCATGGTTGGACATGGCTACTCCAGAAGTAGCTATGATAATTGTGTCTATTTTCAAAAGACATCTGATGGGTCATTTATATACTTGTTATTATATGTTGATGACATGTTGATTGCCGCAAGAGATAAATCTTTAGTTAACAAGTTAAAGATCCAGCTTAGCAGTGAATTTGATATGAAGGACTTAGGTCCTGACAAGAAAATTTTGGGAATGGAGATCAACAGAGATCGTCAAGCTGGAAAACTTTTTCTATCACAAAAGAAGTATGTTCTTAAGATGCTTGACAAATTTGGAATGCGAGATTGCAAAGCTGTTAATACTCCAATTGTCGCCCACTTCAAGTTGTCATCATATCAATGTTCAAAATCAGACGAGGACAAAAGACGCATGTCACATGTCCCGTATTCAAATGCAATTGGAAGTCTCATGTATGCTATGGCATGTATTAGGCCTGATTTAGCTTATGTTGTTAGCATTGTCAGCAGGTTCATGCATAATCCAGGCAAGGCACACTGGGAAGCCGTTAAATGGATACTTCGTTATCTGAAAGGTTCTCCAGATCTTGGTTTGGTATTTGATCAACATAGAGCCGATCCCGGAGGAGCAGTTGGCTATGTTGATGCTGACTATGGTGGTGATTTAGATCTGAGAAGGTCACACTAGTGCAGAAACATAAAACAAATGCGGTTGTTTTGAATTTATAAATGCGGTTTTATAACCGCATTTGATCAACACGCACTTGTAAATCAAGAAATATAAATGCGGCTATATAGCCGCATTTATAAATACCATTTACAAGTGCGGTTATTTGCTTTAACCGCACTTGTATATGCGGAATCATTAAAAAAAATTAAAAATTTTAAAACATCGTCAATCTTGTGTGAAGCCAAGATTGATGAAGAGTCACGGGAGCGAACAACGGTGGCGGCAGCAGAAGCGACGACGGACAGGGAAGCAACAACGGAGCAAACCAAAAAATCCACAAGAAACCACGAAGACAATGAAAGAGTGCTTCGAGACCACTAATGCAAGGAAAAAAACATATATAAGAAAAACGAAAAACATTTATGCATATATTTGTGAAGATGAAGAGGAAAAAAGAGAGTTCAAGAAACTTACATTGCACAAATGGAATGCAGATGCAGTAGAAGGAGACGAACTCAGAGTGCAAACGCGAAACGAAGGCAAAGACGAGAAATAAAGTTTGAAATTGTGTGTGGCGCGCTTCAAAATTTAAGGTAAAAAAGGATTTACGAATGCGGTTAAAGGTAAAACCGCATTCGTAAATCAAAGAATTTTGATTTACAAATGCGGTTATTCAAATAACCGCATTCGTAAATCAAAATAATTTCAAAAATGCCACCGCGTTTTTTTCGAAAGCGGGTAGCGCAAAAGCCGCACTAAATAAAGCGTATCCTTTTCTTCTTTTTGCACTAGTGTCATTTTCAGCTTACATCTTTACCCTATGTGGGTCTACTATCAGCTGGTATTCTTCACTTCAAGTCATTGCGACTTTGTCCACCACTGAAGCAGAATATATCGCTGCTACAGAAGGTATGAAAGAGGCTATATGGCTTCGAGGCTTGGTAAGTGAACTTGGTCTTCAACAAGATGTTCTTGTTATATTTTGTGATAGTCAGAGTGCTGTCTACTTAACCAGGAATAACAAGTATCACTCACGGACCAAGCACATTGAAATTAAGCACCATTTTATCCGAGACATTGTTGATACAGGAGATATAATTGTTGAAAAAATTCATACGGCCGAAAATCCTGCAGACATGTTGACCAAGCCACTTCCACCGGCTAAGTTCGATCATTGCCTGAACTTAGTTGGTATTATCCATACTTAATCAAGGCTTCATGGCGAGAGAGTGTTCCAGTCAAAGGCAAGTCAAGGTGGAGATTTGTGGGTTATGACTCACCTTTAACCGTTTTCTTGTCATAATTGGGAGGTTAATTGCCACAATCAATTGCAATCAATGGGAGGTTAATTGCCACAATCAATTGCAATCGATGGGAGGTTAATTGCCACAATCAATTGCAATCAATGGGAGGTTATACCTCTATTTAAAGGGGTTTTCCACCTAAAAATTTCTGGTATTATTTTATTTACTTTGTTACTTTAATTTATCATAATCTTTGGTTGAAATTATCACGCTTCCGCATACAATATTCCTACAACCTCTTTTTGATGGATTCTGATTTGGATGAGATGACATTTTGTTAAATGTGATTCAATCTCAGATGCTGGGTAGGAACAAAGAACCAATATACATTTGTGGATATGTCATGCTTTATATATCTTTGATATGAGTTATGTTGTTACCTTATTTTTATTTGTTTGTATTCTGGTATGTTGTGTATGTGCAGATTTTAGATCAGAACTAGACGTTTTGTACGTGAATTAAATTACTCTTAGTACTCCCATTTATATTATTTTTTTATTATTGATTAAAAAGTATTTCAAGAAATAAGTACTTGAGATTACATATAATGTGTTGAGTTGGAAGGCATTCATGTGTTGAGTTGGAAGGCATTTTATGATCAATGGAGGAGCCAATCATTCTAAATGATGCATATGGTTCTTCACTCGATTTGGCTGAGAAGGCAAACATAATAAAATTCATGATTCACTCGATTTGGTTCTTCATGATTAATGTACAATTCATTTTCCACGTTCTTTTTACCCTCTACATCTTCACATTGACTTTGAGCCACTTGATATCTTTATTACTAGCAATTACTTGATCAAAATAGAATTTTGTTACATATTCGTTTTACTAGCACTCACTTTACGTTCAAACATTATATGAATTTAATGATAAATTTTATTAATTTTTATTATGCGTGATTTTTTTAAATCGTGATGTGATAAATTCATAATATAAAAGAATATCTTCTGTAGTCTTCTGTTGTATATAAAGAAGGTTGAATGCATTGATCATATTAAAAATAGTTTAAAAGTATGATTTTTTTAAAACAATTTATTTAACCCTTATACACATGAGTATTTAAAGTTTATATAGAATAACTGGAAAGTTTATTATGTATTCTACTAGCTCATATATTATCTGTAAAATTATATAGGAAATATATAAAAGAAAAAGAATATCCCTTATACTTTATAAAAAACAAGAAAATTCTGAATATTTTACACCAAAATACATAAAAAATAATCTAAGTAAATATATAATCCTAAATTATGTACTCTAAATAAAATTAAACAAAAAAATAAAAAAAAATGTCTAAAGATAAAAAATTTATAAATAATTCAATTTTATAAAAAAAACACTTATAAGGTTTTAATTTATTTATGTTAAAGATAAATGCATGATAAACCAATAAAATAAATCAATAAACTTTGTTAAAATATATTAAATATGTAAAAAAAAACTATGGATCCACTGGTGGGATTAAAGCTGCACTATATATTTTCTTAACAGATAAAAAAAATGTTGTTATTTTCTTAATTCAATTGAAGAGAATGGTGGTCCACCGTGCAATCCACCGTGCAGGATAGTAACTCTGGTTGGTTGTGACGACGGTGGCAGTAATTATTGTCAACAGTGTTGAAGAGTAAAGTGAGAAAAACGTGTCTATTAAATGACTGACAAATAACATATTAATTAATGTCTGAAATTATAAATATTTTATTTAAAATTATTATAAATATTTAGATTTATTTAGTATTTATGATTGTAACGAATTGTTTACAAGTTTTTAAAATATTTGTTCCAAACAAGTTTGTAAAATAAAATAAATTAGAAAAAACTCTAATTTAAATCAAATTGGATTAATTTTGATTTGGTTCATTTAAAATTTATTTACGTGAATTTGATAAGTTAATGGATATTTTATTTTTAAAATATAATTATATTTTTAAAAATTTTCAAAGTAATATTATTTTATTGAAATATATAATTTATATATCAAACTACTTAATCTAAAAATAAAATTAGTTTCACTAATTTAATTTACATTTATTTGTATCTTAAGAGTTTTAAAAATTAGAACTGGTTGATATGCTTTTATTTGCAATTTTGTTTCACTTTGATATTTTTCTTCAGTGTGATGTCTTTTCAGCGTTGTCGTGACATTAGCCATTGTCAGTGTTATCATAAAAGCCAAACAGGCAAAGCCCCTCTCTTCGTCTTCATCTGACAAACATAATTAATATTTGTCGTTAAATGATTAGTAAAAGAAATGTTTTAGGAGTGATTTAAAATTATTTAACCTTGTAATAAAAGATTCCAAAATTTACAACTGTTTTATCTTAATAATTTAAAGTTTATAATTGTTTTATTTTATATAGTTAAAATCTGTAATGTATAACTGTAAAATATGGTCACTAATTTACATTTGTCATACAAAGTCATTTAAATCACCAGGGTTGTTAATGATCTTCAAAAAGTTAATTACAATTCCACAAATAAAGAGGGTTAATTGATGAGATATTACTATACTGGATGCATCTGTTTTTGATTTGTTGAAAAAAGGAGATTTTTTATTTTCGATGAATATTTTGATTGAATTGTTTATCCATAAAAAAACTGTATGAAAACTTTCAAATGTAAAAGATAGAAGTAATAGGTGTTCTATATTATAATATTGATAAAATATTTTTCTTTTTGTGAAATTTGGGATGGTGTGATCATGAGAGGGACCTCTCTTCTTTGTGATTTCTGAAGTTTCACCATCCTTTACCCGAACACGTTCCTTGTAACCTGCAATTCCAATCATCTTTAAACTTTGATATTAATATCGACAAAATGAATCAGAGAGGGTTCAGCCAAAGCTGCCTCAATGTAAACTACTGGTGCTTCATTTAATTTATTTAAAACAAAATACCAATTTGTGTTTTATCAATTATGTGAGAGAGAATATTGAAAATAAATAAACCATTATTTGTAGGGGTCTAAAAATGCTGTCTCTTTATTTGTGTACTTTGTGACCTGCTATGCCCTTAGTTGTCTTTCCCAGACATTTGATTCAGATTCGTTTGCACAAATTGAGTCACTTTTAAATGCTTAGCATATAAAAAAGCTAGCATCACAGCGTTTTGTTGCAGTCAAAGAAGTTTCTAGGAGTATAATACAAACCCCACCATGAATTGCTGCAATTCACTTTTTAATTCACCAAAATGGATACATTTTTAACAAATTATTAAAGTTTTGCATGAGGAAAACATGAAGTTTAACTGTTCCGAAAGACCCACCTCCATGTTTGAGGTGCAATTTGATGTCCATCGCACGGACAAGCTATGTACAATCGTACTTTGGTGATAGGTTATTTATGGTCCCAAAACCAAACACAACAAAAATAAAAATTCACTACATGAGTTAGGATGTGTTTGGGAAAATTGACAGATAATGTGTTTGTAAATTTTTAATATTCATACTTGTTTTTAATATTCGTAGATGGTTCCACCAGTGTGAAAAATGCCTTTGTGATTAAGTTCTTGGATTCCTGATAAAGTCACCGACGTTATGAAGTGAAAATATCCTTCACGTGCCTAAAACAAAGTAAAACTAAAAACAAGTTTCTGACCGTTCAATATTTATTACAGAAGGAGGGTTGCATGTATTTTACTTTTATGTTTATAATAAATGAACAACATTTCAAAAAAAATAAAAAATAGTACATAATAAGGCAAAGGGTGTGTGTGAAGTTGCAGAGACAATGAAAGCTTTGAGATGCCCCATTTCTGCATTCTTATTCCCCCTCTTTTGCTTTTGCTTTGTTATGTTCTTCCTCTTCTTTCCCTTCAAGCAACAAAATCATGTCACCTACTTTCTTTTTTCTCCTCCTTTTCTTCCTTCCACTGTCAAAATCCTACACAACCACACAAACATCATCTCTCCTTCTCCTTCTCCTTCTCCCTCTCCCTCTCCCTCTCCTTCTCCCTCACCTTCATCACTTTATCTTCTTTCCAACTTTACTCCTGCAAATGAAACCTACAATAACACCTTTGTGTTAAAAAGCTCTACTAAGGTACACAATCTTAAACTAATAGCATAGAACAGTGGTTTTTTTCTTTGGTTTTATTTTATGTTACTTGTCTACCCTTCAATTAATTTTGAGTTTCGTTTATGATAGAAATTTCCTGACTTGGAGAAAACAGAAAAAGGTTTGGCACAAGCTCGAGCCTCAATTCAGGAATTTATCCGTTCAAGAAACTATACTTCAGACAACAGACAAAATTTTGTTCCCAAAGGCTCCATTTACTGGAATCCACACGCTTTTTATCAGTTAAGCTCTATTTCTCAAGCTCGTCAACTAGTTATGATAAACACCAGCTAAAGAAACTTTTTTTTTTTTTTAAATTATGTGATATTGAATAAAATTTATTATGAATACTTGTAGTTGGTAAATCAATTTTGATCAATACTAAAAGTGTATTAAAAAATAGATGATTTTTTGTTATATATGTTCTTTGCTGTTATCTGGGTAGTGCACAGGTTTTATGTTCATATCTTGGTTGAAGTTTACAATTTTTTGTTTATATTTGTTTCTCAAATTATACAATTATTGTTGAATTGTTTATGCATGTCAATTTCTTTAACCACTATATTTAGTATTGTTGACTTAATATTAAGAAAACAAAATGTAATTTATATTACAGTATTTTTTTTATAAACATCAGTTTCGATAGAGTTAACACTTATTTGAATACTTTTAATTCTTGAAAAAGAAAGATTATGACATCAAACTGATGCTTATTTAAACTTTGAATTGTTTGAAGATTAAATATATATCTTTTCATTTCATTTCTATTTATAAATTTTATAGTTAGATTCAAGATAGGAAATTAAATATAGTCCCGTATTAAAAATATGTTTAAGTTAGCTTTGCATAAAAAAATAATTTATGAAAAATAATCTAAATTAAATAATAATTATCTTTAAATCATTTCATCATTATAGTGGCATTAACATCCATTTTTTTATCATGTAAATTTTATCACCTATTTATTCTATATTTTCTTGATTTCATAACTGAGGTAGTATAGTAGTTTTCATCATGAATTTAAAGTTTAAATAATAAAAAATAACTGTTCTGTATCTGTTTTTTTAGAATAAAATATTATATAAAAATAATAATTTATTAGCTGTAAAATAAAAGTAGTGGTGTGAAGGTATTTTTGCTCTTCCATAATAGATTTAGAATGTGTTATATAGAATATTCCATCAGGTACTCCCGCAATTTTATATATTAAAAGCCATGCATTTATGACACCATGTGGATCTACATCTACGCTTAGTTTTAGGTAAAAGTCTCGATTGAAAAGTTTTTTGAAGTATGCTAGAAGAAGAAACAGCACGCAGTGTAGTGGGTTTCCCCACAAATTAGTTTCTAAAAGACAGCGTGATTGATGCAGGAGCCACATGGAGATGGTAAAGAGATTCAAAGTGTGGGTGTATGAGGAAGGAGAGCAGCCACTAGTGCACGATGGACCAGTAAATGATATATACGCCATTGAAGGGCAATTTATGGATGAAATAGACAATTATGATAAGTGGAGCAACTTCAGAGCAAAACATCCTGAAGAAGCTCACGTTTTCTACCTTCCTTTCAGTATAGCTAACATTGTTCACTATGTTTACAAGCCTATCAGAAAGCATTCAGACTATGAACCTGTTCGCCTCCAGCGGTTGGTGGAAGATTATATCAGTGTTGTTGCAGAAAAGTATCCTTATTGGAATAGAAGTGAAGGTGCTGACCATTTTTTACTGTCATGTCATGATTGGGTAAGATCTGTGATTTATGGTTTTGTTTATGAAAAATCAGAATCATTATAGAAACACAAGTATAATTATTTGTATTTGATGACTTAGGGTCCGAAAGTGTCATTCGGGAACCCTAAATTGTTCAAGAGTTTCATCAGGGTACTTTGCAATGCCAACACTTCAGAAGGATTCATACCTAACAAAGATGTGTCCATCCCAGAAGTGTACTTGCCAAAAGGAAAGCTAGGTCCACCCAATCTAGGGCAACGCCCAAACGAACGCACCATTTTAGGTTTTTTTGCTGGAAGAGAACATGGTGACATTCGAAAAATCTTGTTGAATTATTGGAAGGGAAAAGATAATGACGTCCAAGTTTATGAATCTCTTCCAAAGGGCAAAGACTACACCAGAATGATGGGACAAAGCAAGTTTTGCTTGTGTCCCAGTGGTTATGAAGTAGCAAGTCCTAGAGTGGTGGAAGCACTTAATGCAGGGTGTGTGCCTGTGTTAATTAGTAGTAATTACTCTCCACCCTTCACTGATGTGTTGAATTGGAGTCAGTTTTCAGTGGAGATTTCTGTGGAGAAAATACCAGAAATCAAGACTATATTACAAAGTGTTTCGAGGAATAGGTATATGAAATTGCACATGAATGTGATGAGAGTTCGAAGGCATTTTATGATTAATCGACCAGCAAAGCCATTCGATTTGATGCATATGATACTTCATTCAATTTGGCTCAGAAGATTAAATCTTAGATTAATTGATTCGGCAAGCTCCTAATTTTGTCTTTCATAGTATACACCAATGTACTTACAAATATATTGATGTTTTATTTTATTATGTTCATTTGAAAACATTAATTTATTTGTCTTTCAAGTTTTCTCCTCTATTGTTTTAGATGTAATATCATGAAAGATTTTTTTTTTAATGAAATAAGATTACATTTTTATTGTAACATCCCTAATTATTATTTTTCATATTTGTTAATATATTATGCATGTAATATCTAATTAACATGTAAACATATATTAGGTTATCATATTTGTATCTCAAAAAGATATCCCTCTTCATAGGGAGTTAATATATACATCAAAAATACTACAGTTGCCCACTGAGGAGCTCTATTACCTGCAATCTCATTTGCTCCCATGTAAAACACGATCATCACAGATAAAGAAACAAACACAAAAAAATAACAGGGTAAGCTAGCTATATAAAAATTTATATATAATCTCATGTCAAATTAATCAACATAATTCATCAAGTCTCATACAATTTCTCAAATAATCAAGTGTCTATTAAATTTCATAATTCATCTTTTCACATGTCAGACTTCTACTGACTCATAACACATAGACACTTGACTCTACTTCCGGAAGACTCATGCGTTGACTTAGACTCAGAGATCTGCATCTATCATACTAGGTCACTGTGAAATCCATACAGCTATGCGCATAATTAATCTCAATATCATTTCTCTCCTAGTATGACAAGGTTAATTCATATGTCAGGTCAAGTTAATTATCTTTCAAACAACTTACCCATTCATATGAACCTCCTTCGACTTTCTCACCACCTGAATAACTTCATCTATATGATTCCATTATCTCAGGAGAGTCAGGATATTTCCTTCTAGATGAATCCCTAGTCAATGCACATCCTAAACAATCTTAAACGGTATTTTCTTTCCTGAAAATACTATGTCTCGATTAGAATTCATATTTTGAACCTCATAATATCCACCATCAAACAATCAAATCATACCAATGTTTAGAATACAAAATACACAACAATTCATTGACTAATCATATAAATGTCTAATTAAAGAGATTTTCAATTAACTATACATGAAATAAAAGTTTACATACTTTATAAGAAAAACTATATTGAAATAAATAAATCAATCTTTTAAAAGCAAATAAAAATTAGTTTAATATTTTTATTTTATTTTATTTTATTTTTTTTACTTTAGCTTGAGCTAGAATTCGCTAGCTTGAGCTAAAATCTACCGGAGAGCACCCAAAATTTTTAGCTTGGGCTAAAATCCTCTAGAGAGCACCCAACATTTTTAGCTTGAGCTAGCACTTGCTAGCTTGAGCGAAATACGCATAAAAATTCTGCATAACTTAATATACCTATTAGATTATAAATCAATATCTCATTCAATTCATAAATTATAAATCTACACATTACATTGATAGTTCTTGTTTAGCATGATACAATCACTCTCATTGAATCATTGAGTTATTATGTCCATTTATACATATATATGATTTCAAATTCCAAAACCATTTAAATCAAACAACCAATTCTCAATCACAACACTTTCAGTTTCAATCAAACTACATTCTACTCAGGACAAGAAATCTTGCAACAAAATCTGGAATTGGTGACCCCGTCACACTCACATTCAAATCTTCTAACCTAGGGTTCTATTGAAGATTTTAAACCAGCTTCCCTTACCTTTACTTGAGCATATGCTCACGAAGAGCTCCAAACCTACCAAAATCTTCTAAAGTAGCTTAACCTGCACCACAGAGTCCTGATAAAAGATCTAACTATATCTCTAAGACTCTGATATGCTAAAGACTAATCGTAAAACTAAAAAAAAACACATGCATACACTTAGGTTGAGATAGACCTACAAGTTCAAAATTTGACTCAGAGAAAGGTAAAAATTGAACTTACTCTATCAGAGATTTTGATCGGGCAATCTTATAGGATTCACTGCCAGGAGTCCAATGGCAGACTCTGATAGCCAAACTGATAAGCAAGGAGATCAGAATCTTAGGGAGAAGGGAGAGAAAAAGAGGGAAAAAAGAAACTAAACTTACTCTATAGAATATTCTGATCGGGCGGTCTTGTAGTCTTTCGCTGTCAGGAGTCCAATGGCAGACTCCGATCGCCAAACTGATAAGCGAGGATATCAAAATCTTATAGAGAAGGGAGAGAAGGGAGAGAAAGGAAAAGGGAAATTGGTAGAGATGGTGGTTTTTTAAAATGAAACTTGAATAACTGAATTTTCTATTTATATGTCATTTTTATTTTAATAATAAAATATTCAGGTATCAATTAAAATATACCACTTCAACTCTAAGGTTATTTTCTAGACCCTTACATTTATTATCTTTGTAAATTTAAACAATGATTACTTTAAAAAAAATTAAAAGTTACTTAACTCGATATATATATATATATATATAATATTTTCATTGCTTTTCAAAATAATAGTTCTTTCATATTTTAAGATTGATTTAACCAATGAAAATAAGTTCCGTGTCGTGACTTTGATTGAATGAGCAGAGTTTTGAAACACATCTTTATAATTTTTATTTATTTATAATAAAAAAGGTTTTTAAACATGATTTTTACAAAAATAAATAGTTTAATTAATGTTTGTAAAAACTCATTTTTTTATTATTTTTATTTAAATTGCATTTATAAAAAAAAAATTGCTTTATTTTTTATAGAGAAATTGTGTTTATACATATACTTGTATAATAATATAAAAAAAATTGTAAGAAATTAAAAAAAATCATGTTTTAATTTCAATTTAATGCTGTAAGTTAAAATATAATTTAGTAAACAAATTAAAAAAGCCAAAGTCATATTTTAAAATAAAAACACTAGTATTTACTACTTTTTTAATTTTAAAAACCTATCCATTTTTAAGAATTAAAAGAAATCCTGTAATTTTTCCTCCCTACTATGGACATTGTGCTTTACCTATGAGGTTGGAACAATTTTCTTAAATAGTGTGTCCGTGTTGAATACACGTATCGGTGTCGACACTCGTACAATACTTTTAGGATATTTATCGGTGAAGTGTTCAATTCAAAATATATTTGTTGAATTTCTTACAATTCTAGCACGGTTCTACCACAATTTTAAAAAGAATAAATATTTTCTAAAAACTCAAATTTATTCCAAAAAAATATGAAACATACTTGTACCCATAAATATTTATTGACAATTTATATAATTCATAATTATATAATATATAGATTCGTGTTTCCGTGTCCTACATTATATAGATTTACGTATCTCTGTGTCTATGTCGTATCAGTATTCATGATGTTTACCATAAAATTTAACCATGTAAACTAAACTATTGGGTTAAGATCAATGAAAAAGAACAAGAACTGTAGTCATAAAAATATTAAAATTTATAAAATAGGAATGGAAGTGCCAACATGACATAAAAAATAAAATTATCCACACATAAAAAATGACATATAATGGAAATGATATGTAATTTGTATTTATATATATATATATATATAACCATATTTTTATCTAACACACTTCATTATTTTTATTAGAGAGGTTAAATAATCAATTATTGTGAAATTTTGACGTGTATCGTTATTGAACTAGCCATAAATATAAAAATATATAGTTACACGAATAAGTTGTTAGCTTAGATTTGAGTGGATGTATTAAAGATCTTACGTCAACTATAAATAAGAATATTTTATAGAATATTACAAATTTTATCTTATAAATTAATTTTATAAGACTGAATTAGACTTAAAATTCACATCTTAATAATATTTATTTCTAAATGTGGTATGTGGGTGGTGCAGAATAGAAAAAACAAATTTTAATCCTGCAGTAACCAAACTTCACGAAGGAATCACTGAATTGATAACAAGTTCATATTATGAAGGACATTCTTTTGGATGATGTATATTTTCCATATCTTGGTCAAAGAACTTTTCTGAATGCAAAGCTAAGTGGACAGTCCCAGGATTATGCAGAACATGGATTCAATGATTTCTGGAGATAGAATAAAGAACTAGACATTTTTTAATGAGTCATAGACTTACAACCACGATTTTGGGACAGAAATTTTTGGCTACACATTACCAATTCTTACCCATGATGTAGCTGTTAACATGTTCAAGACTCAATCCCAGGGTAATCTACTGTTGTAAAGCAGGCACAATTTTTAGACTTTGGTGACAAATTTGGAAGGAGGTGACTCATTAGCCCAAAAGGTAGAAAGGTATAGTAGTTTGTTCATGGGCTAAATTTTGTTCCATTTCAAAATCTATTTGTATAAAGTACTTCCATTTAATGCATTTTTTTTTCTGATAAAAAAAAAAGTGTAATACATTTTAAAGTGTATTAATTTAAAAATGTTGTTGGTGAGGTCTTACATATAAAGATAAAATCAATTTAACAAATTTGACCAATTTTTTTTAAGATTGAAATATGTTTAAATTTTATTATTTTACTTTAATATAATATCAAAGTCTAATATAATATAGTATAAGAGTTTATCCTATTTGAGATTTGAACTTATCGTGTCATCCATTATTAGATATTTTTTATTCTCATTATTTTTTATGTTCTTAGTATGAGGGAGTGTTAAATAACTCACATCAACTCGAAATAATCTCAAATTACATTATATAAACATAGACAAACCTCACCTTACTGAACTGGTTTTGTGATATTGAGTTAAATTTAAATTTCACTATTTTAATATTATATTAAAATCATTAAAAGTTTATCCTAATAGTTATTTGAACCTATTATGTCACTCCTCTTTATCAATTGATAAAAAAATGTCACTCGTTATTAGGTCTCTCCCGATTCTCACATTAGATGTCCTCAACGTAATAGATGTATTAGAGATCCCACATTAATTAAAAGTATAATCGATTTAGTGTGTTTAATTATCTTTATTAATGAGATTGAATTAGGCTTAAACTTTATTATCTAAATATAGTATTAAAGTTATATATATATATATATTAATGGATATATACAAAATTTTACATATTAACGATCATTATTTTTTAGGTAGCGAAAAAATTGTTTTTACTTTTTAGATTATTATTTATCAGTTGATATTCATATGTAATTTCAAATTATCTATCGAAGAAAAAGTTCTATGTTCATTTGTCTTTTTTATTTTACTATTTTTTATTTATTTTCTTGTAAAATTTATTTATTTGTATTTTACAACTTAAAATATTATTTTTTTAATTATACGATTGTTTGTATTTATTTTAAATAATTTTTTAAAATTTCATATTAATTTAAAGGAAAAAATAATAATTATTTATTGATAATAATAAATAACATTTAAATTAATTATGATTTTTCTTTGTCTAATATTTTGATCAAAGAAAATTCTAACACTCATCATTGTGATTCCTAATTCTTCTCCCCCACTAGTGTGCCCCTTCTTCCTACTGTTAACTCTTTCTTGGTGGCACTCTTCTTCAAATGAGTTATTTTTACACTCCATCACTATATTTATATAAACATGAACTTCTACACACACACAAAATTATAATTATTTCTTGCTAGTATTTTTTTTTCCTGCTTCTCCTTTCATTAAAACATAAAATTTATTTGTTGTAGTAATTTCTCTTATAATTTATTAGTAATTTCTTTCTTATATGTTTATTTCTATAGTGGTGTATTTAGAGATTGAATTTGTATAATGATTTGTTATTATATATAATAATAATAATAATTTGCAGGAAAAAAACTATCGAGAGGTGTATGACGATTTTATTTGTACGTATCCAAGCATATTTACTTAATTTTAAGTACCTGTAGCATATAATCTTTACATAAAAATTCATAATTAAGTTGTTTTTATATATATAAAAAAGTCTTTAGTATATGAGAATATTTTAAACCGAATTATCTCTAATATTTTCTTTAGTTGAAAAAGAAGAAATAGACGAGAAATGGATATATAAGTAGATAAGAAAAGATTTTACGAAAAATAAATAAGAAATAAAATAAATTAAAAATTATAATAAAAATTTGATAATAATATATTTATATTATAATATCGATTATGGACATGTTTGATGAGTTTCTTTTTAAGTTTTTTTTTAAAATAATTTTTAAATTAGCTTGTCTGTAAATTAAAATTATCTTATATATAGAATAATTTGTAAAAAGAATCACATTATTTTAAAAAAAAATATTCTTTATATATATAATTTAATTTTCATTTATATATGTAGAAGTTAATTTTATTTATTTTTATTTTGTATAGAAAATAAAAAAACTTATCGGAAAACTCATTTAAATTGTCACATGTATAGTTTAATATTGCTCTTTTTTCTTCTTCCATATCACCATGGAATCAAGTGATTATGTATCCCACATATTTTATAAAAAATAAAAACTTCTTCCATTTATTATATACATATATATCTTTCTTCTTCTACATTTCTAGTCTGCCACGATCAAAATTTGCAAGGCATTATAAAAAGTAATCATGACGAATTGACTCTTACCTTTTCATCCACCATCAAAATTGACTTCTTGAGTGATTACAAGAATTTGAAAAACATTAATTAATACCTTTAATCTTTGTTTGGCACCCACTTTCCTTATTGTCCTCTTCAGTGTAGTCTTCAAAACATTAATAACAAAGTCGCTGTCCTTCTTCAAAAGGGCCAAAGTGGATGCAATCATAAAAGATGGACTGCTAAGAAATGGAGCACCACTTAATTTAACAATGGACATGTTTTCATAATGGAAAATACGTTAGCATCGGGTTACTTTTAGGTTAGGATATTTTTGTTTTCTCCTTTATTCATTTTATTTTTGTTTACTCAATAAAAGTAAGTACAAATTGAAATATAAACTTAACTATATTTAATGTTATTATTTTAAAACTATTTTTGAGTTTAAGTATGAATTCTAACATTCAAAAACCACTACAAAGAAAACCAATAAATACAAACTAATTTTAAAAAAAAAATATTACCATAAATAAATTAAGTACTATTTTAAAAACTAAAAAAAACTGATATCTAACATATTTTTATTATTAATAAATAGTTATAAATTAGTATTTAATTAGATATAACTTTAGAATCTAAAGTAACTAAAATAGTAGTCACTAATTAGACAATAATTTAGAGTTATTATTAATAATAAAAATTATTTTAAATATCAATAATTTTTTATTTTTTATAATAATATATAATTTAGTAAATGCAGCAACTTATTATTTTTTTTCTAGTGAACGTGCATAATATATATTCATAGTACGCTGATAAAAAATATATATTCATAATACAACTATATACTTTCATACCATGATACATAAAATATATTCACATTAAAATTAAAAAAAATATATAACTTATGTATATATTGTTTCTTACTAATAAAAAAAACTATTTTTAAAAGAGTAATATTAATTTTAAATTTAGAGACTAACACTTATCATAATTTGATATATTAACAATTTACCTTATTTTTAACATACTTATTGATGATTCTCACTCTAGGACTTTATTAGCAAGTGTGGGATAATTGTCACAAGTTATGACGAACAATTGCTTCCACACTCTAGGACTTCCAACTTGGTGTGCACTTGGGCACAAACAAAACTTGCTTTGTCTCATTAACTTAGTGTAGTTTTGAGCCTTTGGAAGATACCCATGAAGTTCAACTTCATTATGTTCGAGCTTGGAATGTTTCAAAAGTATTTTTCGACTTTTACCATGAACTCCACCTGCGAAGAAAGCCAATATAGTGCGGCTGTTTGGGTGCTGGCCCAGCTATGTGGACCAAGTTTTCCCGCGGGAAAGCACACTTCACGGATGGACACATTTCTACTTGGATGGAACCCTTCTCATATGCTAGCACCACAAACTTTTGGTCCGTGTTCAACAAGTGAAGCACATGTTATCACTGGTTTCGATTAACCAACACACAATTTGAAAAATTAGTGTACTTTATTATATTTGATAAAAAGATGAAAACTCAACATTTATATTTAGACTTACCCGGTAATAGTTCTTATCTAAGATAAGAGTTATATTAAAATAATTTTAACATAAACTATTTAATTTAACCAATTAAATCATTTTTTTATCAACAATAAAAAATAAATAAATAGGGACCACTTCAGGAGTGGTCCAACCCTTATACAGAAAAACAAGACATCAAACACCTAAAAACGTGTCTATCATCCCAACACACCGGCACCCAGACCAACTGTAACCAGAATCAATGAAACAGTCTCATACAAGCCAAAAGATTTATAACCCAACTAGAATAAGAGAAATAATCAGAATTAGACTTTGCAACAATTCAAGACCACATCTTTACTTGCATTGAAGCAAACACTTCAGACACATCTTCCACACATCTATCGAAGATGATCGAGTTCCCATGTTTCCAGATTTCGCTCACTATACCAACCCAAATTGCACTCCAGACATCATTAACTGACTCAGAAGCCTGACTCATCCTGAACTGTGAAAATTTTGTCAAAGGGTCATTGTGGATCACGAACAATACACCAAGCCACTCGAAGCACAAACACCAAACACGCCAAACAAACATGCAAACAGAAAACAAGTGACAAGATGACTCTTCCTCCTCCCCCACACAGACAACACAAAGAATTTTCTACCACCACTCCACGCCTTGCCAAATTAACCTTAGAGGCAACCCTATTCTCCAACACCCTCCAAGCAGTGATCAAAGCCGAAAGAAAGACTTTACACCTCCACAACTTACTGTACACCGAAGAAGACTCCCCTCCTTGAACCCTCCTTACGTGAACATAGGCTGAGTTTACAACATAAGTTAGACACCCCAAACCTTCCAAACCCAAATGTCCTCCTCTCCCACAAACGGCTTCACCTCTTGTAAATTCTGAACCAGCTGTTCCAACAAAGCCTTCTCCCAGTCGAAAAAAGATCTTCGCTAGTCCGACTGCCAAACCCAAACATCATTAAGCCAATGTCCAAGCTCAGCCACCTTTGCCTCTTTGGCCAAACTTAGAGAGTATAATCTCGGAAAAACTCCCTTAAAAGCACCACAACTCAACCAACTATCCTCCCATAAAGAGATATCTTTACCGTCACCCACTTTCCACTTAAACCCATCTTCAAAACTTCTTCCCCAACCCTCTGAATCCCAAACCTGCTTCAAATCTTTCCACCAGAGGGAGCCCCTACTAACCTTACCACCCTCTCTTAAACTTCTTCACCCACCGTATTTAGAAACAAGAATCTCTTTCCACAACCCTCCTTTATCTGTTCCCAGTCTCCAAATCCACTTTCCTAACAAAGCCAAGTTAAAGATCCTAATATCAACGGTTCCAAGACCACCAACGTCCCGAGGCTCGCACACCTTGTCCCAAGAAGCCCAAGCAATTTTCCTTCCTTCGGAGCCCCATCCCCAAAGAAAATTTCTTTATATTCAAACTAACTTGTCCGCCACCAGAGAGGGCATTTTAAACAATGACATAAAGAAAAGCGGGATAGAGGAGAGAACGAACTTGATCAAACAAATCCTCCCTGCCATTGACAAGCACCTGCCTTTCCACCTAGACAGTTTACTCTGCACTTTCTCTACCACCCCATTCCAACAAGCACCACGCTTATGACACCCACCTACCAGTAGTCCCAAGTACACAAAGGGAGTTGTCATCACATCACATTACAGTTAACCAATTAAATCATGATGATAGTATAAATAAGGTTAGATAACCTCAAATCGTCTTTTAATGAATCTAATAGTAAGTCTAGTTAATAAATATTTAAAACTTATTTATAAACAAACAGTTAGAAATAATAATAAAGATAAAAAAAAATTAAGTTGTTATATAGAAAATTAAGATAGATAATTATAAAATAATAAAGAAATTATGTCAAGTTCATCTAACAATGAATTATTTACTAATTATCTTAAGATTTTTATTTTTTAATTCTTATACAGATGTCAACCTTCTTAATATCCATAATGATTAAAATTTTATTGTCTTATTACAAATATTTAAGAAATATTTAACCTTTTGTGTATGTTTTCGCAATTTTTATGATAAAACCTTTTAAAATTTATACAAAAACGAATATTAAAAAAGAAGAATAAGGGGTTTGTCCGAACATTATAAAGATCAAGTAAAATGACTTAATTTAAAAAAAAAAACAGTAATTGCACATAATGCATGTAAGTTTAAAAAAATGTAAGAAAACAAAATGTGAATTATTTGCATGAATATAAAATATAAAATGTAAGTCGCTGAATGATAAATTGTACTAAAATAACTTGCATATAGTATAAAAATAAGTTATCTAAAACGTTAAAATAACTTCTAATGAATAAATGAACAGAAGTGGGAATAAAGAGCAATTGTAAGGTGGTGGGGAATATAATATAAATGAAAGATTAATAACATTGAGAAATTAATGGAGAATATACCTGGAATTCATTAGTCTTAATATGTTACATGTTATCACGTAACATACGCATTTTGTATCTCCTAAATGTTTTTATTTATTTATTCACTACAAGAAAATCATGAAATAAAAACAAATTTTTAGAGATCAAAATAATTAGTTACAATAGGAACTAAAATAGAAACCATTTTAGAAACTAAAAGAAAATTTGGTTTTAAATTAGTTTTTATTATTTTCTATTATTGTTAAATAGTTTTTAAATTGGTATTTAATTAGCAACCAATGTTTTTGCTACCAAATTTAGAAACTAAATAATTGGTAGTTAAAACCTTAGTTGCTAATTAGATATCAATTTAGAAACTATTTAACAATAATAGAAAATAATTTAGAAACCATTTTCTTTTAGTTTCTAAAATGATCTCTAATTTAGTTACTATTGCAACTAATTATTTTGGTTTCTAAAAATTAGTTTCTATTTCATGATTTCTTGTAGTGATCGTGATAAAAAAAAATTTAACTTATATGTGATGCATTATTATTCTTATATTAAATCAATGGTTATAATGTATACATATAAGAATTTGATACTTCTCACTTATCCAATACTTATTATTTTGCTTTTGATGTAGCTTTTGATAAGATGTTTTTTGACATTTTTTTGTGATACCTCAAAGATAGTTTCTTTCATTAATTTTTCATTTTGAAAAATCAATCAACTTAATTATTTTTTCATTTTTATCAATAACAATTATCTGTTTATTTTCCTTTATTACCTGTTACATTAATTTCTTCTCTCTCGATTTCTTCAAGTATATTTAATTTTCTTTTATAATTTTTAACAATATAAAAAAATAACAAAAAAAACATATGCTTATCTATAGCTTTAGAAATTTCAGATATCTTGGGAAATGTGGTCAAAGATAAACATTTATTTTCTTGGAAAATAAAACATTAAACATGAACTATATGGCAATGTTATGATGTTGGACTTGAAATCACAACATTAACATTACATGTGGAAAAAAATGTTTAAGGCCAATCTTATTCTTCAGTAATCAGTAATTGACTAGGAATTGTTCGAATTCATACACAAAAATACTGGCAAAAATATTAAGGTACAAAAAAAATACGTTGAATTTAAATATGGTTCGTTGATTCGATATTTATAAAGCAATGTAAAAAATACATTAGTTTAATATTTATATAATTTAATCTAAAAATATTTGAATCTGCTGATTTTTTTTTAACTCACACATGAGTAAAATTTTAGGGCTAAATTATGTTGAAAAGAAAGTAAAATTAGATAAGTAAAAACAAAACACAGAATTAACATGTATTGGAAGAAGGGCACTAAACGATTATCACACAAGACCCGAATCATGGGTTAGAATAATTAATGGTGACTAATATTATTAAAAAGTTATAAAATCGATACAAAACTATATATTATGGGTGATCCGATTACAGTTTGTGGATGACTTCATAAATTCACCAAATTCGTTAGGATAAACTTTTTATATTATATTAAGAAGTAACTTAACTCAATTTCATAAAATCGATGGAAAGTGAGGTTTGTACATACTTATATACTATGAAATGTTTTAATATCCAATCGATGTATGATCTCCAACCCACACCTTATATTGGAGATATCATATCGACTAGAGATTAAGACATTTTGTAATATATAATTAATGAGTGCAAATCTCACATTATAAACCAATTTTATGAGATTGAGTTAGGTTTAAAGTTTATTTCTTAATAAATGTTTTTATTTTCCTTAGTCATCCACTCATATGTTTTTCCACGATCAACAACGTATTTCTTACGACTTTATAATATATCCTAATATTGTATGAAATCATATATATATTATATATATAGTTGTGATTCCCTGACCAAATTTTTTTAAAATATTTAAAAAAATCACATAATATATATCCATCGATTTCATTCAGAAAATGTTTGATGAAACCTTGACCAACTTTTGTGAACCAAACCACAAGTGTGAGTCGTCTCTAATAGTAGGTCAACTTTTTTCTTCAATACCACGCTCCTCATGCTGTGTCTCTCTTCCCATCTCTATAGTGCAATCACTGATCGATCATACATAGAGAGAAAGAGTGAGACAGAAAAACAAGTGAAAGAAGTAACCGTCCATCACCAAACTCAGAAACTGACACAACAACAACCATGCCAACATTTAATTCATGGCTTCTATTCTCAGTAACGTTGTTCACTGTTCTTATTCTCCTCGCCTTCTTTGCACATCAACGAAACGACGTTGCTTTCCTTTTACCCGCCATCAACGTTTTACCATCCGAGGAGCATCTCAAAACTCTCGACGCGTCAAAGGAACAACATCGTACTCTTCCATTCACGCCCACCATTGTCAAAACAAGACCCCTTCACATTAAAGTGTGTTTTTCTTCTTCTTCTTTTTTTCTTTTTTTCTGTTCATGATGGAAAAGTTCTATATTTTATTCACGTGGTCTGAATATTTTTTTTTAAAAACTCAGGTGTTTTTTGTTGTTACTGAATTAATTGTGTTTAATATACGTAGAAGAAGAGTAACAGTTTAATGAGAATTGAAGAAGACTTGGCTGAAGCAAGAGCAGCTATACGTAGAGCGATAGAAAGGAGAAACTTCACATCAGAAAAAGAAGAGATTTTTGTTCCCAGAGGAAACGTTTACAGAAACGCTTATGCTTTTCATCAGTAAGTAACTTTTACGGTTTAATTAAATTAACTCGCGTTTTCCATTTGCATAAGTTTTGCTTCTTTTTTTCCACTCTCATGCATGCCTTGCACACATAATTACCTGCCACAAATTCAGGGAGTTGTTCTATATATTATAGGTGTTAAAATTATAATTAAGGACTTTTTGAAGATTAATCATTTTTTTTTTGCGTTAAAGTAGGGATAAAGCAGAAGCTAGATGGAAGTTATATATATACACGAGATACGGGTTTTCTTTAATGATGTTTTTTTTTAAATTGATGACAGAATTTTACACAACTTGTCGATAGTTTACTTGGTTGTCAATGCTTTTCATACGGTTATTAAGAATAACTGTTTTCTTTAAGAATAAACAATAGAGCATAAGATAAGCATTATAGCTAATAATCAACTTACCTATAACCAAATGTAAATATTGGTTTAAATATATTACATTCATGTTAATTTAGTGATAGTGCATATTGGCAAAAAAAAAGTTGATATGCATTATTGTAAAAAGTAATGCAATAGTATTTCCTCTAAAGATTTGTAGTTTTTGTTACACCCAATTATCAATATTTATTAATTAGGTCAATTTTGTTATGTTTTTAGGAGTGGAGTTTAAGGCTCTGAGCACTTTTTTTAGTTAATTTTCTTTATTAGAGAAAAAGCTGAAAAATAACAATTTAACTATAAAATAAGCTAATTTAAACACATACAAAAAAAATTAAGATCCAAAAGATATATTTTATTCGATTATTACGGTCACTGGCAGAGCTATTTGCAATCGAAATTTTATCATTTTCCTTGTCTTTTTATGAACTCGTTTTGTCTTTCATGTATCTAACTAAATATATGGTAATTAATCAAAGAAAATATAATAATTAAGACAGGATTTATTAACAATTAAGAGACAGATTTTCCCCTCTGCTAATTATGAGAATTTGATTGAAAACAGGAAATTAACCAAATGTCTTCAGTTTTTCTTCCTTTGGTTTTAGTCTATTTACTCTGATGGAATCGTTTGATTGAGTAATAGTCTACAATTGTAAAACTTCTATAGAAAAAACAAAAATAAAGAATTTCAACTCATAAGAAAATTGACTTAAAAAGATTATCTAATGTCTCTCTAAAATAAAAATGGAACCATTTTTTTCCTTAAATATGAATTTGTATTATTTCCTGTAAAATTGCCCTTTCCAAATACTACATTCATTTTTTTAATAATTGTTTAGAAAGTAAGGTTCAATGCATATTTTCGTATGGGTTGATTCCTTCAGTCATGCAGATTTTCGTATGAGTTGAATCCTTCAGTCATGCAGATTTTCTTGATGACTTACGTCAATTTCATTCAAGTCTTCATAATTTGTAACCCAAAACCTCCCTTTTCGCACGTTGTTTCTCCTTTCAAACTGAACATTACGTGAATTTTAATGTTGCAGTAATTGACGTGTCATAATTAATTCCGTTTGTCCCTTAGCCATGGCCATGACTTTGATAGAACATTTGTGCAGAAGTCACATAGAGATGTTGAAGCGATTCAGAGTGTGGACCTACAGAGAAGGTGAGACACCCCTGGTACATCTAGGGCCCACGAGTTCGATATACGGCATCGAGGGACACGTAATAGCTGAAATAGACAACATAAGAAGCCCGTTCTCGGCCCGCCATCCAGACGAGGCCCACGTGTTCATGCTACCCGTAAGTGTGTCCCAAATCGTAAGGTATCTATACAACCCTCTCACCACCTACTCTCGAGATGAATTGATGCGGGTCACCATTGATTATACCAACATCATAGCCACCAGGTACCCATACTGGAACAGAAGCACTGGTGCAGATCATTTCTTAGCTTCTTGTCATGACTGGGTAACAACTTGCACCACATACTTCAACATATAATTCAACATAAACTGTTACATTGTTAGATGTTACATGTGTTTATGTTTGTTGCAGGCTCCAGATATTTCACGAGAGAAATCTGGGAAAGAGCTTTTCAAGAACATGATAAGAGTGTTGTGTAATGCCAACACTTCTGAAGGATTTAAGCCTGAAAAGGATGTGTCAATGCCTGAAATGAACTTACAAGGTTATAAGTTAAGCTCACCGATTCCTGGTGATGATCCTGATAATCGTTCTATACTTGCTTTCTTCGCTGGAGGGGCTCATGGTAGGATTAGGGAGATACTGCTTGAGCATTGGAAAGACAAAGATGAAGAAGTTCAAGTGCATGAGTATCTTCCTAAAGGCATGGACTATCACGGTCTAATGGGACAGAGCAGGTTTTGCTTGTGCCCTAGTGGATATGAAGTGGCGAGTCCTCGAGTTGTGGAGTCTATCAATGCAGGATGTGTGCCTGTAATTGTTTCAGATTACTATCAACTTCCTTTCAGTGATGTTCTTGATTGGAGTAAATTTTCATTGCACATTCCATCAAAAAGGATAACTGAAATCAAGACAATACTAAAAAGTGTTCCCCGTGCTAAGTACCTCAAATTGCATAAGAGAGTGATGAAAGTTCAAAGACATTTTGTGTTGAATCGACCGGCTAAGTCGTTTGATGTGTTTCATATGATTCTTCATTCAGTTTGGCTCAGACGACTCAACATCAGACTACCTAATTGACACATTTCTCCACTTTTTACAAACTAATAAAATGTGCATTATGTGTAAACCATAGAGTAGATCCATTTTGGAGTAAATTTAACTTCCTTTTTTTATTTCTTTATAGTTTTAAAATTATTACCAAAAAGTAAACAATTTTATCATTTCTTTTCTTGTTTTTACTTGTTATCTTTGTAATCATTGAAATGTCGCATTTCTTATCCTAATATTATTTTGAGTTTCTTTTCTATAAAATAAACTCTTTGTGTAAGAACGAGTTATTAATCTTGCTGGTTAAAATTAAAATTATAAAATCAATATTCACTTAAAATTATCATCTATTGGGTAATTTGATGGGAGAAAACTATACCAACATGGAAGAATTACTTCAACATAAAAACTTAGAAATTATAGGGTTTTGAGATTTTTTTTATTTATATATAAGTCTACAACATTCTCGAATGCTCGAATGGTGATTTAGAACAAGATGTTTACATGAAACAAGTTTAATAAATCCATACATAAATTGAAACACCTAAAAATTGTATTTAAAATTTATGTGGTATCATAGGTCGAGTTTGAGTAGTTTTTAAACTTTTGTGAATAGGAGAAAAATCGATATGGAAACAACCTTAAATAATAATAAATATACACTATATAACAATCCCATTATTTTATCCTCATATCATTATAATAGTTTAAACAACGAAAATTGACCTTAAATAGGGAATTAACATTTAGTATTGAAAAAAACTGAAAATAATGAATATAGAAAGTAGGAAGAACATGTAAAGTATAAAAAGGACACATATGATCCGAAAAAAGCATAATAACTCGATTGGAAAACAACTCTTTATGGTTAAACTAAATGTTCTAGTTGGGAGACATCCTTCTTGGCTAGAACAATTTCATAAATATATATTCAATTGGTTTTGAAGAGAACATCATGAATCAATGTAGAAACCAAAAGGTTAGTGGGAGTAAAATTTGTTTCTTGTTTTAAACATGAATTGTATATTCCTTCGATGAATGATAAAGGTGTATGAGATGGGTGAGACATAGTGAGACATCTCATGTCCTTAGCATTAAGATTTGTAAAGAAAGATATGAAGGTATTTTGGGTTTATTTGAAGAGATTGATATTCAAAATCATTTTTTAAATCAATTATTCTAAGTTTTCTCTAAAATTTTCAATATAGAGCACAACCTAAATCAATTATCAAAGGATATGTATTGATCTTATTCAATTTTTAATATTCTTCATGTACAAATTAATTAAGGGTTTATGGATTAAAAACATGGAAGTAAAATTTGAAAATGAGACACATATTAAACTTGAAAATCAAGAGAAGATAAAATGTAAATTCACATATTCAAGAATTAAATAATTCATATTATTGCAATTATTCAGATTAAAGTTTGAACAATTAATCAATTCAATTAATCCATTAAATCAATTGTACAACTCAAATCAAAATGGCATTCAATCTAATCTGTATCTAATTATCAAATCAAGAATCAATCAATTATTAATTTGATTTCTAAAATAAATAAATAAAAATTACAAATAAAGTACAAATTCAAAATTAGAGAAGAGAGAACAAACTTTGAGTGTTAAACAACAATAGATACAATGCTCAATTTAACTTATTAGATCTTGATTTTATAAATTGATCTTCAATAATCAATTCTTTATAGATGAATAACAGAACGTAAGACATGAGAGGACAAGAGAAAAAGACAAATTCAGAAATTGATAAAAAAAAAGAGAAAAAAATGAGATGAAAAGACATTTTTTTAAAATTGCAAAACTAGATAAATGATTTAAGTTATGTATAAGCTCTAAAATATGAAGTAACCATGTGTCTAAATGTGGATCCTAGTTAGGTTTATAAGTTCAATTATAAAAGTCTAAACTAAAACAAGGAATTGAATCCACGTGATTTTTTTTTATAAAAATTCAATAAATTTGTGCTCAACTTCTAAACTCATAGAAAATAGAAAAATAACTATAAATCCAACAAATCATATGTCCATTTTGAAGTCTTGAAAATGTAGAATTAAATACAACTAAAATAAGCTAAATATAATATTTACAAAAAATTGTTGTGGCCAAAATAATTAGAAAAGGTTATGTTAGCTAAAAATACAAAATTAAGACAAATATGTACATTAAACCTAATGTATTACTAATAAGCCCAATGTATTACTAATAAAAGAAAATGACTTAAAAATTGAAAATAAAACATACGGAAAGTGTTTTTGAATGTACAATAAAAATATAAATGTGTGCACTAAATATGTTTGATCTAAGGCTTATATCAACCAAGTTTTAGAATGATTTAACATGAAAATTGTTCATAAAGTGTGACTTTCATTGTGAGGGGTTGATAAATTTAAATTGAGTCAATGCCTACAAATTTACATTGAGCAAGAACACGTGAAAACATTTCATATGATTCAGTTGTTGAAAGTATTGTGTATGATTTGCTTTGCACTAGACATAACATTACATTTTCAATTGGAGTTTGGAAGATATCAAAATCAAAGTGTTGACCACCAAAAAGTTGCAAAGAAAGTAATGATTCACTTGTGGATTGCACTGTTACCAAGAAATCTTGGTTACATTTTCATGCTAGCTTGTGGAGGTGTATCTTTGTATTAGTAGAAAAGAAACATCGACTGTTATTTACATTATGGAGACACTTAATATATTATGATACATAAGAAATAATATTCGTCATTAAGAGGAGGACTTGATTTATTTGGTTTATTGTTAATAGAGAAATAGACCAAATAGGTGAATGTTGGGATTTTCCCCCAGTTGTTCAGAAATGAATCCAAATAGGTGAATGCTGGGATTCTTTCCCATCTGTTCATAAATGAATAAAAAAATTTAAAAGTATTTCCTTTTTTTCTTAGGAGATAATGTCTTCAATTTTAACTCAAAACAGTTGAGAAATCTTTGTTAATGTGATACATTTGGTTAACTACATTTAACTCATTTTCATATAAGACGTGATTGTGTGAGTATGTTTGAAGTTTACTATTGATAAAACTCTAAATACCATACATGTTCTCTATCTTAGGTAATTAAACCTATTATTTCTTCTAGCATACAAAATCATCCTGTTTTAAAGTGAAAGTTTTAAAATTAGAAGCGAACAAGTATTAAACACAATAATAATAATAAAACAGTTATTTCCTTCCACGATTAGATTATTTAAATATATTTTGTTATATTATTTAACACATTTTATTCATTAAAATTAGAATAAAAAGTATACTTTAACTATGCTTGTTGGTAATGATACATATTGATGAAGATATAATGTTGTAAATAAAGGAGAAAAAGTGTGCAAATAAAAAGAACAAATTAGGGAAGGAAATGAAGTGAAATTGCAACGATTGAACATGAAGAAAAATATTAACAATTAAAACTAGTAACCATTTATTCTCATACTCTATATATGAAACTACACTATAATGAAAAACTCCGCTAAACAACTTTATAATATTAAAAAAATAGTAACATCTCTAAATCTAAAAAACAAAAAAAAGATCTATATTCTTTCCTAAACAATATCCTAAATTTAAAATATAAATAAAGCATCTAAAAATGAAATTATATTAATTTTGAAAGTACACGTATTTAAGCATATCTTATATGAAATCAAAATGAGCCCATGAAAAAATAAAGTGAAAAGAGAATTGGAAAGAGGCGAAGAAAATGTAAAGACCTTGATTGATTGGATCCATTTATGATCCCAAACATACCCTAAACTAAACCCTCCCTCACCCTTTCACCCATTCACCCCTCACTCGTGTAGCTTTTCCAAAACTCAACCAAACAAACTTCTCCACTTCACGCCACTCTGAGGGAAAAAGAAAGTGTTGTTTCAGTTTTCCACAAAACAAAACAAAAACAAAACCGCAGCCTAAACTCAAAACATTTCCCACTCCCTTCTCAATCTGAAGCACAGCTTCAAGCTAAGGTTCCAGAATCCATGGCCGAGGATCGCGCCTCTGAACCGCCATCTATTCCTCCACGCGCCTCCATTCCCTCCGGCGAAAACTCCGTTTGGGCCGATGTGTCCCCTCTCCTCAACGCCGCGTGCCAGGGTCACTTCTCTCACTCAATTTCTCAACATGCTGCTTCGTCCTTTTTTCTTCTTTCCCTAAAACTTCATCGCCTCTTCATAACCACTCTCTCTAAATTAAATTCATCAAATTAAATGCTAGTGTGAAAGTTGTTTGTTCGTTTTTTTGGCTTATATTAACAACACCAATTGCTATAGTATGGTGTGTTTGGCAAAGTGGTTTTTTGAAGTAACTTTCCTTGTTCCTTGGCAGATCTTCAAGAGGGAGAGCTTATTCATGGAGACAACTTCAATCTTTTTGCTGCCATGTCCGCATTGGAGGTTTTCTTGATGTTTGGTTTAAGCTGCATTTCAAAGAAACATAATTATATTTAATTTTCCTATGCATAAGTAGTTTTGATATAGGGTTACGAGATTACCTTGCTTATTTATTGCTGTGTGAGAAATGTCAGGGGGTGTGTTATGCAGAGGGCTTGTAAAAATTGCTTATTTATTGAATTTTTTCAGATAATGGACCCGAAGATGGATTCCGGTATTGCTTGTACATACTATTCTCTCGATGAAGCCATTGAGAATGGCGTCGCTCCTGTTCCTATTAGTGCTGATAAAACTACTGATGTTCAATGCGTGATTGACATCATGGATCATCTACTAGCTTGTGAGGTATTTATACCATTTTGCCAGTTGCCACTGCTTTAGATATGGTTGGTTGTATGGTAGAATCATTTTTTTTTGTAGAATTATTTCTAAGATGTCTGAAAATGTCTGTCTCAAAAGTCAAAATACGTACAGAAACATCAACATATGCATGCTCATTTTTTCGTGGGGTTGACAAAATGTACAATCTTGATGGGAGGCTCTCTAGTCTTTATTTATTTATGCACTGTAATTTATTCTCCAATTTCACTGTGCACTTCCAAATCTTGCTTCTCCCCCTCCCTCCCCTCTACAATTAATCGTACAGCATTGGTCCTATATGCCAAAATTTTAGTAAAATAGAATATTAGAATCTTTATGAACATCTGTAACATTTTTGTGTTCAATAGCTCTGTTTGTTCTACACAATTCTTCAGTATACATTTTCCTACTTTTATGTTAGTTGTCATTTGAAATTGCAGGCAACATGGCACAAGGGTCATTCATTGGCGCAAACTGTCTATTCTTGCCTCTATCTCCTACGACCTGAGAGGACATCGTCGCATGCCCTGTTGCACTCTTATTGTAAAGTCATACGTGCAACTTGCAAAGCAATCCTTTCAGCTGTCTCTGAATCTCGAACACATGAAGTAAAGTATTCCAACAGCACTTATTTTTAACTGTTATATGCCTACATTTTCTTGGTGTTGTTATCTGTCTGAATTCTTAATTTCTTCTGTTGCACAAATAAATAATGGTTTCTTTTTCTTTTGGAAGATTGTGATTATATATTGTCTAGTTTCCACTCATTAAATTACTTTAGGATGAAAAGAATGGGATAGAATTTTAGGATTTACGATTCTCTATGTTCAATATTTATTTATTTTTGTGGATCTCCCTTTATAGATTAAACTTTGCGATGATTATGTGTCACTTGAACACACGTCGTCATAATTGTTTTTTTTTTTCACACCTGCTCTACATATATCCTATATGTACTTTTCACAAGCTTTACATTTCTGTGAATGTACGACCATAAATGATTTGTCCTTCTATTTTTAAGGTCATATTCTTGCAGAGCATTTTTTCTATTAAAATTTAACATATTTATTCATGTCAGGAAGAGGATCTATTTACCATGGCATATGGCCTTCCTTTGAGTGGAGATGGAGATGAAAAGTGTTTATCATTGCTAAATGCTGTCGAAGAAACAATATCTCGCCAATTGCGTTCTTGTAAGGCTTCATCATCAAAAAGAAGAGTATCAGAAGGTAATTGCTTGGTTTTAGATGTCTTGTTACTGGTGTATTCAGAGGTTATGTTTCTAACTTTTTCATTGTAAACCCCTTGCATATCTTATGCTATGGTCCCTCTTATAGTATATTAACATATTTGATTTATAGTATATTAATATATTTGACTTTGCCTATCAAAGAAAAAAAAGAGAAGGTAAGTGCTTGTTGAAACTTAAAAAGTTAACTTTTGTTTTGTTAGTGAGGTCTCATCAAAATTTTCGTTAAGTTTCCAATAGTTTTGCCAAAGGGCTTGAGGGGTGCCACTTAGTAATGATGTTCAAGAGGAAAAAACTGAACCTCAAAATTAATACCCCTCGAAGATTGTTACTATTCTTATGTTTAAAAATGTTGTAAATACTTGTTGGCTTTATGCCATCCTTGAATTCTATGTAGTGTATTGGAGATATGTGTGTCATTTTAATGTTTGATCATTTTTTGATATTTCTCTTTGAAAATTGTTTTGCTGTGTGTACAATGGTGAAATTGGCGAACAAAGATGTATCGAAGTTTGGAGTTCAATGGCATAGGAAATTATGATTTTCATTTATTGTTCATAATGTCCAAAGTTCTAGTACAGTCTCTAAGTTTCATAATGCCAAACTCAATCATGCTGACTTTTCCCCAATATATACTTGTACCTTTTAATTTAGTTGAGCTATTCGGTTGCAGATATTGAGCCACTTCAAAATAATCCTGATCTGGAAGAAGGCTACTGCAAAGCGCTGTTGTGTCGATTACGTTTTCGTAAGGTTTTATCCTATGTTTATTCTCTTCTAAGTTATGCAAATAATGCAAATTACAGTTGTACATAATTTATTAGATATACGTAAGTTGTGTCAATTTGTAAATAAACACACTTTTTTCAATATATTTAATCAATCTACACATGTTGAAGATATGATGATAAGCACTGTAAAATTATCATGCACCCTTTTCTTGAACTTCCCATTATTAGCATAGTTTTAGTATGATAAAAGAAGTTGAGGATGTCCCTACTCCTTATGCCCATATCCTCTATGTTAGGCTACTTTGGGCACCCATATCTAGAACCTTCTGTATTCCATATATATCTTTATTCTGGTCACAATGACTACGTGGAGGTTCAAATGTATGACCTCCAAACTACCCAATCCTTCTTGCAACTACCCTATTCCTAGTGGCTTTCTTTGATGGTACTTTTATTTTTTGTTTATCTGGTATATTTCTGCTTCCATCTTGTGATAATTCAGCTATCATTTCAATTTCAATTCTTTCTTATCAATTAAACACTCTCTTTGACTAATTTTATGACATAATTTTCTTTCAGCATTTTTACCATCTTTTGATGTCTATGAAACGACCCCAAGGACGAGGTTTGGAGTTGGCAAGGAAACACATAGCGTCATGCATTTCAGAGATTGATTACATTAAAAAATGTTCAGATTTTCTTAGAGTTAATGCTCATGGAATGTCTGAGCAAAACTTAGAGAATACAACTGCATCAGGTTGTCAACCAATTGGCTTTGATGCTAGTTTAAACTGTAGATTATCTGCCCCAACACCACCAAGGTCAATCAAAATTCTTTGTTGGGAAAAGGTAAGTGTTTACAGGGCTGCTTTTAATACATGAAACTTACTTCAATTGTTATAATATTTCCAGTTTATCTTTTCCAGGCCCTTGAATATTTCATGAAACTCCTTCAAGACCTAGATGTTATTTGTTCCTACACATTGGCCCCATCGTTGGAAGCTGCTTTACTCTTTGTGGTTAAATTCCAGAAATCTCAACCTGATTTGGTTGCCAGAGCCCATCTTCAGGTGGATATTCAAATGTTCCTTGATTCTCCTTGATTTGATGAGGATTTTCTTGTCTTGTTATAGATACTTCAATGAATCTTCTACATATGTAATCAAATTAAATATTTTTCAATTAGTTTTTCTTTTTCACATGCTTTCTCTTAGGAGACAACCTGGAAGGAGCCATATATATTGTCTTCTATGAACATTAGAACTTTTTCCAAGTACCTTATTGAAAATATAATTTGTTTTCTACCTTCTGTGTCGAGGAATCAGCCTCTTGAAAGGCTGCCTGCTATAGATCATGTTGGTCTGACCTTTCCCTGAACCTTGAATGCAGTGGGAGCTTTGTAGCATTCGGTTTCCCTTTGTTTATATGTGATGGAGTTGGCTGATAAACATGTAGTAATTTTAGGCTGATGATATGACTCTGTTAATGAGTATTATAATACATTATCTTAGTTTTTACTGTGTTGAATGGAATATTGGAGAGTTACATCACTATAAAACTTACATCTATTAGTCAAAATATGTAAGGAACTGTTATCCATGGCAAAGCACAGCACCTGATTTCTTGTAACACTTACACTTTTGAAGAACCTGCTATGGATGGTTGAGACGCACAAAGTAACACTTATTACATCTTCAAGCTTCTTATTGGAATGTTGATGCATGTCTTTGTGCTATTGGTTCATTGTGTCACTCCATCCTTACCTGTAAAGCCATGCTAGATATGCATGGTTGTAGAATTTTAAATACTACTATTGTTGTGTTCTTTGTTCTCCAACCTCAACCATTTAAACTTGTTATCAGCTTCTGCTGGTCCAGGACGGGAAACTCTATGGTCGAGATCCTATTTTTTCTATGATCACTCGAGCTGCTGGATTACCTGAAGTTGCAGAGATGCATGACATTCAGAAAAATGAATTTATGGTGCAACTAGGACAGGTAATGCAATTAAAGCATTGATATGGCATATTATTAATGATCTAACATAACATGACCCCTTTTGCTCTTTTGTATGTGCTGAATTCGTATAGACATGCATACTTTTGATGATGATGATCTTCATCTTTTTACCTGAAGTTATAAAGGCTCAGTTGCTGCCTTCTGTTTAATTTTGTTTAGTTTTTTTTATAATAAACCTAGATTTTTTTTACTCGAGGACAGTATTATTCCTGTATAAATTATTTTCCTCCAATGAAATGGTTGCACAGCTCATCATTTGTTGAATTAGACATTGTATAATCGGTATAATTTTATGCATGCAGTTGGTGATAAACTTACTCAAAATTATTTGTACAAATGCTGCATGGCAAAGGCGCAAGCTAGGGAAAATGTTACAAGACTGGCGTGTCACCTATGTACAGGTGTGTCCTTTACTTATTTTTCAAGTATACAACTAACTACCCCTCTCCTTTCTCTTTACTATGCCGTAAAATCTGCTTGAATATGTTTATTATGCCTTTAAATTACAAGAAACTGAAATGAATGGGGTAAAAGAAGGAAAGTACAAGAAGTCACACTCTAAATTTTGCTCCATTCAGTTTCATTTAGCATGCCCTATTTTCTTTAAGAATTTGAGTTAAATTTTACAAAGGTTTTTCTGGATGCTTTGTAATTCTTCTTTGGTACAAGCGATTGACATAAAATTTTGAGATTTTTCTTTAACTGCCATTATCTTACTCTGAGAAACTTTTCTTTTTCGGGGATTGGAATTTTTGAATTTTTTGAGTTACTAGTGTTTGTTTTTCTTATTTGACAACAAAAAATATCCCCATCCTCCTCTAAAAAATGTATAAAATGCAAAAGAATACAATACAAATTTGGTGTAGAGGAGGAAATTAAATGGTCAAGATATCCCAGTAGTTGGTATAAGATTCAACTTGTATGGTTAATGCAATTACTTATATTTTATGACACCCCCATTCTCGGAAAAACACCAAAGTAGAAAATGCAAAAATAATATAATAGAAATTTGGTACACTCAAGTTATCCCTGCATTTGCTGTAGGATTCAACTTCTATGGTTAATGCAATTACTTATATTTTATGACACCCCCATCCTATGAAAAACACCAAAGAAGTAGAAAATGCAAAAATAATACAATAGAAATTTGGTACAGGGGAAGATATTAAATAATGCTCAAGCTATCCCTGTATTTTCTGTAGGATTCAACTTCTGTGGTTAATGTAAATACTTGTATTTTATGACACCCCCATCCTCTAAAAAACTCAAAAGAAGAAGAAAATGAAAAAGAATAAAATTGAAATTTGGTATAGGGAATGAGATTAAATTCTGAGATATTCCAGCATTTGGTGTAGGATTCAGCTTCTATGGTGAATGCAAATATTTAGATTTTATGACTGCCGGAAGTTCATTTAAAGCTAATCTTGATTTAATCTTGCATTACTCTGAAGCTGGAGATGGCTTTTAAAGGAGAGTTTGAAGAAGCCTCAAAAGCTCCAAACAATAAGGTCTGTTGCTTGTTGGTTTACCATTTACTTGCATGGATGTGAATTTTCTCATGGTATTGCAGCACGCATACTTTTAGTGGGCATTTATTGATTTACTTTCTGTTAGCTGTTTTCACTAAACTACAATTCATCTGTTAATATTTAATATTACTCTGTTCTAGCAGAAAGTTTGTTTCAAAATATACCAACACATTCTCGCATGGGTAGAAGAGCAAACTTATTGGATAGCTTTTCGGTTTCTCAATTTGGGATTTGAACTGGAACTCTACTCTGTCCATGATTATTGCATGGTATACTGGTATACTTATGTTGTGTTAATCAAGCTTGCGGAGAAGAAACATCTCCGGATGTCAATGAGCAGTGACTCTGGTATGTGACGGTAATTCATCAAGATTTTTTATCATTAGAAGTGATTTATATTTGGGAAGAGGGAATACACTGCTTTATGTTTGGCAACAGTTTAATGCCTCCTACAGTATTATGATTAAGAGTTTTTGTATTAGTGCATTTGGTTATCAGAAGAAAAAAAAAGCTTATTCTGACTCTGACTTCAATATGTATTTGTGTCCTGTTGACCAGCTAAGAAAAAGACAAAGAAAAAAAGGGATTCTTTTAAGGATGGAGAAATGGATTATCAGATCTCTGCTGCTGTTTTGTTTCTTCAAAGCCAAATATATCTATCTGAAGGGCTAAGCATGGTAATTCTGTATATATTGTCAATGGCAATGTCTTTCATTATTTCATCTAGGAATTGAGATGTGAGACAGAGACATTAGTGGCTTGAAAATTTCTTCCCAGATCTGTAGGACCCAGAACTTAGTAGTCTGTACATGAAAACTGAGAACCCTATTTTCCCAAATGAACATGGCCACATTTTATTACCTGTGTATGATAATTTACTTAGGTAGCGTATTTTGCTTTTCTTATTTGATCCAATTTAGTGGACTTACATTCTGCAGCAATCAAATTATTTTTCTAGATGTTCGCTGCTTTGAGGAATGAGCACAGAATAGTTCCGCTGCTAAGCCCTTTCAATACAGAACACGAGGTAAGGTTTTCTGTTTCCCCATATACAATTTTCAAGTGTATTAAAAACGACTTGTCTTTTGTGACTTTTGCGAAAACTAGCTGTTAGCTGTTAAGTTACTACCTAATAAACTCATAGCTAATAAGCTCCTAGTATATAAGATAATTTATTGGAATGAAAGTGTTTTTAGAACTAACTGAAGTTGATTAAATGTAAAATAAAGGACCAAACTACACTAGTTTTATCATATAAATCAAATTTATATAGACAAAAATATATTATTATGTAATCATAAATTTATATTTTAAAAAAATAATTAAATATTATTAAACTTTTTTTAGTGTTTCTATTTATTTTTTAAAAGTTCTATACGCTTTTTTAATTTAAAAAATTTATTTTATTTAAACTAGTTGATCTGATGGGTATTAATCAAATTTAATTTTAATATATTTTCATAAATTTACTATTTTTAATTGTTCAATTTAAATTACTGTGACATTGAATTTCTTTTTTTACAATCTTCATTGTTTGTAATTATAGGTAAAAAAAAATTAAAGATAACAAGAAAATGTATTAAAATAGAAAGGAAGTAATGAAAGAAAATCAAATAAGTTAAAAGCTATTTGAAGTAATTTGTATTATACCTTATAAGCCAGAAATCCCAAAGCTACTTTAAGGTATCAAATATCATTGTTTTGGTTAATCTAGTTTACAAGTTAGCTAGCTTATTTGGCCTTATCAAATATACTTTAAACTTTAGTGTTAATTTTTTTTGCGTTTAAAAATTAAGCGTCAAACTTGTAATGTTTGATTTGTTTTTTCAAAGATATCAAATTAATATAATAAATAAGATAACAACAATGGCTACTATTTCAATTAGTTTATTGTTTTCATCAGATTTTTATTAATTTCAATTTTAACATTTAATCTAGTCTCACTAAATTTCAATGATGAATCTTTTCATTACCAGTGCTGGATTCAGTTTTCAGATGGGTCCTTAATCTTAGTCCTCTTTTTTGTCCTTTAGAACCAGCAAATACTCATCTCCCATACATCCTATACTAAATTATGGTTTCATAATACCTAACATTTCATGGACGTCCTTCAGACAAACAAATACATCTTATGGATAATTAATTATTAAAATTGCATTATTTTTTTTGCCTGAGTACATGCAATCTTTTCATTGTTGATAAGAAAAAAATAGTTGAATACTTGTAATCTTATCTATAATAAGAAAAGATAGTTTTGGATATGCAAGTATATATTTTTCGAAATACAAGGAGAAATACAAGGAGAAACCTTCAATAGATTATTTAAACTGCATTAGAGTCTTTTTCTGTGGTATTCAAGTACATTTTGCGAATCAAACAGATCCAGGGATATTCAGTAAACTGAATCTTTGTTGATGCTTCACAATAGTATGTAGTTCACGCCCGATTTGTGTGGTTAACCCTCAGCAAGTCCATAATGGCACAATTGAAGTGCCGTACTTTATGAATCAAACTTTCCATTTGCAACTTAATTCATGTACAAACTTTTGTCCAGATATTTGTTCAGCAATTCGAGCTTTTACAGAAAGCGTGCGTTCCTGATCACGTCTCATATGCGACATTCAAGGAGTCTACTATGCATGCTAACTTTTCTGTGAGTATTCGTTTGAAAACTATTAGGATTCGATGCTCTTAGATCAGGTTTTTCACTTATTTGTTTCTCCTTCAGACCCTAGCAATGTGTGATTACTTCAAGGAAGCTCAGAGGATAGCAAAAGAGGTGAAAAGTAGTTTTGTCAATGACCCTGACACAATGGCTGAGCTGCGCAAAATAGAGCAAGTAGCAGAACGCAACAGCATTGCCTTGAATGTTTGCAGAGCAGGAGCCCTTGACCCGAAGTTGAAGATTTCTTTTGCATTCTGTCATCATCCTTTCTATGCTACTGCAATTGTGAAGAGATCCTGATAGTTTTTTATTCAACCAATTTTGAAACATGTTATAGATTGTTAGGAGCAAATGAGTTGTGCCATTAGCAGTTGTAACACTAGTATATTTAAACAATTTTGTGGTTCACATATTAGATTGAAATTGTAATTTTTTTTATAAAGAAATAAAAAATATTGCTGTTAGTTTTCTTTATATGGCTGCACTCGAAAAGCAGAAAAGAGAACATATTCTTAAGTGTGTCTTGACACTTGGGGGCAACTTCTTTAAAAGCTGAAATGACAATTCTGCATGCTTTCTATACTCTTTATAATGTGTGATCAACGAATTATGATAAGATTTTTGAGGCTTGGTAGAGTTGAGCCAACTTGAGTCGGTGATGGAGACCATTCTCTTAAGTATATGTTCTTCCTCTACTTGGACTTGAAATGAAAGACCACAGTTTTGCTTAAGAGAACTTATCTATTCTCTGAGTAATTAGTGTTAATATTATGTTTATTTGTTGAATAACTTTCTGTTGATTTTTCAGCTTTTAATAAATTTTAATCAATAAGAATGGGTGTGGATAAGAAGAAATGTTGTGAAAATGTATTCATAACACTGTTTTAAAAAAAATTGTGTATGTAGTATTATTTTTAATTTCATAATATTTTTTAGTTAATGAGAAAATATTTTTTTATTAACTTATTTAATTTTATATATTTTAAATTAGAGCATTTTTAACAGAAATTCTATGTGGGATTCTTCAATATGAAAATCTGTTTTTATGAAATTTTACTACTTAGAGCCATTTGCCATTACAATACAAGAATGATTATTTATGTATATGACTGATTCTAAAAAGTTGTAAGACAACTTTTAAGAGTTATTTTAATTTCTTAAAAGTTGTACACTATTAAATAAAGAAATTATTGGAATTCTTATATCTGGTGATTTTATAAAATCTCAAAAAAATAAAGTTTTAAAAAAACTCCATCATAATTGTACTATACTATTAATTTTTTGTCTTACAAAGGATAGGACAATTCATAAACTAGGACAAATGTAGCATTTACCTTAAAAAAAATGAGGAAGATGATGCAGTAGATAACCATACGTAACCTGAAATTTTGTGAAAAATGACTAAACTTTTAATCGTTCGACCAAACGTAATCCAAATAACATAATAACATGGGAGAATCCGAAGGTTGCAGAAACTTTACCCTAAGTTTCATTCCACCAAATCAAATACACTGTATGGAGCCAACAACTAAATATATACAACTGCAACATACAATAAATATTAACATATTTTATTTGTATTATAATAATAAAATTTCATTTTTAATAAAAAATATTTAATTTTATTATTTTTGTTTGAATTATGTTATTGATTAAAACAACTACATACTTATTTTATGTTTAATAAATATTATAAAATATTATATATACTAGTGGGAATTCAGACGTATTCTTAAGTCAATTTATCCGCATTTTTCATTTTTATCATTTATATATATATATATATATATATATATTTAATATTAAAATTTGAATAAACAATATTATTATTCGTACACTTATGTTAATCATATAAAATTATAATACGTTTTAATAAATATGAATATACATAAGAAGACACATAAATTATCTAAGTGTACCACTCTATTGTGCGAAGGAAACATGGTTATATATATGATAAATTTACAAATATCTTTAATTTTAAAAATATAAAAAAAATCAATTTGAAACATAAAAGCAGTTTCTAAAACAAACAGGTAATTGAGTCTAAAACAGCAGCGTGCCTTTGAGTGATCCACATCTAACAACCGTTAAATGACAATAAATGAAATTACAAAATGACAAAATAATTATAATAAATTAATAAAGATAAAATATGAACGAATTTGTGTACACCAAAAATAATTATAATGTTTTTTTTTTCTCTTTTAATCTCACTGTACATCCACGTAACAACAACCATAATTATATTTTTTTTCAAAACAAATTTGTTTATTCCATTAGTTATTATCAAGATCATGTAGTACGAAAGAACTTCTAAAAAAATTTCTTAGACAAACTTACAATTATTTTATGTTTGTTACTTATAATAAAACCACTTTGATTGAATTTTAAATAAGAATAAAATTTTAAAAATGACAATAACACTTTTCTAAAGACATTTGTTTTAATAGTTTAAATTTATTTAAAATTACAAACTTAAGAGAGAAAATAATTAAATAGAATTTGAGTTTCATATTTTTTTTATAATTTTATAATATTTTATTAATTATGGGTAAAAAATATATATATTTGATGAAGTTGTAATAATTAAAATTTATTTAAAACTACAAACTCAATAAAAAAATATGAAATAGAATTTGAGTTTCATTATTTTTTAATATTTTATTAATTATCGGAACTAAACCAATATTTTTCCATTAGGTCTATGCACAACCAATTATATATGACACTCTTAATCATTGCAACACATGTGACGTCGTTAACCAATAAATCAAAAATTCATCATCAATTTTTCAATCAACATTAATCATGAAAAATATTATATACAAAAAAAGAAAATATAATAAAATATGCTTATAATTTATTTTCCTTGGACTTGCAGAGAGACTTGGTCAAATCGTTCATATCCTTTACCATCAGTGTCAGCCACTCCCCCTTCGTATCCTCCATCACCGTCACCCCCTTCATATCCTCCATCATTGCCACCCCCTTATTCTTAACCCTCCCAATTAAATTCTAAAACCAACAATTTATTTTTCTATTCACAAGCAAAATTATCAACCTTTCCCTACACTCTCTAGTGGATGATTTCACACCGCTCTTAACAATGTTCCTTCGCATTGGAACCTTACTCTTGAGAATAATGCATTGGGGTTCAGTGTCTTCTTCTTTCTACGTTCTTCTAAATGAAGTTTCTCTCTATCTGAAGATTGTGAGATTGTGAATAAGTAATAATAAGCGAAGAAAAAAATGAAAAAAAAAATGGAGAGAAGACAAACTCAAAGGAGACGAACTCTTGTTGTTGCTTCTGAAATTTTTTCCTCTCTTCTTCCTCTATTTTGCTCTGAAATTTAACCATCTACAATTAACAAATAAAGAACAAACAAAACATAAGTATAGGATATAAAAAAGTAAAGTTAAGAAAAGAATGACATACCTTCTCTACATAATGCTATCTGGTGCAAACCCACAATTTCTATTTTGAAGGTGGTCTCTTGGATCTGAAATTTATAAAAAGGTAAGATGATTGTACTATCGAAAAGCAAAACTTAAAAGAAAAAAATATAGAGGAATAGTAGAAAGATAAATGGTGATAACAAAATAAAAAAATCATATTGGAAGTAATTTTCCTGTAAAACATGAGAAAATGATAATATATTTTAGTCACTCTCCACATTCAAAATTTAAAATTAATAACTGTTTTTTACAAAATGATAGAATATTAATTTAAAAAAATGCAATTAATTATAAAATAATTAGTTATTTATTAAATATTTAAAAATAATGAAATGATTGAAATGTTTAAAGAAAATAATAAAATAAATATTAATATAAGAATAAAATTATAAATAACGAGAATTGTCATTCATATAAGTATAAATTTATTATAAAATATTATATATATTTATTATAAAATATGAAGTATGAAGAAGGTTTAAATTGGCACGTTGGTTCATTTCAGTGTCAGTTGTAGACGCATGAACAACCCATTTTAGTTGTACATCCACTCACTCCAGTCACGTGTAACAAAAACAGATCTCATAAACAAAAAAAAATTGCCCATTTTATAGGTAAGGTTCTTCTTATAATATGATATATTTGGAAGAGTTTTCCATAAATACTTTTAGAATAATTAAAATTAAAAAAACCATAGAAAAGAACCTCAACAAATTAATTTATACATAAGTTAGTTTTAATTTATGAACAATTAATTTTGTTTCATAATTTAAATTTATAGAAATTTTATTTTCAAGTCCTTTTGCTTTATTTTTTTTAAATTATGAAAAAACTTATCCATTACAGTATTTAGTTTTAAAAGTTTTCAATTGTGATTTTTTTTTCCATAAAACCTAAATAAAATTTTATTAAATATTCTGAAGTAAGTTATTCTCATTAAGCAGATAGAACATTTTGCACTATTTGTTTATGTATTGAATTTTACAGTGTCAAACAATTAAAAATTATCTTATATTTTAAAACATAATTATAATAAAAAATAACACTTTTTTTATGGAAGGAACCACCCCTCATATATCAATTAATATTCAGGAGAGAACACCATAGACATATATAAGTTATCACAGCAAACCAAATACATAAAATTGTAGATCTAATATACTCATAAATCACTTTTTAACACATTATTTTACAAAAAAGTATGATGTTATTTGGGAAAAAGTTCGAAAAAGTTTTCAAGAAGTAATATCATATATATATATATATATATATATATATATATATATATATATATATATACTAGTTATATTTTATTCTCAATATCATATTTTATTTTCAGAATTTATTGTAATCATTGACTTTTTAAATTATTCAATTAAAGTTACAATCAATTTTTTTCTCATTGAATAATGTCATTTTTACACATTAAGTATTTTTACCAACACATCCAAAAAGTAAAATGAGGGGTACCTGAAAGCAAAGAAAGAAAGTGGTTCTGAAAATAATACCTGGACTTTCGGACTTTCAAAATTGTCATCTCTGTTTTGTATTAAATTAAATGAAAAAATTAACTTTTTTTTAGTTAGTTTGATGTAGTTTAGCATTATTGTTAGAGTTATTTACAATAATATTATTTGTTGAAAATGAGGATACTTCTTATCAATTTAAAATTAAAAACACAAAATAGAAAATATCATTTTCAGGTTTTAATATAATAACTATTATGTCTTTTTTCATTATTGTGTTATAGGATAAAACTTTACTAGTTTTTAAATGACTAATTTGATAATTTTTAACATATTTGTTCATCAATAAGATTTAAATTCAAGTTTTTGCTTAAATTTGAACTCAGTTCTTTCTATAACAAGGAAGTAAATAATATGCTTTAATTAAATGTCTTTAATTTGAGCTGCTTAATTATCAAAAGTTACCTCATGAGATTTGTTAGTCATGTTAAATTAATAATGAGTGGTGTATGATTTAGCAATATTAATATTAAAACAATAAAAAATGTTGAATACCAGAAATGTATCCCTACTTATTATCTTTTATCTACGTGACTTGAACTATAATTAAAATTTGATTCTCAACCAATCTATCAATTTAATATTCATCATATACTTCAAAATATATCATGTATTAGAGCATGTGTTTCGTTTAAAAATTATATAAAAATAATTAAATTAATTTTTTTGTTATTTGAGAGAAATATTGCTTGAGTGAGAGATTTTTGTTTGAGCAAATTCTTGAGTAAAAATATTGATATTGATTTATTTTTTTACTTGTTGTTATAATACTCCTTAAACATTACTAGAAAATCATTAAATAAAAACTAATTTTAGAGATATCAAATAATAAGATACCAATTTATAAATTATTTATCAATAATAGAAATTAATTTAAAAATCAATAATTTTTTTAGTCTCTAAAACGGTACCTAATTTAGTCACTATAACAACTAATTATTTTTTGTCTTTAACATTGATTTTATTTAATGATTTTCTTGTAGTGTGAGTTTGATTCCCTCTAACAAACAAATTGTTAGTAATAATGAAATTAATAATAAATAACAATGATAATAATAAATAAAAATAATTTTCATTTTCTTAGAAAAATAAATAAAATATAAAATTATGATAAAAAGTATAATTTAAAAAAAAAACTATTAAGATGTTTTATCTGAGTTCCTTGAAGTTTAGATTGCTCTAGTTGCTGAATTTTATAGGATTATACATGCTATGGAGGAAGCTCAAAAGATGGGGCTTACTAATGTTTGGTTGAAATGTGATTTTGCTTTGGTTTGCGTTGCGTTTACTACTAGGACAAATGTTCCTTGGATGTTTCGGAATCAATGGAATACTTGTCTTAATTACTATGAAAAATTCAGGTTTTTGGGTTACTCATATCTTTCGTGAAGGGAATGCGTGTGCTGATAAGTTGACTCATTTAGGATTTATTCATAGAGAATCATTTCATTGGTATAATAAGTTTCCATCTAGTTTGTTCTTATAATTCTTTATGTATCGATTTTGTTAACATATGAGTTTTGACCTAGTTCTTCCATATTTTTGTATTTTCTTTCTTTTTTAATAATATTTTTTTTCATGTGATGGCAGACGATTGTTGTTACTTGAGGTGTCCGCCTAACTGAGATATTAAGTTGCATATTGATGTGTAACATAAAAAACATTTTTATAAAAAAAACGATTAAGAAGATAAAACATAAGAAATATCCAAAATATAAGAAAAAACTAAAGTCAGAATATATCAATATTTAACATTTATTACTTGACTTATGAAACTTCTTGTTTGAAAGATTTTGAATCACTTATATCCAATGAAGTATAATAACATAATTCAAATATTCTCATTATAAAATATCACTTGAATGGCTAAACAAACACTTAGTGATATAAATTGTAGCAGTGATTGTATTGGAGACATGTGCGATGTTAATTATATTTGTTAGGTATGCCATAAATTGAATTGTTTAAAATAGGAAAGGAATATTAAAGATTAAATATGGCATATGGCATAAGAGAGTGTGATTAGATGCGTGTTATTGTCGATTAAAACAACAGAGTGATTTGGTTGGATGTTCAGAAATGACGTCATGAATTAAGTTAAAAGGAATATCTTAACAAATAAATACAAACACAAAGTAGTGGGGAATATTAATATTCTTTCTTCTATAATTGCCAACTTCAATCAAACAAATCAAAGCATATCATAATGAATACCTAAACATACTTCTACTTATAATTTATCCCATTTTAAAATAATACTTTTATCTTCACTTCGATTTTAATTTCTCACTATATTCCTTTCAACGTTAGATAAATAAATTCGTTTTCTCTTGATATTGTTTAAACTATTCCAATTTTTTTAAAGAAAAATATTTATATTGATTGAATATAAATTTGGGTATAGGTGATATTTATTTTTTAAAATTGGATATATGGAAGGAGATGCACATGATATATTTGTTTTGCTTCTCATCTCATACTTGTTATCTTTAGTTTATTAATTAATTTGAAAAGTTATTTTTATTGTATTTTTTTCAATTCATTTTAAGAATTATTTTTGTAATATCCAAAAATACATTTAACTATTACAATACAGGTTCTACATATTTTTATACAAGCTTATAGTTTTTCAAAAATTTCCTAATACATGATTAGGACATATAGAAATACAAATATTTACAATATAAGGTTAAAAAGAATATCCTAAAGCCCTTTAAAACCTCCAACACTTTTATGATCATCTGCTCGTGTACATAATACAATCATACATTGCAGTTCACAACACAACAAGAAAAACAATAGTAAGCTAGTGAAAATAAAATTTTATAATATACACAATTAAATCAAAAGAGAAAACCAAATTACAAGGATCAATTTCTCAATTATTTGATCTTCTTCAAATCCTAACATAAAACATTCACATGGATCTACACATCCAGGATATTCAACAAACATAATAACATTTGACGCCTTCCAGAAGACCCATATTAAGTAAGTCCTACCAGAGATTAACATCTGATCCAAAGATTACTAGCGAATCCAATATAAAAGATTAGAGTAAGTTCAATACAACCCAAGTCGTGCATCTCATATGTCACGGTGTGCATGAACTCCCCCATCAACTTCTCATCACTTGATATCTTAGTCTATGTGACTTAGATCATTAGTGAAACTCGGAGATCTCTGTTACCACATAGACATCAATATTTAATAAACAACAAACATAAGTTCATACATTATCCCAAATGTATGAATTCAATTCCATACCATTTTCATCATACAATATCATTCAAATGTGATATACAACATTCAAAAGTCTATTTAACATAAAAAAAATACTTAAATACTAAACCATCAAAATCTAATATTTCTACAAGTTTAAATAATATATAAACAAACAACACAATATATAAACACACAACATTCATGTAAGAGAAATTGAATACTGGGACCACATCCAGATCTTCTAGTCTAGGGTGCTATAAAAATTAAATTTAGCTTCCCTTACCTTAATTGTTTGTTTTACAAACAACCTCTAAAATTTTATCCTCTTAGTTTGGATAAGCTTCAATATTTAAGGGCCTAATGCAAGCTATCCAAACAAAATAAAATTCAATATATAGTAGAATAAGTTGAGAGATTACCCTTTTTAACTCCTCAGTTACAACGTGATCCAAATAGATTCTAAAATAGATGAAAATCGGAAGAGGAAATTAAGAGAGAAGGAAGAGGATTAGAGAGAGAAATAAAAGAGAAAGTAATTTTTTTTTATTCATTTCCTTCACACTCTTTTTTTCTAATTTTTATTTTCTTCTTCACTTTACTTTCTATTCTAACTTTTCTCTAAATTTCTTATATCATTTCTTATCTTTGTTTAATAATAGATCCTATAAACCAAAAGATAACAAAGGATAAAGGATGGAGTAATTCATTTATATTAGAACTCAATTAAAAGTATTTTTTATATAAAAAAATCTTACTACTTATAAATTTTTAGTTTTATTTGTAAATGTTTTGAGATTTTACTTCTTCTATGAGTTGAGAAACAATACTTTCTCAACTATAGTATAATCTTTTAGTTGGAATTTTAGATAATGAAAGTTATTTTTGTTGAACCAAGTGGTGTTCAATGTTTTGAAGAATCCAAATCCTTTGAAGGATGATGAAGCCTTTGCTTTGCTTGATGCTGCTGTGCTGGTTTTAGCCTTGTTCTGGGGTAGTTCTTTGTTGTAATCAACACTTAGATTAAATCTCAAAGCAATTAGCATCTCAATTTTAACAAAGCAAAATGTTTTTAAAACTAAGTTGAAACAACCGATTGTTTTGTCGAAACAATCGATTGTTTACACTTAGATGTTTTGAAAAAGTTTGAAAACTGTTTTTGAATGATGTATTTTGTTAAGTAACAAAACAACCGATTGATTCGAGGAAACAATCAATTTTAAATGCAATTAAGAGTTTGTTAAGATTTGATAACAAACTATATTCTTAGATATATTCTGAAAAACAGTTTTGATATATTAAGAATCTTAAAACAAAGTTTTTCATCTAAGAGTTTTTCAAAGTTTCTGAGATTGCAAAAGAGTTGAGAGATTGATCAAAGTGCTGAATAGGATTCTCTTGTATTGATTTCAGATTTCCATCTGTAACAAGTGTAATCTTTTGTAAACTGTTGAACAATTCGTTTGTGTGTGTTGCTGAGATTGGCTGTGTGTTCTTGAGGTGTTCAAGATTAACAATCTTAGTGTTGGCTAAGGAGAGTGTGTTTCTTGAGGTGTTCAAGGTCATTCTCTTGGTTGTGGTGTAAGTGATCAATGTGTGGTTGCTTAGTGGATATCCTCAGGGTTTCTGAGAAGACTGGATGTAGCTCTAGTTTGGAGTGAACCAGTATAAACAACTTGTACAATCTTTCTATCCCTAACTCTTTAATTTCAGTTTGTTTGTTGTTTGCTGGTATAAACAACTGATTGTTTCGAAGAAACAACCGATTGTTTTTTTTCTGGTATTACAGTTTTGCTTGCTGTTTTGGCTAACTGAATTGCTGAGTTAATTGGTTTTTGAAATAAGTTCATTCTAATTTAAAAAAGTTTGCGAAAACCCCTTTAAACAATTCACCCCCTTCTAGTTTAAAGTCATCTTTTCTAACAATTTTAAATATTAAGTAAAACTAATTATATTTTTTAACTATCTTTGTTTTCAGATTGAATAACACTAATTTGGAAATCTTTGAATTAAAATGGTGCATTAATACGTTTTTGTCAGATTTGAACTTGAATTTTTAAGTATAATATTAATTTTACCATGCGAAGTAGGCTTTATATATGTTATTTAGTGCAATTTATACTGGAATTAATGAATTGGTTAGTTTGGAATTCAAAGCTGAAATTTTTTGTAAAATTCTCGATTATGCATAATCTACTCAATAGATGAAATTTTGGTCAACAAATCTCACCCATCCAGATCTAGAGTTAGATTTATTTTGTTTTGATTAGCTCAATAAATTGGTTCAATGAATGAGATCATGTCCATAACGTCTTAACCAGAGAGTAATAAAATAAATTCTTATTTTGATCAATTCAATAGATCGAAATCTGCTCAACCATTTGATTTTGTTTCAAAATATTATGTTTGGTTTAATTATATGAATTTAAATAATTAAAAAAGCATGTATATCCACCACATATATGAGTATTGAGGTTATTTTTTTAATTTCACTAAATTATGCATGGTGTGTTATAGAATTGGAAAGGTTGAGTCACATATGTGAAACCATATGTTATCCTAGTTTATGATTTGTATTATTAAATTGAAAGGGGACATACCTTATTTTAGTGTGGTAAAAATAATGTAAATTAAAACATTAAGTGATGGGAGATTGAAGGAGCATTCTTTATGGAGTTTATTTTGACTTATGAGGTGATATCTATAAACAAAATGTGTTTTGTTTAAATCAAATATTAATTTGTAGTTAGATATACTTAATATAAATAATTCAAAATATATTTGTTTAATATTATTCTTGTATCTATTTTAGGCTTAAGTTCATGTATAAATCTAAAATGCTTTTAAATTGATAAGATATAATTTATTGAATTTTTGTTCCAGTTGCATATAATTGATATGAATATTAATTTTATTCAATATAACATCTCTTTCTTATATTTATCGTGTGACTTTTTATTTTTATTATATGTTATACTTAAATACATAATTTTATATAAGTCTAAGAAACACATTTTCTAGGTACACAGAACGCTTTAAATTTTATGCTCATGTTGTCAACAAATAGTGCTCAAACCTACCAACACAAACAAATAAAAAATGAAAACAAAGAACTCTCAAGAACACCTAAACGGTTAAACAAAAAATTAGTAGGAAATAAAACACACATGTTTCAATTCAAGTCTGAATGAACTTCTATCTATATCCACTATCAAAATTTTACCTAATAATAAATATTACACTTCAAGGTTTCTCTCGAAGTAAACTGTTAACTCTAAGTTAATTATTACAGTTCATACAATATCCACTTTATTAAAAAAAAATAACTGTCAAAATTAACTACAATAAATCATGTTAGATCAATTGAAAAAGACATGTGAACACTACTTCATAATAATATGAGCTCAAAACATCAAACCACACGAACTCTAATAATAATAAAAAAAATTACAACTTGTATAAAGTAGATGGTATGATATCCTCTAATATTTTGAATACATAAAAAAAGACAAATGATATAGTTAAAGAAAGAAAATCTTTTACCTCTAGATATTTTTAAACTATAATATAGTATATTGCATTAAAGAATCTAAAATCCTTAATCTAGATTTTCCTAAACCAATTTTAACAACATCTCTTTAATTACTTATGTTTGTGTAACCGGATAGTTTTATAACTTATTATTTAAATTTAACAGAAAATTTGGTGCATGTTATGAATGGGTGTCACAAAATGTTATTCATCAGAACCACCATATCAGTAAAATGGTTTGCTGAGAAGTTAGGAGAGACATGTTTTAGTTATTGAATATTTGTGCTATTTTTTAATTGAAGGTGTAATTTGCTGTCTATGTAAAATTGGATGATTAATATTAATTGGTTAAAAAGGATGAATTCCGAGTTTAAAAATCTCTATATTGTCGAAGCCACTTTTGTTAAAAGCAAAAGCTGTAGCTACATTTTTCGTTTTTCGTTTTTTAAAGAACGTGATTTCAAAGTCTCATTTTAATAGCGAAGTAAAAAAAGTTATATTTAAAAGGTGTGCCTATATATATATAACTTTTACCTTTTTCTTTTTCTTTTTTAAGTGCGGATTCATCTTTCACTTTTTTTCACCAAAATCCTTTTCTTAAGAACAATTATGCATGTACCAATTTTTATATATATATATATATGTATGTTTGGGTATAAATCGATGATAATAATATTTCAATTTGTATAACTATTTTTTTTTAACTAGTATTTTCTTCTTCTTTCTTTATCGGCAATAACTAGTATTTGCTTACAACATAAAAAATAATGACAGCTTAATATATTTAGTTATGCGTCTTACTTATTAAGGTCAAAATGAATGCATCTAATTTTTTTATATATTGTGGTTGCAATCAGGTGACTATAATTTTTTTTGCAATTTTTAATGATGTTCATATCAAGAAAATGTTGTTCAATTAAACAATAGCTCGAAGTTGCCACATAAAAAAAGTATCAGAAATTTAGATACAGTGTTATAATAATAGATACCACTAATACCATTTCTCAACCAAATTAATTTTTTTTATTTTGAAAAATATGTTGTGATTATAAAACTTTGAATCCGATTGAAGAATAATATCAACAGATAGTAAAAACACCACCATTGACTACTTTATGCTTAATATATGTATAATTTTTACATAATTTCTTTTATTTATTTTTGTTCCGATTTCAGCTAAAGGCAAAAACAAAATTCACTAATCTATATATTCTTCAAATAAATTTGGAGTACCATCTTAAAAATTAACATCCGCATTTTTAAATATACATGCAATATCTAATTAACATATAAACATATATAAATTGTATCTCAAAATATATTACTTTTCATATGAATTTTAATATATACACAAAAGTTTACAAACAAAACATTCAAAAATAAAAATATGTGTTCCTCTGGTTGCTTATTGGGGAACTATATCACCTACAACTTCATCTGCTCCTTTGGAAATTAATATTATCATCACAGATTAAAGAAAAAAACATAAAACAAAGAACAAGGTAAACTAACTATTTTTAAAAATTCTAATATAAATTTGAGTTTTAAGAACAAACATAATCCATCAAATTCTCATAATTTATACAAAGTCATTAAGTGCCTATCACATTTATCTTCCACATTATTCCTGTTAGATTTCTACTGACTCACATACTCAGACGTTTGACTTTACTTCCGAAGACTCGTGTATTGAAATTTGCATTCAGAGACCTACACCTGTCATACTACTCATTGTGAATCCACACAGTCATGCACATAGTCATCTCAATATCTCATCATCTCATCACCTCATATGACAGAGTAAATCCATTTGATTTGCTATGATCAGTTCTTTCAAACCTCAGACTCAGCCAAATGAACCTCCTTCGACTCTCACCAACTGAATAACTTCATCTATGTAATTTCATTATATCATTTGAGTCAGGATCATCTCATTCACAAGACACTCACAAATCAATACACCCTAGTAACAAATCTCATCACAGTATTTCCTTTCCTGGAAATACCATGTCTTAATCACACTTTCATATCATTTCATACCTCATGTAACATATCAATATATCATTCAATCACATAATATTTTAAACTTTTCTAAACAATCCAAATATCTCAAAAATCACTTAAACATATAATTAGGTTTCTTTAATCATATTTTTAAATAAAATTTAGAATTTCCACTTAAAAGTAATAAGCAATAATACATTAGGCTTTCAAAAGCAAAATTAAAAATTTTAAGTTTTTTTTTACAAAGAGTCTAGCTTGAGCGAGAATTCGCTCGCTTGAACGAGAATGAGTCTCGTCCAAGCAAAAAATTTCTCGCTTGAGCGAAATTCAACCTGAGAGTGGTGACTTTTTACGGTAAGTGCACCGTGTTTGCCAGAAGTAATAATTGTCCCTAAGGACGGATATCGATCCCACAAGGAACAGTGAATATTATCGAGTACAATAATCGCTAAATATAAAAACAGAACAATTAAAAGAGTTTTGAATTAATTGTGTTGGCACTAATCAATAAGAAAACAAACAAAGAATTAGTTGCTTTAATTGGAAAAATAGCGATTAGGTTTCATCTCTCCCACTCTCATGTATTTTGATTAGCATGTTAATATTGAGTTCTTTGATTGAAATTGATGCCCGTAGAAAATTCATTTATATCGATCTCTCGCATATAAAATCCTTAAGAATGTTTCCTAAATATCGATCCCTCACATATTTATAAAAACAACTTAGAATCACACTCTGACGTTAATGGCAATTAACATTTCAAGTTTATCCCTAGCACTTAAATATGCTAAGTATTGATGTTTAGGTTCAAACCCTAAAAATACCTCTAGGTCAGATTTAAGATTCTCAATTTGTTACAAAAAGTTAAAGTAAAACAACAATACCAATATCACCTCAATACTCAATACATAAAGAGTTTGAGCAGATTACTCCCGATCCCAAAGAGCAGAATTAGCTACGCATACTTCTAGCACCTTCCATTCTTCCAATTGGTTACAATTCACTCTATGGTGTTTTCCTCTCAATCTGGCACACTATAGTTGAGCCTTTAGCCCTCTATTTATCCTAGTTTTCTAGGGTTAGGTTGCTTCCTATGTCGCGCTAATGGAGTAAATGATAAAACATAAAAAAGGCTTAATCTTTCTTTGCATCTTTTTTCATTCTGGGACCTTCTATCTTTATCTTTTTAGCTCGAATCATTCATCTTTAATCCAAATCTCCAATCTTCCTTAGAAATATGCAATTAACACCAATTTTGGGAATAAAATACTCTTATTCAAATAAATATCATAAAAAATATAAAAAGGTATAAGTTCATAAATTATGGATTATTTCATATGTAAATTAACAATAAATCCTCATAAGTGCCTATATTTTAATATGAAATATTACTGAAATTAGACACTTATCAGAGAGCATCCAGAATTTCATGATATGTCTCGCTTAGGTAAGATTACTTCTCACTTGAGCGAGAATGGACCAAAGAGTACCTCATTTTTTCACTTTATGCTCGCTTGAGCGAGATATGTAGAAACATATGCATAAATCAGTTATATTGCTGAAACAAATGTCCTTCAACCCATAATTTTAATAATCTACACATTAAATTAACAATTCTTACTCATATAAGCTTTCTAAGTCAATCATCATTTAAGATCAAACAACAAATTCTCATTTCATTTTAAGTAATTCAACAACTATTCAAATCCAATTCAATTCATTTATATTACCATCCAAACACTTGCAATTATCAATCACAAAAACTTTCAATGACTTATTTGCCTTAAATCAATATATAGCATTCAAAATCAACCATTTCAGTACATATATTACTTTACTCTTAAAAGAGACAATCCTACACGCAAAAATTGAAATTGATGACCACATCACCCCCACATTTAGATCTTCTAACCTATGGTTCTATTAAATAAAATAATACTAGCTTTCCTGAACTTGAGTAGATGCTCACTAAGAGCTCCAAATCTCCAAAAGCTTAAAGATAACTTAATCTGCACCATAGAGCCCAAATAAAAAAAAATCTAATTATAACAGTAGGACCTTGAGCCAACAAAGATTAACCCTTAAGCTAAAAGAGTCACATGCAAAGCATAGACGAAGACAACCTAACAAGTTCAAAATTTGATTCAAAGAGAATAACAAAAATGAACTTACTATATTAGAGATTATGATTGGGCAGTCGTGTAGTCTTCACTGCCAGGAGTCTAATGATGGACTCCTATCGTCAAACGGATGAACAAGGAAGTCAAAATCTTATAGAGAGAAAATGAAAAAAGAAACTTCTAGAAAGATGACGCTTCTTTTGAAATGAAACCTGAATAACTGAATTTTCTATTTATATGCTCTTTTTATTTTAATAATAAAATATTCAGATTTCATAAATATATCACTTTTATTTTATTCTAAGGTTATTTTCTAGATCCTTAAAAAAAATATGTAATAAAATTTAAATTTTTAAAGTGAAATTCTAAATTTAATTTTATAATAACATAGATTATAATTATTCTAACCAAAAAATATGATGACGTCAATTACTAAAACACAAAATCTGTTGTGTTTTTTTTCTTACTATCAGAGTTATAAAAAATAGTGTGGTTTGATGATCCAATAGATCAAATGGAGATAAACTCATAAAATATTACTTAAAATAAATCGGGTTAATCTAACTTCATTCGACAAGTTAAATAGGCTAACTTAAGTCTGAAAAATGTTGGAACAAAATTATTCATAGAACTATACAATCTAATTTTATGATATATTATTATTTTATTTTATTATTTATCATTTTAAGAAAATACTTAAATAATTTTTTTTAAATATTATTTTTCTCAAATGACTCTACCAACATTATTATTTTATTTTATTATTTATCATTTTAAGAAAATACTTAAATAGATTTTTTTTTAAATATTATTTTTCTCAAATGACTCTACCAACATTATAACAAAATCCTATAAATAGAACAAGAATAAGAAAGATGAAGGGAGAAAAAATGAATTACTTCAAGTCCAAGAGATAACATTGATAGATGGTCAATCATAGCATTTGAGGTATTGTCCAGTTTGGAGGTTGGTGTTTCATCATGATTTTATCTCACTAAATTGAAGGAGAAAGAAATATATAAATTACCTTTGACCTCAACTTCTAAATTATGTGGGACTATATTAACCTACCAAAACAATGATTACATTTTTAAAATTATTTTATATATTCTTCTTTATACTCTCATGACTACTTAACTTGTCGAAGTCTTGAGTACATTGATTTAAAGACCAACAAGTAAATATATATAGTCTAAAGGTCGATATCCTATAATGAATGATCCATTTAATTGAATCTATCTAAGTATTGTTTTTTTTATTTTTTTTTATTTTACTCTTTTAAAGGTATCATCAACCAATTCACATTGACAAATTTCAATTAAAAAGAAATACAATATGAAAATTACGATGATAAGTGGAATACCTAATAAACTCAAGTGACACAATTGAAATCTAAAAGACTAAAAACGCATCAGAAAGATAAAAATATAATCAAACCAATTATTGATTAAATTTGATTCAATCGAAACACTATTTTTTTAAATTATTAATTGATATTACTTATGATTGAGACTTTGGTTATAGAAAAAAGAAGAAGCATAAACCAAAATCAATTTAGGATTGTCTTAACATAGGTTTTCGAGATTTAACATAGGTCTTGGAGATGTAACTGCGTCAATTTTAAGGTTATTGCCAAGTATAAGATGCTAGTTTCTATTTTTATTATAGAAATACTTTTTATATTATAAAGTAAATTTTCGTTGGAAACTATAAAATCACGACTTTCGATAAAAAAAAGAGATACATATATAAGGAAAAAATGCTTGATAAAACAACTTTTTTAGAGATAAATATTGGTTTTTACAGTTTATGCCTAAATTGATGTGTGTATACATATATATATATACATATATATATATATATATATGTATATATATATATGTATATAATGCACAACTTTTTTTGTCTAATTAGAAGCTTACAAGTAAGAGGAGAGTTTAATATATGAGATAAAATAATGTAGCAGTAACTATTAAATCTAAGTTTATGATGCAAATTAAATTGTACCTTCTGCAGTTACCCATGTCGCGTTAGAACTACCACAAAAATTAACATTTAGAAAATAAATAAATAGTTATTATTGCCTTGCATTAAAACACCACAAAATTAATTGCAAAATCTTAAACTTTGAAACTGGATTGGAACCTTACGTAAAGCCTAACATTACGTCAACCCAATCACACACAAATTGGTGAAAAAAATATCTCTGTTTTATTCATTTTTTTTCCAAAACACACACGATCCAAAATAAAAGGAGAAAGGAATGATCTAAATAAATATTAACATACGTACAGATAAAATTCTGATAATATATTACCCAAATATATATTTGGAATTCGAAATTATAATAATAGTAGTAACAATAATAAAACTTATGTTAATGTAGAGATAAATATTATATGATGTAAATGTCAATACATTAAAAATATAACTCTTCAACTTCTTTATCGTAACTCATTTATTCCAAAATCTGATTTGTAGCTGAAAAGTCATGAAATATTTATACCGATAAGATTTTTAAATAGAATAAGTTCATTTTTACTCTAAAGATCATTTGATCTCTGTTTTCTTTATAATTTAGCCATCAATCTTGATGGAGACAGTTGAGAAAAATGTTCATCTCAACCTATTTTATCATATACTAAATTTTGATGATGTTTGGATAACTTATTTTAGATCTCTAGATTTTAGAGAAATTCCTTTACTTGAACAAGAATTTTCTCGGAATAAGAAATTACAGGTAAGGGATTTTTTAATAGAATCTTAGATAACTAATTTAGATAATATGTTATTCTAGTAACTATATGCATGTTAGGTTATAAAGTTAGTTAAACTGAATTTGATTATGAATTTATATGAATTTGATATATATATATATATAATATTTATTTGAGAAATCTTAAATTATGTATGTATGAATGATTGATATGCATTGTATGTGAATGATGTGTTGTATGTGAATGATATGTGTTATATGTGATTGATGAAAGTTTGCATGAACTTGATGTCATACATTCGGGGTAATGTATGAGATGTTTTAGTACATTAAGTATGAGAAGCCTATGAAGAGAGATTCTTTGGCTTCACAAATAATCTAAGTCACATAGGCTAAGGTATCACTTTGTAAGAAGTTGGAGAGAGAATTCATACACAATGTGATCGCTTCTAGTCACACAATATTGATGTTAGGACCTACCCTGATCTGATTGGAGTAGATTAGATGTTAGTCTCTGGTAGACACATACTTAATGAGTCTTCCGAAAAAGAATCACTACAAGAAAATATGAAATTACATACCGATTATTACATACGGATAAAAATTCGTATATAAAGTGAAAGTTACATACGAATATTTACAAACAGATTGTATTCAATGTGCAAATAGACATTACATACATATTTTTCTACATGTAAACCAAAGATAATTACATACCGTTATAATTCGTATATAACTTTGATGCCATGAAAAGGAAATAATTACATACGTATATAATTCGTATATAAGATATTTAAAATTTAATTAAAATAAAAATTATTACATACAGATATAATCCGTATGTATGGTATTTAAAAATTTCATTAAAAAAAACTATTACATATGTATATAATTTGTATGTAACTTATTTTAAATTTAAATAAAAAATAATAAAAAATGTTACATATGAATTATATTTATATGTAATGCATTAAAAATTTAATTAAAAAAAATTGTTACATACTGATATAATTTATATGTAACTTATTTTAAATTTAATTAAAAAATAACAAAAGGTGTTACATACAAATTATATCAGTATATAATGTATTAAAAATTTAATTAAAAAAAATTGTTATATACTAACTTATTTTAAATTTAATTAAAAAATAAAAAATGTTATATATAAATTATATGTAATGTATTAAAAGTTAATAATATTAATAATATTTATAATCATTACTGAATTGATTCATGCTTGAAAGAAAATCTAAATCTTTCACGCTCTTGAATTGTTTGATGTGCCACTCATAACGAAAATAAAATAAAATGAAACCTTTTATGTTGTGTTTGGTCTCTTATATTTGGCAGTTTTGTGCTTGTGTGTTAAGTCAACCAAAGGTTCTAAGTCGCTCAATTGAATTTCAACATTATATATATCATGAACCGCCAAGTATGTTTGAAAACTTAAACTCTTTACGTAGTATAATGTGCCGACATTATCTTGAGATTTTCGGTCAAAGTAACTAAATACTAAAATAAGAATATCTCAACATCTTAAAGGCAAATAAAAAGATAAATTAGACAGACTTGTACACAATGTCAAGATTAATATGAAAATTAATTACTAAAATTATATTAATTTAAAATTTATAAACATGAAAATTCAACTCGTCCAAATAAATATTTAAATAATATTATATTAAAATATATTTATTAATATTTATTACACACTCTAATTTAAGAGTAACTTACTTTGATTCCTAACCGAGACCCGAGAAGTGAAGTGGACAATAGAAGACAGAAAACGATTTTCTACTGTTCTGTGTAAGAACAATTTAAGCATAACCTGTAAATAAGGCTACGGAATTAAGTTTTTAAGGTAATTTACCTCTTTATATTATTTTATATTATGATGACTTTTAAGTTTAATTTAATATCATTTAAGGGGTGAGGTTTGCACCCACCCACTTATATACAATGAATTGTCTTTATCTCTAGTCGATGTAGAATCTTCAACACAAATCCCTCACGTCAATGTGACAGTTCATGTGTGGGATAACATATTGTGGGTGATCCAATAACGGTCCGATAGTGGGTGACCTGATAAGTCCAACAAACACTCGATAGGATAGACTTGAAAATAGCTCTAATACCATATTATGAAGTGGACTTTAAGTTTAATTCAACCTTATAAAACCGACTCATGAGATGAAATTTGTATCCAATGAATTGTTCTCATCTCTGATCGATGTAAGATTTAAAACACTTTAGCTCTTTCAAATTCCAATGTGAGAAACACCAGTGAAAAGAGTGATGGAGTACTTTACTTTATCATCATTGGTAAATCGAAGGCATGAGGAAAAAGGCAATTAAGTTTGTATTAAACTCCATGTTTGCACGGCTGCACCTCATCAACCCCTGCCATAAAAAATGATGAGTTGAAATGTCCCCATTAATGGAGGTTGGTTGTGACATGTCCCCTGGTAGAGTTGGTAAGCAGATTTTATCAATCAACCCCATAATTTGTACTTCCATAGCATTTTCATTCAGTTCCTTTCCAATTAAGAGAAGCATTTGCTTTACATACATAGAACAAGTACTCCATTCAGATTCAACCTTAATATACATACATCTGTTTAAGTCATCATCAGCTTTTGGCAATTCATTTTTTTAATTCATGCTCTTTGTTGCATGCATGCTGTGGCAAACTTTGGCAACAACCTTTACCAATGCTGGTTATGTTGACAGCAGAATTATGTAATCATGGTTGTTGCTAGTTTCATTTTTTTATCCATGGTTATGGGTTTTATCTGATTATAATTGTCACCAGCATCCTCCAATCATTGTCTTTGCTAGGTTTGATTAACATTTTCATCAGTACCCTCCCATATATAATGCCTTTGCTGCCATCCTCTTGTCACTCTCACTGTCACTGTCTCTATTCTTTAATTTCCCATCATCACCACTCAACCTTTGCCTTTCTCATCGCCAATTAAGGGATGGATGACTCGGATTTACATAACAGCAAACAATCATAAAGCTTCAATTTTATTATATATATTTATTGAAATGTTAACTGTATTAATAGTATTTTTTTCAAATATTAGTACAAAAATACACAAGATAAATTTTACTTAAATAATTAACACTTTCCAGAACTTTGGTAAATTTATAATAGAAATTTTATATTTGTCTTTTACAAAAATATTAGTCAACAATCATTAGAACTTTTTTTAAAATACGTTGAAAATTTATATATATTTATGTTGTGCTAATAGTGATTGTCATGAAACACACGATCACGTACCTCACACCCCAGGATTAAATACACTAGTTTCTCAATGTCCAAAAGCAATAAGAAAAAATAGAGTATAATTTTTTTGTAAAAAGGAAATGTTTACCTGTGTCTCCAAACTTAACTTTAAATATGTAATATATCTATATTTAAGGCTGGTTATTTGGGATTGTTTTAATAAATTAAATAGATGTGTATTTTTTTTATGTATTTATTCATTACAAGAAAATCATGAAATAAAAATCAATTTTAAAAATAAAAAATAATTAGTTATTATAGTAACTAAATTATAAACCATTTTAAAGACTAAAAAATTATAGATCATTTTAAATGATTTAGGTTTTAACTACCAATTATTTAGATTCTAAATTTAATAACAAAAAAACATTGGTAGCTAATTAAATACCAATGTAAAAACTATTTAACAATAATAAAAATTAATTTAGAAACCAAAAGTTTTTTTAGTTTTTAAAATGATCTCTAATTTAGTCACTATAACAACTAATTATTTTTTATCTCTAAAATTAGTTTTTATTCCATGATTTTCTTGCCGTGGTCTAATTTTATTTATTATGCACTTTTGTTTATTTTCATAAACAAATCCCATTTACTTATTTCAAAATTATCTATTTTAAGTTTAAACAAAGATTAGGTGATAAAAAAATTGAAAGGTTTTCGCAATAAAGACTATAAAAGGAAAAATAAAATATTTAATAAAATAATTTACATAATTATAGTTAAAACTATATTCTTTAAAAATGATGATTGCATTCGTTTAAACAGGAATAATTATATTGTTTTCAGCAAAACATCATTTAAAGTCTACGAGGACAATGTACTTGAGAAAATAAATTCTACTGAAGTATGCTTTATGTATGTTGATAATATTAGTAAATGTTTTGTATTTATAATACAAAAAAAAAAAAAAACTATCCTATATTATAAAAAAAAATATGCTCCCAGCCAACAGGGCATTACGTTGTAGAGACACATTTCTATAAACTGTGACCATCCAAAAAAAAAAGCCTAATTTATCAAAGGAAATTCTGACATATCTCTACTGTAAATTATATTAGTAGTATCAGCATTATCTTAGTTCGAGTGAATTTGGATTTAGATAATAATTAAAAATTGTAAGGATAAAGAAAATTAATTTTAGAGTAAAATTGGTATAATTAAAATAATATTTGAATATTTTATTATTAAAATAAAAAAAAACATATAAATAGAAATTCAGTTATTCAAGTTCCATTTTAAAAAAATCACCATCTCTTAGAAAGTTTTTCTCTCTCTCTTCTCTCTAAGATTCTGACCTCCTCGCTCATTATATCAATGATTTGAGTTTGTCATTGGACTCCTGACAGTGAACTCTACAAGATTGCCCGATCAAAATCTTAGATAGAGTAAGTTCATTCTTGACTCATTTTCTTTGGAAATAGTTTTGATCGGGTTAGTTTTGATCTGGTTAGGTTTGCCCTTAGTTAATCTTGTATGTGATGTTTGTATCTTCAGAACTAGTCTTGTTAGCTCAGGTCAGGATCATAGTGGTATAGTTAGATTTGTGATCAAGACTCTTTGGTGCAAGTTAAGTGACCTTGAAGCTTTTGGTAGATTTGAAGTTCTTAGGGAGCATCTGCTCAAGTTCAGGTAAGGAAAGCTAGTCTTAATTTCCAATAGAACACTAGGCTAGAAGATCTGGATGTGGGGGTGACGCGGAAGTTGATTGAGATTTGAATGTGAAATTTGATATATGGTAGATGTTATAAAATTATATTGTTGTTGATTTGAATTAGTAAATGAATGTATTTAAATATTTTGATGAAGTTTGATGAACCACTTAAAGGATAATGTTGTTGAGTATTGGTAGTTTGATATTGATTTATAGTAATTATTTATCTACAGCAGGGACTTTGTTATTTTGGTTTGGTATATTTGATAAAATAACAATTTGAATGAAAATATTGGGTGCACTCTGGTGTATTTTAGCTCACACTAAATTTTTTCATTCAAGTCAATTTGGGTGCACTCTGGTGTATTTTAGCTCACACTAAAATTTTTAGCTCAAGCCAATTAAAAAAATATATAATTTACTATTATTATTTTAGCATAATTTATTTTGGATTATTATTGTTAAATGAATTTTTGTATATATTTGGATGGTTTAGAAAGTTTAAAATATATGTTGTGATTGAATGGTGTATTGATGTGTTAAATGAAGTGTGCAATGATGTGAAAGTGTGATTAAAATATAGCATTTTCAGGAAAGAAAATACCGTTTTGAGATTGTTGTTATGGTGTATTGATCTGTCAGGTCCCAATCCAATGAGACGATCTTGACTCTACTGATATAATAGAATCACATGGATGAAGTTATTCAGTTGGTGAGAGTCTATGGAAGTTCATATGACTTTGTTTGCGGTTTAAAATATAATATGGTCTTTCGGGTCATATGAATCTACCATGTCATACAAGATGATGAGATAATAAGATATTGAGATGTTTATGGGCATGATTATGTGGATTCACAACGAGTAGTATGACAAGTGCGAGTCTCGGAATTCTAATTTTAATACACGAGTCTTCTGGAAGTAGAATCAAGTGTCTAATGTGTTGTGAGTCAGTAGAAATCTGACATGAGAAAAATGAATATTGAATTTTTATAGACACTTTATAGTTATGTGAAATGCATGAGAATTGATGCTTTTATGTGAATGTTTAAAATAGATGATATTACAAGTGATAGAGCTCCTCAGTAAGAAGCTGGATGATGAAAATATTTTTTTTTAAATAATATATTTTTTTAAAATAATATTTTTTTTATAAATATTTAAAGTCTTATGAAGAAATATATGTTTTAAAATATTATATAAAAATGATAAAAATATGTTTATATATTTATTTTAATATTTTATATAAATTATGGTTATTAAATGTGGGAAAATATTGAGATGTTAAAAAAATCATAAAAAATCACGTAATCAATTAGATTTTTCCGTTTGAGAGATACTAAATATTAGATAAATAAATGAACATTTTAGATTTATAACACGGTAAAAAAACTTACGTTAGGAATATTGTATACTTTCTAAGTTTAAAACTAATTATTTATTTTTTAAAATAATAAATCTGCAATTCTATTTGATCTATAATTAATACCTTCTTTTCCCAAAAGAAATTAAATTTGGTAGTAATTTCCAATTCATCAAAGTTAGCATTACAATTAAAGAACTACTTTATAATTATAAATTTATTTTATAGTTGTGGTGATCTAATAGTTAATGACAGTAATAATAATTAAGATAATAATATCTTCATAAATAAAAAAACGATAGTTGACAACACCCTTTAAATAGATCAGGTGTGGCAAAACTAGCCAATACAAGTTTATAGCTAGTTGAAAGATAAAAACTTATAAATTAGTCAGCCTATTAAATTAAAAACGTTTAGTAAAATAATTGATATGCATAAAAATATATATTTATATTTTTTTTATGTAAAATCAAATTTTATTTTATAGACTAAATTATATTTTTAGTTTTGATAGTGGTTTAATTTTAAAAAAAAAATTCTAATTCTATTTTTTTAATTTTAAAAATTAAAGAAGTGTATTGAAATAGTGAAATAGAAAAGCATAACAATATTTAAAAGATTAAATTAACACAAAAAATCACTAAAAATAGCTGAAAATTAAGTACAAGTTAAATGCATTTTCTTTAAGAAAAACAAAACAAAGATAAGAAAAAAGAATAATAAAAATAAATGACACATAATACAATGATTTTCTCTATTATAACAATTATTTACTTTTTTTTCTCTCTGAATCACACAACTCAACTAAATCCAGCAATGAAAAAAAGAACTCACCCAAATATCATCATTATCATCCTAATTTTTCTTTCCATTTTTAGTACAAAACAGCTCATCAAGGATTTTTTCAAAGAATATTATTTCCAAATATTTTGTTTGTATGTGATTATGATAATGCTTTTGGTAATCAGGTAATTTGATTTTAATATATAAATATAGAAAAGGAATTGTTTAAAAAGTGAATAGAAACAATCGAAATATGTATTTTGTAATGTAGTTATTAATAAAATAGTGGAGTGATTGCATTAATATAATAACGTATAAGAATTTTGAAGAGTAAAAAAAAGGCGTTAAACAGTGGGGGCGGTGGTTGAAGGCGGTGAGGTGGCAGAAGAGACCAAGAATAGAGACGGTAGAGACAAAAGCAGGGGATCAAATCCCAATTTAACCACGGAACAGTACAACTTCTTACACTACCGTATTTTCTGACACCAAGATTAAGCCAAACCAAAATGCTAATCCTTAATTTTTTGTTGGGCTTCTTCTTTTTCTTCCTTCCAACACCAACAATAATAAATTAAAAAAAAACAATATCATATAATATTATTAATAATATAATTAAAAATTAACATCAGACGCCGACGACCAACCAAACCAAGCCTATATTGTCTGTCGACTTTTCTCTCTCTCTCTCTGGTCTCAGCTACACAACGTTACTCTCTCTCTCTCTCTCTCTCTCTCTCTCTCTCTCTCTCTCTCTCTCTCCCTCTCTCTCTCTCTCTCCCCCTCCGATTCGGCTTCTTCAGCTTCAGAGAGATTTAGTTCTAACCGTAGATCGTGCTCTTGTTTTTGTGCCGAAGAAGCTACTTCTCTACTTGCGGTTCTTCTTCTTCTTCCTCAATTTGATTCGATTCGCTTGTTGCAAAATTCTGTGAGCCCACCTTTTCTCGACAATGCCTTGCTTTTTCTTTTAGTTTTTAAATGACTGTAAGGCCGCGTTTGGCTGTTATATCTCCGTTCTTCTTCATTTTCCTTGTTAATTTTGAAGCTTGTTCGGTTATTGTCTGATTCTCCAAGTTATTCTGAGCTTTGGGGTTATTTTGTTGTCGATGAGGGTTTTGTCCTTAGTTGGATCTGAGTACAGTGATATAACAAGTGCGTTGTCGAGTTAATTTAAGAGATACTCATTACTTACACTTGATTAATTATTGATGCACCGTGTTTGTTTGGCGTCAGATTAGTTGGTTTTTGAATGAAAGGAGTGGGGTTTAGGAATGAATAAATGAGATCTTAATTTTGAGTTTTGGCTGAATTTTGTAGTTAAGTGAGGGAGAGGATGTCGGGTGGCACGCAGAAGAGTCTGAGAAAGGCACTCGGGGCACTTAAGGACACCACAACAGTCTCATTGGCTAAGGTCAACAGTGATTACAAGGTAGACTTATTTGGAGACAGATTCTGTTGGATGGGATCTTTGGATCAGGTGTTTTGTGTTGGTTCTCAATGGGTTTATTGTTTTCCAGGAATTGGACATTTCTATAGTTAGAGCCACAAATCATGTTGAACGTCAAGCGAAGGAAAAACACATACGAGGTTGGTTTTCTCCCTCTCTATGATTCTTTGCAAAGAAATAATTAGTGTGGTGAATTTACTGTTCATTTTATGTTTATGCTATTTGTTATATATTTATGGATTGTGGGAGGAATAATTGTTGGACAATTTAAGGTTTTGATTCCTCTTGTTTCTATGCTCTGTCTTGCAGCTATATTTGCAGCTATCTCAGCTACAAGACCTAGAGCCGATGTTGCCTATTGCATCCACGCTCTTGCCCGGCGATTATCAAAGACACATAACTGGGCAGTATGTGCACCTGTCTTAGATCTTGTGCTAAATATGACGTTTTTTTATATGGACATGAAATCTTGTCAGTATATTCACTCAAAGACCTGGAATGCGTGATGAAACTTTTATGAATTCATTATCTGTTGCTTTTATTCTTTTGTTGCAAAGGTTGTTGAAATGAAATATTACATTCATGAGTCATATACATGAATTATAATGCGTCCCTCACTTCTGGAGGTTGTGCTATGATTTTCACTTTTGACCTTGTTGGCAAATAAAAGTGGGATAAAGAACAATACCAAGATAGTAAATGTTAACGAAAGTTCACCAAGAATGTGTTTAATGACTATGACTATCAGCATTGTTGCAAAAACAAGATCATTTCATCTAGTTCTAAAGCTACTGTATTGTGTGCGCTATATTTGCATGGCAACTTCTGCTGTTCTCAGCTAATTCTTCAGTTGTCTTTTCAACTTCTGTGGTTGTCATGTAAATCACCTCTGAGCATCTGTGTTTTTATTTTGCTTATATTTGGTTGATTGACAAGTGTTTAACTTTAGGTTGCATTGAAAACTTTAATTGTTATTCACCGTGCTCTAAGGGAAGTGGATCCTACATTTCATGAAGAACTCATTAATTATGGGAGAAGTAGAAGTCATATGCTCAACATGGCTCATTTTAAAGATGATTCCAGTCCAAATGGTGCCACTGTCTCTTTCTCATTATTGACTTTATTTTCATTTTCGTTATTATGTTTATTGACTCTGTAGATGTCGATTATTGTTTCATTACACAGCATGGGATTATTCTTCATGGGTGCGCACTTATGCATTATTTTTGGAGGAAAGGCTGGAATGTTTTCGTGTGTTGAAGTATGACATTGAGGCAGACCGCCCTGTAAGTAATTTTTCATTTTATTTTCATAAACTTACCAATTTAACAATTCAGATTTTTCACTTTGAAATGAGTAGTTGAATTAACTGCGTATTATTTATTAATGGGTATTATTCAGTAATAATATGATGGTAAAAGGCCCTCACTTTTCATTGCTATCTCATTAAATACATAAATCTAAATTAGGAAACTTCATTTGTGAATTTTGTCAGAGGACCAAAGATTTGGATACCGCAGAACTATTAGAGCAGTTGCCAGCTTTACAACAACTTCTCAATCGAGTTATTGGATGCCAGGTAAGCTTTTGATTCAAATAGTTCAAGATAGATGAAATTTTTACCTAAAGGCTTGATTGAATGAACAAATTTTACAATGCTGGCATCATAATAATTGTTCAACCTGTTTTAACTTTTATGTGGTGCAGCCACACGGGGCAGCTGTAAATAACTTTGTCATTCAGTTAGCACTCTCAATGGTAGGTCAATTATATAACCATACTATATGCTTTAGTAGTTTTTCCTTTTCCTCCTTTCTAAACGGACTTTGTATTGCATATAGGTTGCTTCAGAAAGCATTAAAATTTATCAAGCTATTAGTGATGGCACAGTCAATATGGTTGACAAGGTATATGTGGTAATTATATTCTTGGATGTGAAGCTTGATGTTCAACTTTCTATGTATTTATGAGACTATTGTAACAGTTTTTTGAGATGCAACGCCATGATGCTCTGAAAGCTCTTGATATATACAGGAGGGTTGGGCAGCAGGTATCTGTAATGGTGTAATTTTCTTTTTCTATTTTTAACTTAATCTACACAGTTACACTAAAGATCCTTTATACAAATCCAGGCTGAGAGACTTTCAGAGTTTTATGAAATATGCCGAAATCTTGATATTGGACGTGGAGAGAAGTTTATAAAAGTTGAACAGGTTTTGGTTTGTTTATGTCTGACATTTTAGCTTGATTTTTCAATAGTTCTTTTGGAAAAACACATACTAAGTTTTTGGTTGGTGATATGAAGCCCCCTTCATCATTTCTGCAAGCAATGGAAGAGTATGTCAAAGACGCTCCCCAGGGACAAATAGTTCGAAAGGATCTGGTATGGAAAACATTGCATAACTGTTTCATGCTTTGGATGTCTCTGTGGCTTTATGTTAAGTTAAGGATGCAATCATAAAAGGCAACACAGAAGAGACACACCAGGGAAGACCCTGTTGGCTGTCTACTACTTAAAACAATGATACAATTCTTTCTGAAAATTTCATTTTCTTTTAATTAAAGTGGTTCAACCATTGTTGCAACCTGGAAAGTCGGTATATACTGAAAATTCAAAATTAATACATTTTGATTGTTCTTTGAGGTATTTATAAGGCCCAACAAAACATTTGGAAATCTTTTCCGTTACCTTAAGAAACATTCCATGTTGATTTTACACACACTACTTTTTCCACAATATTTCGTCTTTCTGCAATGGATTTCATATATTTGTTGTATTTTAGCTTTATCTGTTTGTCATCAACATACTTTTTCTCCTTCCATTTGTTTCAGGAAGCTATGTGTTGCAATGTTATATATAGGCCATATAAATATATTTTACCAACCAGTGGTTCCATATTGAACGCAGGCTATTGAAAATAAAGAAGTTTTAGCTATTGAATATAAAAAGACAACAGAAGTGCAAGAGGAACGCCCACCCTCACCTTCACCTTCACCTCCTCCACCTCCTCCTTCTGAACCTGTGAAAGTGGAAGCACCACCAGTACAACCACCACCTGATCTATTGGTAACTAATTTTTTCTTGTGTGCGTACTTGCCCTGTTTTTTATATAATTCAGATTGATGACTGGTTCTTCTAGTAATGCTTTTGCTGCACTAACAGTTTTTTCTTTTGCTTACTAACTAGAATTTGGAGGATCCAGTTCCAGCTGCTTTAGAGTTGGAAGAGAAAAATGCATTGGCTTTAGCCATTGTTCCCATTGGTAATTTGTTGTTCCTTATCTTCCATTTCTGGTTAATTAATACATTGCATAAAAGCACTTGTGAACCTTAAAAAAGAATTGACAGTAATAATTGGCTCATAGAATTGAACTGAACTCTTTTTCATTTCAAGAAGTGTGATATTTGAAATTATTAGGATTAAGCCTCTTAATATTAGTGGTAGTCATGTGAGTTGCACTCCTGCATTGTTTTCCTTTTCCTGCACTTTGTTGGCAGTTAAGACTAGAAGGTTCAATTTGATATCTACTATTTAGAATATATGTAGGCATATGTCTTGGGGTAAATGTGTATGATGTCTTGTTAATGGTGGTTTTCAGCTGTTGAACAACAACCTTCTGCTGTTTCAAATCCAACAAATGGAACTACAGGATGGGAATTGGCACTTGTTACTGCTCCTAGTTCAAATGAGAGTGCTGCAGCAGCTAGCAAATTGGTAGGCTCTCTTCTACTATGAATTGGTCTGTCTGTCTCAACATTTAATACTTCTCTAGCATAAACACACAAACTTTTTGCATAAACACGTCCTTTTGTTCTTCTGACTATGAGTGATGACCTACTTGGTATCAGGCTGGAGGTTTGGACAAGCTTACTTTAGACAGCCTTTACGATGATGCACTCAGGAGAAACACCCAAAGTGTGAGCTATAATCCATGGGAGTCAGCGCCAGCGGGAAACGCGATGCAACCAACAATGCATGATCCATTTTTTGCCTCTACTGCAGTTGCTGCTCCACATTCTGTTCAGATGGCTGCTATGTCCAACCAGCAGCAAGCTTTCATGTATCAGCAGCAGCAGCAGCAAATGATGATGATGGCCCCTCAACAACAATCAGTAAATCCTTTCGGAAATCCTTATGGAGCCACTGTTCACCCCTATGGCTCAGGTATGCCTGTTCAATCATACAATCCATATACAGGTCTAATCTAGGCATTTCCTGTGGAAAAGAAAAACAAATCCTTAATAAGCTGTTGGAAGAAAAGAAATGAGTACTCTGATTACTCCCAGCTTTTGGTTGGGAAAGAAGAAGAATTGACTTGTATCATACGTTGTGTGTGGCATAGTTAGCTAGAGTGAAAATTCTTTTTGAATAATTAGCAGAGGGAGGGTTTTGATTATATGATTTTTTATGTACAAGGTAAATTGATAATGAGCTTTGATTAAAACCACTTAGTTTCTTATGCCCCTGATTGATCACTTCAACGCTTTAGCAGAAAATTTGTTCTTGATATATTGGAACATATTGTTCTAAGTTGCCATTTCCTTTATACGGTGGTAAGTATATTCATTATGTGATTGTTCTGCAATTTGTTCAATGAAATTATGTCAAAGTCTAATAAATGTATAATTTTGGTTTGATGAACTATTTTTTTCTTCATAGCCATGTGCAATGTTATATTCTGTAAGACGTTTGTATAAATATTTAATTTAATTTATACTCATTTTTTCCTCGAAGGGTGAACTATAAAGAAATCATATCTAAAAGACTAAAACAAACAAAAACACTGGTCAATTGTGTCATGGTTTAACACAATCATACTCGTAATCTTTTCAGATGTGTTGTGATAAACTGTTCCTCAAGTCTTTGACAGCTCTACTGTTTTTTCTTGATAAAGTCTTCGCTATATCATTGTTGTTATGCCCTTTTATATCTTTTCAAAGTGAGACAGTGATGGCTTCCTCACCTATCATTGATTTGATATAAGATTAAGCTTATGAGACATCTTAATTTAAATTGAAGATGGATAAACATTTACTTTTTTTATTTCACGAGTTTTTTCAAGGAGAATATACGATATTAAAGTTTGTTATATCTACCTGATTACCACAGGATGTGCACTTTATGTTTCATTGTGAAGATGTTAGATTTAACTAATTGATTATTTAATTTTTAACTATTAATACTTATTCATATTTTTTTGGTTAATGATAAATAAATTTAACTTCTAATCACTGAAAAATTATGTTAATTGTTTGTATAAAGTATTAGTAGCTCCTTCCACATAAAATTTATTAAAATCTTTTATTTTAATTTAGGCTACTTATTTTTCGTAGTTTTCAACTACTTTTCTCTTTCTATATTAGAGATAAAAACATGGAATGGTTACTATTTAAGCTCAAATACGTATGACTTTAAACGTTGTTTAACTATTATTTTGTAAGTTATCTCAAAACCATGTTAACAACTTATTCAGCTCGAAATTTTAAAGCTAGATAGTCATCACTTAGTTGGGTTACTGCTGTAAATAGCATTTTATTGCATAACAAAAACAACAATTATATTCTTAAATATATTTCACATCTATACAAAACTTATTTGATTTAATGTTTGTAAAAAATTTATTATTTTTAGATTTTTTATATTTTTTTATCACTAATTATAATTATTATAGTGCTAACACGGTGAACAAAATGAATATTACTAATTTAAGATAGGTAATATAGTAAAAAAATACTTTTAAATAGTCTTTTTGATACATATTTCGATTAAGTAATGTATTTATATTTTTAATATTTTTTTTATATAAGGTAATCATCTATTTTTTTTTTTTACTTTTCAATTCATCGTTTTATTTTTAAAATATTGTACATTTTTTTAAAAATTATAATGTATACGCTTATAAGTTATTTCTAATACAGTACTTTTGTCTGGAAACAAAATCGCTGCTTGTAATGTATTAAAAGTAAATTATATCATAATTAAATAAAATTGATGAATTGAAATGTAAAAATAATACAAAGTATTCTCTTAAAAAACTATAAGTACCTAAGATATAATTTTTTTTAAAGGTGTAATGTTAGAAGTAAATTAAAATAATACACCAAAAGCAATAGAAACAATCTAAATAGTATACTAAAAACTAAAAAAAAAAAATATAAAAATAAGTGTATGTAATTAACCTCATACATGTACATGTGTACGTGTGTGTTATAATGTAAATATATTACTTAAGTACATTACTATATATAATTTAGTTATTTTAGTTATCTTGATTATATTATTTGTAAACACTAAAAAAGAATATTAAGAAAAATAAAAAAGGATAAAAACTAAAATTAGACAAAACCATATTTACATACATTGAAACATATTTATACCTTAATATTATCATATTAAAATATTAACTCAATTTCTTAAAAGTATACTTTACTAGTTCTTAAAGTCATTGGCCTTATGTAAAGGTTTATTACTATTAATGAAATTGCTGCCCCATGGAAAGGCATTACTATAAATTGAACTTTGAAGAACATTTTTATTCTATTAAGTTACAAATATATCAATGTTTTAAAAAAAATCATACACGACTAAAATATATATTAAAGAATATTTTTTATTATATTTAAACATTTAAAAAAAAAAAATTTCACGTTAAAAGTTAGTAAAAACTTAAAAATATAAAGGTATTTAAGTAATTGGAATGAAATTAAGTTAGTATCGAGTTACACAAGTCTTCCAAAATCCATTTTTAAGACACTTAAACTTTGTTTTGAACTTTAACTTCAGCTTTGAAAAATAAGTTATATTTGTATAACCAGTTCCATATTGGATTTTGCAATTATTTATATAGTTTGATGATTTGAGTTTATTGTAATTAAAGTAATTATTATTATGATGGTCATTTATCTTTAAACCACTTCAAACTATATTTGATTTGGTGTGATGGTCATTTATTTTCAAACCACTTAGAATGATGGTGATGATCGCTTATTTTCAAGCGACTATGATATGATGTGGCAATTGTTCAAACAATTTCAATTTATGATGATGAACTCTTATTTTCAAATGACTTTGTATTGATCTGATGTGATGATATTTTATTTTCAAGCAATCTCATGGTCGTTTTGTTTTCAAACGACTTTGTATAGTTTTGATCCAATGTAGTGACAATTTATTTTTAAACAATCTCGAACAAATTTGGATTTTTTTTCATCCGGTGATCGTTTATTTTCAAACAACTCCAGATAATGATTATTTATTTTCAAATGACTTTGTGTTATGATCTTATGTGATTGTTGTTTATTTTCAAACAATCTTAGATAATTAAATTTTTTATCCGATGTAGTGACCGTTTATTTTCAAACAATCTCACGGATTATCCGATGTGATGATTATATTTTCAAACTACCTCAAATAATTTTGAATGTAATTTTTTATATATGAAAAAAAAATTATTTCAAGAATATGTCTCATTAAAACCTTACTCGAAAACATACTCCTTAGGGACAAAATTCGAGTTAAGAAGAAAAAGTACATAATTCCATTACAACAATTTGAATTTGAATAATTTATATTACATGTAGTATTATTCATGACCTTCGTTTCATCTTCTTCATCGGTTATTGCCATGTCCCGTTTGCAGATCTCTCCCATGGCTTTTGTCATCCTTCATTACTTTATAATGTCACTTTCGCTCAAGCTTGATGAAGACCTACAGTGGGTGTCAAATGTTCTTGGTAGAGATTATCCAAATGTTCTCTACTTCTCTATTGATGGATTGTCGTGCTTTGTTCGATGAAGATCGGATCTATTATGAATTATTGTGTTTTGTTTGATGAGGACGAGTGAGTTATTCACTTATAAAAATATTCGATATTCCAAATTAATATGAACTTAAAAATGTAAGACTATCTCGATAATATGAAATATTCAATAAATTGATTACTAAATATTGAACAACAAACTAAATATATATTATATTTTCATTATTGATTTTAAAAAAGTAATCCTATTATGTTTTATATGTTATTTATATATAATAAATACAGCAAATTTGAAAAGACAATCCATTAATAATCTCTTTTTGTTGCATTGCACATCAACGTTTCATAATTAATAAATGGGATCCCACCCCTTATTATTTTCCTGTTTCTAGCTAAATAAAATAAATACAAAAGGAAATATATAAGTTTCAGTTTTTAAATATTGAAAATCTTGGCTAAATAATATTAAAATATTTTTGCTTAAAAAATATCCAAAATTGATTTAATTTAAAATAATGCATGAAAATAAAAATATAACAGTAACAAACCTTAAATATATTAAAATGAATGTTCCCAAAATAAGAAAAAAAAACGGTAAATATAGTTAGTTTACTTGATCAATCAGTTTATTGAATTCAGATCAAAATGTGAACTATCAATAACAAACTAAATAAATATTATGGTTAGAATTTGTGAAATCAATATAAGAAATATTTATGCTTATATTGTATTTTTTTTTTTCATAATTGAAAATGATTAAATTACAATTAAATAAAAAGTAAGAGCTATTAAAATTTATAATTTTCAACGAATGCATCAGAGATTATCGGTTTGAGTTGTTTAAAGTTTTTTCAGTTGAACTTTGTTGTATTTTTCTTGGTAGTGATTATTTGGAGGAAAACAAAAAAGATAATTGATACATCAAACCACAATATATTATAAAAAAACAAAAAAATTCAAGTTTTTTGTTATACACTAATATATAAAAATCCTAATAAACTATTTTTTGTTTTTCATAATTCAACTTATAATCTTATATAACAGCATTATTTTCTTTAATATAACTAAAGTCAACCGAAGTTAGAAATTAATAAAAGACATTAGGTCAAAGATATAGAAATTGAAAAGGCAGTTGCAGTTGTGCGAGATTTACGTTGTACCTACGCAAACATTTAGGTATTTATCTAATCTTAATTTATAATTCTCCCATGACAAATAGTTTAGTTATTTCAAATACAAATATTTTTTAATTGGAAAATAGTATAATTAATTATATTTTATAGAGTTCTTTTAAATATTTTTAAAAATATTTCCAGGTGTCAGAATATTTTAAAATATATTAGTTTTTTAAATAAATTTTGATATTAAAAAAACAGAAAAAATTAAAAAATTATATCACAATATTAATGATTTATCTTTTTAGATATATATATATATATATATATATATATATATATATATATATATATATATATATATATATATATTGAGCTGGAGAGATAAAACAGAAATACAGTGTTCTTATGCAAACCCTTTGAAATCGATTTCAATTGTTGAACTCAACAACTACTTCCTTGGTATCCAAAACTGAGTTACTCATCATTCTGCAGGAGAAAACAACACGAACAATTCAGAGACACAAAATAATAGAAATAAAAAAAAATGTCTTGGCTCTTCAAGTCCAACGATCCTGACCCTGAATCTTCTCAGCTCAGGGACCGCACCGTTACCCAATCTTCTTCTCCGCCGCTTCCCGCTGCCGATCTCCACGGCGTCAAGGATGACATATCCCATATTTTCCGCGGCGTGGCCAACTTCCTCGCTCCGCCGCCGTCCTCTTCTTCTTCCTCCTCCGCTGATTCCTCATCCTCCTCTCAAGCTCTGAGTGGAATCCGGAACGATCTCGTGGAGATCGGTGGAAGTTTCAAGAACTCTCTCTCGCTAATTTCCACGAACAAAGCCGTCACTGGAATCTCCAAATTCGCTTCTCAGTTGTTGCAGTTGGAGTCTGATCAGCAACAAAGTAACGACGACGCGGTGCCTGGAACGACGGAAGATGTTGTGCGTTTCGTGAAGGAGATTTCTGCGCGGCCTCAGTACTGGACCGAATTCCCCTTGCCGCTCCATAACGGTACTTCGAGTTCGTTTCGATAATAATACATGTTATTTGTTAATTGTTTTGATCATGTTTATCTGTTTTCTTAATTGAATATTATCCGTATAATATGAGAGCGTTTGTAATTTAACCGTGTGGTCATGAAGTTTGTGTGGTCATGCAGTTTTTGCAGTGGAGCCTCTCTGGCTAATTGGCTAGATCTCATGAGTCCGGTGGTCATTTTATAAGCTTATAATTGCTGTGGTAACTAACGAGTTATTACATTCATGCATGCATCGTAGGCAAAAGAAAATTGAAATTGGTATAGCTTATGGTTTTGTGTGATTTCATAAATAAATATGAATCCTGAGTAGGTTAAATTGAGTGGAGATATAGAGATTGTAAGGGATGTGTGGTTATCATGCTCTTTTACTGAGCTGGTAGGTCAGGATATTAACAAAAAAAACTCTAGTCTCTCCTATGTATATGTGAAAACCCCTTAAACGATTTCATAAAAGAAAATTATTTTGTGGAGTAATTTTTGGGCATTTTCTTCATTTATACTTGACAATGGAGGATCTATTTGTTATTTACCTGATAAGCTCTTTCCCCGTTTCTGATTTTGCAGAACTTAATCTAGTTCACACTCCCAGTCATTACGAAATCCTAAAACTTGTCTGCTAACGATAATATCTCTTTTTTAACTCTTAAGCAAACTTTCTTTTAATGAAAGTGGTTTTTGAATTTTTTATTTTTGAGATAGCATGAGTCCAAGAAACCAAAACCACTCATTTTCTTTTATTTATTCTAACCGAATTTGTATTGAGATTGGTGGACCTTAATTCTGAAATTTGACTTGTTGCAGCAGATTTTAGCATGTCCAATTCTCAGAGAGAACATGCATTGGCTATAGAACGGCTGGTACCTGAATTCGTTGCACTAAGACTGAATCTTTGCAGTTACATGAACGTGGAGAAGTTTTGGATGATCTATTTTTTGTTAATACTTCCGAGACTAAATCAGCATGATCATGAGTGCCTATCAACCCCCAAGGCAAGTCTTTCTTTACCAATATTGCCTTATTGAAGTTCCCTTAGAACTTGAAGATGTGAATTATTCATGCATGCTAGTCAGATCAGTCAATATACTTTAGGAAACCTTGTTATTTCTAAATTACAAATGCAAAACTTCTATAGAACTACTAAAAATTGTTATAGCCAAGAGAATACAGAGCAGTGATACAAGCTATACTTTATTCTATTTCTATATGCTTAATTGAATTGATCCTCTAGTCTCTCCTCCCCCACCCCCTTTGATTATACAGCTTGTTTATGATACATGAGTGAATAGCAGACCAGTATTCATGGGTCTGGTAATCTTTTTGATAAATTATGTCTTCGGCCAGAAGTTTTAGCATTTGTCTTTGTTTATTCTATGACTTTCTCTCCAGATGTGTTGGTTCTATAAACAACTTTTCAGATTATCGTTTATTGCACCCAACAATTATGGGATTGAAGATAGAGTCATGGATAATTATCTCTTTTAGTCTGTTGTACAAGTTTGGGTAGAGACAATCTCTAAATGATCGCCATATCATTCATGTTCTCCCATTTTTTCCTTTTGTAGATTGTTGACGCAAGAGACGTGCTTGTCCAGAAACTTGGAGAGAGGAAAAATTTGCAAGCTGAAGAAAGTGGAAAACATGGGACTGTGGATTCAAATCAAGAGGTTAGGGAGAACCGTGAAAGAGAAAGTATCTCGTTTGAGCAAAACCAGGTTTTGACTGAGGTTACAAATGCAGTAGAAGGTTTAGAAGTTAATGACACAGTTAGTACTGAAAAATGGTTGGAAGATACGGATATTGATGCTAGTTCATTTGCTTCCTGTACAAAACTTCAACAGGAGGAAGAGGATGTGTCATTCAGTGACCTAGAGGATGACGGGAGTTATAGCTCCGATAAATTATCAAGCTACAGGGAGACGCAGGACATCAGGGGTTCATCCCCTGAAGGTGCTACTACTAGTGACTGGGTGCAGCTGCATGAAAGTTCTGTGAGAGATGGCAGGAAGAAGGCTATTCCTTTAAAAGGTAAGGATTCAGAAGATGAGTCAAATGATTGGCTCACTATTGATGATTTTTATTAGTTAGGCTTTCTTTGATTCACCAACTTGTAAAGGTTCAATATTTTTCAGTTATCAATGGCTCTGTATTTAGGGAGTACGATTATATAAATTAAAGTATTTTTGTTTTTTTATTCACACGTACATACTTTTTGTCAGTACAAGACGGTTGTGCATTTGGTAAGACATCATTCATTTGTTGAAAGTGTACCATGCAAACAAATTAAAGATTTCAACAATAATTTTAATTTGGAAGTTTCTGTTAGTTGATCAGTAACACAAAACGTTGACGTCAAACTGTGTGTCGTAAAAAATTGGATTTGATTGCAATGAGTGTTACTTTTGAAAATAATTTATCCTTATAAAAAATTTAGATGTCACAGAGAATGAATTCTTTAACGTACGATTGAATAATACAGTAAAAATGTGTGGTGAAAGTACACTAACATGAATTTTACCACGAAAACGATGATTTGAGTTTAGTGATTAGGGAGTTATTGCAATAAAGAAATTTTAGGAAAAGTAGAGTTTAAGTCATGTTATCTGTACTTTTAAGTGTTTTATTTTCTACTTAAGAGTCCCTGACCATACTAAGATTGAGATAGAGAGAAAAGTAGAGACGAAGCAATAATAGCATAGTGGAAGTTGTAAAATACACATCCACTAATCGGAAGCACAAAGAATGGGGTTTGGTTTGAGTGTGGTACATTGCTTATATAGAAAGGCCTCCACAGAGAAACATTATGGGGAATCTGGCCCCAACAAAATCCTGCCAGAAAACATGCAAACCCCTTACCCCTTACGAAGGTCGTGCGTAACCTCCAATTCCCATGGATTTCTCCGAAGAAGGATGCTCCCTACAGATGAGACAGACATGTCTGGTCTCTCATGAGAGTTACTGCAGTTCTTAACTGATTACCATTTAACTCTGTAATTCTAGTTTATTTATAAACTTGGTATCTAATACTCTGCTCAGTCATAATAATGTAGGATCCAATTTATAATAAAATGGGAGACCAAATTCAAATTTTGGTGATATTACAGTAACGTGAAAGATGCAACTAAGCTTTAATTTCATTTCGCATTATCTTGTGGGCATCTGCTGAGTTGCTAAAACGACTTCGATTATATAGTAATAATAGATGACGTAATAATAGAAACGATGTAATTTTCTTATGGAGTAATTATTTTTCAAATGAGAGAACAAGGTAATATATATGAAGATACTAAACTGACTCTATCAGTTTAATATGCTAGGATCAAGATAGTGGTGGAGAGTTTGAAAATTTGTATGAGTTTTTAAATTTAAATATAGTTGTCACTATTCTACACACAAAACAATTTGACTGATAAAAACAATCATGAATAGTAAATACAGATAAAGAAATAACTGAAATAAAGGTCAATTGGATGGAAAGGAATTGAGTAGGTTAGAATAGAACAAAAAGAAAGTTACTATTTCATTATGTTTTAGAATGGAGAAAAACAAAATAAGTGCACCACCCAATATAAAACTCTTATGAAACCTATTACAAACCTATTTGTTTCTTTCAACTCTTACATCAGCTGAGTAATTTATGGCCATAATTTATAGCTATGTCAAATACGATCGTAGCAAAGATACAGTCATAAAATAAAAATAAAATATAAATGTGAGTTAATATTTTGATTAAATATCTAATAATAATAATGATATATCAATAGTTCAATATTATGTCTATTAAACCCATGTAATACAACCATATCATATTAATTAAAATTGAATTTGTTTAAAAAACTAGTAGTATTAAATTCAGGTTCAAATACTAATCCATATACCTCACCATTTAAACATCCTAATACATATTTTATGGAACAATCTCTCATACCTAATGATTTTATATTTATAATCGAGCATCACTTACTCTCACCCTCAATTTATTTACTATTTAATATATAAAACATCTATCGACTTTTCAGCATATGGCACATTTGTCAATTTGACTTAAAAAGTATAATTAAAATCTCAATATCTCTTTAATAACTTTTAATTTAATGCTGAGAAAAAAAACTTTTAATTTAATAGTTATATCACATCTCAACGTGTTAATTGTACTTCCATGATAACTACTAATTTATACATAATTTATTAATTATACAATATTAATTTTCATAAATATACATATTATATATATATATAAACTTTAAATCTCAATATAAAATCAAAGATATGTCACCAGAGTGATACATTCTTAACGAAATTATAGGACATTGTTTAACATGATTTTTGTTTATTATCGCTTGAGCGATACTATTATCACTTGAGCTAAATTCTCCCAGAGGAAAACAAATTATCTCAACCATTTTTCAATGAATAAATATGCAGAAAATAAATATCTCTTTAAAGTTCTAACCGTTCCAAAATCAATCAAACCATTCTAAAAAATCTCTAATCTTTTTTAACATGTTTTAAGAACAAAATTCAATACATTAATTTTCCACTCTAACAAGTGTAAAAGTCCATTCTTACTCAAAATGACTATTTGAAACCCAAATGCAACTTAACATATAGGAATATTTTTGTAACAGCATTTTTTTTAAAAATACAAGACCCCCACGGAAGGTTTCTTTCTTTTTCTTTCTTCCTTATCTCCCTTTCTCTCTCTAACTCTCTTTTTTCTATTAATTTCCTTTCTTAATCTTCATCTATTTTAGAATTTGATGTAACCACTTTTGATGTGACCACTTTTTAGCTGACAAGTTAAGAAACATTTCTATCCAATCAAATTTTTAAACAAAGTAAGTTCATTTTTGTTCTAAAAATCTTTTGTTCTGTGTTTTTTCTTAGGATTTACTTATCAATCTTGGTGGGATCAGTTGAGAACATTAATCTTCTCAACTTATTCTACTACATACTGAATTTTTGTTTTGTTTGGATAACTTGCATTAGACCCGTAAATCTTGAAGCTTATCCAGATTGTGGGGAATAAAATTCTAGAAGTTGCTTGGAAAGCAAACAATTAAGGTAAGAGAAACTAAATTTAGTTTTTAATAGCACCATAGGATAGAAGATCTAAATTTAATTGATGGTTTAGTATTTAAGTGTTTTTTTTATGTTAAACAAATTTTTGAATGTTGTGGATCACGTTTTGAATGATATTGTATGATGAAATATGTGGAATTGAATTCATACATTTGGGATAATGTATGAACTTATGTTTGTATGTGTATTAAGTATTGATGCCTATCTGATAACAGAGATCTCCGAGCTTCACTCATGATCTAAGTCACATAGACTAAGATATCAGGTAGTGAGAAGCGGATAGGGGAGTTCATGCACACCGTGACATATGAGATGCACGGCTTGGGTTGTATTGAACTTACCCTGATCTTTTCTGTTGGATTCGCTGGTAATCTTTGGATCAGGGGTTTGTCTCTAGTAGGACTTACTTAATAAGATCTTCTGGAAGACGTTGTTTGTTGAATATTCTGAATGTGTAAATTCATGTGAGATCTATGTGATTATTTTATTGTTGAGATTTGAAGAAGATTGAATAATTTGATAAAATTGATCATGTAATTTGGTTTTCTCTTTTGATTTAACTGTGTATATTATAAAATAAAATTCTATTTTCAATAGTTTACCCTTGTTTTTCTTGTTGTGTTTGAACTGCGATGACTGATGTACTACATACACGAGCAGATGATCTTACAGGTATCGGAGGGTCTGAAGAGCTTTAGGGTACTGATTTTGAAACTTATATTGTAAATATTTGTATTTCTATATGTCCTAATCATGTATTAGGAATGTTTTGAAAAACTCTAAGCTTGTATAGAAATATATAGAACTTGTATTATAATAATTAGATATTATTTTTCAGGGTGTTACAATTTCAATACTACCTCAGTCAATCTTTATGTATCAAACCAACAATTAAATTCCACTTTAATTCATAACAATAATGCATTATAATACATTTATGACAAATAGAATTCAATTCTAATGCTACCCTCATTCAACATGTAAGATTATTTTACTTCAGCTAACACCAACATTAGATAGATAGAGTAACTCTCCATCTTTCACTAAACTTATGATCCAATGAATCTAAACTCAATTCAACACAATATCTATTCAGAATCAATCTAAAAACATCCAAATATCAAAAATCAAAAGTTGATATTAATAAAGCATTACCTTCTCAACTTATAAACTTGTGAGAATTCAAAAATTCATATGAACCTATAAAAAATTAAATAGAGTTTATAAAATAGAAAAGAACTTATAAAAGAAATTTGATGAGTCATAATTAATCATTAATCATCATCTTGCTATTGTCTCACTCATTGATTTTGAAATGATCTCTACTAAACACAAAACCAGATTGTTTTAATCATGTCTTAAATTAAAAGCTTTGAACAACTTTGTTATTGGGATTTAGGTTCCAAAAGGTTCACTCAAGATGATATATTTCCTTGGTAAAGAGGTTACCTATATGCCTGATTTGATAGAATGTGGTATATAAGAAAGGAAATTGAAAAAGGCAATTACACGAGCAATCGTCAAGAGGGTAATTTGCAGAGTCATCCACAACAAAAGGCTTCATTACTTTCTAAAACATGCACAAGCCATTGACAATATCTGATGAATGATTGCATAGCAAACAAATTATATTCCCTTTTTGATTGACCCAATATTATTATTCTCAAGAACTTTATAAGCATTACAATGACTGAAAAAATAATAATATTCCCTTTTTTGTTGCCTTCACAGCTTATCTCAAGCAATTAGTCAACAAGAGACCACGGCAGAGGAAGGCGAGTATAATGTAAGATACAATGACGAACACTATAATAAGTGCAACCCTGCATCAGGAAGAGACTCATCATAAGACATTCATGTCATTTTAAATCCCTTTTTAAATTATTTATGCTCAAATTTGTTCTTAAGTTCAACATTAGCATGAAATCAATTATATATGCAAATTAAGATATGAATTTATTGTACTTACGTTAACCTAATGTTACTCCACCACAAGTTATTTTTATAACGACGGGACTGCCTTTTGAAACGAAGCGTATTGTTATTCATTGCTGAAGTTTTCTCTACCAACAGTTCCAACCTCCCACCTCTCTCCAATACTTTTTCAATGTTGTCCACCATCACAGTTCTCACCTATTATCATCACATCATAAATATTCAAAAACTACTTTACAATTTCAATATCAAATCAATAATTCTAAATCATGTTAAAATGGAACACAGTATCCGTTATATATTACATTTAGAATTCCCTAATTGGTGCCATAAACTATTTATTCAAGCATCTTATCACATATTAGTTTGAAATTTACATTACCACATCAAATACAACACTGGAATTCAAGTTTGAGTTTGTCATATCAAAATCAAAAGAATCATAAGGTAAATTAAAGTCATTCACCCAAAAGGTTTCTGCTACAGGATCAACCTAAAGAGGTGAACTGGAGCATTTGGAATTGAAAAAGTTAGACAAGAACTCCTGAAGAGAAGCAATTATAGACAAGGATCGAAGTGTATAAAAATAAAAATGTGTATATTTAAACTTGCCTGAGTCATTTCACCTTTGAGACGGTTCAATCTATCAGCATTTGGGTCATTGGAGTAATAGTCCATCTGCTGGCTCAAGATCCTTGAGAACTCATCATTCATGGCGTAGGCAGGAGATGAAAGAATCGCACGCCCATATGTCTTCACAAATTTTTTATGAATATCTTCAAGAAATGCAAAAGGGACCATTCCTGCAGTGAGTCAAAGAGAAGATTCATTACAGCTCAATGAGGAATTGCAAACTTTAGTGTACAACAAATTAAACAGGAATGTTTTTCTTGTCAACAGTCATTATCTCATATTGCATTCTGTTTCAAGTTCACCGGATTTCAGTGAGTTCAAATGTGATCTAGTTGTCATTGAAAATCATTTCACACTATTAGTATGCAAAGAAGTGTCATGTCACTGTAGCGACTAAGGACTTTCAGTCGCAATAAAAGCTTTCAATAGTTTTAAAATAAGCATGCATCATACTGTGTATTGAAAGTCTAAACTCTAAAATGATATTCTCTTACAACTCACTCCAAATAATTAGTCACATATTTTATAGTGTAGGGAGTGAATCCTCCCAAGAAGAAGGCGTGGAGGCTCTCCAGCATCACAAGTTACAAGAAACCAGCAAGTCCAAGGTGAGAATAAATGTAATGAATGTCATTTAACTGGTCAAACAGAGGTGTGACATGCATGTGTCCTTAACGTAAACCTTGGATTATCATAGTTAAGCTATTAGTATCCACCCTTCTATAAAAAAAAGTAGGGTAAGGGAAGGGACAATGAGCAAAATTGGCCCCATATGAGTGTGTGTGTCTTGGCGCCAGCAGTTTTCCACGTTCGCTTTTGCATATGGCATTCTTGATTATTATCACATCACATATAGCCTCAACAAAAGAACTGTAATTTTGGGATAATATCCAGAGTTTTAAGATCAGAGCAAAGTTCACTCTAAAAAACAAAATGGTTACCTTAGATTGTCTAACAGTTTACTCATGATTTCCTTGCCTTTCTTTACCACTAATCAAATTATGAATACCATGATTGGTTCAAGTGAAATTCCTCTTAAGCAGGTCTCAAGTTTCAACCTAGAGCCAGCCCCGCCATGGTATAGATGTTTTCCTAGCCATGTGATCTATGTCAAACAACTGACAACCTATGACCTATGTCAAACAAATCACGCGATTGCAGTATGTGCCGAGACATTCCAGACACTTTGACATCATCTACAGTTAAAGATAAATGAAAGAATCTGAATGGTGTTAAAAATAGCACCAATTCACACACGCATCGATAGATAGATAGATAGAAAAGAGCAACGAGTGAATTGATCCATTATCACCATCCCCAAAAGGCCAAAACAAAAAAGTAAAACAGTTGATCAACATTGTTTCATCATTGAATAATTAGATTCAACAAGCCAAACACAAGTAACCTAGAAAACATTATTTTAAAGAAATAACAAAAAATATGAAGAGATAGATGGATGGATGGATGAATGAGAGGAAGCTTACTTCCAAATGCATCATCAGCCATGCAAAGAACCGTGAGGCCATCTGTCCTCTTGACATGAAAAACATAGCGATCATGGGAAAAAGAAACATTGCTGTCGTTGTTGTTATTATCCCCTAGGTTCATCTTGTTGAGTATCTGTTTGGCTACGACACTAGCATTACTCTGGGTGGCGCTGAACTCAGCCAGAACAATCTGTCCCCTTGCCACCATTCCATACAAAATCCCCATTGATCCTCAAAGGGCTCCTTAATTTTTGAGTGAAAGGTGAAAGGGCTTTGTCAAGATCAAGAAGGGTAATCTCCCAAAGGCCGTTCCTTGTTTTTGTGTGGCTAAAAAAGTGTAAAGAAATTGGTTTTGGTTTTGGATTTGGAGGTGCAATTACACCAACACCAAGACAAGAATGAAGAGAAATCAAAGTGTCCATTTGATTTGATTTGGTGTCCAAAAATGGGGTAAACGACATCTGGAAATTTAAAAGGGAACTCTACCTTATCCCTTTTCATGCCTACCATGGCATTTTCGGTGCCACCAAATTTGCCGGAAAACATGGACACACATCCTACGTTAAACAAAATCGTAGTTGTAATTTCTAACAACAATTATAATCATTTTAAAGAAAAACAAATACTATTGCATGATTACTTAGATTCTTATATTATATAATAATCATAATTTATTCTCTTGACTTGTAAATTAAAGAAAATGTTAATTTCTCTCATTCATTAAATTAATACTACTTTCCTTGCAAGTGAAGAAGCATGTGTGTGAGTGAACGTTGAATCCAATACCTGGAGCTATATAATAAAAAGGGAAGATTTTTTTTTTATCAGCAAAAAGAAATTAAGTTTGTTTATGAACTAAGGAACAGAAACACATCATGATGCATTGGAAGGGCTAAGGCAAGAGGGGACACGTACACGTTGGTCTCAAGGGTAAACAACGAGTGAGTGTATGATTAGCAGTTATGGGCAATAGGGTAGGGTGCCCTTTTTATTTAAGTACATCACATCACCTGGCTCCAGAAAGGCACCTAAATGCCCCACACAAAAGATTATAACCTAATATTCATTGAATGAGTGAGTGATACTAAGATAATATAGTTTTGTGGTCGTCGTACACTTTTATTTCAAAAATCACTTTTCAGCAAGATCACGTCAGTCCACACCCGTGAACGTGACCAAAACGCGTTTAAATTTGTGTTCTAATAATTTTACATAAAAACAAATTCAAGATAGTGTGAAAATAAGTTGGACGTCTTACTTTTATTTTTTAACTATACAAGGTAGTAAATTAGGCTTTAAATACGAATAAAATTGATTTTTCAATACATAAGTGATCACTCTCAATAAGTAATTATTTGTGGTGTATTGTTTAAGTCCTCCGGATACAACAGGAATTTTTTGAAAATTTTCGAGAATCAGAACTAGCAAATTACTCTTAAAAGAGTAAGAACCCAATAAAATCCAAAAAAAATATTTATAATAAAAGAAATTAATAAAGAGGGAAGGGGAAGAGAGAAAGTGAGGAAGACAGGAAGCGTAAAGTTGTGTGTGAAAGTGAGAATGAAACCCCTCCATATATAAAACCGAATTTGATATTTCTTTGGCACGTTCTCCATATATTTTTGTAAGACCATAACCAAGCAACGTGAGTTTACAATCCCCCACATATTGCAAAAGATAAAGAAAGAAAAAATAATTCAGGGTTCATTTAAGATGTAATGCACAAAGTTGATATAACAAGCTATATGAACCAATCTTAGATTGATGAACTTAACACATAATGTAGTTGGTGTATCAAGCTATATGAACCAAGACACTTAGTATGTGTTAGAGGTTTATCAATCACAATACACCCCACATTACTTGTTATTATCGTTGTGTTGCGCTACTAGGTCATGCGCGTGCCCGGTATTCATCATGAGTGCTATAGAGATCTTGCCAAGGTCTCATGCAAGCGGCCCCACTTGACACTCATATAGGTGATTTCATCAAGTGTATGCTGCAAATCATACACCACCCATAAGGGATATGAAAATCATTAAAACTTTGTAAATCGTTAAAACTCTTTTACCTTAGAATTTTAATCATAAAGTTTATCCTCTCGATAATGCAATATCTACCACTTTCACACACACCATAGGAATGGACAAAATTGATCTTAAATCAATATTAGTGTTAGCATAACTAATAAGTGACTTGTTTTTACCCATATGAACCTTATTCATGGGATCTCCAATCACAAATGTTAGGTTTCCATCACTTGTTTGTTTGCAAGTGGCTTAAGTCTCATTCCCCTCGATGTTTTTAAAATCAGTTTTCTTCCTATGGGTTTTGTTTGCAAGTGGCTTCGGAGGAATTTTGTTGAAGGCGAGTTGTGGAAACAATTGGTGTAGGTAGAGGGTTGGAAGAGGTCATGGTTGTTTTATGAAGAAGCTCTCGAATGTATTGAGTCTAAGACAAATGCATGTCCCCTATAGAGGTATGGGTCACTTGAATTCCCAGAAAGTGGTGGATATCACCTAGATCCTTAAAGGCAAAACATGTGTTAAGACTTGAAATGAGATTATTGATTTCAGAGATAGAGGATCCAGTAATAAGAATATCATCAACATAAACCAAGATAAAAAATGATGTGGGAAGAAGTAAAACGAACAAAAAAAGAAGTGTCGCTTTTAGTAGGAGTGAAACCAAAAGCATGTAAGGTGTGACTTAGCTTAAGAAACCAAGAACGTGGTGCTTTTTACAAGCCATAGATGGCGTTGTGAAGCTGACAAACAAGTTGTGGATGGACAGAGTTGAAGTCAAGTGGTTGTTGCATGAAAACACATTCACTTAGATCACCATTTAGGAACGCGTTGTTGACGTCAATTTGCATGCGCAAAAACAAGACAAATGGTAGCAAAAATCTTGGAAGTTAATTAGATATTATTAATTTTATTTTATTATATTTATTTAATATTTACATAATATTACATTTTTTTTACATATTATTATATTAATTTTAAAAAAAATATAGATTTAAATTTAAAATATAATTCAAATTTTTTTATAAAAAATATGAATTTGATTTAGATTTAAATTTAAAATCCAATCCAAATATTTTGATATAAATTTCTAAAAATCTAAATATTTAGATCTGAATTTATAAAAATATAAATTATTTTTATAAAAAATATAAATCTTAATTTAAAATCTGATCTAAATATTAAAATTTTGATTGAATTTTTAAAAATCTAATTCATCACCACAATGTTCTAACATTTTTTTCCCAACGGGAAACAAAACCTATAATATAAAACCAAAAAAACATCTAAAATATTAAACACGACATTCATCTCATTATTGATTGATAACATAATTATACTTGAATAATAAAATTTTAAGTTTTAAACTAAATTATAGTATATCAAATAATATACAATTTCAATATTAATATTTTTTTTTATCAATAAATAAATGTAAAAAATGAAGCAGTTAATGTCTCTCCATAATTCCAAAAATCTTACGAGCATCCTTTTCTCACCAATCCCCTGCTCAACAAAAATTACAGCAGTAACATCAGACACAAAAATGGTTGACCTTAAATTCTTAATTATACAATTACATACCAAAAAACACAAGTGCAAAAGAAGCCATAACCAATACAATCATAATAAGCAGTCCCAGAATTAAAAACATAACCACAGACCAACCATGATCTGGATTCTGATTGATTAGCCCCCAAGCTGTTAGTGGGTTGCCCTGCAAGATTCGATGTTAATATCTTATTTACAAGGAATTTTCCTAGAGATATTACAATGTTTGATTGAAATTATTTGAAGTTAGGTGTTCATATGATTCAAATGAATTTATCCTAATTCAAGGATTAAAACACATCTAAAACTAAAACTTCACGTTTGATCTCACTAAAAAATACTTCACTCGTCTTTTGAAATTATATCCTCTTATCTCAAACCAAAGTGTTCCGTAAAGTAACCAGAAACTGAAAAAAAAGTTTTCATCTATTAAAAAAAACAGTTCTTTTGATCCCTCGCTAATCACTTGAATACAAACTTCAACAACACATTTTAAGGGTAATATGTCATTAGAAAATGAATTTTAGTATTTGTAAAAAAACATGAAAAATAAAATAATAGATATAAAATGGGTGTAAAACTTATTAAGTGTATAAGGTTGTATCACTTTAAGGGAATGTGATAAAACTCCAAGAGTCATATATGCTATATAACTAAAGAAAAATTATACTATGATAATTAAGGTATGAAGTTGTATATAGTTTTGATATGACAATTTTAAGAAAAAATGATAAAAAATAAATTTGTAATTAAATTATGTAAAAAATAATTAAAATAATAATATTGAGGATTATTAAAAGAATGTTGAAAAAAAAGTGTGTTATTAATATATCATACTCATAACTAAAAGTAAATATCATGGTTCATAACTAAAAGTAAATGACCTTAGAAACTTCTCAGCCACCACCAATCATACTTAGGATGCCACAATCTCCAAGAACACATTGCCTCAAAATCAGGCTACGTATATTTGTATTTGAGGTTTTGTTCATCGAATAAAAATCCACTTCTGGATTGCACACCTACATGATGTTAGTCTCATTCTCCCTGCATTCGATGATTTTGAATGGACAACAATAGCATATTTTAATGAATTTGAAAATATCTTAAGTGTATGATATGTAAACAATGTCATGCACCTAACCCTATTCTTCTTCTTCGTTTGTGCGTGAACCAGCAGCCGCAAGCGCAACCATCACCGTCAGTCACCTTCGTCTCCATTTGTTTGCTTCACAGTCAGTGACCTTCATCATTGCAGGCAAAGCAACAATCGCCACGGTCAACTTCGGAAGTCGGAGAAGGAACCATTGTCGAAGAAGTCAAGGTGTTTTTATACTTGTGGATAAAAACTTGTCGAAATTTTATCCGTAATGGAATTTTTACTTGTGGATATTTTTATCTTAAATTTGTTGTTGTTCTGCGAATATTAATATCCTGGATATGTACATCCGTAAGCCAATTTTCAGTTATGGACATGGGCATCCTGAAACAACAAACCAACCTTCCGGATTTTGACATCCATAATGCAAAAATTAGACTTTCGGATTTTGGCATCCGTAATGCAAAAATCAGACTTTCGAATGCCGATATCCGTGACCAGCTTAGTTCGTACGAAACACCAGAAACGAGTTCAAATGACTACTTACCTCATTAACTTGGCAACCACACCTTACATTGAACGTCCGTGCACAACAATGAATGTAAACCTTCTCTGCTGCAGCTCAAAGCAAAACTTCACTACAACAATGAACTTTCTCTACTTCACCATACACTATTTTTCAAAGTGAAAAAGAGAAGGGCACAATGGGAATTTTAAAAATTCATCAGGTGCCAGTCATAATTGATTGGGTGCAGGAAGTTGAACAATCTCTAAAATGAGTTTTCTTAAATATTATAAATATGTTTTTAGTGCCTCTATCTCTTACTAGCTTAAAATTTATAGTATCACATGTATAAATTCCTCCAACAAATTTATAGTATCACATTTATACTACTATCCACCCTCCAACAAATTCCTCCTATCTTCTAATCAATCTTTTTAAAAAAATTGAATTGATTATTGACTCAGTTAAATATAAGATATTGTGTTAACAAATTATTCATCCAATAATTCTAGTGATTACAAATTCTCTCATGTACTAAGTGGAGTTGAGTTTGATTCCACTCAAAAAATTGTTAATATTAACTTTAATAACTTATATAATAATAAATCATTCATCCAATAAATTAATTGAAGTTTCGTCTCCTAATTTTAAGAACATAATGATTAAGTCGCATCAATTTATACATGATTAAAGACAGAAGGGATTGAACCCATGACTAAGAAGAAAATGTGTTCTAATAGATACATTTATTAGTCATTTGTTACCTTTCTTGTTTAAAAAATCTATTGTTCATTCTATTCTTTTTTATTTAAAGTATAATCAAAGTAAAATTATATAATAAAATATTAATACAGATAAAATAATCTTTTTAAAGAAACAAATTTAAATAAGTTACACAAGAAGGTATAATTTTAAATAAAATTTATTTTTTAAAACACTTTTAATTTCATAAGTTTAACGTAATTTTCTAAAATCATACTCTAAACACTACTTTAAGTATTAATACTTTTTCATTAATAATTTTAATTTGATCACTTAATTTTAATAGAATCCAAATAAAAATTATTAATGATAAATAATGGGTATCACTAAGCATATATATCATTATATTTCACTTATTAGTAAGTAAATAATTAAAATACTTATATACTTGTGAATTTATTCAATGGGTTCACTTTTTTTATCATCCCTTGCAAGTTGCTTCTGTTAGGCTAGTTGTACCATCTATTTATGAACAAGAGATGAAATATATATATATATATATATATATATATATTACAAGAAAATCATGAAATAAAAATCAATTTTTAGAGACCAAAATAATTAGTTACAATAATAACTAAATTAAAGATCATATTAGAAACTAAAAAAAAAATCTAAATTAGTTTTTATTATTGTTAAATAGTTTTTAAATTGTTATCTAATTAGTAACTAATGTTTTTTTACCAAATTTATAAATTAAATAATTGTTAATTAAAATATTAATTGCTAATTAGATACTAATTTAGAAACTATTTAACAATAATAGAAACTAATTTAAAAATCAAAATTTGTTTTAATTTATAAAATGGTCTCTAGTTTAGTTATTATTATAACTAATTATTTTGGTGTTTATAAATTAGGTTCTATTTTGCTACAGTGACAAATTCATATACAACATTCAAAGGAGAAAAACAATAAAAAATAGAAGATAATTACTGAGAGTAAAATATTGGAGATCATAAAAACCAGAAGAAGAAAAAAAACTTATGCACACAAGTCCACTTCATCCTTCCCCAACAATTTTAAAGAGGAATTGCTTCAACCCACATTCATATGAAATTCTATTGTAAAGCATCCATTGAGCATTACAAAACTGAATTTGATTTTAAACTTCCTTCAATCCATATTGCCATTGTGATGGGTTCAACTCTCCAATCCAGGTCAAATTTTAAAACACTTATTGAAACCATTCAATGACTAATAATTGAAAACTCTACAACCCCTACACTTCTAATCCTTTATAAAAAAATCGTATTTATTATTTATATTTATGAATATTAATTGAAGCTAAAACCACTTAATTATTTACTACATGTTAAAAGTTTAATCAAGTTATTTGTAAACACTAAAATTTCAATATAATATTTTATCAAAACATAAAGGTTATGTTTTATCTTTATTTTTTAGAGAAACATGTGGATTTTTGGCAATGAGAGTTGGGAACATGGAAGACTTTTACCTTTATTACTTGGAGAAACATGTAGATTTTTGACAACTGTAAGAGTTAAGAAATATGGAAAGATTTTTAAAAACGACGAGACATGAGAAGCATGGAAGATTTTTTAACGCCATGAATCAATCATATAAAAAATTATGACACCACAATCAATACAAATATTAAGATAATAAATATGTGGATGTAATTTTATTTATATATGTTTACTCAACTTTATCATTTTTATTTAATATTAAACTCAAACCGATATTTCAATTCTTAAATATATCTAAATGTAAAAAATATTTATATTTACATTTATATTTTAATAATTATTATCAATTAATAAATAATATTTTTAAAGAAACAATACTTTATAATAAATAATTTTTTTTACTAATATTTTTTCTTTTTTAACCTAAAACATATATATTTTAAAAAATACAAATAAAAGTAATTTTAATATTATTTTTTTTATCAGTAAGAAAGAATAAATAATTTTCAAAATTTAAATTTTTTTCTATTTCAATTTTATAAATATATAAGTTCATTACAATTTTTATAAATATTTAAAAGTTAAAATAGTATTATCTGAGAGAATAAAAACAAAAATATATTAGATAAAGAAATAAAAACAAAAAGATACTTAATAAAGAAATAAAAGTGAAAATACTAATATTTGAGAAAAAAAAAAGTCTTAAACCTTTATATAAATCGAAAATAAAATTCTTAACTCTCCCCTGACAAAAATCAAAAGGAACAAACCAATAACGTAAAAACAACATTTAATTAATCTCATACAACATGAGGATGTATGTTATACTAAAATATATCAATATCCATTTAATCAATCAAATAATCTTTACTTTTTCTTTATAGTCCCTTTTGTTTCCAAATCAATTAAATGAATGACCCAGTTTCTCCTCTTTCCATCCAAGGGAAAAGAAAATCATAAATTAACGTTTGCAAATACAATCTCCCAAGCAAATACGAAAGAAGTGTATTGAGAGTTAGAAGCTATGTATTAATTCAGATGACAAGATCATATCATATATTATGGTTATCTCAAAGAAGATGAGATACATTTGCTTACTGGGGCCATATAATTCAGATATATATATGCCAAATATATACACCCATTCCATTTATAAACTTTTGTAGGTCATCATCTCACTCTAACATTTTGCCTCATGACACTTGCAGAGACAAATAATTTCCATCGCAAAAATATAATATTATATGAATCATCTCTTAGCCACTTGCACCCCATCCCCATGTGTCTATTTTACAAAGGAAAAATTTCACCAAAAATCAAAAACAAAATAAATTTTGGCTGCACTTAACCCAATTGCATGCACGGTCACTGGTAAACCACTAAATCAAGATTGAATCAATTTGAGTCTCTGTACATGGCAGTACGTACGTTGAGTCGCAAACCATTAGCTTCAGGGAAAACACCACAGCCACTAGTTTTTGCTGCAAATTTAGCATCTATATATTTCGATGCTATTTCTCTGACTTCGGAGGAGGCTCTTTGACATCACAGACGACAAATGCCAATTAATAGCTAATAAATTCAATGTCTTTCTTGTAAGAAAACAAATTTAGATTTTGTAAACGCTCAGACAACTTTCAACATCTTACTTCATTTTCAGATATAATATTAATTCACCACCCTCCATTTGCGTAACTGTTTCAGACAATAACGTATTGGTTTGCTTAGTTACCTTCCAAATTACTTAACACACTTTGCATTAGTTGGTTCTTGTAAGATAGGCTGTATAACAGAGAGAAAAATAGGGTGAGATGAGAGAAAGAAAGGTGGTTCACGGATGCAGAAAGATACAAAAAAGTAAAAGGTCTTAGAAGGAGCGAATCCCATCACGGACAGGCAAAGAGCAGCATTACACATCCCCATCATGGACATGCTGCTATCTCTCTCTCAATAATCATTTTTCTTTCTCATCCATCCCACACTCTTTTAACCACTCTTCTCACATACCTGCCAAGCTGTTCTGTTTCCCATTCCCACTTTCCCCACACTACATCCATCTCACACCACTCTGTAACCTACTTCTCATCACATCATTGCCCTTCTCTTACTCTACCACAAAAAAATTACCACTCCATTGCCATTCATCACTAACTGTTTTTTTTTATCGACAAAAAGAATATATATAAACCTAAGAACATTAAAGTTACTATGTACACTCACATTCTATAAACTAAGCCAAGTTTCTCACATCACTCTTTCTGGAATCAACAAAATATATCCTATACAAATGGAAGATTGGTTGTGATTACCCTGCTTGTACTGTTTTTCTCACTATTTTGGTCCTTTGCTCCTATATGACAGTTACCATCTTGCATACTTGATTGTTGTTATCTCCAAATCCTCCAATTGAAGTGTCAAGTACATCAAAATGGTCCTGGGAGGGGATATACAAATAAAAACTTAAAGCAACAAGTGTTGGAGAAAAGTTTTATGTACAAATTAAGTTTAATATACAGCAATGTTTTAACTTTATATAAAAAAATAACATATTATGAAAGAAAATAAATCTGGTAACTATAAAAAAAAATACAATTATTATGTTTGTTTTGGTGGTATTTTTGGTCGCATTACCTATACAACTTTTTTTTATAAGTGTTGAACATATCTGAAATAGTTCATTTAATTTTACTTATTCTTTTCTGAAAAAATGATAAAAAAAATACAAAAAAAATTAAAATTGTTGTATATATATATATATTTTTTAAATATCATTACTATAGCATGTTTACTTTTCTAGTTTTCTCCTTTTCAAATATCCTCTCTTTAATTGTATTTATTTTCCTGTATTTTAAATAAAATGTTTTATAATTACTTCTGTTAAATGGTAACTAATTTTTAAATGTTTTTAATTTAGGTTTTCACGTGCCATTCATTAACCTATATAATGTTTTAGTATTTATGAAATTGTAAATTTCTATTTACTTTCTTATTATATTGATCAAGGATGTTTATATCATGTTTTTGGGAAAAATGAATAAAAAAAATAGTGATTCAATCGGATATTTTTTTCAAGAAACAAAACTAAAAGAAAATTAGATATATAGATTAATGTTTTTTAGTTATTAACGAGTTCTGTTATTATGTTATTAAGTGGTGGTTGTTTAGGCAATTCATTTTTTCTCGGGTAAAATTTTAAGTTTTAGTTTTATATATTTGTAATTGACTATCTTGAATTGAATGAAGAATAAACTATTTGAGTTCTATAAAATAAAAGAAAGATTATTAATTTCAATCATTGATAAATAAATAAAAGTTATTGTTGGTACACTACAAGAAAATCATGAAATATAAACTAATTTTTAGAAATCAAAATAATTAGTCATAATATTAACTAAATTAGAAACCATTTTAGAAATTAAATAAAAAATTAGTTTCTAAATTAGTTTCTATTATTGTTAAATAGTTTCTAAATTGGTATCTAATTAGCAACCAAGGTTTTAACTACCAATTATTTAGTTTCTAAGTTTGGTCTCTAAAACCTTGGTTGCTAATTAGATACCAATTTAGAAACTATTTAACAATAATAAAAACTAATTTAGAAACCAATTTTTTATTTAGTTTCTAAAATGGTCTTTAATTTAGTTACTATTGCAACTAATTATTTTGGTTTCTAAAAATTAGTTTCTATTTCATGATTTTCTTGTAGTGGTATTTTAATGCATTAAAAATTTATTATATATAATATCAATTGTTAATTTTTCAATTAATAATTATAAATAATTTATTTTCTGGATTACTAGTTTGAGAGAGAAATGGAATTCTTGAATAATTGTCTCTCCTTAAAGAAATTCAAATTCGTGTCGGCAGGCATTTTTTAAAAGAGAACTTGCCAAAAAATTAGTATAAATGCTGCCCTCTTTACTACTTAAACCATAAAGGTGATAAGTCAATTTCAATTTTGTTATATTTGGTTAATGACAAAACAAAATATGGAGGAATATGAGTGGTATAATCACTCAACTTTTTGTTAATAAAAAATTATGAAAAATGTTTTCTCCTCAATTACAAAAATATTGGAAACATAAAATAAGTGTACTTATTTTATTTTTTTTAATCTCACTTTATTAAAAATATAAATATTTTATAATATATAAATGAATGTAAATATGATTCAATTTTAGTCAATGCAATTTTAAATTTATTTAATTTTTAAAAATTTTTTTTTTTTTCTAGTTATAATACCACGACCTTTTGTCTATAGAAAATGTATATATCCAGATAACTTTATCCTAAGCTCTGATTTTGTGTGATATGCTCATTCTTGACTTTATCATCTGTTCATCCATCCATCATAGGATGCCTTGAAGATTAAAAAAATATATGTATGTGAAGCGTTAAGACAAGGTTTTATTATTTGATGGAAAAAAGTGATTATGACATACAAAAATACACAGGCTAACACATACAAATATAATCAATGCAATGCATATGCAGCTTGCTAAGTTGGCAATTGAACTTTCACTTTCAATTCAAAACCACACTCTACTCTCTTTCTAAAACTCCTGAACCTTCTACTACTTTTGACATTGTCTTGCCTTAACTCTTAGCTGTTTTTCACTTTTTTCTTTTCTTTAGCCTTCTAGCCCTAAAAACCAAAGTTTTTAAATGCTTACTCTTTCTTTATGTTTATCAAAACAACTTAAATATATATCACACATTCTAATTACAAGGTGATAATTTTTTTTAACAAAAAAATAATAGGAGTATTTAAAGGATATCATAATCTGAAAAAATCAAGATCATAACATTCATAGTAATTCTTAGACCAAAAACTAAAACCAACATATATTTACCATATTCCTACAGCAAAGAACATATCACAGAAGAGGGTGATAGTTGTTATGAATGAAGTAACTTGTCAAACATTCAGTGCAGTAATATGATCTACAAAAGAAGAATGATATGAAATGATGAAATCTTTAAAATTAAAAATTACTCTAGTTATGGAACTTGAGTCGACTTTGGTCATTTAGGTAGGAGACCGATGTAAATGAATAATGTAAAGAAAATAACATAGAACAGATATTTGAATTAATTAGCATTAACCGGATATTAAAGAGAGAATCATAACGGCAGATACGGGGTTAAGACTGACTCCATATATACTAGATAAAACTTCACATATAGACATATCACAAATTAGGTTAAAAGCACACTTATTCTTAATTATCTTGAATGTTTTAGATTTAGGTACTGCTTAGAACAATTACTAAAAAAATAATTAAGTTGTAAAAGATTATAAATACTTTCACAAATAATGGTGAACAATGTCATGACAGAATTACCACACTGTCTCTTCATTTACAACATGAATGAATACAAAATTAGTATAAACAATAAAGAATAATAAGAAAACTAAAAGAAAGTAAATGATAAAAAAACTACGTGAATGTGACACACCCCATGCAGTCTTCTTCACCTCCTCAAGGCTTTTTTCCTGTCACCATCACGTGGAATGTACTTGCAGCTTTGTATGATTAAGCATGTACCATGTGAATTGTGCTATAAAACGAGTACATTTAACAAATAAATGTTTCATAAATGAACACTTACCTTTCTACCAAAGTATTCAATTCAAATCCTCTGTTTGTTGGTGCTATAGGGAACGGAACAGTGTAAAAACATTGTTCAGAAAAATAATAACCAACTCCAATCATTGCCAGTGAAAGTCCTATAATATATTAATTACAGATTATGATCTTCACTTACCATTGGCGATGATACAATACAAGATATCATTTTGAATTTGGAAGTAATGGGGAAATGAATCAAATGTACCTGTCCCATTATTTAATTTGAAAAGGCCCACACATATGACACTGAAAATAATATTTTAAGTAACAGTTATACTAAGAAAATTTGAAAATTTACTTAGATCGCAAACACTTAAAATATGGAAATGCAAAACATTTCCTGAATGCCCACCAATTCAGGGACATTCTTTTACACAAAGAAACTCAACCTCTTGCAAATAAAATCATCCCCGATATGAATCTTACGATGTTCTAGTATTGAAAATTATTACTAAAATATCAAATAATTAATTAAATAACAATATATATAAGAACTTCTATACCTAACATTCTTTTGGCTAAGTGAAAAACATGGTCACTTCTATACTTTAATGTTGTGAGAAGCAGAAGCGAAAGGAAAGGTATCAAGGGTAGGGGAAAACAAACAAGCGAGTTAACTGGCTTTAATAGTTTCATTGACTCCAATTTTTTACTTGATATACCTCTGGTTGGTAAGAAGTTTACATGGTTTAAACCTAACGGAACGGCTAATAGCAGAATTGATAGAGTGTTTGTTACTGAAGATTGACTACAGTTATGGCTCATGAGTAAGCAGTATGTCCTTCAGAGGGAAGTGTCTGACCATTATGCACTGGTGGTAAAGTCTGTGGAGAAGGATTGGGGTCCTAAACCCTTCAGAACCATAGATGCATGGTTACTGGAGAGGGGTTTTAGCAGGATGGTGAAGGATAAATGGCAGTCCTACTCAGTTCAGGGGAATGTCATAACGAAACTCAAAGAAAAGCTGAAACTCCACAAGTCTGATCTGAAATCTTGGAACATGGAAGTGTTTGGTAACCTTGACACCACCAAGAGGAGGATTCTACAAGAGCTGGAGGTTCAAGACTCCCAAGATTGCATTGGGGGATTAGAGGAAACTGAGAGGTTGAAAAGATTGGAGTTGGTAAGCCGATTGAAAGTGAATGATAAGAAACTGGAATCCCTTAGTTGTCAAAAGGCTAGAGCAAGTTGGTTCAAGAATGAGGATTCTTGTACTAGATTTTACCACTCATCTTTAAAGTGGAGAAGGCTCAGGAACGAAGTGAAGGGCGTCCAGGTGGGGGACCAATGGTGTGAGGAACCAAGTACCGTATGTCAGGAGGCGAAGAAGTTGTTCGAAGCTAGATTTAAAGCAACGAAAGATCTAGGGGTAAGATTGGATGGAGTCAAATTTAAGTCGATAACCCCGTTTGCTAATGAGAGCCTCCTAGTTGAGTTCTCTGAGGAAGAGATAAGGGACGCAGTGTGGCAGTGTGAAGGTTTTAAGAGTTCTGGACCTGATGGCTTTAACTTCAACTTCATCAGGAAAAGCTGGGACTTATAAAAGATGAGATTATGGCAGCACTGTCCCTCTTTCATAAGACTGGGAGCATCCCGAAGGGTCGTAATGCCTTCTTCATAGCTTTAGTTCCTAAAGTTAGGGACCCCTCTGAGCTTGAGCAGTATAGACCCATCTCATTAGTAGGAGCCCTGTACAAAATCATTTCTAAGGTGTTGGCTAGTAGAATGAAGAAGGTGTTGCCCTCAATTATAAACGAAAGTCAATCAGCATTTGTAAAAGGAAGAGGGATCTTAGATAGTGTGTTTTTGGCTAATGAAGTGGCAGAGGATCTCAGGAGAAATGGGAGAATAGGGTTATGCCTAAAGGTGGACTTTGAAAAAGCTTATGACTCGGTTAGATGAGAATTCTTATATAATATGTTACTCAGGATGGGTTTCCATAACTTATGGATTACATGGATCCGAGGATGCTTGGAATCTACCTCTGTGTCTGTGCTAGTCAATGGAAGTCCTACGGAGGAATTCAAGCCAACAAGAGGGTTGAAGCGAGGAGATCCCCTAGTACCCTTTCTTTTCCTAGTGGTAGCTGAAGTTCTTGGTGGGATAGTAAGGCAAGCTAGGAAGACCAATTTGTTGACGGGCCTAAAGATTGGAAGAAAGGAAATAGAGGTGTGCATCCTTCAATTTACGGATGATACTATATTCCTCTGTGAAGACTCCCTTAACAATGTAGTAACTCTAAAGGTCATCCTGAGGGGTTTTGAGTTAGCCTCAAGTTTGAAGATTAACTTTCACAAGTCAAAGCTAGCAGGCATAAATGTTCAAAGTAATGTTTTTGCTTGTTACACAAAGACCCTGAACTGTACCCAAATGGGGATATCGTTCAAATATTTGGGCCTTGAGGTGGGTAAAAACCCAAGGAAGAAGCAGTTTTGGGAACCGGTTATTAATAAGATAAAAGCAAGGCTCAGTGTGTGGAAAGGGAGATTTTTAACCATGGCAGGAAGAATTTGCCTCATCAACTTTGTTATAACTGCTATACCCTTGTATTACCTCTCCCTGTTCAGAGCACCGGACCCACTCTATAAAAGGATTACCAGCATACAGAGGAGATTCTTATGGAGATGGGGGAGTGTGAATAAGTCAATCTCCTGGATAAGTTGGAAAGATGTTTGTAGACCTAGAGAGGAAGGAGGTCTGGGTTTAAGAGAAATACATAAGTTTAATCATGCTCTCCTAGCTAAATGGATATGGTGTTATATATCTCAAGAGGTTGGAAGGTGGAAGGAGATTCTGGATTCAAAGTACAGTTTGGAGCTTGAAAGTGCTCAAACATCTGTCAAACTCCATTCTTGGTGGTGGAGAGACCCTCTAAAGTATGTAAGGAAGGAGGAGGAAAATGATGGTTTCAAGAAGAACTAGGATGGGAATTAGGGAATGGAGATAAAGTAAAATTATGGGAGGAAGTGTGGGTTGGAAATGTTGATCTCAAATCTATGTTCCCTGTTTGTACTCTTTGTCCTTAAATCAGGGTCAAACAGTGGGCAAGGTTAGCAGCTGGGTTCAGTCGGAATGGAGGTGGAGTCTGAGATGGAGACGTACCAGATTTGAATGGGAATCTTCATTGGAAACAGATCTTTTTACGCTTTTATCTAGAGCCCTTTTGAAAAAGGATGTCAAGGATGTGCAGGTGTGAGGGAAGGAAGTACCAGGGTTATTTTCTGTGAACTCTGCGTATGGGTGTCTAGCCAAGCGATCTAGAGGTCCTCAATCCGAATTTTTTAAACTTTTTTGGAAGGCTAAGGCATTCCCAAATGTGTTAACGACAGCCTGGAGGGTGTTGTTGGGTAGAGTTCCTACAAGGGTGTGCTTGAACAGGAGAGGGGTGATGATGAACTCTACATTATGTGCAATGTGTCAGTCAAAGGAAGAGTCATGCTAGCATCTCTTTCTGGAGTGTAAACATGCACAATGGGTTTGGTCTATGTGCTTCAAGTGGATAGGTATCTCCTTTGTTCAACTTAATGACTTAAATATGCACTTTCTAAGCTTCCATTTGAGCCAAGCCAGTAATAAGGAAAATCTGGTATGGAAAGGTGTCTGGGCAACTGTTATTAGATGCATTTGGGATCAAAGAAACTTGATAGTTTTCAAGTAAGGGGTAGTAGATGCGGAGGAGGTGTTCCAGAAGGCTCAACTCAAATCATGGTTCTGGATGAAGCATAAGGTGTCGTCCTTTCACTACTCCTTCGTAGAATTGGTTACTAATCCAATGATATGCATTAGAAGCTATAAGTAGGGCACAAATGCGTCAAGAAATATCATGTCACGGGTGCAGTATGATGGAATGGGCTGGTCTGAAGTAGATGCAGGGGTTTTAGTGCAACAGTTTATGTCTCATGCTGGAAATGGGATCTATGATGATGTGTATGTCGGTGCAAGTGCTGAGTTCTGGCACTAGGTTCGGAGGGAAGTGGAGAAGATGGAGACACAACACCTAGTCAGCTCTCTAGATGTATCACATGTGCGAACTACATGTGCTGCTTGTGAGGCAGATTCTGGTTTTTCTGGCTTAAGGTTTTTTCTTTGAATGAGAAGCTTATGCTTGGATCATTAGGAAGTCACAGCTGGTTATTGCATTAGGAAGGCTATCATGTTGGGTTTATGCATGTTGTGAGAGGTTTGTAGTGTTGGAGGAATGTTAGAATATACAAGGTGTCATTCCCAGCAAAAAGTGTAGGCAGTCGTGGTGTTTTGAATGTGTAGCAATAAGAGGAGATCTAGTAGTTGTCACCACACCCTCAACACGATGGACAGCAGTGGAAAATGGATGGAAGAATTCAAATTGGAAGAAGTTTTGGTTGTTAAGAAGTTTATTAAGGTGTAGACTGTTAAGGAGCATTGTGGTATCTAATATGGTACCATCGTGAGCACACATGAGTCACAGATTTGTCTGTCAAAAGGTTGGTGTGTGTCTGCAGAACAGTCGGAGTAAAGTGGTTTAAGCATAGTAAATAAGGCAATCTGGAGGCTGAGGGCTCGAAAGAGACATTGAGGATTATCAGGAGCCTATATCACTTGAAGTAGATATCTCAAGTCTGCGGAAACAGTATGAACTCATATTCCCCTGGTTTCTACCCCAAGTGGCCGGTATGTAAAGGTGGGTGGGTGCAAGGGCCATCCAGGATTTATGGCCTTGTTAAACCTGAGCCTTTTGGAGAGATCATATCAGTCTTCTAATGCTGAGAATCTAGTCCTCTATGTGCTTCTCCTAGTGGCAATGTAGGTGTGAAGACCTATGGGATCTATACTCAAGGTTGTTCTTATAGCTTCTTTTTTGCTTGCCTCTCCTTAAGTTCCCGAGGAAGGTTTGGTGGTAGTTAGTTCTAGGTTTACTTGTTAGAAGCTTTTATGTATGGTCATGTTAGTATCCATCAGGAGTGTAATAGTTTTGGTTCTGTATACGGTTTGGGATACCCCTGAAGTATCTCTCTTAATTTTATTTATTCATTGCTGATAAAAAAAATTGTCACCATCACCAATTTTCTTACTACGACACAATATTTGAAACTCCTATTTTTCACCCTTCATAAACGCTACTTCACCTCCTCTGGCATTTGTTTTGAGAAATAGATTTTTTCATATATGTACTATATTTTAGACAAATTATATCATTTATTAAAATGACAATTAGATATGTAAAAGATAGATTATTCTATTTCAAATCATGATTATGATAGGAATACAGTTATGCTTATACCTGATACATAAATGTAATTATTCTATATCTCATTCATAGTTGTAATTAAGGAAAACAAGAGTTTTTTAAATATAAAATGAGTTTTTTTTTGCAATTTCTTTTTGGAATAGACTATAAATTTGCTTGACGAATAAAAAAATACCAGTCAAGTATAGTATACTTAACTAATATTTCAAATTATTTTAAAGATTAAAATGTTTATTTTAATCTAAAGTACTTAATACTATAAATAAATATATATATATATAACTTATATTAAGGATGGTCAGAGCATTATCACCGTTACAAGAAAATTATTAAATGAAAATTAATTTTAGATATCAAAATAATTAGTTACTATTTAACTAAATTAGAGCTCATTTTATAAATTAAAAAAAATTATTAGTATCTAAAGTAGTTTCTATTATTAATAAAAATTTATAAAATAGTTTTTAATTTGGTAGTTAATCATTAACTAACTACCAAGATTTTAGTTACTTATTACTTCATATCCTAAATTAGTCTCTATATATTGCCTAACATGAAAGTTTTTTATAAAAAAAAGATATTAGTCTCTACATTAGTTTATTAGGGAGACTAATTTAAAATCTAAAATATTAGTAGATAAAATCTTGATAGATAATAATAATTTTTTACTAAAATAGTATCTAATTTAATCAATATAGTGACTAATTATTTTTTGTCTTTAAAATTTGTTACTATTTAATTATACGAATTTTCATTTTTAAAAAAAGAAAAAGATTAAAATAATTAATTTTGTGACATGAAATAAGGAAAAAAATGAACCAAATATTGTAGAAAGTCTTGCACTTAGTTCAATCAACATAAAAAATTTATTCTAACTTACAAAAACTGTCTCCAAATATTTACAATATATTTTGACAACCATCATGACATAAA